>NC_143564.1:77735000-78401250 GCF_054136105.1 Typopeltis vanoorti | reverse complement strand
TCTGACCCAGCTCTCAGTTCCATAAGTTAAAACCGGTTTGAACACTGTTTTATATACAGCTAATTTAGTGTTCTGACTAATTTCTCTCTTATTCCATATGAAATTATTCAATTGACTTCCTACCATACCAGCTTTGTTGATTCTATTTCCATATTTAATTTACCATCTTCACTAAAAATCGTGCCTAAGTAGCTGAAATGTTTTGCTTGTTCCACAGGTTCTCCATTCACAACACAGTTGACATTTTCAATGATTCTGCCTATTTTCATTGTCTTTGTCTTTTTATTACTGACTTTCATACTGTATTTATTACAGCAGTTATTCAATTTAGTCAGGGAATCTTGCAGACTTTGTAGTGGATTTATTTAGAAGTATAACATCATCCGCATAAAGCAAAGAGCTGACATTAACATCTCCAATTTTGATATCATGTTTAATACCACTTTCCTTCGTAATGTGATCCATATAGATAATGAAAAACAGAGGGGATAATGTACATCCTTGTCTGACAGGAAGATGGTTTAATTAACATTAAATGATCTTCCTGTACTTCCTTCAATTCTAACTGCTGACTTACAACTCAAATAAAGACTAAGTATAGCTTCATATAATGCCCCATTGACACCATATAACTGTAGCGTATTGAATGGTTTCTCTCTTGGCACCTTGTCGTATGCCTTTTCCAGATCGACATCTTAAATACAGATCTTTGTTATATTCCCATGATTTTTCCACTATTTGTCGTAAAGTGAAGATCTGATCCTGACAGCCTCTATTTGGACTGAATCCAGCTTGTTCTTCACCAAGCTTTTCTTCACACAATTCTTCTCAATCGTTTCTCAAGTATACTGGCATAAATCTTACCATAAACACTCAGTAGGGAAATACCTCTGTAATTCTCACATTCAGTTTTATTTTCCTTTTTATATATGGGTACTATTAGAGCTCTACTCCAATCATTGGGAATTCGTCTCTCTGTCCAGGCCATCTGAACTATGCAGTGCAGCCACTGTAATGCTTTTATACTACCATACTTCAGCATTTCTGGTTGACTGTCATCTAATCCTGGTGCCTTTCCACATTTCAAGCCTTTGATGGCTTTCTCTACTTCAAGTATGGATATGTATTCCTGACTGTATGCATGGTCAGTGTTTTTTACCACTGTGCTATCATCACTGCTTGTTTCATTTAGCAATTTTTTGAAGTAATTACTCCATACTTCAAGGATATCTTTTTCTCCCATTTTCATGTCTCCTTTATCATCTCTAACTCCTTTTACAGCACTCTTTCCTCCATTCCTAAGCTTCTTCAACAACCTCCAGAATATTTTGCCACTTTCTTGATATTTATTTTCTGTGTTCTTGCCAAAGTCCTCTTTAAATCCAATTTGTTATTTTCCATTCTGGTTTTTAATTAGTTCCACAATTTCTTCATTGTTTATACCTTGTGTTTTGTGACAAGTGTTTTTTTCGTACTCCAAGCGAAATGGTGTGAAATCCAGTGAAGGATCAGAAACTCGTCAAACCATTTATTCATTAAAATGAATAAATGGCTTGATTCTGAATACAATTTTATATTACAAAAAAAAGTGAAATCTGTTAGTTATTTTGAAGACAGAAATGTAGATTTTGGATTCTATTTCCAAAGTAATTTGTTTACAGTTACATTTTAATGGCATATAATGCATATTTTTCAATGTGCTGTAGTAATGTTTATTTACTTTATTTTAGGTGGCTCTACTTTATATATTGAAACAGCACAAAACAGACCTTTGGATACTGACAAGAAAACTGAAGGCTCTCTCTTTCTTACTGGTCATTTAGGTGATGTCATGAAGGAAAGTGCTAACATTGCTTATTCATTTGCAAAGTCATTTCTGCTTCTAAAACATCCAGAAAACACTTTCATACAAAGAGCACATTTGCATTTGCATGTTCCAGAGGTAAAATTAACATTATGTTTTACTCGTATTTCAGAAATGAAAGGAATTTTACGTATTATCATGAATCTTTAGATGAAGAATGTACAATTATATATTTGTATGATTTTTCATTTCCACTAATAACTTCCCATTCATCAGTTGTCCGAGCGGTTAGCCTGGTGGCTATGCGCTTCGCAACCATATGCCTGGGGAAGGAGTATCCTGGGTTCGATTTCCATCCCTGACGTGAGGAGCTTAAGGATCTTCCTCAGCCATAGCCAAGTTATTGGTCTTGGGCATGGACAGCAGGATTTTTCATTCCTCAAGCAGGCAAACCGGCTCCATGAACACACGGATCTACAGCCATAAATACTTAACCCCCCAGGAGGGGGCTCAACTCACCCCAATAGGGACGGGGGGGGGGGGAAAGGGAGAAGAAACTCCATATGAATAAATAAATTCATCAGTTGATGAAAATTATAACTTCTTAATTTTACTTGTTGAGATCATAACATGATTGATCTATTCAGAATTACACCAAGATAGTCAGTCAAGGCACAAAATGGTTTTATATGTATGTGTATTTTGTCTGTGAATTCCATGCACAAATGCTATAAACATATCACACATTATGGTTGGCCTATATTGTATGTATTGTTTGGTCTCCACATGCCTGAGGACTCATGAGTACCCTAGCCACAATGTTTCCCCATTTTTTTTCTGTTTTTTTTTTTTTTTTTTTGCAGCAGTGGCCAACTCCAAAATAAGTCCGTGATCTTTTTAATCTGGTCCAACCATGTTGGTCTTGGGCATCCTGTTTTTCTTTGTCCTGGATGATAAGTTTTTTTCAGGTTTTCATTTTCACGACTTGAAATGCGACCAAAGTATTTGAGAATTCTTTCATTTACAATGTCTCATACCAACTTCTTGAATTTTAGTTAACTTAATTATACTTTCATTAGCCCTTTTGTCAATCCAGGAGACTCAGCATCACTTCTTGAAGCTATTTATCTTGTCCATATCTTTTTTGTTGAGTGTCCAAGATTAAGTACCATAAATAAAAATTGAAAACACCAAGCTGTTGACCAGTCTTGATTTAGTAGGGATAGAAATGTTTCTGTCTTTCCATATTTTCTGCAATTGCACTATTGCTGACCTTGCTGTGGTAATTCTTCTTTTAATTTCTGGTTGACATCTACTCTTGGTGCATATTAGAGCTCCAAGGTAAATGAATTCATCCACCTTCTCGAAGTCAATGTTGTGGGCAAAATTGTTATTTTCATCTATGGCCTTGTATTTTGTTTTATCATGATTACTTCTTAATCCATATTTCAGGCTTTCTCATTCAATTCTTTTAATGAGGGACTCTAGTTCTCCTTTGCTGCTGGCAATAAGAATAGTGTCATCAGCATACTTAAGATTCTTTATCTTTTTGCCACCAACTGAGAAACCACTATCATAACTGCTAAGAGCCTTTCTCATAATGTATTCTCCATGTAGATTAGGGGAGAGTATACATCCTCATGTGTACTCTGGTTGAACCACTGAGATGCTTTTCAATCCATCTTCACTGCAACCTTATGCCTCTCATAGAGGTGTTTTAAAAGATGTGTCCAATGTTCTGGGATGCCCATTTGACTTAGTATTTTCCACAGGTCCTCCCACCTGACACAGTCAAATGTTTTGGGCATAATCAACGAAGCAACATATCCATGGAAATATTAAATTCTTGAGCCTTTTTCAACCAAGTACCTTAAATTGCAAATTTGATCTCTGGTTCCATGTAATTTTCTAAAACCTACCTGTTCTGCAGAAAGTTGTTGCATATTGTTTAAGTCTTTCTTTAATAATATAGAGCAGAATTTTGTTTGCATGTGAACTTTGCCATTACCAGCTCGAGATAGTATCAATGAATGCAATAATCTATAATTATTGCATTCATTGATATTTCCTTTTTTTGTGTATTTGTATAAAAATGGATTTTAATCATCAGACCAAATCTCCCAGATTTTATTACAAATTTTTCTGATGATTTCAATTCCTATGGGTTCTAGACATGTAAGAAATTTGCTTGGTATTTGGTCATGGCCTGGATTTTACCTTTTATGAGTTTTCGGTGGCCTAAAGGTTACATAATCCAGAAATCTTGCTCTAGGTACCAAATTCTGAACTTTTTTTTTGAGCCACTTTTAAGTCTTTGATAAGAGTGGTGGTCTCACACTGTTTATTAATTTTCTATATTTTTATTTATTTATTACCTAATCTGGAAATTCTACTCTAGAAAACAAACATGGAACTTTTTACTAGCCAATTCAGGTCTCCAGTCAGTGGGACAGTAATCTCACACAGTTGGATTCTTTCATTCTAATTCAAGGAACCATGTGATCAGATGAGGATTGTAGGCTATTTGAAAACTTTTTCATAAGCCTGTTCTAAATGCATCAACTAGTTTTCCTCCACTTTGGTTTTTTTGGAAGTTGTAATATATTTGGCAGCATGCCAAATAATTTCATTTAGTAACATAATTGTTACTAAATGGCTTGGGCATCAACTCAGACACCCTGAAGTCTCACCCTTTTTGGAATCCCTCATCCTGTACAAATCAGAAGATGGCAATCGCAGTAGAGGAAGACCATGCAAGCAATTTTGGCAATACATATGTGAAACCATCAGTACTCTGAACTGTAAAATCCATCTGACATCTACCAGTTAGCTCAAGATAGAGAGACTTGGAAGACCATAATTTGCATATTTAATTTCTAATATAAATCTCTTTTCCCTTTTCACATTGTATCATATTGTGAATAAACTATGATGATGAGTAACATATTTAGAGATCGTACCAATGTTTGGAATTACAGTAATTCTAATTACTTTCCATGAATGAGCATCTGACATTGAGTAATTTTCCAAACAGTATTCTTATGTATTTTTTTATGAATCGCTTTAGTTATAGCTATTAAAACTGATTTAATAGTTTAGTTCTTTGTTAATATTTTTCATATTTACTAGGGTTAGAGTTATCGACAACATTTTGATCATATCAGTTTTTTGTATAAGATTGATTGTGATTATTTGGAATTACAACTGAAACAACTAAGTGTATGTGTATTCTTCCAACTGGTTTGCCTGTTTTATGAATTGAGACGCCCAAGTTTCCAGGAGAAAACTCTGCCACCTCCATGTGAGATTGACTAACTGAACAAAGGGTACCAGTTGATATCTACTGTAATATTGGTATGCTGTTTGTAATTTTTTTTTTTTCTATAAGAAAAATATACAGAATTGATGGCACAGGGAAAGAGATAAAATATCAAAAGGGAAGCCATTTTTTAAGTGTTGTCATTCAATATTAGTAAACAGGTGATGTCAAAGTTAACCAATATATTTATATTGTTTAAACTTAGATTTTTTTAATAGAGGTTTTAAAATGGGTAGAATTTATATACACACACACACACACACACACACTGGCGGGAGGGGGTTGTCTTACCCCCCAAGTTCTGGGCTGGTAAGACAAAAAACGTGACATAAAAACTTTTCAAATTTCTGCTTATCTTTATATATATATATAGATAGATAGATAGATATAGGATGTGGTATGACCAATGAAGAGGATAAGAGTTAATTTGTAGCATGGAGAATCGGTGGCATCTATTATGAGTCATGTGGAAAATTGGGTTTATAGATTTTAGGTAAACCATATATGGGGGAGGGAGAACTGAAGGGTTTGAGTTTTTTTTTTTTTTTTTTTTGTGATGTTGGATTTAAGTAGGCTTTTTAATTTTTTTTTAACCTCCATTTTGGTGGGATTGTAATCTAGTGGGTAGCTGTCTCGGAGAATAATATCCATTATCCTTTTGTATTCAGTGGTGTTAAGGATAACTGTGGCACTTCTATCCTTATTAGTACTGGTGATAATTATACTTTTATCTTTTGGCACTTTCTGAGAGCAGCAAGTTGGTCAGAATATATATTTCTTTTCAGAAGTGAAGATCGTAAAAGAATATTGGTTGGTAACATCATGTCTAATGTTATTGGCTCTTATGATGCTAAGTGATTCTATATTCCATGTGAACTTTCTTCAGTACTATGGCAAAATTGGCTGAGGCTGAAGGAACTGATGGCATCTTTGTTGGGCATTTTGGAAGACAGCTTCACTATGGTAAGAAGAGGTTGAATTTGTTGGGATTTAGAATTACACAGACCGTTCTACTTTTTGATATGCTTAGTTCTTATTTCTAAGAATACTTTAGTGGATGCTTCTAAAATGCTCTAGAGAATGGACTAAAGCTCAAATTTAAGGATCGCTGAGAGCTTCGATTATAATGAGCTGATTGCACCATTGGTAGTGGCAAGGCTGGTGCATATTACAGCCATGTGTTCTTGCAGTAGTGCAAAACTGGCACATTTGTACATATGGAAAGGTTTTTTTTAGAATGGAACTTGATTTTTAGTTTAACGCAATTAGGTATTGCTCTTGTATCCTGACATCTATTTAGAAGGACCAGCCAATTTTATTGCCTAGATAAACATAGTTTTAACTTACTGTATTGTCTTGCCTTACATACTATCTGTTCACCATGAATAACTAGTATCTATGTGCTAAAGCTTAAGTGCTGAGAGGATATCATGTTGGAGGTTTAATGGAGTATTAAGAGCACCAAGAAAGGATTAAAAACTATATTAATTCTGCCAATATTTCATCTGTTACTGAGACATATTCAGGGAGTTCAAGCTAACATTTGTAACACACACACTGAAGTCTCATTTGGTTGGGGCACCTTCTATGTGCATTTCTAGAAGGATCCCTAGGTTGTAAATTGGGATCTCTGAGGATTAATGTTTGACTTAAGTTTCACTAAGGTGCAAAGTTCAAGAAAATGCACTTACATATTTGCAGCTTATTCCTAGAAGTGACACTTTCATTGACTTGACCTCTAGAGGACTATTCCTTGTGACTTTTGTCCATCCTGGAAGGGAGTGGGGGGTGCTGGCTGTTGCTATAGCAGTTAATCCTATTGTGAGAGGGACATTGTCTTTAAGGGTAGCTGAACAATGGATACAGTCTCACTAGCGTATTCTAATCAAAAGGGTAGAATAAAAAATCACTCATAAGTGATTAGAATTATAATGTTATGTAATAAATTTCTCACTCTTAGAAAGAACACTGTACAAGTTATCATTCGGGTACTAGATACATCCAGTTTTCCAGTTCATTACTGCACACAATCAGGCTGAAACCAAGAGGAGCAATTAGAGGAACATCCAAGCACTGCCACACTTCTTTATGTGTTGTGTGTGTGCACAGATATCCGAGAGGTGAAGAAGTGAGAGAATGATTATATAATATTATATGTAGCTTTCCAGGTTCTGAAATAGTAGGATTTCAGAACCTGGAAAGTAGAAGCAAGGTTGTGGGATGAAACTAATGCCAGAAGTACATGAAATAAAGGAGAGGAATATTAGCATTGATTAATTCAACTTGGCCAAAAGTTGTAGGCATTAGTGAAACTTTGTTGACAGCAGATGATAGAGAATCCAAGTGGTGTATTTTCAGAGGACAGAGGCAATAAAATGTGGGGGGGAGTTGCTAATAATAGTATAACAATCTGGTGTGAGATAGAGGCCAAAAGGATGATGCATGTTTGTGTGTGCATGCATGTACATAGCTGGTTGTTGCTGCTGCTGTAGGCCAAGGGATACAAGAGAGAATGTGGATGACATATGCAACAGAAAATAAGCATGATGACTGTGGGCCAAGTAGTTATTATGGGAGACTTCAACTATGGAGATATGTATTGGAAGGAGAAACAGTTACATGGAGAAAATGAAACGGAATTTACAGCTGCTATGGAATAATCACCTGAAACAATGTGTAATAGAAAGAACTCGAGGTTGGAGAGTGCTATGTCTGGTTACAGCATCAGAGAATTTTTCTCTGACAAATGATGATGTAGTCTTGATCGTGTAGATTGCTAGATATGCAATTCAATTAAAATGTGAGGGAAACATCAGAAATTACAAAATGGGCGATTTGTGACAATGCTCTATGCTGACTTATCAGTCAGCATAGAGCATTGCCATGTCCTGTAAATTTGGAGTGATCATTTTGCAAGAATGTATCATCCAAGTGAAGATATTGCAATGTCAGATGTGAGATTGATTGGTGGGAGAACAGGTGAATTATAGGTTTGCTTACATTATTGCAGAACCTTAATACAAATATGGCCATGGAAATAGATTGCATATTGGCCCATGAAATAGTGAATTCATACAAAATATCTAGGACAAATCATTACAAATAACCATAAACTTGATAATGGAATTTCAGCTAGAATAAAAGCATTAACCATTATAGAGAGAGAGAGAGATTTAAAAGCAATTTACCAAACTGCCTAAAAAGAAAGAACAACAACCAGTATGTACTCCCAACAATGACCTATGGTAGTGAAACCTGGAGTCTGACTAAAAACGACTAGAGAAACTGAAAATAACATGAAGAAATATGGAAAGAGCTATTTTGGGAATAACCTGGTTAGATAAAAAGAATAATACTTGGATAAGGAAGCAAACAAAGGTAACGGACATTGCCGTAGTAATAAAAGGCAACAAATGGCACTGGGCAGGACATGTGATGAGAATGTCTGATGACAGATGAACAAAGAGAACAACAGAATGGACAACCAAGAACTGGTTATTGGAAACCAGGAAGACCAGGGTAATACAGGACGATGCGATAACAAGATGTTGTGGACATTTATGGTGGAGAGATGTACAGGACTGGTTAAAATGGAAGAAGTATGGAGAGGCATTCTTCAGCAGTGGACCAAAGAAAGCTGTTGATGATGGTGATGACTGGCCCATGAATGACAAGAATGTTCAAGGGAATTGGCACTTCCACTGACTAAGCTGTTTAATTTAAGCCTCAGTTCTGAGAAGATGCTAAGGGAGTGGAAAGCAGGCAAAATAGTTCCACTATCTCAAGGAGATGCCAAGACAGCACATTATAAGATGGTCAGTATTACAGAAGTGGTGGAGAGGGTGGTAAAATACAGAAGTTAGGACTGAATTGACAGGAATGTTGTCCTCTATAAGGAGCAGTCTCATTGTGAGAAGGGTTTGTTTTGCCTTAGTTATTTGCCAAAGGTTAAGCTGGGAAGAGCAAAGTCAATCAAAGTGATGTGAGATCTTGTAAGATGACTTTAATAGACTAAGAGTTTTCATTAAGGATAACAATTGCCGGTTTAATGTGGCCAATTATAAGATCATGCACTTTGCGATAAAGAGATTACAAGCTGTATGATCATTTCATTCATATATTGAGGAGATCACATGCTCTGTAATCTCTACACTGATTCTAATTGAAAAGAAAAGTGACCTGCCCCATTATTTCCAGGCTAGCATAACTCAGCAACAGATTTTCTTACATAAATGAGTTGAATTTAAAACTTCAAGGTCCAGATGCAACAATATTTAATGCTTGGAACATGATCAAATCATTCAAAAAGAAACTCAAACTCTGGCTTAATATGATTGCAGAAAGAAATAATGAAATGTTTCAGTCCTACTCAGATTTTATTATGGAAGCAGATGATTTCTATTCACAGAATTCAGTTTCAGATATTATTGCAGCCCACTTGAAGATGTTGTTGTTGTCATTTGAAAAGCATTATTCTAAATATGAGGATAATATGTAGATTGTGAACCCCTTTGTTGAACACAAAGAATATATGTATTGTTTAATCTTCTTCTGCAGCTTCTCCCACTTAAGTGGGGTCACTGTTTGTAATGAGTCTCCTCTACACCTTCCTGTCTTGGGCTGTCACCACATCCAAGTTCTTCATCTTCAAGTCCTCTTCTACCAGCTCCCTTCATCTCTTCTTTGGCTGCCCACGCTTCCGCCTTCCTTGCACATCCATCTGCATGACCCTTCTTCCCACATATTCGTCCTCCCTCGTCATCACATGACCAAACCATCTCAACCTTGCCTCTTGTATTTTCGCTCCTAAGTTCGTAACTTTCACTGTTCCCCTGACACAGTCATTATTCAGACGATCCTTTCTGGTCACACCGCACATCCACCTAAGCATTCTCATCTCTGCTACTTCCTTCCTGCTGATGTTATTTTTCCTCAGGGCCACAGTTTCTATAGCTTATGTCATAGCTGGCCTCACTACTGTCCTATAGATTTTGCCTTTCAGATTGATCGGCACCCTCTTATCGCATAACACTACAGCCATCTCCCTACAGTTCCTCCAACCCGCTTGTATCCTGCATCCCACTTCCTTCTCAGCTCCTCCATCTTCTTCCACTGTTGAAAATAAGTATCTAAAGTCTCTCACCTTCCTGATGACGTTTCCTTCCAGCTCCAGATCTGTCTCCTGGCCGCCGCCACCCACTGCGCAACACATATACTCTGTCTTACTTCTGCTCAGTCTCATACCTCTCTCTCTTCCATTACTTTTCTCCATCTTTCCAGTTTAGTTCCCACTTCTTCTCTTGAATCTACACACAACAAGATGTCATCTGCATACAACATTGTCCAAGGCGCATCTTCTCTCACCTCCTCTGTTACCACCTCCATCACAATATTAAACAGAAATGGGCTTAATGCTGACCCTTGATGCAAGCCAACTGTTACTTGAAAACTTTTTGTCTGTCCCAAACAGGTCCGAACACTTGTCTTCACATTTCTTTACATTTCCCGCACCAACCTGACATATTTCTCCGGCACCTTCTTCTCCCTCAACACCTCCAGACTTCTTGCCTTAGCACTCTATCGTATGCTTTCTGCAGATCAATAAATACCAGATGTAGCTCCCTTTGTTTCTCTCGATATTTTTCCATCATCTGTCGTAACCCAAAGATAGCATCTGTTGTTGATCTACCAGGCATGAAGCCAAATTGTTCCTTTGCAATCTCCACCTCCTTCCGCAATCTACCATCAAGAACCCTTTCTAGGATCTTCATTGTGTGGGACATCAACTTTATTCCTCTGTAATTTTTACAGTCTTGTGTATCCCCTTTACCCTTGTAGATGGGAACAAGAGCACTCTCCCTCCATTCCTCGGGTATATTTTCCTGTTGGCAAACTTTCATGAACAGGTCCCACAGCAGGTCAATTCCCTCTTCCCCCAGTGCCTTCCATGCCTCCACTGGAATTCTGTCGGGGCCCACCGATTTTCCATTCCTCATCCTCTTCATGGCCTCCGTCACTTCCATTCTGCTGATGTTCTGCACCATCCCCTCAGAAGGCTGCCCATCTCCTCTGTGAGTCCTTGCATTTTCCTCATTCAAAAGTCCCTCAAAGTATATTTTCCATCTGTTTCTTATGTCCACATCCCTCCATAATACTCTTCCTTCAGCATCTTTGATCTGCCTCACATGTAAGATGTCCTTTGCTGCTTTATTTCTACATTTCGCTAGATTGTAAATTTTTCTTTGTCCATCCTTTGTTTCTAATTGATCATACAGATCTTGATATGCCATGGCCTTCGCCTGTGCCACAACTCTCTTGGCTTCTTGCTTTCTCTCTTTGTACACCTCTCTGTCCTCTTCCACTCTTGACTCATCCCACTTCTGCTTTGCCTTCCTCTTAGCTGTCACTGCCACTTGTACATCATTATTCCACCACCAACCCTCCTTCTGCTCTCTAATCTTTCCGGATGTCTCACCAAAGCACCTTGATTGCACAGCTCAGGATTACTTTTGAATTATGTTTCCACCAATCTTGTACACTTTCCAGTCCATCTGAAATCCTCTCTAACACCATCTCCCTAAAACAATTCCTCACACTCTCCTCTTTTAGGCAAAACCACTTAATTGTCTTCATCCCATGGCATCCAGAAGTTCTTATCTTCGATCTCATTTTAAAGTCTGCACACAGCAGTCGGTGTTGTTGTGCTACTTGATCTGTTGGAATTACTTTACAATTTGTCACAACCTTAAGATGTTTTCTTCTAGTCAAAATATAGTCAATTTGTGAGCTGTTGTTACCACTCCTAAATGTTATCAAATGTTCTTCCCTCTTGTAGAAAAACGAGTTCACAATTGCCAGATCAAACGCTACTGCAAAGTCCACAACCCTCTCTCCTTCCTGGTTCATCATTCCCGCTCCGTGGCCACCATGCACCCTTTCACAGTCTCTATTCTGTCTTCCTATGTGCCCGTTCAAGTCTCCTCCGACAATCACCATCTCATTTTCTTCCAATTCCCTCATTTCTTCATCTAACACGTTCCAGAACTCATCTTTTTCCTCTGCTGTACAACCAACTTGCGGGACATATACACATAATACGACCACCCGCTCTTCTCCAAGACCCAATTTCATTCGCATGATCCTGTTGTTCCTTCTACCCACGTCCAGTACTTCACCCTTCATTCTGCCACACACCACAATTCCTACACAATTTCTTCCCTCGTTATTCGCTCCAGAGTAGAACAGTTTATATCCATCTCTCAGTTCCTTTGCCTTTCCACCTTGTCTCCTGCACACATAAAATGTCCAACTTCCTCATCATGTCTGCCACCTCTCTTCCCCTTCCAGTCATGCTTCCAACATTCAGTGTTCCCACTCGCAACATCCTCTCCACCTGCTGGGCTTGCTTCTTTAACCGCACTCGCCCTTGATGCGGTCGCCATCATCCACTTCTCGCAGCTGTAGGGCGATGTGGCTGCGCGTGCTTAAGGGGTATGCCCTAGCCCTTATATCATTTTCTCTTTGACTCATAATCATAGTTTGAGTTGGCACTGAAGTTTTCCGACCGGATGCCCTTCCTGACATCAACCCTCGCATTTATCCGGGCTTGGGACCGGCACCTATTGAGGCTAGCTTGCCTCCTTCGGTGGCTGCATAAGACTCACCCCTAGCCCTCGAATACTCTAATAGCATCAGGGGGAAGGAGCAAGGAGAGGAGAAAGAAGCAAAGAAAGAAGAGGAGGGACCAGTCTACAGAATAATATAACAGATATATATATATTACATGAAGTAAGACATGGTCCAGCATTAGGTATCTCGGGTTTGCCATGCCCGTACTCACTAATATTCTTTAAAATTCCAAGCAATTGGAAAAATTCACTTCTAATATTAATTTTTAAAAAAGGGCAATAAAGAAGAAATTAAAAACTACAGACCTATAAGCCTACTCACCACCACATGTATGAAGTCTTCACATGGCAGGAATTTGATGATGATGACAAAAAATTATAAATAATAGAATAAAATCTAAACTTGAGGAATTGCAATCCTGTGAACAAGCTGGATTTAGAAAGAATTACAATCCTTTGGACCATATTCACACATTAAGACAGCTCATTGAAAAATCAGTTGAATACAATAAACCTTTGTTGTCTGCCTTCTGCAATGCTAAAAGCTCTTGAAACCCAGGGAACTGAGAAACCATATATTGAAACACTAAAACATATTTACAATAATGCAACTTCTGTAATTAAATTATATGAGTCTATCCTAGACTTAAAGCAGGAGGTCCTAAACATCACGCCAAGCAGTATCCAGCATTTTTGCAGTATCGATCATACTTTGTTTTGAATTCATTTTGAACTCCATTGATTAGCCTATAATAATAATAATAACAATTGTGGATGGAGTTGAACTTTGGAAGGCATATTGCAAAGTTTGCCAAAACAGCACATCAGATTACATGTTTGTTGAATAACACTAACAAGCAAGTAAGTAAGGGTATTTGTGTATTTTTTGCTTGGAGAATGGTGAATGAACAGAATGGGTTGCCAGAGAAGGTTGTGAGTGCATCTGTGGTGAACGAGTGTAAGTTAGAGATATGGTAAGTGTTGTGAACAGTGGTCAGTGTGGTCCTCTCATGATGAATTTTTACTCCATGGAGATGTGCCCAAGCAATAATAATAATATTTTCACAAAGTAACTTATGCCTTTTAACGTAGTTTATTAATGTTTGGTGTAATTCTGTTACTGATGCTGAGAAGGTGGTGCCTAAATGTTTGACTACTTGCTGTAGCATGGAATGGAGGCGATTGTCCCTTTCTTACTGTACCATAGGTTAGAGATTTACTTTAGGATGTTATGTGATATGTTTCTAGATTTGTTTTCTGTGCAGTAGATGTAACCAATTAAGAGAGCAATTAAAACACACACACACACACACACACACACACACACACACACACACACACACACACACACACACACACACATCTTTTGTTGAGATTTGTAGAAACACCAACTGAATAACTACAAATTCGACATCTGTCATTCACCTATCCAGCCCTTCACATTAATACCTATTCTGAAATTTCACCATACTCTCAGGAAAAGATTTTTGAAGATTTGATTTACTGCTTCAAAGAGATTTGAAGCAGTAAAAAGTATTATCCAGTCTTCAATCTTTGCTTAACACTCAATGAATTTCATAAATGTGAAATTGTAATATGGCAGAAGGTCAAAATACAAGAGTGGTCTGAAAAGTTCTCAGCCTCAACCATAGATGGCAACATTATCGGCAAGATTTTTTTTTTTTCTAAGTTGGTACATCTGTCATAAGCATCCATGTGAAATTGCAAGTCATTCTATCAAGTAGTTTGTTTTATACAGCTGTCTGAATAAAAAGAGCAAATAAAATATGTCTGAATAAAAAGATAAAGCTGTCTGAATAAAAAGGTGGCGGGATTCGAACCTGCAACCTCTTGACTGGAGAGCAGACACGCTAACCACTCGGCCAGCCAGGCTGCAATCTGGACAATGCACCTCCCCACAAAGGTGTTTTGGCAATGGGAAAATTAAGGGATCTGCACTATGAATTGTTGGAACATCTACCCTATTCCCCAGATTTGACTCCCTCTTACTTCTATCTCTTCCCAAAACTAAAACTCTTCCTTGCTGGTCAGTGTTTTTCTTCGAATCAAGAGGTGATTGCAGATGTAGAGGGGTATTTTGCAGATCTTACTGAGAACTATTACAGGGATGGGATAATGGTGCTGGAGCATCGCTGGAATAAATGTATTATTCTTAAGGGAGATTATGTTGAAAAATAAAAATAATTTTGAAATTATGAATTCGTTTTTTCATTGTTAGGCTGAAAACTTTTCAGACCACTCTCATAATATCAAAGGAAAATGTGCACCTAATTATTAAAACTTTATTCAGTGTAGTTGTGTATTTACTTTTAAAATGAGAGATTACTTACTGATGATACACTTACCATTTAAACCTTTAAACTCAAAGTGCTGAACTGAGCACTTTGAGTTTAAATACAGTAATCTTTCATTTATCTGGATGTTTTAAGGAATCTTGCTGTCATTTAGCTAGTAAATGGTTATTTGAATATTAGATAATTGAGAAATCACTGTACATTGTTTAATGTTTCTCTGCTTTTCCTAATTAGTATTTTATTTGTAGTTTAATCATTCTTTAACAATGCTTTCTTTTATTATGTCAGCCATTTGGTATTATTGTTATTTTTTAATTTTAATATGAAATCTTATAGGGTGCAGTTCCTAAAGATGGACCCAGTGCAGGTTGTACCATGGTGACTGCTTTGATATCTTTGTCTCTAAAGAAATCTGTAAGACAAGATTTGGCCATGACAGGTGAAATCTCACTAACAGGAAAAGTCCTACCAGTTGGTGGCATTAAGGAAAAGACAATAGCTGTATGTGTGATTTTTGTATATCACTTGGCTATTTATTCAGGTTTAAACAAATAATTGTGTTGAATAGCAGTATTATAGCATAACAGTAATATTAAAACTGTGACCAAACCAAGAAACAGCTGGAGAGAAAAGCTATGGATAAAATACAGATAGGGACACATTAAACCAATTATTTTAAGTATTTAGCATAATTATTATTAACACCAAACCTCTATGAAATCAAAAGACTTACAAATCCCATCAAACCATACTTTAAACTCATTCAATGTATCTGCATTCACCACAATGTTAGGCAAAGCACTGACCAACCACTCTCCGTGCAAAGAACCTACTCCTCATGTCCCCTGGTAACACCCTCTTTATACAACTTCTAGATATGTCTCCTTGTTCTACCCCACCCCCCTTCCTCTATTCCACAATTTTGTTTACATTAACCTGGTAACAGTCCTTTTCCAAATTAAATGTCTTGATTACATCCCCTCTCTTCCTCCTATTCACAAGGTTTTGCAAACTGCATTCCTTCATTCTCTCCCCATACCCATCCCAAAGACTAGTTATGACCTTAGTCAGTCTTCTGGACACTTTCCAACATATCCTCATCACCATGAAAACCAGGGGACCAAATCTGTGTACAATAACCCATACAAAGTCTGATCAAAGTCTTATACAATTGAAGTAGAACCTCTTTATTTCTACAAGTTAAGGTCCACTGCATCATTGCCATAATCTCATGTGATGCCTTCACAACCTGTGCAGTGTGATCTCTCAACTTAGATCCTTGTCTGCCACCACTCTAAGGTCTCTTATCTCATTAACTTCCTCCAGAATTTCTCTGTCCAGGCATTTTTTTTTTTGAATTGACAGTTCCATACTATTGCCTGTTCATACAATCTATTGACTATAAGACCACATTGAATTAAGATGATGGAACTATTTAAAAAACTTCTCATAACAAAAATAGACAGAATTTTATCTACCCCTGGTGAATATTGCATAATATGGGTGATCTACACCACCTAGTCAAAAATGTAATATCTCCTAAAACGCTTCTTTCTGAATGCAAAAATCGTCTCACTGAACAATAAAATTTCCACAATACTATAAAGCATTTGGATGTCTATTGCTGGTTTTCAAATCCATGTTTCTTTCTAACTTTTCATGAATAGTATTTTAATTCATTAATTATAAAAATCAAAATTCTCCTCACATTGCTGACAGGTGGTGGGTACTGCAAAATAATAACCTGTTTTGTTGTAAGTAATGGAATGCGCACCACTTTACATAATCTGTTCCAAATACGTAGGACAGGAGGGCAGCTGTAAAATGCATGTTCTGCTGTTTCCAATCGGTAACAGATATCACAGATTGGATCTCCAATGTTCAAGTACCTCCATTTGATGGTATTGACTGGAAGGCGGCCATATGCAATTCTCCAAGCAAGATCCCTCCTGTTATGGTATCTTTGGAACTTCAATAAGTTACGAAACAAAGTGTTGTCAGTACACAACTGTGGAAGTTCACGACAAAAGAGATTAAAGATTTCTTTATACCAAATTTTACTTTTTTTAATGGAAAGAATGGCCAGAGTGTTGTAGTATTCAGAAGCAATCTCATCTTTTGGACCCTTATAATCATTTACTCCAAACAGGGGAAGATGAAAATCCAAGTAGTACCAGAGAAGGTAATATCTTATGAATTTTTGAAGCTGTATTGCTTAAATAGCAGAATTTTAAGAGTGGAAGCCCAAATCCTCCATGCTTCTTTGATAGTTGAAGAAATTCCTTTTTAACTTCTTGGTATCAGCTAGACCAAAAAAAATTGCACAGGCTTACTAGACAATTGCTTTTCTTCATCTTCTGTGATGTCTGTAATATTTTTTATGTACAACTGAGCAGGAAAGATTATGGCTATAGCTTTAGAAGAAAACGAAAGTGGCCCTATTTTCCAGTCTTCTAAGATTTCAAAATTCTTTAACTGATAATATTGGGTAAGTGGAGAAGGGAATTCCAGGTATAATGGGGGGGGGGGGGAGTGCAAAAGGAATGCCTCCAAAATCCCATTTTCCAAAAACTTTTAATTTTGTCTTGTCTGCATTAGTAGTTAATGCACTGATCTTGCTAAATGTTTCCAAAATACCAAAAAAAGATATATATATATATATATATGGAATTATTATCCTTCAAAGTGCCCACTACATCATCGGCATATGCTAATACTTTATTTTCCTTCATAGTTGAAGGAACTGTTATTCCTCATACAGCATGTGTATTGTTGACTTCCTATAAAAAAGGTTCAAGAACCAGTGCAAAAAGCAATGGACTAAGAGGGAAGCCTTACTTGACTCCTTTTTTGAATTTTAACCGGATGACAGAAACCCATTAACTAGGAGGTGGTTAGTTGAATTGACATAGGCTCCTTTGATAACAGATAGCAACTTTTTATGTACACTAATTTGCTGGAGGATGAGGAACAGAAGGGGATGCTGGGCATTATCAAATGCTTGAGTAAGGTCTACTGATAGCACTACCATCAACTGCTTTTTCATATTAACTAAGCGGATTAGATCACGTAGCAGAAACAGATTAAATTCTATTGCTCGACCTGGAACTCCATACACGTGTGCTTTTAATTATGTTTCTCATTCCCACTTTGAGCCTGTTATTGATAATGTGGAAAGATATCTTTTAGTCAGTATTAGATAGAGAAATAGGTTTCCAGCTTCTGATCAAGGTGTGATCTCTATTAGGTTTTGGAATGAGGATGGTATGGCTTGCTACAAATTCACCTTCAA
The DNA here is from genome assembly GCF_054136105.1 of Typopeltis vanoorti. Taxonomy (NCBI): domain Eukaryota; kingdom Metazoa; phylum Arthropoda; class Arachnida; order Uropygi; family Thelyphonidae; genus Typopeltis; species Typopeltis vanoorti. The sequence goes on along the minus strand of NC_143564.1, from coordinate 78,382,892 downwards.
AATATTCCCTTTGCATATCAATACAGCGCTCCTACCTTTCTTGCCACTTCTGGAATGTGTCCTGGAATTCTTCTTTTCGAAGCACGTCAAGCACCTTCTGCGATTTGCGCTGGATCTCCGCAGTGGTGTCAAAACGGTGACCTTTGAGCTGGATCTTCATCTTCGGGAAGAGGGCGAAGTCTGCAGGAGTCAAATCTGGCGAGTATTGTGGGTGCAGAAGTGAGATCGTTTTGTTTCTGGCGAGAAACTCACGTGTGAGGATAGCTCAGTGACAGGGTGCATTGTTGTCGTGGAGCATCCAGTTTTTCGCACACCAGAGATCTGGTCGCTTTCGGCAAATGTCCTTCCTCAGACGCCTTAAAACCTGGAAGTAGAACTCACTATTGACGGTCTGGCCCTTGAGGACGAATTCTCGATGCACAATGCCGCAAATGTCGAAAAAGACTATGAGCATGCATTTGGTTGGGCTGCAGACCTGCCTTGCCTTTTTTGGTCGTGGAGATGATGGGCTCTTCCACTATGAAGACTGTTGCTTCGTCTCAGGGTCGTTCCCATACACCCAAGTTTCGTCGCCTGTAATGATCCTCAAATTTCATGTTTGCTCTTTGTTCTAACTTGCTGTCCATGATGAAATCGCAGATGTGGTAACGCAGGTGGTCAGAATAGCATCAGTTGCACAGCTCCCGATGTACACAGGACAATGTCTTTTGGCACACTGACTTATGAAGGTAGGTGCTCCCTGTGACTGTGCGTGCTGCCATCTGTTGGCGTGTTACAAACCTAGTCGTGAAACTTTTTGATACCACCTCATATATGTCCTGAGAAGAGAAAGAATTAAATAATATAACTAGAATGGGAAGAATAAAATCCCAGGCCTCTCAGTAAAGTTCTATCCCTAGACCATCAGGTCCAGGGGATTTTCTTGTCTGGCATTCTTTTTAGGCTGTAGTAACTTCAGATGCTGTAATGGGTCTGTCAAGCCCATCTTGGATATGAACAGGAAAGCTATTAATGCTCTAAGAGTTATAATTTCCAGCAGTACCGTTGTCTTCAAACAGATTTTTGTAGTGTTTTTGAAAGGAGTTAAGGATGTCTTGAGTGTTGGACATGTCTTCATCAACAATGCAGATTTGAGTGATAGTCCTTCCTTTGCAGAATTTAGTGAATTGTCTGTTGAAGAATGCAGCTGAAGGGCTATCTGCCAAGTGCTGCTGTATTCTTATTTTAAAATTTTTTCTTCTACTTGTTTTTGTCTTTTCAGTTCTATCTCTGTGTTAATGTTTCTAATGATGTTGCTACATTCTATACCATTGTGTTGTTTTGTTGCAAACCAGCTTCTCTCTTTATGTAGGTCTTTGAACTTTTTTCTTTTGAGAAAAGTTTGCTCCTTCCATCATATTCTGTTTTACTGCTTGTTTGAATTTTAACCACTTATCCCAGTTTCAGGTAACATTACTTCAATTTCAACAGAGGATCTGGAATTTGGTTGAAGAGATCAGTGGAAAATTTGTGGGAAGTCTCCATGGTCCAGAACTGACCTCTAATTGTTCCATGCAGTGGAACTTAAGTAGAACTATGATCTGACATGTTGATGTCAAGATGTTTTATCTGAATTATCCTATTTATAAGGGAAGAAAATATATATATTTGATCAAGACGGGTACCAATACCTTGATTCATGTGCATCTAAGCCTGGAGATTAGGGCTACGAATTATCCATGTGTCTACTAGTTGAGCATTGTCAAGACATGTTTTTAACTGTTCATATCCCACTTTTTCACCCCTGGGGTGTCCTCCTATTTTGTCTAATGGGGCAGGGGGGGATTTTCAATACAATTACAGTCTCCAGCTGCTATGATGCAATGGGCACCGTATAAATATGGCTCCAATTTCTGGAAGAATTTTCGTCTAACTGTTCCATTGGATGGAGCATAAACATTTATAAACTTATTACACATCCAGTATATTGTTTTTTTGTTTATCCTCAATTTTTTTTATTAAGTCATCTTTCCTTTTTGATGATGTTGTCTGCACATTAAGTTTTTTCAGTTGTCTTGCTTTTCTGTTTCTTCTCCAGTTTGTCCTTGTAGAACAGTTTCATGATGTTGCATTTCATCTTGTATCTGTTCACTTGTTATACTAATTTTGGATCGTAACTTCTGCTCGATTACGTTTTATCTTCTTATTGTTATCTCTTGTTATAAATTCAATTAATTGAGAGCTGATATATCAATCGAATATGAAGAATATTTATATTATACTGTGCCACTCCATATTCATAAATTGCAAAAGCAACTTAGATAAATCAACCTTCAACTGTATCAGGTTATCATAAAGCTGAATTTAGTCCGAGGCTCTCACTATTGAACAAAACTCCCGCTATTGGTTCAAAATATTTAGTGAGCGGTACAATGAAACAATCAGGCAAATACAAGATTCAATTCAAACAAAATTATTTAATGCAGTGACACATAAATTACATCATAACACAATATTCCAACAGGGACATTATGATTGAACGAATATAAAGTTCTCATTAAGTCTCTAGTATACTACTCAGCTGAGCTTAAACTTTATAATTAAAGATTATATTTAACAGATCTTATCCTTCTTATTACAAAGAAGTCATATCATAACTCTACTCTGATTAAGGTTGCATTTCAAAATATTTCAAATCAGTTCAAGATATTTAGAAGAATAGAACTCATGAACATTCAGACATTCAATTTGTAATCCTCTAGGCTCAGTTAATCAATTTTAGTTCATGTAAGTTCGAGATTCCTAAATTCTGAATGAGAATTTAGAATGAACACTTAATTCAATGACATAGCATTTATTATTTGAAGAGGGAAAGTCTTAGCGCATCATGCATTAAATCTTGACTCGCTGAATACTGCAACTAGGAACGATTTACTTTTGGAGGAATTAATTTTCGTTACTTCTCGTTAAGTATAGTAAAGGTAATCTTACCAGGATATAGCTTCAACACATCATAAGTAGATCGAATAACAATTTTTAAGTCCTTGCTGACTTTTACTATGTAGTAACACAAACTTAAAAAAAGTCTTCCAATTCCGCGACTGATATATAGACTCGGGAGAATATAATCTTTATGCACTTGATTTAAGTTACCTACTTATTTCTTCATTTTCTGATACGTATTAACCTATTTCTTGCACTATTTCACTGCTAGGCTTTAGGAAGTTTTGGTAAAAATCCAACTCAGAAAAAGGTAAGTTAAAATACCAAGCAATTCCTGGTCCTTTAAATTCCGTTTTCGGCATGTCAAAATTTCCTTCCAGTCTCCAGCTATCGTTCTCTATACTTCCCTACTCGATTCTCTTTTTTACTTTCGTTTTTGTATCCATTCCTTCCTTTTTCCCGACAGTAACTGGTTCTCGCTGGTTTAGCTCACATCAAACTTGTTTTTCCCTTGGTATATAGTAGTTCACGCTCCAACACGCGCTAGGAGAAATTTGCATGTTTTCTCACAACAACCAATCAAATAATATCACAAAGAATCTTCTGGATATGTTAAAATTACATACATTACAGTTTCTTATAATATTATTAAAGGAATAAAGCAAATAAAATAAATGACACTTTAATTTAATACAGAGCTTTTTCATATCTATAATATATTTTAAAATTACATTAATAAAATTAACTAACAAAACTCAAAAGGATTACATGAATAACATTTTATAAGCAAGAGACTAACAAAATAAATTTAAATAAATTCTGCTTATGATATGGTAGGTCATGTTAATTATGAATGAAGTATTATTAATTATAAATATCTTCATTCACAATTTAACACTAGGTTCATTATTGATAATTTCACCTGATGTTGTTCCATCCATATTTGACTGGGAAAGTAGCTGCTGAGGTTCTGGAATTTTGGGGCTAATTTCTATCTGATTTGGTCATGCACTTTTTGTGATTTTACCAAGTGTAGTTTGTTTAAAAGCAGCGTCTTTACTAGACTGAATTGGAAGAACTGAGAACTCTTCTTTATGCCTTGCTGATATATTCAGTATTCTAATTGGTTCTATAGGTGCTCCCACTCTTTAGCAAAAGTTCTAAAAGGACAGGTGTTAACATGGTGTTCAGAACGTTTGCATTTCTGACAGGACTTGAGACTGTGATTGGCGATATGTCCACTCTCCATTTAAATGTGGGGCAGTTACCACCCAATTGATCATATGAACCACAATGTGGGCACTGCCTTTGTACTTCGGGATAGTTTACCATAACTCGGGTTGTACCAATGTTGACAAAATTTGGTACTGGCGTCTTCATATCCATTGTGAAGATGATATCACCAGAAAACCAGTTTGGATCTTCACCTGATAAACCCTTTCATATGTTACTCATTTTAGCCCATTTCGAGAGTGTCTTTATAAGAATTTCATTACTGTTCTCTATATATTTCATTGGAAATCTTTCAATTTTTGCTGTTTTGACCTGCTTCCTGACCATTATAGGAATAGCTGTGCTGCCTTCGAAAGTAAAACTCTGTAATAGTTTATCCCTTGCTTCCACATCTTTAACTACAATTAAAAATTTCCCACTGAAGTACGTGGTGAAAGAATAAATCTTGTTAGCACCAACTATCTTGTTTAAAACCTTGGTGACATGTCTCACTTTGTCACATCTTGGAATTTCAATTCCTAGAGTTCACACCCTTGGAGAAATTGGTACCATTATCTCAGGTAAGGAAAAGGCTAAAACCTCTGCATTGATTGTAAGGAAGGGAGGAGAATTTTTCAGTCTTAAGGCTGAGAATTAAATAATCCCGTGATCTAGAAAAAATTCTATACCACCAGATATGCTCTATTTGAACTACTATAAAATGGTGGCCATGATACATCAAAAGTAATACCATAATTCGCTTAATAACTGCACTACCAGCAATGTTAATATTTATTTTAAAAAAAGAAACCACCACTAGCACCAGTAAAATAAAATCAAAAAATGAAAAAGAAATGAAAGAAACCAATGCACTTATCTTGACAAAGTCCAAGATGTCATCAGTGGAAGCCAGACCCACAAGTGATACCAAGGTTGAAGTAATGCAGAAGTCATATTTCCATATACAAGTGCCAAAAGGTGTGACACCTTATTATTAAAATACTCTGGATTAGAGATAGATGTTGAAAACTTTTCCACTTGGTTATATTATAAATTAAAGATGCCAAGAAATTATATTCTTGGCTTAATCCTTTATCCAGGTGTAAGCAAACAACTTTCAACAAAAGGAATAATGGATATGGAAAGTTGAAAAGGAATTATTACACGTTCTTATTTAATTTTTCTGAATAATATACAGTCAGTACTTGACTTACATCTGTCAGCCAATTAATCCTGTTACAGTGGTGCCTCATAGTTCGTATTTAATTCATTCCAGAAACCAGTTTGAAGTCCGAATCAAGATTTTACATAAGAAATAATGGAAAGTGAAATAATCCGTTCCCATATCCAAAATATCTCAATAATTTTTTTTTTATTTTATCTATTTTAGGTTTTTTAATGTTAATAACTTAGAAAAAATTAAACAAAATAATCATATTTATTTTATTAATTTTAATTATTACAACATAAAAATAACAGTGAAGAATATTTTTTTAATATAAAAATCACAAAGACGAAAATAATGCTCCCATTGTTAAGTGTCTTCTTTCTGCTTCTTAGCTGGAGTTGAGAATGCTGATTCACATTCTCTTTTTTCTGCAGAGAAGAATCTATCTAATGTTGTTTGGCACCGACGATTTTCTTTGATATTTTTAAAATAACCCATCATTGTCATCGAATAAGTTGATATTCCTGGTCACTGCTGTCTTATTAGAGTGCCATTTTTTCACAGTAGCTTGTGTTCTAACCCAAACAGAGAACAATTCTTGAAGGTTGGCATTGGAAATGCATCCTTTGGCATCCTTCTCTTCCATAAAAATTTCTTTTTGTTGCTGATTGTGAAGATGTTGAAGTTCTTCTGTGCTGAGTTCGGTTTTATGATCATCTATTAACTCGTCTACATCCTCATCACTCACCTGTAATCCCATGTCTTTACCCAAAGACACAATTTCATTTACAACAGACTCTTCTTCACAGCTTACTACTTCACTGACTGAAATACAATCTGGCCGGAGTTTTTCCAAGCAGAAATCATTGTTTTAATAGAAACTTCTTTCTATGCCTTATCGATGATCCTTAAGCAATGAAGAATGTTGTAATGCTCTTTCCAAAATTCTTTAAGAGTTAGTTCTGTGGCATTGGTTATTTCAAAGCACTGTTGAAACATAGCCTTAATATACAGTTTTTTGAAGTTTCAAATCACTTGCTGGTCCATGGGTTGTATGATAGAAGTGGTATCGGGCGGCAAAAACTTTATCTTGATGAAACTGAATTCACCAACTAAATCTTTCTCTAAATTTGGGGGATGAGCAGGAGCATTGTCCATCACTAGAAGATCTTTTAATGGTAGATTTTTTTCAGTAAGATAAGCTTTTACAGTGGGAGCAAATTCTTGATAATCCGCTCAGTGAAAAACTCTCTGGTAACACACGCTTTCGTGTTGGCCCTCCACATAACACCGAATTTGCTCTTTATGACATTGTTCTTTTTAAAAACGCGTGGATTTTCAGAATGGTAAACGAGCAAAGGCTTTATCTTATAGTCTCCACTATAAGATACCACAAAGCAACAAAGTAATTCTATCTTTCATAGGTTTATATCCCAGTGCCGTCTTTTCTTCTTTTGTGATATTGGTCCTTTTGGGCATTTTTTTTCCAAAAAAGACCTGTTTCATCGCAATTAAAAACCTGTTGAGATACAAATCCCTCACCATCTACATACTTTTTAAAGGTTTTTACAAGTTTGTCTGCTTCTTCTACATCGGCACTCGCAGCCTCTCCATGCATGAGAACACTATGGATCCCAGTTTGTTTTTTTGAATTTATCGAACCAGCCTCTACTTCCTTTAAACTCTCCATTTTCAGTACTGGTCTCAGGTGTGCATTCCTTAAGTTCACTATGCAGATGTTTGGCTTTCTTACAAATAATTCTCTCAGTAATAACGTCACCACGTAATCGCTTCTCATTTATCCACACTAAAAAGAGTTTTTCCATCTCTTCAATAACTTGTGATCTCCTGGAGGTCAATGTTGTCACACCTTTAGCCACATTTGCTGCTTTTATTGCTTCCTTATTCTTAAGAATGCTACTTATCGTTGACTTTGACATTTTAAACATCGTCGCGAGATCCGTCAAGCATGTACCGCTTTCGTGTTTCATGATATTTCTTTTTTCATCTCAATTGTTGATACTACAACTTTTCTTTTAGGTTTTGTTCTTTCTACATTCTTGGATGCCATGGGCAATAAAAAAATGCCAAAAACAGTTAAAAATTCTCTACACAAATGTGTCACGCAATGAGACTAGGCTGTGTAAAGTAAGGGACAACACACACTGCACAGGCACAGGGAAGTGAGTGAGGGAAATTAGTGGAGGAGAAGCATGTCCAATGCCGTGCCGAAACTGTCTAATGCTATATGACTGAGTTCCTGGACTATAGTTCAAACTGCGAATCAGATTTCTTGCTTTCTCAAGCATTTGAACTCTGGAACGTTCAAAGTATGAGGCACCACTGTATTATTATTTTTGACTCCCAATCTTTGTTCATGAGCCCTCTGTAGCTCATTCGGTATAGATGAAGTCCTTTAGTCAGAAAGACCTGGGTTTGATTCCCATCCAAGACATGAGGAACCTTTATCTGATCTCTCTTGTCTAAAGGTGAGTTAACCGGTCTCATACGAAAGTAGGGAGGTTTTTTGTCCCCCAGAACAGGCAAACCGGCCCCACCACATCTGCAAACATAGGACACACCAGAAGGCATAGGGCTAACCAGAAGTTAAGAAGAAAAATATTTGTTCATAAAGGTCTAATGTCAACCACTCCATGTGATACTAAAAGATGGCTCTTATTTTGTTTGATTCTCAGTCAGAGATCACATGTTGGCTAGTGTCTTGTAGTGATTTTAGTCGCTTATGGTGAAGAATGATGTCAGCGATATGAGTCTAGCTTTTTAATCTTTTAATGTGATGCCTAGCATCAACCTCTCCATTTTTCTTTGAGTTGTTGTTAGTTTATTTGCAAGTGCTTTTGTTAGCGACCAAGTTTCACAACCATATGTGATGACTGGAAGTATACACTGGTGAAATGTCTTCCTTTTTAACACGTTCATTGCCAAGCTGAAAATTGGAATTTCGTGTGGTGGCCAAATTTTTTTTATTTTTTTATTTAGTTTTTATTGTGCTCAAAATAAGTTAATATATTATTTATATGCTCTTATTATTATGTACATAGGATTTATGTACTCTAAATATCTATTACGCGATATCGCGTGATATGTAATTCGGTCAAATAAGTTATATATTTTACAAATAAAAAACATTTAAATATAATAATTATAACTTTAATTATCAGTCTTTTATAATCACATAGAATTTTTAAAAATAACGTACAAATAGAAAAAAATAATTATCAAAAATCAACATTTATAGGGAACATACTAAAAAAAAAAAAAAAAAACAATACTCAAAATAAATAAAAACCAAACTTCAAGCACGCTAAATCAACGAATAACTAAACAAAATCGTCGCGTCGTCGCCTTGTCCGAACGCCGCCATTGTGCATACTGGCTAACATAAACAATAGACAATGGCTGGCGGCCATCCCCACTCCACGAAAGTCGATCCCTTCCCTAGTGGCCAATATAAATATTACGCACCGTTTCGCTGTGGCTGCTATACTCTTCCGCTTAGAAACTTGATAGCGACGTCCACGCGATATCGGCAATGAACGTGTTAAACAGAATGGGACATCGTTGTTTTGAAAAATGCTTTTCAATTTTCTGAATGCACCCCAGGCAAGTGGAAACTCTCCTATTTATTTCCTTTTGGAGTCCACAGTTTAGATCAATGGGATGAGCTAAGTATCTATATCAAGAGACTAATTTTCTGTTACTAATTTTTATACCAAGGTTTGTCCAGTTTATATTATTAAATATTTCTTGAAGGACTACTGTAAAGATTTTGGGTGATAGAGAGTCTCCTTGTCGGACACCTTTTTCAATTGATATTTTATTGCTACTTGTGTGAAGTTGGGTTGTTTCTCTTGCAGAGTGGTATATTTCCTGGAGGAGGTCCATATATTCTCCAGGAACTCCCTGATTCTGGAGTGCTTTGATTATTGCATTAGTTTTGATGGAATCGAATCCTTTTTCATAATCAATAAAGCCTAAACAGAGAGGTAATCGGTTTTCTTCTGCTTTTTCTATTATTTGTTTTACTGCATGAATGTGATCAATTGTGTTAAAGCCTTTACGGAATCCTGCTTGTTCTACCGGTTGATTTGCGTCTAGAAGAGGGGTTAACCTGTTTGTTATTACTTTTGTGAGAATTTTGTACAGATTGGAGAGAATGCTATTTGATCTATAGTTCTTTACTTCTTCTTTGTCCCATTTTTTAAATAACAGTATCAGAGCAGCATTTTTCCAGTTTTCTGGTATCTTCCCTTCCTCTAGGCATAGATTTAGTAAGTTTGTGACATACATGGTGAATGATATTATTTCCTTCCCATTTAATTAATTCTGTGTGAATTAGATCTTCACCAGGACATTTTTCAGTTGTTTTAATGCTTGTTTTGTTTCATCTGAAGTGAATGGGGAGGATGAATTCTATATGCAATGGAAAAGAGTTATTTATATTTGATTTATCTATTGAAGGATCACTATAGAGTTCTTTATAAAATTCTTCTAGCCTGCTTAGGATTTGTTCTTGGTTCTTTATTATAGTTCCATTCTTGTCTTTTATTGCAGTTATTTGACTTTTGCCAATTGATAAATGTTTTCTTAGTATTTTTATTTATTATTTTCAATTGTTTCTTTTATTTTTTAGTGTTATAAGATCTTATTTCATTTCTTATCTTTTTCCTTATTGTTTTGCATAGTTCTGCATATTCTATTTTAGAAATTAAGTTTTTGTCTTGTTTCATATTTCGTCTCTTTTTTAGTAGTTGTCAAGTTTCCTCTGAAAGTTTATGGTCTTTTTGTTGTTTGTTGCTTTTGAATTCATTGGCTGCTGAGATTATTACTTCTGTTAGGTTTCTGCTTATTTTATTTATGTCTCCTTTAAATATATTGATTAAGTCTAATTTTTGATTGAGTTTTTCTTCGTAATCCTTCTTGTTTTCAATAGGTTTTAAGTCAAAACGTCTTGATTTTTTGTTGTTTAGCCATTTCATTTCAAATTTGATGTTTATTTTAATTTTGGCTCTCACCAGTCGGTGGTCACCTCCTGTTTTTACTTGATTTAGTACGGACATATCTTGAACTATTTCTTTACAGCTGGTACAGTAGTAAGTAATTGGTACAGCATTATTTACAACAAATTAGGATACATTACAAATGAGAACAGCTTAAATCTTCTAGTAGTGTGGAAAAGAAAAAGAGACAACTGGCCTAAACTCCAACCTTAATAGTATCCACTACCATCTACAGTCTATCAAACCCCACCTACTTTTCCTGGCAGAAACACAAATCTCACTGCCCCCCCCCCCTAGCACCACTTATCTCAACCTTTCAAACTACACACTCTTCAACAACTTTCGTCCCAAGGGTGGTGTCTGTGCATACATCCGCTCTGACATACCTTGCCAGAGAGCACCCAACCTAGAATCACCCAACTTTGACCTCTTTTGGTTGAAAATATCCCTTCCCCACTCAGTCCAATTCATCTGCTGTCTTTATCGCTCCCCCAACACAACCACCACCCTGAGCTCTTTAATTTCCTCTCCCTAAAAATCGACTTTCTCCAATCCCACTTTCCCAATAGCGAAATCATCCTCCTAGGAGATTTTAATGTCCACAACATTAGCTGGCTTTCCTACTCCAGTTCTACAGATCTTGCAGGCAGAGATGCCGAAACATTTGCCATCACCAACGACTTTACACAACTTGTCCAGGTGCCAACCAGAATACCAGATAACCCAAACCACTCCCCAAGCACCCTAGATCTCTTCCTCACCAATGACCCCCTCCAAATACACAGTGAAAGTAGTGAGCCCCCTGGGAAATTCGGACCACAACCTAGTGCTCATCTCCTCCCCCATGCAACGTTTACACAGACACTCCCATACAAGAGTAGTTTGGCACTATAACAGTGCCAAGTGGGACAGCTTCTGCAACTTCTATGCCGCATTCCCATGGTTGAACTATTGCTTCCAACTCAAACATATGCACTGAGCTTATTACCGAAAAGTAATCCTCAGCGGCATGAATACATACATTCCACACAGCACTCTGAACTGCCATTCCCTAACGGAACCCTGGTTCTCGAAAAGATGTGCCAAGGCTGTAGAGATGAAACACCATCTGCCCTAGTTTGTGCTTACACCGAAGCTTACATAGATGCAAAAAATAAATCAATTCTTCGAAAATAAAGTTCGAAAGAGCAAAAAGCAGGAAACTAGCAGCCTGTCCAATCGGCAGCCGAGCCTTTTGGTCTCTTGCCAAAGCAATTGGCCGTAACTTCTGTCCAACACTATTCACACCCCGATGGCTCTACTGCATCATCACCCACAGAAAAAGCCAATCTTCTGGCCTCATACTTTGCTTCAAATGCATGCATAACTGACGATGGTAAATGTCCACCAACCATTCCAGACACTCAACATACAATGTCCCCTATATCCTTTTGCCAGAATGAGATCAGAAAAATACTGTCCAAATTAGACACAAAAAAGTCTCCTGGCCCTGATGGCATTCCTCCAATTGTTCTGAAAGTTTGTGTTTCATAACTGACCCCCTATTCTATGTCACCTATATATACTCCACTGGAATCTATCCACAAACTGGAAATTGGCCTATATTCAGCCCATTCCCAAGAAGGGTGACAAGTCACTGCCATCCAATTACCACCCTATCTCGCTCACCTCAGTCCTCTCAAAGGTAATGGAAAAAATCATCAATTCCCAACTCCTTCACTATCTTGAAGACACTCACAAAATAAATGACTGCCAGTATGGATTCTGCCACTGCCGATCAACGGGAGATCTACTCACGTCACCCATCTCTGGACAAATTCTCTGCCAAACCTCTCCTCTGGACAAGGAGAGGTTTGGCAAATCTCAAGTGGTTGCACTAGATATCTCCAAAGCCTTTGACTGGGTCTAACACAAAGGTCTACTAGGCAAACTACCATCATTCAGCCTGACCCAGGACTTCTGTAGGTGGATTGCCAGTTTTCTGTCTGGATGCATCCTGTGTGTGATGGTGGACAGTTCCCTATTCTCTCACCACCCAATTAATGCTGGGGTCCCACAATGTTCTGTCCTCTCACCAACCGTCTTCCTGCTATATATCAGTGACCTACTGCAATTGACCTTCAACTCAGTACACAGTTTTGCAGATGACAGCACACTACACTCTGGACAAATGTAATGGAGAGATTATCAAATGCAAGCTTATGATAGTAAATTTCATATAAATTTTAACGCCAATAAAACCCAGTTCTGTACTATTTCCCATAACAAAGAACCATTTTTTCCCAGTATCCTTTTTTATGGTACCCAAATTTCCAGACAGTTTGAGATCTCATTCCTTGGAACCACCCTTACATCAAACCTCTCCTGGCACAAACATATCTCAAACATTGCATCCTCAGCCTCAAAAAAACCTAAATTTCTCTTTCGCTCAAGACGTTACTTCACCCCCAATGAGCTATTAACATTATAAAAGTCACAAATCCACCCAACTATTGAATACTGCTCCCACATATGGGGTGGGGCACCCAAAAGCTCTCCCAAAATGTTCGACTCAATACAGAGCAGAGAAATTAGACTTATCAACGATCCATCCCTTAGCAACTCTCTCCCCCCACTTTCACACAGACATATTGTTTCTGCAATATGTATATTCTACAAATATTTCCATGGGAAATGTTCATCTGAAATAACATCAATAATTCCTCCGCTCAGTACTAAACTCATTGGAATATGTGCAGCAGCTGCTGCACAACATCCCTTCACAGTACCCCTAGAAACAAACAGAACAAATTTCTTTTCCTCTTCCTGCAACTGCTGCACTGTGGAACAGTCTCCCACCTGCTGTGTTTCCCAAGGAATACAATTTAAAGTCATTCAAATCAAATGTAAACAAATTCCTCCTTTCCCAACCCACTACCCATACACGGTACTAATGTACTATAGGTTGACCAACCAACCTCCAGTGTATGGGCCCAACATAAAAAATAAATAAAAAAAACTGATTTAGGAATGAAGATAATATAGCAGCATGAAAATGAAAAGTTTTTGCTGCTATTGCATGTAATGTTATGGCTATAGCTGGTGCTTTTTTTTTTTTTTTTTTTTTCTTGTAAAACGATAAGTGCTAGTACTCATTCTTTTCTAGCAGGAAAATTTGAAAATCAAAAGGATATGATTTTATGGAAAAAGCTTAGGTTAATGTTATTTATAATTTTTTGGATGGTATTACAACACCAAACAAAATTAAATTATTTACTGGATTATATTTTGCTGGATTTCAAATCAACATCTTCAATGCAAATAACATGTTACAGTTTACAAGCGACAATGAGTAAGTGAAACATTTCAAATTGTAACAGACGAAAGATCTGAACTCCTACTTTGGCACCTTCTAATGTTTGAAATTTATTTATTTTGTATCCAAACACAACTGGTACAGTAGTAAGTAATTGGTACAACATTATTTACAACAAATTAGGATACATTACAAATGAGAACAGCTTAAATTTAATAGGTGAATTATACAGGGAATGATACATAAAATATGAAGGGGGGGGGAAAAAGAAACTATATATAAGTTATATACAGTAAATATGGTCAGATGGTCGTAATCAATTTCTTTGCAGGATGTAAGATCCTCTTTTGTGCAAGGCAATTGAAGAAGGGGCAAGAAAGAAGGTGTTCCATGGACTGGGTTGCCCCACACTCGCAATTATCTGGTCCAGTGAGGTAGCCTCATTTGATGAGGTTTTGTTTGCAGTGTCCTATCGTTCATAGTCTGTTGAGACTTTTCCAAGTATTCCAGTCCAAGTGGAAACCACATGGAAAATGTTCAGCTGTTGGAATTCCAGTATTACTTTCAGGGTATAGTGCACACCATTGTTGAAGTCTCGTCTCTGGAGGGTTTTTAGGTGGTTCGATGGTCGCTAGAAAGTTATGTCAGGATCTTAGTCTTTGGGGCACTGTAGTCTAGCCAAATAGTGGGTGGTGCTCATCATTCATTTGTCTGCTTCTTTCGTCAGCTGAGATTGCAGATCTTCGAATTGAAGGGGATGCAATACCAGCCAAACAACCAAAGTATACAGACATACAGCATACCAAACAAATACAAGTGATCAAACTAAAAAAAAATGTTTGTATAAAAGAAGTATTACAATTGTATAGGAAATGATCTTAGGATGACATTCTTCCAAATTTTTGGCAAATTAATGCAGTCATACTTGTTTAGGATAGGAGAATGCTTCATAAACGTTTCTGACTCTAAAAATAATCTTTCAGACCTGTAATGACTGACTTCTATATAACACATTAGTTTTCTTCCATCTAATTCTGTGTCCGAAGTGTGATCTACCAGTCCCAATTTGCCATAATAATGGTAGCGAATATAGTTCTTATGTTCCTCAAGGTGGATGTTAACAGATCTTCCTGTCTGTCCATAGAATACAAGTTATCGTCACAGGAAATTATATGAACTCCAGGATATGCTAAGGAATGGAGTTTGTCCTTAGAAGAGTTAATCAAAGTTACTAATTTGACATGTGGTGTGAAGGTTATATAAGTCAGGAGATTAGTGGTCTGCTGTATAAGGCTTTGATCAAACTACACTTAAGTATTATTTCCAAATTTTGCCTTCTGTTTTTTTTTTTTTTTTTGTTGTTGTTGTTGTTTGTTTGTTTTTTGATAATATAATCATGGACAAAAAAAAAAAAAAAAAAGTGGTTGGAGAGAGAGAATATAAAGAAAAATAACTAGCATTTGGAATGTTGACTGTGAGATTAAATTTTGGAAATAATATAATCTGCATAATGTGAAGGAAAAGAGAAGGAGAAATGATATTGGCAGAGATGTATATAGCAAGAGAATTTTATCGTATTAATACAAAAAAGATTATTCATGGAATTGAATAATGAAAATAATGACTTGATTATTCTGTGAAATGAGTTAAGGCTGTCTAGAAGTTGCGTAAAGGAATAATAAGTAAAAGAATGTGAAGCATATCCTCTACTTGGAGAGTAATAAATAAATGGAATGTACTAGCATGAGGATTGGTAAGTTCAGAGATAGCAGATGAATTAAAATCATATTAGAATGGATCTGGGAGATGAGTCTTAACCTCCATGGATGTGTAACATACAGGTTATTAAACATTAATCAGTTTATTTTCTTAGTGATTTGATTTCTGTATTTGATCTTCAAAACGACATTAAAACAGAGGAAATAAGAGTTTCTCGTAATTGTTTACATATTAGTATAATATTAAAAAAAGAAGGAATTAGAATTGCTTAATTTGTTATATCAACAGACATTTTTAATATTTTTTAACATAACTATTATTTTTGAGGAAATCACATTCTACACCGAATATTAATTATAATAACTTTAATTAATACTTTCGGTATTTTGGCAACATTACATTGCCATCATCAGGGATCAAAGAGCAATGATATGTGCAGGTAGATACTAATACTAGGTAAATGAGGCTGAAGAAAGGCAACCAAAGTCTCACCTAGAGTCCTAAATGGCACCCCTAGTAGGCTAAATTGAGTGACTAAAGATCTTAACCATTGGGTTGAAGATCTGAGGTTCTGTGATCCCTGATGATGGCAATGTAACATTTCCAAAATATCAGAAGTATTAATTGAAGTTATAATTAATATTCAGTATATGTCATTATTTCTTCAAAAATAACAGTTAATGAATAACCAACTTATAAGCCTTTCTACCAGAATTTAATATTCCTTACAGTCATAAAGTAATGTTTCGTGGGAGGAAAAAATAATAAAATGCCTTCAGCTTGGCATTTAAAAAAAATTAATAATAATATTATTTAAATTAAGGGGATATTAAATCCCACATTGTTTTAAAACCGAATAAGAAACTCAAAGATCAGAATCAGAGAGTTTCATGCCGAATATAGTAACTATAAAAGTATCGGCGACTACTAGCGTAAACTAAAGCACGTAGTACAAACTAGGGCAACTTGCAGCAAAGGTAGAGAAAGTTTTGATCGCTATTCTTAGTATTTCACATAATGTAAAAACCCATCTCCTAGGAGATGTATGATGTTATGCATTATGTTATGGTGGGAGGTCACTACCCAGACCGGTTTCGATCTTTATCGAAATGATGAAATCTCAATAAAGATCAAAACCAGTCTGGGTAGTGACCTCCCACCATAACATGATGCATAACATCATACATCTCCTAGGAGATGGGTTTTTACATTATGTGAAATACTAAGAATAGCGATCAGAACTTTCTCCACCTTTGTGCGAGTTGCCCTAGTTTGTACTGTTGGATCCTACTTCGTCTTAATCTATACCTTGGATCCGACATGTTAATTACTATGATGTTCTTAAACAAAATAGAAGGTTGCTAGTTGATTTCTAATTCAAATATAGAGAAAATTTATATTTAAAGACTGCACCACTCTACATCTGAATTAGTTCAAGAACTGAAGAAAAACCAACTCACAACTCTCTCTCCTTTTAGGTGTTAATACTATATATACTGGCCGAGTATATTTAACTTATTTATCTCTCCTGCCTTGGTTCGAATATTTTATGAATGGTGCAGTAAAAGAGATTCAGGCAAAACACAACTTTAGATTAACAAAAACAAATATTTAATTTAGAATCACAATTTACACTTAAGTTCAAATCAATAAGTAAGATATTATAAACATTTTAGCTCTCATAAAATTCAGTTAACTACTTGGAAAAGCTCAAAGTCACAAAGTTCCTCAGTAACCGCTTGCACAAATATCTCACAGTTTCTTAAGTTTCAAATACAATAAAAATTCAGTAACACTTCTTCTGAAGCAAACACTTCTAAATCTACACTTCAGCTAATCTCCGCAATAGTTACTGTTAATATAAGGAAATTCTAGGATGAAACTCACACATATCTCTGTATAGGAATATTAATGGTTGGAATATTCTTACCAATAATCTTTCTTCATCTACTTGTACGCAAACACTTTTTATAACTGTAAACACTTTTAACAATAAACAGCACTTATTAAAATAAATCTTCTAAGCATTAAATGAATTAATTCACGGTCACAATACACATAATCAGACGTTCTTGCATGAAACACTACTGATCACTCATGAATTTAAAGTAACACAATAATTCCTTAACTTTAGATTTTATGTGCACAGTTGTTCATTCCTCCGGCATTCAATTAACTCTTTAGGCACTATAATTCTAAACACAGCTAACGGTAAACTCCAACTTGACAGTCTCTACTATTCTCTCGTTACTCCGTGCTATGCTTAAAGATTCCGTGTGTCCTTGAAAGGTCGGCCCTGAAATTAAATCTGAACTCTAGTATCGCTATTCATTCAGTAGTCACTCAGCTGTCTTCCATAGCTATAATTGTTATTCTACAACTTATTAGCTAACCGCTTCTCGACTAGTAGACTTAAATAAGCTGCTTGAGTGACTTGCCGACTCTCTAATATCGCACTCTGATTCCCCAAATGCTGAATACTCCGATTCCAACCGAATGCCAATTCTCTCTCACCTTCTCTCTCTATTCTATATTTTCAGCATTCTTTTCTTTTTATATACATTCTTCCCGCCTAAATTGTTCTTGTGGTCTCTTTTTACTAAACCTCTTTTCAATAAACCTTCTCCTCACGTTCTGTTCCAAACTTGTGCAAGCTATCTAACATACGTTTCCATGACAACAAAACAAAATATAATAAAATTGAGGTATTGCATAACGCTAAACTTCTGCCAACAGGAATAAATAGAGAATATTTACATTTCGATTAATGCACAGTTAAATTATCAAATATAAATTCTTATAATATTAATATAGTAATAAATAAAATAGCTTAATAATATTTAATACAGTCTTTTCATTATTAATACATATATCTTTGATTAATTAATTAAATATTAGATAAGATTAAAGGTAGTTATACGAATATTATTTTATAAACAAGTGATTTACATTAAATAATATTTACAAGTCTAGCCTATGCGATGGAAGATCATGTTGGATTCTGAAGCAAATAATAATTACTCCAATCTGTATATTAGAATCCAACAGTACTACGTGCTTTAGCTTACGCTAGTAGTCGCCGATACTTTTATAGTTACTATATTCGGCATGAAACTCTCTGATTCCGATATTTGAGTTTCTTATTCAGTTTTAAAACAATGTGGAATTTAATATCCCCTTAATTGAAATAATGTTTATGTCACCGAAATGAAGCCTGTTGGCTCTTTATTTTAAATAATTTATGGGTGCACCTTTTTGACAACTCGTACAGCAGAGTATATAAGTTCTTTTCGCTATACCCTTAGTATTATATTTAGTCTAGCTACTCACTGATGAGATCTCAATAAAGATCGAAACCAGTCTGGGTAGTGACCTCCCACCATAACATAATGCATAACATCATACATCTACTAGGAGATGGGTTTTTACATTATGTAAAATACTAAGAATAGCGATCAGAACTTTCTCCACCTTTGCTGCGAGTTGCCCTAGTTTGTACTACGTGTTTTAGCTTACGCTAGTAATCGCCGATACTTTTATAGTTACTATATTCGGCATGAAACTTTCTGATTCCGATCTTTGAGTTTCTTATTCGATTTTTTAAAAACAATGTGGGATTTAATATCCCCTTAATTTAAATAATGTTTACATCGCCGAAATGAAGCCTATTGGCTCTTTATTTTAAATAAATTAATAATAATAAATATTCGTTGTCATTTTATATGCCCTGTAAGCAAATAATCTTTGACTAATTGGCTATAAAATAATGATGGATATTTTGTGATGTACATCAACAAATACATTTACATTTTTTTATTTATTGTTTGTTTCTACTAGGCCAAAAGAGTTGGAGTAAATTGTCTCATATTACCAGAAGAAAACAGGAAGGACTTTTATGACTTACCAAATTTTATTACTGATGGACTGGAAGTGCATTTTGTGGGGCATTATGACCATATATATAATATTGTTTTTTCATAAATGGAATTATCATTCTGCTGGAGCAGAGTGCATCTGCTATAGACTTTTTGAATATTTCATTTCATTCATTGTTCATTTCTGAATTATCAAGAATATTATTATAAATATTAGGAGGAATCTGTAATGTCTTTTTTAAAGTTTATCCATGTACGTTAAGATTAATCACACCATCCATGCTACCAGCTAATTATGCATATTGAGAAATGCATAATAAAGTCCCTAGCTAAAAATTGAGAAAATATAAGAGACATATTACTGACTAATGGGTTACTAAATGTGTTGGAAAAAGAGGGAGTGAGAGACTATTTCCTGAATAATTTTGAAATGTAACTGCTGTTCAGTTTTTCTGAACAGAATGTAATTTGAATTTAAAAGGTAATCTTTGATCCTTGTTAAAAATTAAATAATATTAATATTAAAGATTTTTTTTTAATTTTAATTTTGCACTTCTCCAGCACCTCATTATCTTCTTACAAAATTCAACCAATTATCTGACTGTATGGAGACTTTATAAAAAGAACAGTAACTTGTTATTACTGCTCATCAGTATTCTTCTCAACATTGCAGTAATCCTTTAAGTTGTCTTTACCACTTTCACAGCATATTCTCACTTGTCCAGTATTACTCCTAGACCCCTTACCTTGAATTCCCACTAATATAATACAAGATTCAGATACTGTGAACACTAGTACTAGTGACCAAAATGGACCAGGAAATTACGTGAGGATGCCCCATAAACCTACTATCTTAAATTACAAATTACTTTTTAAAAAATGCTTTTTGATGCTACTTCATTAAGAACATCTTCATTATTTATACTTATTTTGTCTGGCCAGCATTACATATAACTTGTTAGAAAGAAAAATATTTAATTACTAGTTATGTATATCTTGTTGTGTACATCTTCAGATGAAAATACAACTAGGATAAAAAAAAAAAAAAAGTATTCAGATGAGATGTCTAAATTAATAACTGTTATATGTTGAATGTACATAAATCAGATGTTCAATAAAGCATCAAGATGTCAGACATGCTCATTGCAATATGCTGTATAACTTCTCTCATAATATAATTTATTAATATGTAGGACTTTGGTATATGCTGACCAAAGCTGGTTTAAGATGAGACCTTAGTGTTTATTACATTGGATTGAATATCATATCATTTTGCTAGCAACTTTAAATCTGCCAACATATCTATTGAATTTTATGTATGGCATTCCTGTGAGTCATCAGTATTGGAATGGTGTTTCTTACCACCAAAGAAAAACATCAGTTACAATGGGCAACTCACAGAAATGTCATATATAGAATTCAACAGCTATGTTCGCAGATTTAAAAGGCTAGCAAAGTGATATGATGTCCAGTCCAATGTAATAAAAGCCAGGGTCTTGTCTAAAATCACTTTGGTGAGCGTATATCAAAGACCTACGTATTAATGAATTAGATTATGAGAGAAGTTACACAATAGATTGCAACGAGCCACACATTTGTGACTTAATACTATATTCAACATCTGGTTTATGTTCATTCGATATATAACAGTTATTAATTTAGAAATAACTCTGTTAATACCCTTCTTTCTATTTGTATATAATCTGAAGATGTATGAAAGCAATTACATTTTTTTTCTCTAAGTTGTTCATTCTGCTTGCCAGACAAAGTAAGTATGATTGGTTCGAGCCACAGAAACTTCAACTTATCCTCATTATTTAATTTGTCTTTTTTTTTTTTTTCCACATGACATTAATATTAGCATCAGTGATTCAAGATGTGACTGTAAGACAACTTCTCATTCTGCTTAGAATGTATTTTAATTTTGAGAAACACCTCTCATAGGATACCTCTGGATTGATAAGGTTAATGCATATTTATTAGCTTTAAAAAAATGTGCCTATATTTCCAGTGTATGCAAATCAAAATTAGTTAAAACCTGATAACAGCATGGCATGAAGTTTTTTGCAGGATTTACAATTTTCAATAGCAATAACAGTTTGATCACAGTTGTTATCAGTATTTCTGTATATCTTCTTTACTTCAACAGGGAAGACTGATGGATCATATTACAACTTTTATCATGAAATTGCAAAGCAGTTTGTGAAAATATATCATCTCTTAATTTCTTACGTTTTTGCGATTTGGCTTGTAACATTGGTTTTTTGGGTTTTTTTAAACTTCTACAAACCACTTTGCAATTTCACTTTAGAAAATGCCAAGTGGTTAACATTATTAAATAATAACACTTATAATATATGACATAACCATAACACTAGCTTATAAAATTACTGTATTTTTCCGTGTATAAGACGATACTTTTTTTTTCTAAAATTTTAAACCAAAAATTGGGGGGCGACTTATACATTGAGGGGGGGAGTAACTGGTTGAGAGACCCACGGTTGCCATGGTGAAACTGCCGGTACTTTGTCTATGTGAACAGACTTCCGCCAATCACTAGCCTTGTTAATTCTGTCGATTGATATCATTAACAGCTGATTCTGAATAAACCACTCAGAACTCTGAAAGCATTCATACATCTGCAACTCGTTGGCAGGGTAAATTAATGCATTAGCAATATTTTGAGCACTAGCCCATAAAAATGCCCGAAAATAAAAAAAGATTGTCATATTCAAGTTAAAAGTCATCAATTACGCAAAAGAACATGGAAATAAAGCTTCAGTGAGACAGTTTGGACCTCCTCCCACTGAGTGTATGATTAGACTGTGGAGAAAACAGGAAGAACTACTCAAGATGCCAAAAAGAAAGAGGGTCTTAAGAGGAAAACCAGCAAAATGGCCAAACTTGGAGCAGAGGCTTAAGGCGTGGATTATGGAGCAGCGCCAGAGTGGGATATGTGTGTCAACCAAGCTTATTCAATATGCAAAATGGTGCTTCAACTTCATGATGGGAGAAGTGTTGGCCATGAGAACACGAACCAAGTTATCCCAGAAAATGCATCTTAGTGTGTATCTTAAAAATATTACCTAATTACCAAATATACTTTGAATATTGAAAAAATATCAAATGTGTTCTGTTTTATGTTTAAAATATTGATTTCTTAATTTTGGGTTCGAAAAAGTAGGGTTTGTCTTATACATGAAAAAATATGGTAGTTATTACTATTATTTAGCACCACAGATCCATTTAGTTACTCGCATGGTAACAGATGAATGGTTGATGGACTACATTTGCAGAACACTTCAAAGCACAAGTCTTGAATTGGGTGAATATAACATTGCAAAGTTTATTTCCTCTTATTTATATATTATATATGCATTTGTATTATGTATTTGTAAAGTTGTATATAACTAAGGTTTTTATCTTTATTTCTTCAATCACTTGCACTGTATTAACGTCCCCCCCCCCTCTTTTTTTTGCCTTGCCTTAATTTTTATTACACATATGGCTGGCTTTAATTCTGATTGCTGCCAGCCATATGTCTACAATTTATCCAGTCCCTTACACTCTACAGTCTCGTTTTTTTTTCCTTTTTTTTTTTTTGACTGTACCAGCCAGACTGCACTTCCAAGAGTGAAGAATTGGAATGTGGATTAACGGCAAAGCAGGGACTTGTAACCTTAACTGAAATTGCTCATTATCTTATTCAACTCTAGATTAGTCGTGGCAATTTTCTACTAGTACACAGGTCCGCAGTTTTTTTTTTGAGATAGCGCATTGACAAGTATCAGATCAGCTGCTGTTTACAAGTCATTTATTATAACTAAGAAATGCATGTACAGTTGAAACAACAATTAGTTATAGCTACACCTCCCTAGCCTTTCTAAATCTTGATTAAAAGCTATTATAGGGCTAAAGCATTAAACTAATGAGGAATGAAGGATGCTCTCGGACAATTCAAGGCTAACCTTCTGACATATTATACACTGCATACCTTATCACAGTTACTTACAGATCTTCCTTCACAAACAGTCCTTTGTACTCAGTGAAAGTTCTGTTAGGCTATCTCATTCTTCTGTCTTGATTATGATGTTTCTCTTACTCACTAGGACATTGCAGCGATGCATTTCATCCTTTATGGTGGTTCGATGCGAATTATGAGTGATGTCCCTTTTTTCTCGGTAGTTGACAACCAGAAGCCTTCCTATTGGGATAATTCCTGAGGAGATCTGGACTACAGTGGCGAGGCCCCTCCTTTGGTTCCCGGCCACAAGTGCCGGTGGTCGCTGAGAGCCTGGCAACTGCTGACCCCTGGGAATACCTGGGAACAACCTTTCCTATCACCAGGTCGCTTAAATATTCTTTTCCTTTCTTTGTCTTTACTTTTGCATTTATCATGCTTACCCTCAAGCATGTCGATGTCACTTTCACACACCTTTTCTGAAGTCTTTGTTCTTGATGCTTTCCAACCTTCGCAAAGTCTCTGCAACTTTTTCCTTCAGGACTTTCCTTTTGTTCTTCACTAATCCAGGTAACCTTTCTTCTGATTCATTACTTAACAAAGAACGATTCTTTTTCTTTTGTGTGTTGAGTACAATTGTTTTACAAGTAATATCAAAACCATACATATACAGGTAACCCTCATATAATGCGGTCTACAAATTGTAGTAACCCTTTATCTTTTCATATGTTTTTCACCGTGTGACTTAAAAATCAAATTTTATCTTTGTTAAAGTTGTGTCTGCCCGTATCACACATGTAGTTATAAGTAGCGAATTTATATTAGTGAAAATACCCTTTAGCACACATGTAAGTCAATATTGTTTTCTGCCAGGAAAGCACATTAAACATAATGAGTATGTTAATCTCAAGCTGGGCACTTTATTTTCTGGTGAGTTACATGCAATATGTAATACTTTTTTATGTAAAAATTTATTTTTATAGTAATGGCCACTTAGAGTGACAAAATTTTGCAATATGGTTGAAAACGAAATTAGTGAATTAATTAATGGGAAAACAGATTTAAATGAGAAGGAACTGGTACAATTAATAGATGACGTCGAAACAAATGGTGGGGAAAATTCTGCCGAAGATCCTGATTATGATGAGTCCGTTAAAGAAATTAGCAGAAAGATTGAGCTTGGCAAAAAAGTGAGGAAGTTATTTTACGGATAATGATCCCTCAATGGAGCGCTCTTCACGAGACAATTGGATATTTATTGAACTTAATAAAAAATTGCAGCATAGTGGTAAGCAAGGTCTCGTTACTGACTTCTTGATAACTAAACCAGCTGAAGTATACAATGAGAATTATACGAATACGAATGATGTCCAAGACATTTTAAGTGATGATGACGTCCGGCCACTCAAATAAAGAACATGTACAAAATGTTATTTCTGAAGACAGTAATGACGATTAAAATATGCGCTTTATTTTATTGTGCCTAAAATATTTATGCATTATGTGCAATGAAGTTTACATGCAATTTGTAATTTTATAAGTTTATACTATGTATTTGTTTCGTAGTTTATGTTTTCTTAACTTACACGAATTACCTGAATTAAATAAAAATATTTTTTTGTTGGATATGTCATTGTTGTTTATATAATTTTTAAAAAAAAAAACGATTTCGGAACATAACCCTGTGATCCGAGTCTCGCATAACGCGATTTATATAACGCAGCATTTCTATGGAACCTAACATCTGCGTTATACGAAGGTTACCTGTATTATATATTATAACTATTTTTTCATATATACTTTACATCAACATTATATTACATCTTATGTATTTTCCTGACTTAAGATCCCTGTAAAACCGAGCATGATATGTTATAGAGTAACTTATTGTGTGAGATTTTACGACATCGCTCCTGTTACCATGAGCTGCGTGTATGTTTCACCACATTTGCTTGATCACGTTTTGAGATGCATTTTTATTAGCAATCATATTTTCAGAATAAATATGACTCTTTAATGAGTTTGGGGGGAAAAAAACTATAGCAGATATTTTGGCCATTTGCATGATGGTCCACTAGGAAATTCCCAGTTGCTTGCTGGACTACTCTTCCCCTGTACCCAACTCCAAAGAATGGAAGGCAGACCATAGGATGGAAATCTTCCAGCCCTGTATGCTAGACCTTATCAGATGTTTTGGAAATGGCGCAAGAGCAGCAGCACAGGTTTCCCTAATCTAGAAGGTGATGATATGAGATAGAAGTGTGTGTGTTGATTTAGAATAGCAGAATCCGTACTGGTAGTCATTAACTGACAGGCCTCCAGGTGTTAATGATCTCCATTGTTTTAGAAAGAACTGACTAGGATAGTGGTGTTTAACTTGTCAGATGCACCTGTTTTGTTATTCCTGTCAATCGACTACATCAGTTATTTAAACTCCACTTATTTTTATCCAACCTTTTATTTTTATAATTTTTATTTTGGAGAGTACAATAAATATAATACAATAAAATTTAAAGATATCACTTGACTAATATACTTGCATAATGTCTTCTAATAAGCAAATTTCCTTACTGCATCTTTGCTTCATTTTGCTGAAGTAGGCAAGAAGATAATCACTTTGACAATGACTCATATTTAATTGAGCAGCTCCAAAGGTGTTTCCAAGAAAACAAATTTTACTACAGATTCCAATTGCTTCATGGAACATATACTACTTGCTTCTCATTAAGCACATAACATTCTCACTAATATACAAAGCCTTGATACATTGTACTTCTTCTTCTTCAAGCATCATCCCTTAGAACAGGGTTTCCCAAACTGTGTTCCATGGAACACTGGTGTTCTGTAGAAAGTGAATAAGTGTTCCGTGAAAAATTATCGAAATTAATATGAGCATGGAATGGTTTTAAATGCTGTGACAAGTTCAAACATGTTTGAAAATCAGGCACTCTTCATTTTCCATGTAGATTGTGCTATTAAGGGCAGCATGCGCTGGCCTTGACTCAGCCGGCCACAGTTGTCGACACCTCCAACCATGAATTGAAAGTTTATTTTTCACTTGGTTAGAGTATAATAAATTTAGTTTAATCCTTTATCCAAGTGTGAGCAAACAAAATTTGCACCTGAAAGTATCTTCAGGACTGGGGTAAGGTGGTACAACACCAGGACAACTCTTTGCAAAGGTGGAGCAAGCTACCTATACAAGTTAGAGTATAATAAATTTAGTTTAATCCTTTATCCAAGTGTGAGTATACTCTAACCAAGTGAAAAATAAACTTTCAACATCTTTCTCTAAATCCAGAGTAATTTATTAAAAAAGGGTAGCACACCATTTGGCAACTCCTATAGGTAGAGATGACCTGCTAATGCTTCTGCCTGGTATCTCAACTTGGGCCTGGCTCCCACTGAAGAGACCTCAATAAAGTTCAAAACTAGTCTGGGTAGTGGCCCTTCCCTTAATGCATAACATTAGACATATCCGCAAGGAGATGTGTTTTGCATTATAGGAGATACCGAGACAGGAGTGTTGGTAGCTTGCTCCACCTTTGCAACGAGTTGCCCTGGTGTTGTACCACCTTACCCCAGTCCTGAAGATACTTTAAGGCACAAGCTTTGTTTGCTCACTCTTGGATAAAGGATTAAACTAAATTTATTATACTCTAACCAAGTGAAAAATAAACTTTCAACATCTTTCTCTAAATCCAGAGTAATTTATTAAAAAAGGATGGCACACCATTTGACAACTCCTATAGGTAGAGATGACCTGCTAATGCTTCTGCCTGGTATCTCAACTTGGGCCTGGCTCCCACTGAAGAGACCTCAGTAAAGTTCGAAACTAGTCTGGGTAGTGGCCCTTCCCTTAATGCATAACATTAGACATATCCGCAAGGAGATGTGTTTTGCATTATAGGAGATACCGAGACAGGAGTGTTGGTAGCTTGCTTCACCTTTGCAACGAGTTGCCCTGGTGTTGTACCACCTTACCCCAGTCCTGAAGATACTTTCAGGTGCAAACTTTGTTTGCTCACACTTGGATAAAGGATTAAATTAAATTTATTATACCAAGCACGAGTGAAGTACAGAAGTATCTATTCTAGGAAATGTGCAGTCACAAGCAAGGTCAATGCGATGCGGCACCCCCTGTAGTGTGTGCTGTCACATTTTTGCAATGTGATACAGCCTGCTTCAGCGATAGTGTGCGCTCTTTACATTGAATATGAGACTGATGATACTCGACTTTAATCAAGGTGTTCCCTTAAAATTTCAGGATCTGTTAAGCGTTCCGTCGTAGGAAAAATTTGGGAAACACGGCCCTAGGAGGTTTGCAACTAGGTCACAGAACTTTTTTCTTTCTTTTGCTGCTCTGTAACATTTTTGGTAATTCAAGCCAGTCCAGTCCTTAATGTCTTCAAACCACATTCTTCTGAGTACCTCTGTCTCGTTTCCCTTGTAATATTAGTTTCTGAATGCCTTCTTGTCTAATTAGATGTCCAAAATATTTAAGTTTTCGTTCTTTAATGATTTTCATTAATGTTGTTTTAATTTTTGCTTTCTTTACAACATCTTCATTTTTCATTTTCTCTGTCTATGATTTTTTCAGCATTCTTCTGATGGTCCACATTTCAAAAGCTTCTAGTTTTTTTTCTCTTATTCTGTATTTAGAGTCCAAGTTTCACTATTGTAGAGAAGGCTTGACCAGATATAGCACTTTATTAATCTTGTTCTTGTGTCTATATTAATGGCTCTGGATGGTGGAACAGTTTTCATATCAGTGAAGGTTTTTCTTGCTATCTCTATTCTTCTTTTTATTTTTTTAAAGGATTTTCCTGCTTCTGTAAACATTTGTCCCAGATATATAAGCATTTTAACTGGTTCAATTTTCTTTTGATTAACAGTTATGTTTAGTTTCTTATTTGTTGGTTCTTTTGATATGATCATGCACTTTGTTTTCTTCAGGTTGATAATTAATCCCATGTCTGAGCTTCTGTTTTAAATTTCTGTGACTAAGTTTTGAAGATCCTCTTCAGATTCTGCAATGAGGACCATGTCATCTCCAATAGTTTTAAAAACCTGTTCACTATATATATTATAAAGTTTATTTTTTCACTTGGTTAGAGTATAATAAAATTAGTTTAATCCTTTAGGATACTTCAGGCACAAACTTTGTTTTGCTCACACTTGGATAAAGGATTAAACTAATTTTATTATATATATTATACAATAAAGGTGATAAGACACATCCTTATCGTATTCCTTTTTTTTATTTCAAAGTTGTCAGATTATTCAGTTTTTATCTTATTGAGGCTATTTGATTCCAATATATGTTTGTAATTATGCATTAGATCTTTTCCTTTTAGACCATTATTCTGTAGGATACATATTAATTTCTTGTGATCTATTGAGTCAAATTTTGGTGTAATCAATAAAACAAAGATGTATGCTTTTCTGGTTATCAAGGCTTCTTTTACATAATGTTTTCAGATTAAAAATTCCTTCTCTTGAACCTTTATCTTTTTGGACTGATTGAGTGTCATCTATTTCTATTGACAAAATGACTTTTATTCTTTCTAGGATTATTCTCAGTAATATTTTAAATATGTTTTAAATTACTTTTATCACATTACAAAACTTAAATATCATTAATGAAATTTTCTAATACTCTAAATTTATAACTTATAATATTGTAAAATTTATATTTATAATACTCTAAATTTATAATAAATCTAGTAATTGTATATTATAAATTTATAATACTCTAAAAAATTAACATTATACTACCTTTCAATATTAACTTCACAGTTCCTCCTTGGAAAGTAGATTAAAGATCATAGAACTTTATGCAATAGTTCATCCTTCCTTGCTTGCCTGCTCTCTTATTACCCTGTGACAGCTGTTCTAAAAATTAACAAATAATGTACATGCCCATTACCTGGATTCAAAGCAAAATTCAAGTAACAACATAGCTGCCATTACTACAGTGATGCGCATAGAACAGTGAAGTACAGGAACTCTACTCCAAATAAGCATACAATGTTATATACACATTATTTCTATATAAATCCCTAAGGATTACAACATATGGTAAGCAAGTTGATGTAACCACATGGCAGTAGCAGGCAAAGGTTGGTCAATTGGTAGAGCCTCTGCTACTAATGGCTCAGTTAAGTAAGTTTGAGTGTGGTTAGTAGTTGGAAGGGAACCAATCGTTCGATGCTGGTGGCACACTCTCCCTCAATGAGTCTTTGGACTCCCTGGAGGTGTCAAATAATAATAAACATTAAATTGCATTAATAAATGCGAACAAATGTATGCATGTTTTAAATTACTTTTATCATATTACAAAACTTAAATATCATTAATGAAATTTTCACTCAACATATATAATACTATAAAAAATTGACATAATAAGTAAAACATTTACATAAGTTTTTTACAATGGCTTGATATTTCTTTGAATTTTTTTTTAAATTTAAATACATACACATTAGCTCCTTTTAATTTTAACAAAATTTACACTTATGAATATGATTTCTAGGCTTCAAATTAAATTGTCTTTGAAAACTTTTATCACATTCTTGCAGTGGCGTAGCTGGGGAGGGAAGTCTGCCCCAGGCAGCACTTTTCACATGAGACACAATTTTATTTTTCAGCGATTCGTTTATTTATGTTAACTTAGTAATTTTTATTACTTAATTAATAATTACTTTTTAACAACTATACTTACAACTAAAATAAACAGTGTTTTAATTTATTTCCCTATTCTTTGTTTTAACTTTTTGTAGTACAGTATTTTTGGTGTGTATAGAGAGGGGTGGCAAAAGCTCTTGCTATGCCACTGCTTCCTTGAGAATCATATGATAAATTATGAGAATCTCTATCATAAATATGAACAAAGTTATTCATATCACTTTTTATATCTTTCTACTAGTTTATCCAATTCTATGGAATTATCAGTTGTTAGAGTAAACTCTTCACTAACAGTTTCAAAAGATTGGTTATCTTGTTCAGTAGTATCTAAGCTAGAAGATATTTTATCACTTTTGAATCTGTGTATACACACTAATTATACTCTAACATTAACTCTCCGTGAAGTCTCGATATAAGTTTCAGTAAGGAAATATTGTGAGTATACATATTACTTACTATTATAATAACGGAATTAACTCATCTAAAATATTCTTTATTAGTAGAACTTTCGCCTGATTATCACAGGCATCATCAGTACAAGTACAAAGGCTAAAGGCTTGGATCTGCCGAAACTTTTTTTAATTTCTATATTCGGCATGAAACTCTTATAGTTTCTCTACTTGGCTTTGAAGTAATGTTGAATTCAATATCCACTTAATTTGAATAATTTTGCATCGCCGAAGTGAAGCTCTTTATTTCACTAAGCAATAACTGTTCAGTTATTGTTTAACAATAACAGTTATTAATTAAAAGAAACGCACGTATTAACCACAGTGAAAATTATTTACATGTAAATATTTCATCCTAAGTATCTTAGGACATCATCAGTACAGTAGTTTAAACAATAATAGGAATAACATACAGTTAGGGCGCATGATTACAATAGAATCTCATTAAACGTGCGTAACGTGTTACAGAAGTCAAAAAAAAAAAAAACTAATAATAATTATTTTACACAATGTTGTATGACAATTTCCCATACTTTAGGAATAGTAAGAACGTCGTTGTGGTTTAAATTTGGTCTGTGTAGTAGGGCTTCAGAACTTTCTTTATATAAACGTTCGTGTTTATATAAAGATCTATGTAAAAGTTTAGACTTTTCCCAATGGATCCTATGGCTTGGATTTTCAATTCCATGTTGAGAGAGAGATGCCAGATTTCTGCGGTTTAAAAAGACGAATGTGGTCTTGATGTTCCGAGATGCGTTTCTAAACAGACCTACCTGTCTGTCCAAAGTAAGACAATTTGCATGAGGATGGAATCTCATAAATGCCAGGCAACATGAAAGGTGAGAGTTTGTCCTTAGGAGAAAGTAACAAGTTGTAAATTTGGTTGATAGGTTTGTAAGTAGTGGCAAAATTGTATTCATAATTTTAGAAAGACGTTTGGAGATACCTTTGACGTAAGGTATGGGAATCCTATGGACTTCTTCTTGTCTGGTTTGATGTGTGGGAAAGTGACTGATGATTTTTTGAGTTGTTTTAGGATTATATCCATTTAGGATCACTGTATTTTTGATTACTTCTAATTCTTGGTTTAGAGATTCTTCAGAGGAGCAGAATTTGCGTGCTCTGGAAACTAGTGATTTAATAATGCCAGATTTCTGAGATGGATGATGAGCGGAAGAATTGTGAATGTAGGCTTGCGAAAGACAGGCTTAGCGATGGAACCGTCTTCTTTTCTTTGAATGTGTAAATCCAAAAAGGAGATACCCTGTGAAGATTCTTTTTCTAACGTAAAGTTGATGCAATGATGAAGAAGGTTAATTTTATCTAGAAACAGTTGTAATTCATGTTCAGGATGATCCCAGACTACAAATACGTCGTCGACATATCTTAACCAAATTTTTGGTTTAGGTTCAAAAGTGAATATGTTTTCCTCAAGATGTTCTAGAAACAAGTTTGCTAGGTTTGGTGATAAAGGAGATTACTTTCAGTCACTTTCCCACACATCAAACCAGACAAGAAGAAGTTCATAGGATTCCCATACCTTACGTCAAAGGCATCTCCGAATGTCTTTCTAAAATTATGAAGAAATACAATTTTGCCACTACTTACAAACCTATCAACCAAATTTACAACTTATTACCTTCTCCTAAGGACAAACTCTCACCTTTCATGTTGCCTGGCGTTTATGAGATTCCATGCTCATGCAAATTGTCTTACTTTGGACAGACAGGTAGGTCTGTTCAGAAATGCATCTCGGAACATCAAGACCATTTCGTCTTTATAAACCGCAGAAATCTGGCCTCTCTCAACACGGAATTGAAAATCCAAGCCATAGGATCCATTGGGAAGAGTCTAAACTTTTACATAGATCTTTATATAAACATGAAAGTTTATATAAAGAAAGTTCTGAAGCCTTACTACACAGACCAAATTTAAACCTCAATGATGTTCTTACTATTCCTAAAGTATGGGAAATTGTCATAACATAATTGTGTAACATAATTATTATCTTTTTTTTTTATAACATACAGTTAATAGCATACCTATAACTGTGATAATATACAGTTATAGGAATAACTGTATGTTATTCCTATTATTGTTTAAACTACTGTACTGATGATGTCCTAATATACTTTAGGATGAAATATTTACAAGTAAATAATTTTCACTGTGGTTAATACGTGTGTTTCTTTTAATTATGATCTCACCACAGGTTTCGTTATTTAAAAAAATAATAATAATAACAGTTATTGTTTAACTAGCCTTTGTACTTATAACTAATGATGTCTGTGATACTTAGGTGAAAGTTCTACTAATAAAGAATATTTTACGTGAGTAAAATATTATTAACTCATCAGAGCTACAATTGTTTTCATGACCTACATTGTTCTCATGTTGATTATTTGTATTATGTAGTTTTTCCTTAGAGAATTTAGGTTTAGACTTATAACTAAATGATCATTTGTAATTATTATTATGTCCTTGTTGTTTTGAATTTTCTGACAAATTAGATTGATATCTTGGTTTATTATTAGATTTTACTTTCTGATTTCTTCATCATTTAAAACTGTATTTAAATTATCATCTAAACTGTCATTCCTTAATAGATATAATCATAACGATGAAACAGTTATTTTTGACCACAAGAACTATAGGAAAGATTGACTTCTATTTGGATTTATAGGTCAGATTTATTTCAAACTAAGTTATACCAACTTTAGCTGTTGGCTTTGTTAGGGTAAAAGATATATAGATGTAAGACCACTTAAATGCTAAAACTGTAAATGAACCGAATACAATTGCATTTTTACAAAAAACAGAAGAACGCATACATCACACGCATAGAGCGTGTATGAGCTCACTTGTTGTTATGTATGAACGTTCTGTAATTTGTAGCAAAAATTAATTCTGGCAAGTTTAAAGATCTAATGAGGGTCTTCCAGATCTCAGGCAGAATTAATCCCTGGTTTCTATGTAGGTTTTGTTTTGAACGAATAACTGTTGTGGCTTCCTTTATCATTCGGGAGTGGAAATCCTCCTCTAAGTAGGGCATGGAGCTTTTGTCCCATTCTATGGTATGGTTTGTCCTAGAGAAAGTTGTTAGTTAAATGTATGTTTCTTTTTGCATGTTATGAGCAAGATGCTTTGAAAGTTATTTTTGGCTTTGAGTAGCCAAAAATAACTTTCAAAGCATCTTGCTTAGATCTTTACCCTGACGAAGCCAACAGCTAAAGTTGGCGAAACTAGTTGGTATAACTTAGTTTGAAATAAATCTGACCTATAAACCCAAATAGAAGTCAATCTCTCCTATAGATATAATCATAACCTATCAGAGGGCATGTGTTTAGTATTTTAGCTGGATTCTTTACATCTTGTATTTTAAAATTTACAGGAGACAGTTTTTCTAATATCCTCTAACGACCTGAAACCTTTCTTGCTAATTTACTAATATTTTTAGAACTAATCCTATTATCTAAAAGTACTAAATCACCAGGAGTAAGACATATTTTCAAAGTATATTTATTAATGCTCCTGTTTTCTTGGAACTATGTTTAATAGTTTCTGGTACAAGTTTGTGAACAACTCAGTTTCTTTCTAATACATCCTTAAGATATTCATCAGTATCTGGGAAAAACTGAGTTTATGCTTATTGATGTTAATTCATTTGGAATTTTAGGATTAAAACCATATAGTATAAAAGCAGGTTTTTCTTTTGTAGCAGAATGAATTGCCTTCCTGCAAGCAAATAAAACTTATGGCAAGTAAGAATTCCAGTTAGTCACTTGAGCATTATTATGAAACATCAGTAGTTTTTTACAATCCTTTCCTATACCAGTTAAGACCATTTCAAGCTATAACTATTGATGTAATAGGACAGGAAAAGATTGTAAAGGTTCCTTGCCTCTAAAAGTAGGCCTCTAAAAGTATACGTGACATGATTTTAAATATGAATTAAAATCTCCTCATATCTTTTCCAAAAGTACCTATCCTTGATTTTGTTCCAGGTTCTCCTGAATTCAAGTTAATAATAAAGTATTTTATAAACGTCATTAGTTAAATGTATGTTTCTTTTCGCATGTTATGAGCAAGATGCTTTGAAAGTTATTTTTGGCTACTCAAGTCTTGCTTAGATATCAAATAAATTTATTTTGATTAAATATTAGAGTGTAATTTTGTATTGCGCTGTTGATGTTGAAATGTTTTTTGTGTATGTACAAACATTTACAAAATATGTTGTCAGTGGCAAGGGAAGTAAAAGTTACTGTTGTAATTCACATTGCAAAAGTTATTGAACAAACTTACATCAATGCATTAAAGATTGTGAAATAAAGAATAGTTATAAATTCTGTGCTTAAGGGTCAAAGCTGTATAACTGAGAGGAGACCTCCACATAGCCTTTAAAGGAATGCAGAGTACCAACCAGTACTTCTGACCTAATGTCCAATCCTCACCTTCTCATGGTGCACCCTATTGGATATCTACCTGGATACTGAATGAACGAGGACGGACTGGCAATTTGGGATTTAGCCGACCAAATTGTATTCATATTGGCTTAAATCAAAATACAAAATAATGTTACAACATCACAAAATTTCATGCCAGCTGGGGCATCTGGTTAAACAAGGCCCCAGGGGGAACAGCGAAAAGTCAGCTACTGGAACAAATCTGATAACAAACCCCAGCTCAACATCCCCAGAGTTAAAGATCGGTACTATCAACATAAGAAGCCTGAATGGCAAAGAAATGGAGCTAGCTGAGGAATAGGATAAGTACCAGATCGACATAATAGGGGCAAATGAAACAAAAAAGACAAAAACTGGTGAGATCTTTCTGAGCAATAAATATAAAATGTTATATTCAGGCAATGATCATCAAGGAAAAGGAGTAGCCATAGTATTCAGCACTAAATATGAGGCTAATCTTCTTGATTAGCTTCATATTTAGGCTTTTTGGCAGTCTCAAGTAGAGTGATGTGGGCAAATATCAGAATGGGGAACTGGACAATGAGACTTATTTGTGCCTATGGTCCCACAGAAAGTTATACTAAAGTAGAAGTGGAGGAATTTTTTGAGGCTTTAAAAAAAGCAACTGACACAGTGAAAAAGGAAAAGATGCTCCTTGTTGGGAATCTAAATAGCGGAGTAGGAAATGACTGTCAGACATACAAAAATGTTTTGAGAAAACTTGGAGAAAAGAGCAAAGCTAATAATAATAGCATATACCTGTTGAATTTCTGCTCAGGACATGGACTAGTTATTACTAACACAATGTTCCAACATAAAAATGTGCACAAATTTACATCGAGGGCATGTGTTTAGAAGCGTCAAGGAATAAGAAAAGTCTCATGGACTATGTTATTGTTGATAGTGATGTTTTCTCCCTGGTGCAGGACACCAGAGTGTACAGAGGATTTGAAATTGGAAGTGATCACTATTTAGTCTTGAGCAGGATAAAATTGAATTTCATATTGAAAAGAATAACATGAAAGAAAGTTTTAAAGCGAATAAAAGTTCAGTAGCTCTCAGATGTGAACTGTAGACTAAAATACACAAAGATTATTGAAGAAAAAATGAAAGAGTTTGAGAACAGTAACGAAACCTTGGAGATTCAGTGCAAGCCTTGAAGAAAACCCTGATTGATTCAGCCAGAGAGGGATGTGATGAGGTTGTCTGCAAGGATAGAAAAATCAGAACTCCATGGTGGACACAGGAAGTTAAAGAAGCGATGAAGGAAAAGAAGAAAGCATATCAAAAATTCCTGGCAAATAAGTCAGCTTGTGCTCTTACAGAATACAGAGAGAAATGTAAGAAAGCAAAACACTGTGTAAATCTAGCTAAACAAAAGTCATGGGAGGACTTTGGCAAGAATATAGAAAATAAATATCAAGTAGGTGGCAAAATATTCTGGAGGTTGTTGAAGAAGCTTAGAAATGGAGGACATGAAAAAGGTAGGGAAAAAATATCCTTTAAGTATGGAGTAATTACTTCGAAAAATTGCTAAATGAAACAAACAGTGATAGCACAGTGGTAAAAAACACTCAACAGGCATACAGTCAGGAATACATATCCATATTTGAAGTAGAAAATGCCATCAAAGGCTTGAAATGTGGAAAGGTAGCAGGAGTAGATGATATTCGACCAGAAATGCTGAAGTGTGGAGGTATAAGTCTTACAGTGGCTGCACTGCATAGTTCAGAAGGCCTGGACAGAGGGACGATTCCTGATGATTGGAGTAGAGCTCTCATAGTACCTATATATATAAAAAGGGAAATAAAACTGAATGTGAGAATTACAGAGGTATTTCTCTGCTGAGTGTTCCTGTTAAGATTTATGCAAGTATACTTGAGAAACGGTTGAGAAGAATTGTGGAAGAAAAGCTTGGTGAAGAACAAGCTGGATTCAGGCCAAATAGAGGCTGTCAGGATCAGATCTTCACTTTATGACAAATAGTGGAGAAATCATGGGAATATAACAAAGATCTGTATTTAAGTTGTCGATCTGGAAAAGGCATATGACAAGGTGCCAAGAGAGAAGCTATTTCATATGCTACAGTTATGTGGTGTCAATAGGGCATTATATCAAGCAATACTTAGTCTTTATTTGAGTTGTAAATCATCAGTTAGAATTGAAGGAAGTAGATGAAGATGGTTTAATGTTAATTAAACCATCTTCCTGTCAGACAAGGATGTACATTATCCCCTCTGTTATTCATTATCTATATGGATCATGAAGGAAAGTGGTATTAAACACGATATCAAAATTGGAGATGTTAATGTCAGCTCTTTGCTTTATGTGAACGATTTTATACTTCTAAATAAATCCGCTACAAGTCTTCAAGATTCCCTTTATAAATTGAATAACTGTTGTAATAGATATGGGATGAAGGTCAGCAATAAAAAGACAAAGACAATGAAAATAGGCAGAATCGTTGAAAATGTCAACTGCATTGTGAACGGAGAACCTGTGGAACAAATAAAACATTTCAGCAACTTAGGCACGATTTTTAGTGAAGATAGTAAATTAAATATGGAAAGAGACAACAGAATCAACAAAGTTGGTATTTTAGGAAGTCAATTGAAAAAATTAAAATGGAATAAGAGAGAAATTAGTCGGAACACTAAATTAGCTGGATACAAGAAAGTATTCAAACTGGTTTTAACTTATGGTTCTGAGAGCTGGATCAGAAGTAAAACATTTGACTAAAGACTAGAGACTGCAGATATGAGAGTCCTGAGAAAGATTAGAGGTGTGAACAGATGGCATCAATGGCAATGTCATATAAAAATGCGAGGATATTAGGAAGGAACTTGATATTGTCAGTATCCAGGAATGCATTAGCAGAGCTAATCTCAGGTGGTATGGTCACTTAAACAGAATGGGCGAGAAAAGATTAGAAAAACAAGTGTTCTCTGCCCGGTTGGCAGGTAAACAACCCAGAAGAAGACCAAGATATTGGTGGATTGATACGGTACAAAGTGCCTTTGACAATAGAAATATAAGATCTGATAATGTTGGAGTCTTGACAAGTAACAGACTGATTTGGAGGAAAATTGTAGATAGGAAGTTAGTAATGTAAATGTAAATTTTTCATGTAGTACTATCATATCCTGTACACCCCTTGAGGGTACATGGCAGGAATTTGATGATGATTATAAATTCTGGCTGTTTTGTAAATTATAATTAAACTTTTCTGCACTGTGAAGAAAGAACTTTATCGTTTCGGGTACAGTGCTGAAAGTATTGATGGCAGCACACAATAATGGGCCAGAACATAATTTGATGCAATGTATTTCTGAGCATGTGCAGGAGTGAAAAGAATTTCACAGAACATTGCTAAGTGTTCAACTGTTGGGAAGTAGGAAAGAAACACAGAGAAGAAAAACTGTAGAGTTTGTATGGCTTGTTTGTTTGTTTACAGAATCGTTAAACTTAAAGCTTAGTATAGTAACTGGCGAAGAAAATATGGTGGCAGCTTTGTCTTTGCAGGAATTTAATTTTGATTTCAGTAATTTTGTGAAATTTGAAGTGTGCTAAATGTATTCGTTCAATTATGTAGATAAATTATGGATATTTAAGGCAGATGGAAGGAAAGTGTGTGTGTGCTGAATTAGGACTTGATTAGTGGTAATGTATTGTTAACTGAAAGTGTTAGTAGCGAGAATGCCATGAGGAGGATGAGTGCTCATCTGATAGAAAAGAAGGAAAGTGTAAAAAAAGCACCAAAAAAATTATAAAAAAAGTTTTGAAAAAGCAAATGAGCAATTTGATATACTTAACAATCAATGGTACAAAAGCGATGCGAATGTAGCAGAAATTGAAAAACAGAATGCAATTAAAGGTAAAGTGGCGAACAGCATTGATTGTGAACAAGCTTGTTTGGCTGGTAACAAAATTGATGGATTGAATGGAGCGAAAATGTGATGCAAGATTTGAAAGTTGAATTGGTTAAGATGAGGCAAGAGATGATGAAAATGGTTAATATTGGTATGAAAAAGGTAATGAAAGAGACCTGTGAATGGCTTTGTATGGGAGTTGCAATTATTAGAGGTGTGATTGATGAGAGGATGCATAAGGTTTGTTGTTTTGGAGGTAGAATAAATAGAATGATTGAGGCATTGGATTTGAGAAGTAAGTGAGCAAAAGAGTTGGTGGTGGTGGTAATAGGGACAAATGACTTGATTGGGAACAAAGAACATGTCAGATTGAATATAAGGTTGTTGAGACAGATAAAAGATAATAGTGTGGTAAGAAAGATAGTCAGTGTGTTGCCCAGTTATGACAGTGATGAAATGAGGCAGAGAGCGAAGATTGTGAATGATATGTTAGCAGAAATGTGTGAGAACAGAGGATTGCAGTTTGTTAATGTGTGGAATGAGTTTGAAAGTCAAATTGGACTGTATAAAAGTGATGGACTGCATTTGAATGCTTTTATTGTGAGTCACCTGGAGAAATTTCTTCTGGAAGGTACAGAAATGAGTGCAGAAAATTAATCTAATCAAGTAAGAAGCAATGTGAAAGAGCAGGAGAGTACAGTATGAATGTGAGTATCATGAGTATAGAGAATGAGAGAACAAGTTTGCAAGACAAACAGGGAGGCTCAGGGTGAAGTTGGATTTGAAGAAAGTTCTAAGATGACTAAGAAGAAAAAGAAATGGATCGAGTTAAGCATAGAGAAGTTGCATCTAATAAATGGTATTATTATTACGGGCAACTCCAAGGAGTTTTTAGACTCATCGAGGGAGGACCTAAACATCAAGTCAAGAAATATTCAGCATTCACAGTCATGGCACCCACAACAGACTCTGGCAGCTTATTCTGCTCACTCACCACTCTCCAAGTAAAAAAACTAGTTCTAACACCCTTGCTAACTACACTTTTGCTCAATTTCCATGGATGGCCCCTAGTTCTCCTACCACCAGACCCATTCGGAAAAATTTCCTCTGAATTAATCTTGTAGAAACCCCTCCGTAATTTAAATGTCTCAATCATATCATTCCTCTTCCACCTATCAACCAATTTCTGTAACCCACAAATCTTCAACCTATCCTCATAAGGTTCATTCCATAGACTAGCTACCATCTTGGTCACTTGCCTCTGGATCCTTTCTACCTCCTGTGATCACCAAGAAACCCTGGCAACCAGATCTTCGCACAGTGGTCAAGATGGGGTCTTATCAAGGTTTAAGAGGAATGATAACCTGCTTGTCTCTGCTCGTCAAAGTATTCTTCAGTAACCAAGTGGTCTGATGAGCTGATTTAGCCACTTTTGCTGTGTGCCTCCTAAACTTCAACTCCCTATCCATCAACGCTCCTATGATAACATATCTATCTTTTAATTTTATGATATTATTATTTTAATTTTAGTTATTAAATGTTGTTGGACTGCACCTTTGTAATATCTTTTTCTTATCAGTTGTAATACCGAGTTTATCGTCATTGCCTGAGCTAGTGCTTTATGCACAAAACTTGTAATTATTCTTTATCCTTTTAGTCTATAATTTTAACCCCCCCCCCTCTCAAGGTTGTAAATATGCTATTTCACGTGCCCTAAGTGTAGACACAAGAAAAGCTTCCGGCTGGAATCAATTCCCTAATCTACCTTGCTGTGTTTTTCCTGCATTGATCCTTAATTTTTTTTTTTTTTTTTCAACTGCGCCATTAAGGATCGCATGAAAGAAATTTAACCACATGGATAGGCTTATGTGTTCGTCACACATGTTGAATTGGATTTAAACGGTATTGATGTGAACACATTGATAAGAAATTAACTATTTATTAACTTAAAAGCTAATATTTTGCTGGTATTATATCCAGCAATTTCAGAGCACTTATACTAGCCACACAATCCAGTGTAACAGTGGGACTAGTATAAGTAATTGCAGTGTGCAACACAAGACTAAAGTCCTATTGGGGCAGCATCTAAGTTAAAAGGAAAAAAAAAGTAGTCCAAAATTTTGAAAAAAAAAAATAAATTAAAATGAATAAAATAAAAATAAATAAATATTAATTTGGTCTTAGGATGACTGTCTCCCAAATCTTTGGTACATTTATACAGCCATACTTGTCAAGGTTTGGAGTATGTTTTAAGGCTTCTGTGCAATACTTTTGTTTTTTTACAATTGATCCTGTGTGCTGGGGTATCCAAAGCATGGTCTGCAAGACCCGACTTGCCATAGCGAAAGTTTCGGATATATTTTTTGTGTTCACTGAGGCGGATGTCCACAGTTCTTCTTGTCTGTCCATAGTAGACTCAATGACATGAACAGGGAACTTCATAGACTCCTGGATGTGATAAAGGAGTGAATCTGTCCTTAGGTGAACAGATGAGATATGCGTGGATAGGCTTATGCGTTCGTCAGACATGTTATGATAGGTTTCACGGTATAAAAGAACACAGATGGTTAAGAAAATAACTATTTATTAACTTAAAAGCTAATATTTCGCTGGTCTTATATCCAGCATCTTCAGAGCACACAACACAAAGTTTGTTACAAAGGCAAGACAAACCACAATCCGGTGTAACAGTGGGTCAGACATGTTATGATAGGTTTTTTAACAAGTATGGCTGTATAAATCTACCAAAGATTTGGGAAACAGTCATCCTAAGACCAAATTAATATTTATTACTTTTATTTTTATCATTTGGTCTACTATTTCAAAACTTGGAATTTTTTTTTTTTAACCTAGATGGCGCCATATTAGGACTTTAGTCTTGTGTTGCACGCTGCAATCACTTATACTGTCCCCACTGTTACACCGGATTGTGGTTGTCTTGCCTTTGTAACAAACTTTGTGTTGTGTGCTCTGAAGATGCTGGATATAAGACCAGCGAAATATTAGCTTTTAAGTTAATAAATAGTTATTTTCTTAACCATCTGTGTTCTTTTATACCGTGAAACCTATCATAACATGAACAGATGAGAGTTTCCAATTTCACATAAGGTTTAAATACGGTGCGCAGTTGGTGTTTGTTAAGCACTCTAGATATCTTTTCAGATGTGCCTTTAATGTATGGGATGGTGATAGTTTTGTTATAGTCTTCTGTGGTAGATAGTGGGAGGGATTTCTGGGTAGCATTTAGTATTTTATCTATCTTATGGGGATTATAGCCATTGGTTAGGAAGGTGTGATGCAGGTGAGGAAGTTCAGCAGTGAGAGCAATGTCATTGGAACAGATTGCTCTAGCTCTATGGGTTAGTGTTTTTAGGATACCATATTGTTGAGAAGAGTGATGGTGTGATTGTTTATGTAAATATCTCCCTGTGTGTGTGGGTTTTCTATAAACTAAAAATAAGGAACCTTCTGGAAGATGTGTGATCAGTGTGTCCAGGATGGGCAGGCAGTCATTGGCTTCTAGTTCCATCGTAAAGTGGATTTTAGGGTGCTCGCTATTTAGATGCACTAAAAATGTATTCAATGTGTCTGAGCCATGTGGCCAAATAGCAAACACATCATCAACATAGCGTAGCCAGAGACTAGGTTTGAGAGTGGCTGTGTTGATAGCTAGCTTTTCCAGATGTTTTATGTACAAGTTGGCTAAGGGGGATCCCATAGTTGTCCCATCTAATTGTTTGTATATTTTCATGTAAAATAACCTGCCTATACTGTGAATTGAAATAGCTGAAATATATCAGGGGAAAATTGTGAATTTAGTAAGTTAAGTGTTTCAGTCAATAGTACATTAGTGAATAATGAGGTGATATCAAAACTCACCTTAGGTCTGAACTATTTAAGGTGTGGTTTTCTAAAATACTTTTTAGATGGATAGAATTTTTAACAAAAGAGGGAGAATTGTTTGTGCAAGTGGCTAGTAGTTTGGCTACATGTTTAGCTAGTTTATATGTAGGGCTGTTTATACTATCTACAATAGGGCATAAAGGTGTACCTTGTTTGCGAATTTTTGGAGCTCCATATATTCTGGGCGTTTTAACATGAAAGGGTTTGAGTTTTTTGACTGTTTCTTTTGGCCAGGAAGTGACTTTGTTCA
Source organism: Typopeltis vanoorti (assembly GCF_054136105.1). NCBI lineage: Eukaryota > Metazoa > Arthropoda > Arachnida > Uropygi > Thelyphonidae > Typopeltis > Typopeltis vanoorti. The sequence goes on along the minus strand of NC_143564.1, from coordinate 78,340,098 downwards.
ATAATTTGCACACCTTATTCTTTTGTGAGTTGGTGGGATTCAATCTATAATTTAATATGTTGACTGGTCTTGGAGAAGTGTGTGCATTTTGCTTTCATATTCTGTTGTATCCATTACTATTGCGTTTCCTTTGTCTGATTTGGTTATTGTAATGTGGTTATTATTGTGTAGCTCTTTTAGAGCCTGGAATCGATGACATGAACTGTTGATTCCAATGTAAAAGAAATGTTTTTCTTTTACCATACAAGAGCATTACTCTTTTATGTGCTCGGCTACGCATGAAAAATATCTCTTAAAATTTACTCTAGTTCAAGCAACTCCTAAATCTTATAATCAGTCAGTCATGGCTATTTCTATTTTCAGGACACACACAGGTTCTATAATTTTATGAGAGAGTGCATTGGTAAGACAAGATCAGGCAAGCTATTAACAAAACAAAAACATGTTTATTCATTCAAGGACAAAGTAAATACAAAATTTAAACTGCACATATTAAGTGTCTGGTTCTGACTAATTCAACTAGATAACAATGGAGACAATACAAATCACGTGTCTAATTCTCCACATGATTATATAAGCATTTTCGCTTAAGCTTTAACACAAAGACAATGTATATTCACATAATTCTTCAGACACGTGGATAGACTTAAACACACTTTAACTTAACTCAAACTATAAACCGAAAGAGTAAAAGCTTTTTAACCACATTTAATAAAAGTCAATATTCTATCCTTTGCATTACACAACATTAGCAAATTCCTTAAAACTCTATTTACTACTTATTCACATTCAAACAGAAGTACAGCTTTCCGACTTCTCTAATACTTTCTTTGCTAATTGACAATAGAACCAACACTTGTCACTTAATTTTCAGAATCTAGGAATTAACATTAAACATATTACTTACAATCTTGCCAGCTCGTTACATATAGTCCCAGACCCTAAAGGTATACAGGCACGTTCCGCTTCTTCCAAAAAAAATTTCCGATTGGGCTCTAGGTTACGACAGCAATACTACAGCACACACATAGATCATCGAAGAATCATGCAGTAGGACATCTCGAAAGGACTGTCTCCGCTGCTATCTAACTTCCCATCATCGTCGGAACTCTTTGCTGACTGGAGCGTAACTCTCCCTGTCCTCGGAAAAGGCTTGGCATTGGAAACAACTTCAAAGCGAGAGCCCTTTGGCCCCTAAATCTCTGCCTTTTATCTCACTCTCCCGACCTTGGCGCTTCTTCAAGTACCCCGGATTTACTGGAGGATTTTTCTCCGCCAAAACTCATAATCCAGTGACCTTGTCGCTAGCCTTAGGTCTATTTGTCTAATCCTGTCCAAGCTTATTTCTTTGTCTTTACAGTTCTAGCGGTTCTTATAAAATTATTCTAACAATTTATTGCCAGATTTAAGACAGTAAAAGTGAGTTAAACATTATTTTAATTACAAGTATTTTATGTAAATTTTAATTCTTATGTAAAATCGATATAGAAAAAAAAAAATTTCTAATTTTTCTCTATACGAGATTTTACGCTCCCAAGTCTTTGGTTTCATCAATTTCCTGGAGTACGGTTCCACCAATGTTGTATACTGCTGATAATCTTTTCACCCAAAATGCATAACCTTACATTTTGCCACATTAAACTGGAATCCATTCTTCTTCTTAGCTCTATCTGCCAATCTATCCAAATCTTCCTGCAAAATTTTGATGACGTGTGTGTTCACTATTGCTCTACCCAACTTGGCATCATCGGCAAATAAGTGAGCAGTTCCTCTTAGATCCTTTCCTATATCATTAATGAACAAATTAAATAGCAGTGGCCCAAGAACAGAACCCTGTGCCACACCACTAGTCACAGGCCTTCTTTTGAACTCTACTCCTGAATAAACTACTCTCTGATATCTCTCCAGCCCCCATGTGTTGCAGTTTACTGATTAGCATTCCATGTGGTATCCTGTCAAAGGCCTTTGGAAATCCAACAGTATCACTGTAAACCCATTACCCTTATCCAATTCAGCCGTTACTGTATTATAAAACGTGAACAAGTTACTGAAGCATGATCTATTCTTCACGAAACCGTGCTTCCCCCCATACAGTATCCCCCATATGCCCAGGGGTGCGCCTGTGTGCAAAACTTTAGTTGGCACCCCTTATACCCAGTAGCATGCCAGTAATGTCCGGCGCCTGTGTGTAAAACTTTAGTTGGCACCCCTATTTCCCCCCTCCAATAAAAAATCACTTTAAAAAAACGTTTTTTTTTTTTTAAGTATTTCCTCCTCTTTGGCTCCTTTACTATCCCGGCACCTGTGTGCATTATGGCTGGCATGCCCCCCCATTTCCATCTATCCATTCCTGTATTTTGCTCTTGACCAACTTCTCCAATACCTTGACAACGACTCCTGATATGCTGATTGGTCGGTAACAGCAGGCTTGGAGTCTCCTTTTTTCAATGGAACTATTTCCCCCCCCCTTTTCTCCCTTCTCAGGACTAACCCAGAGCTGAGACTTAAATTAAACAATATGGTTAAGGGCACTGACAATTCTTTTCTGCTTCACATAGACTCGAGCTGGTATACCATCCATTCCACAGATGTATTCACATTTAAGGTTCTGTAGCATGCTATTCACCTTCATTTCATTCACCTCAGTTCCCGTATAAGCTGTTGGTTCCCTCATTCCTGCAATATTATTGCCTGGATGATATACTCTTGCAAAGTGTTCACTTAGTAATTCTATCATTTCGACTGATTCAGGTTACCTCCCTGTCATTGACATTCCTTAAATTCATTCTGCCGCATACATTTTTTTTACTTGCAGCATATCGAAAGAACTGTTTGGGATTCTCTTTGGCCTGCATTGCTAACTTCCTTTCATAATCTGCTTTTGCTTTTCTTACCACACTAGTTACCCTTCTGGCCTGTGCCTTGTACTGTTCATGTGCCTGCAGGTCACATTTCTCCTTAAATTCTCTCCACAGTTGTTTCTTTTTGCAGCTCAAGCTTAATGGTGTTATTCATCCATTTAACTCCCAATTGATTTACTGTCCTGACTCAGGGTATGCACTCAACCATTACCTCCTCAAACACTCCTTTATCACTTCCCATGCACTATCAACTTCTAGCCCTTGCAATTTTACATGCCATGGCACTGATCCAAGCAATCTCCTAAGCTTGTTATACTTACCAGCCCAGTAATTCCACATATACCCTGTCTTAATTGAAAACTCCACACATTTAGCCACCTCCCAGGTTAAGAACATATGATCACTCTCACCAATTGGTGGCAACGTGGTCATATTCATTATAGTCAAATTCTCAGATACAATTACTAGAGCGAATATACAAGAAGTTCGAGCACTCTCGAACCCTTAGTATATTCCATTACATCCGTCTCAGATAATTATTCCTTAGTAACTGCATAAAATCCATTTCCTACTCCCCCATGTGTCCTCTCCTCCTTCCAATCAATATTACCATAGTTGAAATTCCTCATAATAATTACCTATCCTCAACTCATTGTCTGTTTGCCAATGCATACTATCTTCATTATATATTCCATCCCCTGTGTAGAGGCTTAAGTGCTGTGAAGACATCATGTTGGAGGCGTAATGGATTTTTTACAACACTCAGAAAGGATTAAAAAAGAATTTAATGCTTCCTATATTTCGTCCTAGTCACTAGGACATTGATGGGGATTACAAAAATAACTAATGTAACATGTACACAAATATCAAACAATACTCAGCCCAACCACGTGGGTGACACTAAAGTCCTATCTAGGTGGAGCGCCCTCTAAGGGCGGTTGTAAGTGGCCTGGAATGTAAGGTGGGACTTCTGGTGATGAGTGTTTCCCAAATCTTCGGAAGCTTAATGCAACTGTATTTATTAAGGTTTGGTTGAATGGCTGAATTTTGAGAGCTGCTGCTGCTTCTAAGAAAAGTCTCTCTTTCTTGAATTTGCTGTGATGGAGCATGGTGGTTTTCTTCCATGATACCCTGTGGGTGGTGTCCAAGACATGGTCCGCCAAGCCTGAATGACCATAGTTGTGTTTACAGATGTAAGACTTGTGTTCCTCTAGGCGGATGGATGCTGATCTGCCCATCTGTCCAAAGTACTCCAGCTTACAGGAACAGGGTACTTTGTAAACTCCAGGCAGAGAGAGAGGAGAGAGCTGATCTTTAGTAGAACGGATAAGGGTAGCAAGTTTGCAGTGGGGCTTATATGCTGTGTGTAGGTTATACTTTTTTAGAATCTTGGCTATTTTTTCGGATGTGCCACGGATGTAGGGTATAGTGATGGCATTTTTAAATTCTTGTTGACGAGAAGGACGGAGAATGGGGGAGGAACTGATTATTTTTTTGATACTGTGATCGCTGTAGCCATTGGAGAGGAAGGTGTTGTGTATGTGGTTAAGCTCAGTAGTGAGGGTGGTTCCACTGGAACAAAGATTGTGAGCTCTACTGGTAAGAGTTTTAATAATGCCATATTGTTGAGAGGGGTGGTGGTGGGAGAGTTTGTGAATGTATCTGCCTGTGTGTGTGTGGGTTTTCTGTATACAGTGAAGGCAAGTGTATCATTAGGCAGGCGTGTGACTAAGGTGTCTAGGAAGGGTAAACAATTGTTCTTTTCCTTTTCCATAGTAAACTGGATTCTTGGATGTAGGCTATTGCGATGACTGAGGAAGGAGTCTAATGTGTCTGGGCCATGAGGCCAAATAGAGAACACATCATCTACATATCTTAGCCAGATAGAAGGTTTGAGTGGGGCTGAGTCTATGGCTCATTTTTTGAAATCTTCCATATAGAAATTAGCAAGAGGGGGGGAACCCATGGTGGTTCCCTCTATCTGCTTGTAGATTTTGTTCTTCCAAGAAAAATACCCAGAGTTAATGGCAAAGGAAAAGAGATCTAAGATGTCAGATGGAAAAACGTTTTCTAAGAGAGTTAAGGTGTCAGTTAAGGGAATATTGGTAAACAAAGAGGAGATATCAAAGCTTACCAATATGTCTGTGTTATTCAAGGTTAAATTTTCTACGAGGGCTTTAAAGTGGGTCGAGTTTTTTATATAGGAAGAGGATCTTCCAGTGAGTGGGGGGTCAGAGAGTTGGCCAGCTGTTTAGACAGTCTATAGCACGGTGCATTGGTGGCATCTACTATAGGTCTGAGTGGGGAATTGGGTTTGTGTATTTTTGGTAAACCGTATATTCGGGGGGGGGACGGGAGCGGAAAGGTTTAAGTTTTTTCGTGGTGTCGGGGGGCCAGGAAGATACTTTTTTAAGTAAGATTTTTAATTTCTTAACTTGTGTTTTTGTGGGGTCGTGTTCTAGCGGGATGTAGGTAGTGCGATCGCGGAGGATAATGTTCATTTTACGATTGTATTCACTGGTATTAAGAACGACCGTGGCATTACCCTTATCCGCTCTGGTGATGATGATACTTTTATCTTTCCGTAATTTCAGGAGAGCTGTGTGTTGGGCGTACGATAGATTACTTTTTGGAGGCGAAGAATGCGTGAGGATATTGGCTATGTCGAGTCTGATGTTGTTGGCTATCTCTTTTTTAATCCTTTCTGAGTGTTTTAAAAAATACATTAAGCCTCCAACATGATTCCATCCCCTGGTCTATAGCAGCACCCAACTGTATATTTTGTTCTGCTGACCTCAATCTCACACCAGATAGCTTCATATGTGCTATTTTCACTATCCTACAGTTGAACTTCTATTCTCTTTGGCTGCAGTTCATTGTCTATCATCAATACACTCCTTCCCCCCCCCACACACACACATTATTTTCTCTCTATCTTTCCTCAACACACTATACCATTCATATTCTATCCCACTAACTATATCATCTTCTGTTAGCCATGTCTCACTAATGCTAATAACCTTTAGCTGGGATAAGCCAACCAAAGCCAAAAATTCCTCCTGGTTGTTCTAATACTCCTGGCATTAGTATACATAAAGTGCAAAAGTACCCTAGTCCTACCCCTATTTTGACACCTTGTACTATCCCATTCTGGTTTGTTACCCTTTGTACTAACTCAGGCATATTATACACTTATACACATTCGTACACTCAACTGCCTCACTGATGTCTTCATATCCACTCAACGGCTACCCCCCCAACACACACACACTAAAAGCTCTAGTTTACCTGATTCTGCACATATACTCTACACCACCCCCTCCTAAATAACCTAAACATAGAGTCATTCAATATTATTATGGCCCTCCTTCTCAACTCTACCCTGTCATACTGCAGCAACAGACTCACTATCTTAACACACTCACTCTTTTCTTTTGCCACTTCCAGCAATTCCTTCAAGTCCTCTCTCATACCATACTTTTCTCCTGTTAAATCATTTGTTCCGGCTATTACAATGATTTCTTTCGCTCTATGCTTCTGTGCTCTAATAGCCTCACTTGCATCATTAATCTTCGCACCAGGAAAGCACGACTTTGTCAAACTCTCATCGATCACCACTTTTACGATTGAATCACTGTATAACACTCACTCATTAAATTTTCTTTCACTCCCGATCATGCCATCGTTTTTCTTATCTTGCACTTTCTTCTTTTTGTTAGTTGATCCAGTCGGTAGACATTTTTGCAATCGCTCCAGCTGCCGCTTCACCCTATGTATCACTCCGTACAACCTAGCTATCTCCCGCATGGCAGCTAACTCTTCATTTTTTATATCAGTCAAACCATTCTTTTGTTTTATACTTTTACTCTCACTTTCAACCATATCACATTTAATCTCACTCTCTATGTTATTTGGCATTACATCACAATTTTCAATCGCATTCTGACTTTCATCCACTACATCAATCTTGCAACCTGAGACACACTTTTGATCCTTGCTTTCATGACACTTTCCCACCACTATCACTCTCAAACCAAACTCTAGCCACTCTTGTCAAAGCATGCATTCCGACTTTACACTGGATGAACTCCCTTTGATTAAATTCTTTAAACAGTGACAATGATTTGGATGCCATTGCTCTACTTCGAATTGGTGCCATGTGCTACACTACATATCTTATCAAAAGACTAAATTAATACTATGTAAAACAAAATTTTTAAGCTAAACTAATTAACTTTGCAATATACTCTAATTCTAGCACAATTTTTAAACTGATAATGCTGTTTTTTTAAAACTAAATAACTTATCTTTCAGAGCTCTTCAAACACAGTCCTACTATCAACACGCCATCTGACGGATCATTCTATCATTGGACATATCAGTGGAACTTGCTATAGATCCAGGAATGAGCTGCTATGTTTGTATACAAATGCTAGAAGTGTAAGAAACAAGGCAAATGAAATGGTTGCATTAATTGAGTCTGTTCACCCAAGAATTGTTGGAATCAGTGAGACATGGTTGGATGAGAATGACATCCTGACAGGAATAGAGATGAAAGGGTATGATGTGTTTCATGAAGATAGAAAGTGTAGAAAGGGAGGGGAAGTGCTATTCATATGATAGAGAATGAGTTATGTCCATACAAGGTGGAGATGCAAGAGGGAAATAGTGCCAGTGGTTTTGAGGCAGTATGGTGAGGTTGAAGTGAATAGAATGAAATACTTAGTCGGATGTTGTTATAGACCTGGTAATGTGGATAGTAGTGACCATGAAATGTATAATCAAATTAGCCAAGCAAATAAGAAAAGGATGATCATTATGGGAGATTTTAATTATTGCAGCATAGACTGGGATGATGAGATAGCAACTGGTAATGAGTGTGTTGAGTTTTTGAAGGTAAACTACCTCAGGCATATGAGGATTGAGGGTCTTGGATTTGATCATCTCATCAGAGGTTAGATGATCATAATTATAGATTTATAATTTTGCATGTAATTATGAATGAGATATCAAATCACCTTCCAGTTGGTGAGAGTGACTATGAAGTGATTACCTGGGTAGTTGCCAGCAGTGTAAGGAAAGGATATATGTGGAACTACAAGGCCAATGATTATGAAGAGCTCAGGAGGCAGCTTGCAGGTGTAGCATAGAATGAGGAGTAAGCTGGAAAGGAGATCAGTGCAGCTTGGGGGATATTCAAGAACTGTCCAGTAGAAGCAATGTCTAAATGTATTCCAATGGTCAGAAGGTTAAATAAGATAAGTGTCAAATGGATGAATGAAGAGATTAAGCATGCCATACAGAGGAAAAAGGCATTATGGAGGCAGCATAAGAGGAGTGGTAATAATAAATTCCATGAGGATTACAAAGAACAGGCAAGGAGGATGACTTGGTTGGTAAGGGTAGCAAAAGTGAAATATGAGCAGCAGTTAGCTAATGAAACCACAAAAAATCCTAGGGAATTCTTTTGATATGTAGCCAGCAAGAAAAAAAGAATGATTATGGAAGGACAACATTGATTGGAGAAAATGGTATAAGAACAACTTATAAGAGCGGTTGATGATGGGGAGGAGAGACTGACTGTAAGTGAGCAAGAGGTGTATAGGGAGTTTTGCAAACTAGATGTAAATAGGCTGTGGGACTTGATAATATATCACCACATATTTTGAAGAATGTGCCAGGGATTTGGCATCTGCCTTGGCATATTTGTTTAATATGCCAAGGCAGATGCCAAATAATATAATATGAGTCTTGCATTGGGTCGAGATCCAAAGGACTGGAAGGATGGCAAGATTGTGCCATTTCATAAGGGAGGTGATAGAACTCAAGCATCAAATTATAGACTAATCTGTGTGTCAGATGTTGTTAAAGTGTTGGGCTGGTGAGAACCAAAATCCAGAATTGGGTTGACAACAATGGTATTATCTTTGCTGGACAGCATGGATTTGCTAAAGGGAGATTGTGATTTAGTAATCTACTTACTTATTACAATAAGGTGATGGCTTCATTGGACGGAGGAGAGGGATACACAGTAGTATTCTTCGATTTCACAATAGCTTTTGATAGATTACTGCATGATTAGTTGAGTCAAATTAAAGCAGAGGAATTCGATATTAGATTAATGCATTGGATCGGATATTGATTATCTGATAGGTATCAGCAAGTTTGTGTGGGGGGGGGGAGCAATACCCTGAAGAGGAAAGTCATTAGTGGTGTGCCTCAAGGGTCTGTTTTAGGGCCATTGCTGTTTAACCTGTATGTTAATGATATTGGGGAAAATTTGAATGGGGATATTCAGTTGTTTCCAGATGATGCAAAGTTGGATGAACTATGAGGAACAGAGCAGATTTTGTGCTTTACAAGAAGACTTGAATAGACTAAGTGAATGGACATGGGAGTGGAGATGCCAGTTCATGTTGTGAAATGTAAGGTTTGAAATTTTGAGTAAAAAGAGGATGTAGAATTTATGCTTGGTGGGGATATATTGTTCGAGAGACAGAGGAAATAAGAGATCTTGGAGTGATAGTGGATACAGATCTAAAATTTATTAGACACATTGCCAAAATTGTGAAGACATCACAACAAATTCTGGGAATGATGCAGAGGACATTGACTTGTAGAAGTAAGGAGATTCTTATTCCATTTTACGAGGGTGGTCTGAAAGGTTCTTGGCCTAGCAATGAAAAAATGAATTCATAATTTCAAAATTATTTTTATTTTTCAACATAATTTCCCTTAAGATACATTTATTCCAGCACCATTATCCTGTCTCTATAGTGTTGCGTCCCCTGTAGTAAGATCTGCAAAATATCCCTCTAGATTCAAAGAAAAATGCTGACCAGTGAGGAAAAGTTTATTTTTGGGAAGAGATAGAAGTCAGAGGGAGCCAAATCTGGGGAATAGGCTAGATGTTCCAACAATTGATAGTGCAGATCACTTAATTTTCCCATTGCCAACACGCCTTTGTGGGCAAGTGCATTGTCCTGATGAAAGATGATTTTTTCTTTTGCAAACTGGGTCTTTTCTCACGAATTTTTTCATCTAGTCTGGTTAAAAGAGTGGAATAATATTCCCTAGTTATTGTTTTACCCTTTTCAAGATAATCAATAAACAGAATGCCTTTAGCATTCCAAAACACCGATACCATGACCTTTCCTGCTGATGGAACTGACTTTGTCTTCTTTGGTGCTGAACAACCAGCTTCTGTCCACTGTTTGGATTCTGGTGTGTAACGGGTGAATCCAAGTCTCATCCATAGTAATAAATCGATACACAAAATCAGTTTTATTCTTGTTAAAATTCTCCAAGCACTGTTCATGTGAGTGCATTTTTGATCTACTGTGAGCAAGTACAGTACCCATCTTGCGCAAAGCTTTTTCATTTGCAATTCTTCATGCAAAATATATTGTACATGTTCTTTTTAAATGCCTATAGTCTCAGCCACTTTTTGGACATCCTTCACGTGGATCATCTTCAAGGCTGGTATGGCCATGTTTAAACTCAGCAGCCCATTTCTTAATTGTCGAAAACAAAGGAGAAGAGTGCCCATAAAGTTTTATGAACTTCGAATGAATTTGTTTTGTCGTTAAACCTTCTTTCACAAAGAATTTTATAATCGCACAGTACTCAATTTTACCTATTTCAAGGGATACAGACAAAACTTTTGCTTCAGACAGCTGGATAAAACAAACTACTTGATAGAATGACTTACAATTTCACATGGATGCTTATGACAGATGTACTCACTTACAAAAAAAAATCTTGCCAATAGTGTTGCCATCTATGGTCGAGTCTTAGAACTTTTCAGACCACTATCGTATAAGGTTCTGATTAGGTTGGACGTGGACTACTATGCACAGATTTGGTCACCTGGTTTTCAAAAGGATGAAGGGATGTTGGAAAGGGTCCAGAGGCAACTGACTAAGGTAGTTTCTGATCTCTGAAATGTTGAATATGAGGAAAGGTTGAGAAGATGTAATTTACAGGGTCTAGTGGATAGGAGGAAGTGGGGTAATATGATAGAGACCTACAAGTCAGTAAGGAGTTATTATAGGATCAGTGTTGAAGAGGTTTTACAGAAAATGGTGGAAAATCAGGGAAGAACAAGAGGTCATCCCTGGAAGCTGTATAAGGAGGGTATGAACAAGGGAGTGAGAAGCAGGGTTTTTAGCATGCAGAGTTGTGAATGGGTTGGAATGCCTTGCCTGAGAGTGTGGTGTCTGCAGGGAATTTGAGTTTGTTTAATGCAAAATATGATGAGCTGTGTGTGTGTATATGACAAAAGGACCTCCTGGATGAGTCTCTGACTTATGGAGCTTTGGATAATAATAATATGAAGATGGAACAGAAATTAGAAGAAGAGTTAGAAATAGAGATAAGTGAAGTTTATTGTAGTTATTAATCCAAATAGGATTTATTTCAGTTAAAACTAAAAGGAACTTTATTGCTCTCTAGTTCATATGGAAATAGGCACAGTAAAGTTTGTTTTATTTAGGATTCTCAGTCTGATAAGTTATTTCTAACAGTTAGTATGGTTTTATTTATTTCTTCAGAAGCTTTTCTGTATATATTTTGCCTCCTATATATATATAAGGCAAAAATCTTAACTATTAAAACTGTTGATAAGGTATTAAGAAGAATATTGAGACTTTCATATAGAAAGTTAATTCATTCTAAAGTGATGATATTGTTGATATAGTCTTTAACACTTTGTTCAGTAGATTTATTACTTTCATATAGAAAGTGAAGTTATTGAAACAAGATCTGTTTTACGACAGCATTCTGTGATTTTAGGATGCAGGAAGAATTTGATTGTCACATGTTTCTGGCATATGGAGAACAGCTTTTCTTGAACTCAAGAAAGATGAAGGCTCTGTAGGAGAGATAAAATAGACTAAGGTCCCATAAATTTTGTCCATAATAGGATAATGACTGTTGGTTTTTGTATTGGAAAGAAGTTGTGCACATTAACGTGATTTCCTTGTTGTAACCTGAAGAATGCATTGACATTTAATAGTTAAGTAGGGAATTTGTTGTCTCTCTCTCTCTCTCTCTCTCTCTCTCTCTCTCTCTCTCTCTCTCTCTCTATATATATATATATATATATATATATATATATGTGTGTGTGTGTGTGTGTGTGTTTTTGTGTGTAAATTATGGATTTTTATTTTAGTTATAAAATGTATGAAGACTCAATCTCTTAATTAGTAAATGGTTATTGAGTTGATTTAGAAGATAAGATGTTTGTGTGAGATCCTAGTATATGAATCTGCATGCAAGCTAGATTTGGAGTTTAGTTGCAGTGTGCTTTTTATTTTGAATTTAAGACTTTAAACTATTCAGATAGTTTAAATTCAGGAGGTGAGGGGAGGATTTTACTGGAATAAGTGATAATCAACAAAACAAGTGTTTGTTGATAAGTAAGGTGTATATATATATATATATATACATGAAACGTACTATTAACTAGGGGTTGGGATATGTTCATTTTTTTTTAAATTAACTGACTTAAACCCGAGAATCATTTTTGACGAAACATGTTGCGTTTTTTTCAAATAAATGTCATTGTGTTATAATTCTCGGGTTTAAGTCAGTTAATTTTTAAAAAAAATGAATATATATACATATATATAAAGATACTGTTAACAATTTATGGCATCTTTATCACAGAATAGGCATTAAGAAATAAAACTGACAGTTTAACCAAACCTCCCCTTCTGATTATTTTTTCCCTAATCAGACAAATAAACAAGCTTTTTTTTTTTTTTTTTTTTTGTTTAAGCTCTGATCATCTGAAAATTAAAACATATCACTGAATACAGCATGCTTGGATGACTGGAAATTTTCAGATTTTTTGAAGAATTACAATTTTACATTGTCTTTCTTCTGAAGTTTTGTAGCATTATGTTATACTGGTCAAGCTCTTAAACATTATGCCCTTAACATGAATTTCTCTTTTATCAAACATTTGAAAGTTACTAAAAAATAAAATAAAATAAAGACCCATATAAAAAATAATAAGCATAAATAAATGATGAATGTAAAGTTATCAATAAGAACTGCTACTGTACGGTCAATTTTTTTTATGTGGTTCCTGCCCATGAAAGGTTATTAGTAAACCTTTAGTATATTTGTACTGAGGATGAGCTATGGATTTTTTTTTCCCCATTTTTATCAATTTTGTATATATATATATATATATATTTCTTTTTTGTAATTATTTATTTTTACATAGTCTGGAAACCTTTCTCTAGAGACAAAACGTGGAATTTTTTCCAAGCCACTCCAGGCCTCCAATAATTGGGGTGGTGGTCTCATACCAAGCAACGAAATCATCTTCCACCTAAAGACGATCATAAACATTCATGCCTATGGGGGATATTCAAATCTGTGACTTGTTGGAAAACAGGATGCTAACCACTTGGCCAACCAGCAATTGCTCACTAAATTCTACAGCACCATCATTGTTACTCTAAAGGAAATTCACTATAATCAGTTTAATTCTTCCTTTCTTATCTAGGAGGTAACAACAAGAAACATTACTATAGATATGTGAGAGTTTTTGGTTTCTACTGCACACCTGCAAAATCTACAGTAATGTTTCTAGTTATAATAGTTGTATTAATGTGTTTGTAGTTATTACAGTCATTTTAATGCAGTGACCAAGACAAAAAAAAAAGTGTACTGTATCTAAATTCTCTTTAGAGCCTCATAATCCTCTTTATGCCTAAAAATCTCTAAAATGAATGCATTTCTTATCCTACTCTAGAACTATAATAAATTTAGTTTAATCCTTTATCCAAGTGTAACCAAACAAAGTTTGTGCCTGAAAATATCTTCAGGACTGAGGTAAGGTGGTACAACACCAGGCAACTCCGAGCAAAAGGTGCACCGAGCTCTCATCACTCCTTGTCTCGGTATCTCCCATAATGCAAAGCACATCTCCTTGCAGACATGTACACTGCTATGCATTAAGGGAAGGGCCACTACCCAGACCAGTTTCAACCTTTATTGAGGTCTCATCAGTGGGAGGCAGACCCAAACATGGAGATACTAAGGCAGAAGCAATAGGATAGGTCATGTTTACCAATACGAGTTGCCAACAGGTGTACCACCTTATTATTGAATTACTCTGGATTTAGAGAAAGTTGTTGGAATAGTCTAACCAAAATAAACTTCCAAACTACTCTAGAACTAATTACTGGGCTGAATAATGTTTCAACAAATTATAAAAAATACCAGACTGCAAAAAGCTTTAGGATCAAGAAACACTGACATAGACTCCTATATGAGAAAGAGAAATACTTATTTCTCACTAGTGTGGATATTTAAATGAGCTGTAATGTTCAGAATGTGCTGCTCTTTTTTCACTTCATGCAGTAGCATCTTGCCACTCACAAATCAACAAATAGAGAAGTGTTACTATATGAAGTGCCACCCAAAAAACTGATGGGCCAGCTTAAAAAAAAAAACCAACATTATTACATTATAATAATAATGTTGTTTAACAATTTGGTTAGCAACAACAAATTCCTGGTGCTCAACTCCTTCAATCTTTAGCTGGCATTATTTATTATTAAACCTAGAAAAATGCGTCTGTGTTCTTTGTATTTTATTTCTAATGCTATCTGTAAACATTTTACTAATTCCTGAAGCAGTTTTAAATTATTATTATTATGCAGGCTTTTCCAGGAAGTCAAGAATTCATTGAGGAACTACTGGATCCATTCCACACACCCACCATATGCCGTGAGAAAAACTTAACTCTCACATGCTTCATAACCACCCATATTCAATTCACGTAGATGATCCTGAGATCTACCCCACCTAACATGAGCTGTAAAATCCCACTTATGCCTATATAATAAAATCTTCTTGCCATCTTTTATATTACTATCATATCCCCCTCCCTTCCATGTATTTTTCAAGTTTCAAAGATCACATTCCATAGTCTATCCTTGTGTACAATTCCATTGACTAGATATTATCATACATGGTATCTCCATTGAGTCTGGAGACTTATACTAGTGTTACACACAAGACCTATGAAACCTCCTTAAACTCATTTACTATTCAGGCACACACACACATATACACAAATTCTATATTAGAGCTTCTACTCTTTAATTTGACAACAGTATCCTTTACTCATAATGCCAAGCTATTTAAATCATTCTGAAGGATGTCTACATCACTTTTATCAACTATTGCCATCCCCAGTTTTGTATCATCAGCACAACTGAATATCCCCCTTTAAGCTTAGGAAATAGCTTGGAGCTATAACATGGAATGAGGAGTTGAGCAGTAAGGAAATAAATTCTGCATGGGAACTGACAAAGAAATACATAACAGCATTAATGTATGAATATATTCTGAAGCCCAAAAGGCTGAATAAGATAAGTGTGAAATGGATGAATGTGGTGCTTAAGCATGAAATCTAGAAAAAAGAAGGTTCTTTGGAGGAAGTACAAGATGAATAATAGTAATAGTCAGTTACATGAAGCGCATAAAGAACAAGCCAGGAGAGTGACTTAGTAAGGAAAACAAAAGTGCAGTATTGAGCAGAAATTGGCAAATCAGGTGAAGAAAAACCGTACAGTGTTTTTTTAGATATGTGGCAAGCAGTGGCGCACCCAGGGAGGTGGCCAAGGGACCCTGCCCCCCCCCCCCAAAGAAAAAGGAAAAAACACTAGAAAATTTTCCAAATATCTTTTCCTAATTAAAATTCATTTTTTTTTATTTATGTTGCGTCATGTCTTCTATTTCTATACTACTTATGAAGAATGGGAGATAACTTAAAACCATGTTATTAGCTGATTCTGTGCCCTATTCTAGATAGGTTCTCAGACTCTGTGCATTGCCTAGTCTGAGACAATGTAAACTTATAGTCCTTAGATAAGGTAATAAAAGAAACAGGATGATGGTTTCACACCAGGGGTGGGAATCATTTCCAACCCAAACATTTGAATTTTTGAATTACTTATGAATTAGCAATCATTGCACATGTTCAGTCATAGGTCATATGCGATGCATAGTGTGTATTCTCAAATCGTCTACTCAACTCGCCCCCCCCCCCAAGATTAAATCCTGGGTGCACTACTGGTGGCAAGTAAAAGGAAGAATGATCATGGTAAGATGATGTTAATGAATGAAAGTGGTAGAATAGTAATTGCTACAGAAGACATTGTTTAAGTATGCAGTGATTAATTTATAAGGGTGTTTCATCCTGATCAGGGTGGAATCATGAGGAACTTAAGTGTAGAGGACACTGGCGAGAATGGAAAAGGTACTGGAGAGATTGGTGAGAAGTAGGATACAGAAACAGGTTGATAATAGCAGTATTCTCTGTGGTTATCAGCATGGGTTTGTTAAAGGGAGATAATATTTGACAAACTTTTGTACTA
The DNA here is from genome assembly GCF_054136105.1 of Typopeltis vanoorti. Lineage (NCBI taxonomy): Eukaryota > Metazoa > Arthropoda > Arachnida > Uropygi > Thelyphonidae > Typopeltis > Typopeltis vanoorti. Next base: position 78,323,834 of record NC_143564.1, on the reverse strand, counting down.
TAACAAGGTGACAAATACTTTGGACAGAGGAGATGTATGTATATACAGTGGTGTAGTTGGATTTTGCAAAAGCTTTTGATGGACTGCCACATGACAAGCTGGTAAATAAATTGAAACAGATTGCATAACAGACTTCTGAGTTGGATCAGTGACTGGCTGTCAGATAGGTATCAGGAGGTTGTGTATGGGGATGCAGTATCCCAAAAGAGGAAGGTCACTAGGTGTACTGCAGGGGATCAGTTTTGGGACCATTGTTATTCAGTTTGTATGTTAATGATATTTGGATGGGTTTAACTAGTGATTTGCAGATGATGTAAAAACTGGGGAGAGCAATGCATTGTTGCAGATGTTATGGCCTTAGAAGAGGACTTGAATATGCATGAACGGGCAGGTTAGTGGAACTGTCACTTCAATGTTGCAAAGTGTAAGATTTTGAGATTTGGTAAGCATCGATGGGATGTGAAGTATACACTTGTGGGGAAGCTTTAAAGGAAGTAGAGGAGATGAGAGATCTAGGAGTAATGGTGGACAAGAAGCTGAAATTCAGGGGCCACATTGCACAAGTTGTGTAGACATCACATCAGATAATGGCAGTGATGCAGAAATAGTGAGGTTATGATGCCATTGTATAAAGCCTTGATCAGGCCTTATATGGAATGTTGTGCACAGATTAGGTCCCTGGGTTTTCATGGTGACAAGGATATGTTGGAAAGGGTCCAGAGAAGATTCACAAAGGTGGTCAGTAGTCTTTGGAATGTGGAGTACAAGGACAGATTGAGAGAATATAAATTGCAAAGCCTCAAGAAGAGGGGTGGGGGATATGATTGAGACATAAGCTAGTTAGTGTTGCTAAATGAAAATTACTAAAAAGGAGTTAAAAATAAAAATTTGAAGCTAAAATTTTAAGAGTAGTAGCTGATACTTTTAAGTTACTTACTTTATTAAAGTTGAAGTGATACTTGCATATAAGTGGCTAAATACATCTTCCATGTGGTCTTCTGCACTTAATTCACCAACGTTTTCACTTAGATTTTCAGCTTTATTATATGTGGCCATCATTCCATTATTACTCAGTGTAGATGCTGGTAAATGACCGTCTGTACAGCACTTGTTGTTATGCCTGAGACCATACTTGACTGACAAAATAGCTGTCAGCATTGGCAATTCCATCTTGTTTCTTAATTTAGTTTTAACTGCATTCATGGAACTAAAAATTCGTTCAATTTCCACATTAGAATTTTTCAGTATTAATAAATTTATTGCACACTGAGTAATTTCTTTAAATGGATTCATTCCAGATGCATCTTTATGTTCTCGTACTTTAGTCCAGAATAGCTCAGTGTTTTCTATATTTGTCCATTTATTTAAGTGGATAGTATTGTACTAGTATTCAGCAGCAGCAACATCTTTTTCTGTTTTCAGCATTATTTCTAAGATGGGAGTAACAGGTTATTTTATATGTTTTAGGATATTGTCAACAGAAAAAGAAGACATCATTCTTAAAATATTCAAGTTTCCAGGCAACCTTTGCTTAAGCTGTTTGAAGAGACCAAGAAGAAAAATCTTGCCCTACTTCTAAGATTTCACTCATCATTTTGGGTTATTTTCTTTTGTATCATCAACTCTGAAATTTTTCTTTCAAATCTGTAACCAAGATTTAGATCAGGATCCAAATAGTCATCAATCTCTGACTGTAGAGGGTCGACTGTGGATGATGGTAGCACTAACATATTAGCAATAAAGCTAATCAAACGAGAAAGGTCTTCAAATAATCTTATCTGCACTGTTAGATTCGAAACTTGCTGTTAACTTGCTGAACTTGAACTAGAACAGGATGCAAAAATAAAAGGTACAATAGATTCCTTTCATCTCTGTACATCTCCCACAAAATTTGAGCTTTGTAACATTTCCCAGTCACACAACTTTGAAGTGAGTTTTTAATTCCAACCACTGGCTGAGAATTCTGTCTACTGCAGGTTCAGTGGAGAGCCACCTTGTTGCATAATTGCTTACAATTTTCAGAGGAGCATCATTTTCGTTGATAGTTTGATACAATTCTTTTGTGCTTAGAATAGTCCATTGCATCATAATCAGCAACCAGTTGGATCAGTCTGTTAGAGTGCACAGTTGCTTTTGAGAAGAATTTGGTTGCTATAGTCTGCATGAAAGTATAAATATAGGGGACCTCCGTGTCCCGGTGCAGTTGGACAGTTCGGATGAACCATGGGGCACCCAGGATCATTCTGAGACATTTGTTCTGGATGCGTTGTAATTTGATAATATTCGAGTTTGAAGTATGACTCCAGGCCGGTGAAGCATAGATGAGTATTGGACGAACCATCAGTTTGTATATGAGAAGTTTGATTCTGGTGCTCAGCTTACTGTCTGTTTATTAGTGGGTAGAGCTGGGCTATAGCTTTTGATGTGTTGGCACAGAGATTGCCAATATGTGAACTGAAGGTCAGTTTTCTGTCTAGTATTACACCAAGATATTTGATCTCTGTTTTCCATGGAATTTTAGTATTGAAAAGGAGAATATCTTCTTTAGGAAGCAGTAATCTTGAAAATAGGATGGCTACGCTCTTCAGGGGATTCACTAGGAGTCGCCATTTGGCGAAATATTGTTCAATTTGCAGTAGGTTTTCTTGCAGTTTCTTGATGGCTAGGTGAGGCTTTAAAGATCTGGCCAATAATGCTGTGTCATCAGCATAAAGACTTTAATTGAAGATAATGGGTTGTGTGGTATATCATACAAGTATAAGGAGAATAGGATTGGTGCTAATAAGGACCCTTGTGGAACTCCAGTCAAGATGTGTTTTTGTGGCAAGACTACTCCACATAGCCTTACTTGCATGTGCCTATCGTAGAGGTATGCATTTATAAGTTGAATGATTCCGATTGGTACACCAGATGATATTAGTTTGTATAGCAAACCATAATGCCAAACCTTGTCAAATGCACTGGCTAAGACAAGTAAAACAGCCCCAGTGCATTAACGTCAGTTAAAACCTGTGATGATGTGTTCTACCAATCTGTGTATTTGTTGCATGGTGCTATGCAATTGTCGGAAGCCAAACTGCTCCTCAGGCAGGATATTTAATCAGAGTACTGAATCTTGAAGCCTAGTAAGAATTACCTTCTTGGCAATTTTGCCGAGATTAGAGATGAGGCTGATTGGTCTGTAATTTTGAGGCAAACTGGGATCTTTTCCAGGTTTATGAATTGGTATTATGTATGTCAGTTTCCAGTAGGAAGGGAAATATTTGTAGTGAAGGATGGAGTTGATTATATTTGTTAGATGAACAATAGCTTTACATGGTAGTAGTTTTATAACTTTGTTGGAGATACCATTGGGTCCAGGAGGCTTTTTATTCTTGAATTTCTGAATAATAGCATATATTTCAGCAGGTGAGGTGGGTGCAATTTGAGTGGAACGTGTGAGAGCTGAATTGAGCGAATATCTGACGTTACGGTGGATCTTGTATATATGACTAATATTGAGGCGGTCGTATGCAGGTTTGCATTGTTTTTCAAGATGGTTTGCTATTGCTTCAGCTTTATCAGCATCAGTGTGGATGAGACCTGAATATGTTTGAAGAGGGGGAAGAGGTTTATTTCTGTTTTTAATCTTTCGGATGAGATTCCATATGGAGTGGTTGTCAGTGGAGATGGAAGTCAGTTTTTCTTCCCAGAGTTGAGTTCTATGTGCTGCGAGGGCATCTCACTGCAGAGTTGAACATGTTTAAGATCCGTTTGTCTTGTGGCACCCTGATGTTGTGGTATCTTTTTCTAGCCTTATTTTTTTCTCTAATCAGATTCATAATATCTTCAGGCAAGTGGTTGGATTTGCAGGTAGTTGCGGTGGTAGTAACTGCTGCACAGGCTGCTGTAATCTGTTCTGTTAGATTTTTAACAGATGTTTCAATTTCCTCTTTTGATTTAATGGTGGGAACAGGACCAATATATTTTGGAAGTATCTTGGAGAGCCTTTCCCAAGGAATGAATGAGGGAGGGGGGGGGAGATGAGATAATTTTTCAAGATTTCCTCATTTTAACCATATTGGGTTATGGTCTGATGATAGATCACTAATTGTCATTAAATTGTATTGGAGTCTGATGTGCTGCAATATGGCTATGTCCAATACATCAGCCCTACCATAAGAGTTGTGATGGGTAGGATCAGCAGGACCTATTACATGAAGGTTGTTGAAACCAGCATAGTTCTGTAGTATCTGTTCATTTTTGTTGGTGGAATGGCTATTCCAGGTAGAATGCTTGGCATTTAAATCACCTGCCACAAAGGCTCTCTGGTATCAAATAAGGCGTTCAAATCCGAGAATAATTTTTGTGGGGGATGGTATGCTGCAAAGATTTTTAATTTGCAGACAGAACTCGTGAGAATCTCAATGCCGGTGACCTCAAGGTTGGAGGTAGGAGGAATGTTTGTGGAGTGATGAGAGATGAAATTTTTAATGAAAATTGCCATGCCTCCACCTCTGTGGGTTGATCTATCAGTTCTGTACAATTCGTATCCACAAATTTTGGGATTGTCTGAAGGTCTTAGGTGCATTTCATTTAGTAAAAGGACATCTGGCTGATGTCTTTGTACAAAATTTTGAAGTTCTAGAATCTTATTTCTCAAGCCATTCGCGTTCCACGCAATGATCTCTAGAGATTCTGGTTTTAGTTTGTTACCGTTCATTAGTGAGCGCTGAAATGATGACTTGGGTGTCCTTTAGAAATCTGTTAGTAGAACTTTGTGAAGGATTGGATCTGCTAAAATCTAACAGCATATTTGCCAAGGAAGAGGTAATGATGGCTGTCAGATTTGGGTGTGATGCAGACTGTTCTATGGATGTCTGTTTAGGTCGAGTTACATCTGCATATGTCCTAGACTGCTGTTTTTGAGTTGTTCTTTTGGGGGGCTCAGTTTTCAGTAGATGGGCTTCTGAGTCTTTGTTCTGAACTATAGGAGGCTGTGAAGTAGTCACTGATGTAGGTGTGCTAAGAGGAGAAGAGTATGTCCCTCCAAATTTTCTATTACGTGGATTATGCAAGCATCCTCTGTAGTTGGCAGTGTGAGGACCGCCACAGTTGGCACATTTGGCCGTGGTAGATTTTGGCTTAGAGCACGTGTTTGTTGGGTGACCGACCCCACACTTCAAGCATTTAAATTCGGCCCTACACATTTTCTGGGCATGACCAAAGTTTTGACATCTATGGCATTGCCCAGTTGAAGCTCTTTTTCTTAACGGTTCTACCGAGATTTTCAATCCACAGATGGTCGTCAGGTCATAAATGTGTTTGTAGGTTTGACTGATCTCAATCAACACTAGTGGCATTGGAGTCTTATCCCTCCTGATCATTCTGCTGACCTTTACTGGTGGTAAATCATTCTGGTGCAGATCTACAGTGATTTCATCTGTGGAAACATCCTCAGATACACCTTGAGATTTTTTTCCGAACCAAAATGTATGATACTGAATACATCTGGTATTTAGTTCAGATGTTAACCGACGATAGTCCATCACAGTCCTGGGGTGAATTTTAACACCGTCTGTGACATTCTTTGCATGGTGGTAAGAGATCTGTAAGTTGTTCATTGTAGTCCTTAGCGACATCCATTTATTCTTTTCACACAGAATAATCGGGGAGATCTTTTCCCTTGATGAGGTAGGAGAGCCATCTTCTTCCATTACATCCACATTTGGTGGTTCAGAGGCCGCAGTTTTGCGCATTTTGCGTGCGCGAACCTCCTGATAATCAGTGTGGTCAGTAAGGGGATTATCCTCAGCAGTTGTTGCTATTTCGGTAGCGCTGTCTTGAAGAAGTTCTAAAAGTTGAGAGTCATCTGTATCAACTTCTTGTATTTCATGAACTACTACCTTACCTGGCCATTTTGTATGAAGCAGATTTCCTACGTTTTTAAAAATTGCTAGGAGCTGCTTAAAATTAAGTTCCTCGTACGTTGCATCCATGGTTAGACCCAAGTTTTGTTCTGTAGAGCAGGACATGACTTTCCCTTTCCACAATAGTAATAATAGACAGTTTCTAATGAAACAATGGCGATACTGATGGCAGTGGGCCTAGCGTATCGCCCTTGTTTTGAAAATTGTTGACTTACCTACTTAGCTGATTATTTGGACCTGTTTGAAAACCAAACCGGTTGACTACACCAGTAAAACTATTTACTGCTAGTAAATATACTCGTTAAATTCCTTGTATCACATTTTATATCAAATATCAAAATCACGGATCATATATATAAACACTTGGCAACCGCCATTTTACCTACCTCCCTTTGTAGCTTTTGAACTTGAACTTAATTGGTTGATGGACTGAGTCCTTGACTCTTTATCCCTTCATCTGGATTTTAGATTGTGGGTGATGAGATTATTGTGGGTAATTTACCCGCTCATTGTGAGCATTGAGGCTGTATCAGCTTTCTCTTGCGATGGAGGATTTCGGTTTTTTATGTTTGAAATGATCTGAGAGCTTGTAGTCCGCTGCCTTTGTAGCTTTTCTATCAACTTTAAGACTAAATGGTAGACTGTTGGACCACGTGACTGGCTGACGTCATGCATTTGAAATGTGTATGATGCTCGCACCAAACGTACAATACAATTCCTTATCAAATGCGAACGTCTGGAAAACTTTTAAAACAATTTCTTTAACAATATATTATAAAAACATCTAAAATATCTGAAACTATTTCTGAAGGAGCTAGGGAAGAAAAAAAAGCCTGATCTAGCTCCAAAATAGCTAAATTGGCAACACAGGCTAGTCAGTGGTTGTTATCAGGTTGACATGGAAGAGATTTTTCATAGAATGAGAGAGGAAGGTAGAATGAGAGGCCATCACTGGAAACTGTAAAGAGGATGTGAGGAGCAGTTTGTTTGCATGGAAAGTGGAATGCATTGCCTGAGTGTTGTGAATGTAGACACATTGAATCAGTTTAAAGCATGGTTGGATGAGCATTGTATGCAATAGTGTGTACCTCCTATGATGAATCTGACTCCATGGCAGCCAGACAACAACAACAATAATAATAAATCTTGTGTCATTGATATTAAAATTAAAGAGTAGAAGCCCTAGCACAGAACCTTGAGGTGCTCCATTAGTCACCTCCATTGCCCTGGATTCCACTTGACCATATACTTCTCCCTGGTATCTAGTTCTCAACCATCCCCATCCATTCTACTACTAGCTTCATATTCAATCCCATTTGCTCCAACTTTTGTAATAGTTTTCCATGTGGAATTCTGTTAAAATGCCTTTGCAAAGTTCAGTAGTATCATTGTGTAGCCATTTCCTTTATTTAGTTCTGCTGTCACTTTATAATGAAATGTGAATAAATTGCTAAGACAGGACCTACCCTTTATAAAGCCATGCTACCCACTGTAGAGTATCTTATCCCTATCCACCCATTGCTGGATTTTACCTTGAACCAACTTTTCCAATACTCTAACAGCCACTCCTGATATTGCAAAGGTGTATCATTCAGGTGGAGATTTTGTAGTTGTTGAGGTGACAGAGATGCATGTGAAAATTGAGATAGATGAATAGGAGGTGTTCAGCATATTGAAAAATATCAATGTGATAATGTGAATATCAACAGCAGTGAGACTGGATAGCATGTCAGCCCATGTGCTATATGAATATGCAAGAGAATTGGCATTGCCTCTGATTAAAAGTTGTTTGATTTAAGTCTCAGCTCTGGCAAGATACCAAGGGATTCCTTTACATAAAGGTGGCTCCAAGAAAGAAAACTACAATCTAATAGATAAGCTTAGGTTCTGAACGTTATTCATAACATATTTTAATGGTATTAACAACACCAAATGAACTATTTTATTTAAAAAAAAAAAAGTTTAACTGGCTTATATTTCGCTGAATTTCAAATCAGTAAGCATGGTGCTTACTGATTTGAAAGATTCTTCAGAGCACAAAGCAGTGTGCTATGGTTTCTACGCGACAATGAGTAAGTGAAATAATTCAAATTGTAGTGGACAAAAGATCTCAAGTCCTAATTTGGCACCCTTTAGAGCTCCTACGGTAACGAATTGCTGCTACTCGCATAGATCTTGCTAAGTTAAACAGTTCTATCATTGTTCAAATGAACTATTTAAAGATTTAAATCCTGAACTGTAGGCCATCCTATATTCAAAAAAAAAAAAAAAAAAAAACTCACAAAAGTTAAAAGCAGGCACTTGAAGAAATTTTGAAATCTTACAACAGTGAGAATGGGAACGTAGTACATCCCAGTCGCAACTTTGACGAGATCTCGTGGACGGAAGAAGCTAGAACGTTCTCAGTCTGGGTCCTAACCTTCCCGTTACACCCAAACAAGTTCCAAAACCGGAAATCATGGTGAATGTAGAACTGGCCCCCATATACGATCTTCCACCAACAGTGCTATTAATGTGCATTTAGACATACCAAACATCCTAAACAAAAAGCTAAACCACCAAAAATTAATACACCATCGAATGAAATAGCTGCCTTGAAACGTTATATATATATATATATATATATATATATATATATATATATATATATATATATATATATATATATATATATATATAAGAATAGAAATAGAATAGGCAAAGCTAAATCGGCATTTATGGAAATGAAGAGAATTTTAATAAACAAGAATACTAAAGTAGGCGTTAGAATTGGAATAGTTAAAGCAACAGTTTGGAGTATTGCAAGTTATGGAAGTGAGTCATGGACACTAAGAAAGAGAGATATGGAAAGAATTAATGCATTGGAAATGTGGTGTTATAGAAAGAATATCAAATCAAGAAGTTTTAAGACGAGTTGGGATGGAAAGAACACTGTTAAAGAATATTATGCAAAGAAAGACTAGATTTGCAGGACATCTTCTGAGAGGTTCTTCGGGACACCTGACAAGAACTATATTACAAGGGAAAGTTGAGGGGAAGAGAAGACGTGGAAGACCAACTAGAGAGTGGTTTAATGACATCGTGGAATGGACTGGTTTAAGAATGATGGAAGCGACAGACAGAGAGAAATGGAGAAGAGCTGCTCATCTGCTGCAACCCTCTTGTTAGAGGATGCTACCGGACGACGATAAGAATAAAAATATTGTTATTACTAAAGCTGATAAGGGTAATGCAACAGTTATCATGGATCAAGAGGATTACAAAAAAAATAAATAAAAAATAATGCAAGATTTTCTATGTGACAGTTCTCCCTTCCGAATTAGGGGGACTCAACCCGTCCTAAAGACGTATGAAAAAGGGATATTTTCAGCAGCTTCTCCCAAACACCATTCATACACTCTGCTGACACCTCATGCCATATTGCATCTGCAAGAATGATATATTCCTCCCAGAAGACTGACGATTTTCTATCCTCACTGACGTCCAAAAGTCTGAAGATGTTGTTTGATCCATAATTGCCTAATCAAAAGAATTTTTAAGTAACATGCCTTGCTGATAGCAAGAACATCTTGGTCCGTGGGATGCAGGATTGAGGGACGTAGTGTTCAGTGAACGTTAACACGTTCACCGAATCCATGATAACCAAGACGTCAAGGTTATTATGGATGCGAAGTACATATTAAAATTGTAATACCGTTGATATTACATTGAAATATACGATGGATACGAAGCGTATGAGGATGCGTACTTGATCCGTAATGGCCAGTTAGGTGGGGGATGGCTGTCGTAAGTACGATTGGTTGTAAGTTGCCTATGTCGTAAGTTGAGGATTGATATTAATAATATTCGACAAAATTTTAATTTCCAGTGAACGTCGTTGTTATGAGACAGAACTTGAAAAGCTTCTGTAAAAATCAGTATTTAATCAATTTTATGGGGAAATACTCTGCAACTGTTATGGATTCCTTTAGATTTTGTTTTCTTGCAAAAATCCCAATGGGGAAAAAAGTGCTAATCATAAAGCTTACCAGTTTTAGCCACTTTTGTATTATTTTATTTTATTTTATTTTATTTTTATTTGCTGCAGTCGGTTGTTACCTTAAAAAAAAAATAAACCGGATGAATCCTAAATCTTTTCTGAAGTTGTAAGCAGATGACATATTTCTCTCGGTAATGTTACTGGTTAGGGACAGTTCCTTTGATTTTTCGCGTGAAAAAAAAAAAAAATTAAATAAATAAAAATACTCACTCCTATTTGAACTATACTCTTATTCCCCTGGAAAGATGGGTAAAAGATTCCACTGTCCTTCGGCCACGAAATAAGTGGCCGCAGATTAATTGATTCTTAAGAAGTAAATAAGAAACTAAACTATTATAATTAGTCATTTACGAACTCAAAACATATGTGCATACATTGAGAGTAGATTGTTAATTATAAAGTAATTACCTTTGCATCCAGAAAAGCAGAGTACAATAATAAAAAGTGTTCAAAAAATAATTCACAGTTTAAGAATAGTAGTTGTAGTAATCGATAATAGCTTAAGTGATTTAAATAGTGTGGAAATGATTTTAATCTCAGTCAATCGCAGTTTTAATTTTCATGAGACCCTCTTTCAGTTCATTTTTCAGTAAATTGTTTAGTCGATTATTTGTATTTTCGATCAGTTGTGGGGGGCTTTCGGCAAATTGCCTTTTCCGATGAATTGTATTTTCGATTAATTGCATTTACGATTATTGTTTTTTTTTTTTCGATGAATTTTGTGCGTTCCCGAAAACACAGCATCACTGCAATAATCGTCTTTCCTTATGGAATCTTAGTTGTTCGAAATTATAAGTTTACTTGTGATTTTAATAAATTTTAAATAATTTTGTGCTTACCTTTATTATTTAAAAAAATATTAGAATCACGTTAAAATTATTAGAAACACAGTCAGTGGTAGTGATTAAGCATTGACTAAATCAGTGATGTTTATTTATCATTTTGCTGGTCAAATTGATAAATAAATATCAGTTTGGCTAGCAAACTACATTTTTAGTTTGCCATTCACATTCAAATTATTAATAAATATAATTAATCTGTGCAGAGTAAAACAATATATTAATTAAATGAAAGAACGATTGACCATCTGTTTTATTCACAAAGTTCTTTATTCGAACATAAAGATACCTTTTGTTCTCATTTTCAAATTCTTTTGATGTACACAGGTCATTCAGCATGCAAGCCAAAAGCTCATGCTCTGATACACTGATATACGTACAGAGTTACCAATAGAGATACATACATACATACATGGAATTACAGTAACCAATGTGTGTGTGTGTGTGTATGTGTGTGGCAAACGCAATTACAGGGCCAAGCTACTGGGAAACTGTAAAAATGACAGTTATAGTTATGCAGATAACAATGTGAAGAAACAAGCAGCTGCATATTTTTGATGACTGAGCATGTTTTGGAGTCTATATACAAGGTAATAATTCTGAATGATAGTGATTTTTGCATGACGCATATGAAACGAAAGCGCAGGCGTTCACAAGACAACTTTTCATAAAATATGTGTTGTATATTGATTATTTATTTTTTTTTTTTTGTAAATAAAATAAGTACCGTAATCACATTCTGAACAGAGAGAACATAAATACGTTTCAAGAAATATAATCATATGAAACGAAAGCGCAGGCGTTCACAAGACAACTTTTCATAAAATATGTGTTGTATATTGATTATTTATTTATTTTTTTTGTAAATAAAATAAGTATCGTAATCACATTCTGAACAGAGAGAACATAAATACGTTTCAAGAAATATAATCATACAAAGCACAATACAAATATATATATATATATATATATATATATATATAATCTCTTTAAAAAACAAAGAAAAAAGAAAAAAGTGCTGATTATCGCTGTTCATTGGCAATCAACAGAAATCCACAACGAATTTTTTATGCAAGAAGAAGCAGATACCGTTTAAAAATATTTACATGTGTATTATCATATCCTGATCTGATTTCGACTAACTTTACTTTTTTTTTTTGTTTCAATTTGATATTTATTTCTAATAATGGACTATTATTGCAAGCCGATCTAAATTTCGAACAAAATGTAGAACAAATTTTGTGCAGTCAATTTTAATTAAAATGCTAGAAAAATCTTCTACCTTATTACACTTCTACTTATTCAATATGCTTTTATAATAGCTTAATAATATTAATGGCTTGATACATGAAACTGATATGTAATTCAAATAGTGTGTTTATGTAATTTATGATAGTTTCGTATCTCTTCATTCGAGAAATAATTTAAGTGATATTAAAACAGTTATTTTAATTAAAATAAGATAACTGATTTAATGGGTTTATAACGAAAGTTGATTGTGTGATAATTAGTCGTAATTTTAGTATGCTTAAAAAATATTAAAAAAAAAACATGAATAATGTCTTACATATTCAAGCAGTTTATTGTTAAGCATCCATAGAAAAATCCAAGGTTGGAATAAATAATATTGTATATAAATCTGAGTTTTGATTCGGTATTTAAAATTTATGTGGCTGTCTAGATTTATTTATAGTTTGGTTTTTTTGTTTGTTTGTTTGTTGTTGGTTTTTTTCACTTCTCTGTGATTGGAATTATATATATTTCTTTGTTACAAAGATCATTTACAGAATATTTTACCCTGATTTTGAATATAAAAATTATTAACTTTTCCAAAAATTTTATAATTTTTAAGTGTAATTATTCTGCCACATGATTTAATCCATCTTCCAGTATACTTTTAAATCAGAATCAACAGAGGGTCTGATCTAAAGATTCAGAATAGCCCTGTCTTTCTTCATAAGTAATTGAAACTTTTTAATATTTTAAGTGATATTATTCTATTTTTCAACCCTCATCCATTCAATTTTGTGTCAGAAGCAGATAACCTCATCCGTTGTATCCTCATTTCGGTCCTGACTTACTTAGCAAGAGTGTAGCTATACTGAAAATAGGAAATCGTTCCATTTGAAATATATGTATATAACGTGCTACTATTTTTAAACTCTGATTAATAAAGTTTAGTAAAGTTAAAAAACGTAGTTATGATAGAGTTGATTAGTGAATATTATATGGATCTCAGAATGATGGTGGACAGGGAATTAAAGTTCTGGAACATATTGCAAATAAACTCAAAGAATTAATGATGTTGAAAGAAATACTGAGAAATGGGAAAAACAAAATTATTATTTCTCTTTTGATATATGCCTTGAACTTGAACACCACATCTGGTCTACTGTGCACATTTTTGGATGTCTGAGTTTCTGGAGGGTCAAGGAAACAGTACAAAGATGTACGGATGGAAACAAAAAGAATATTGTGAAATGTTGACTACCTGTAGGTCAACATTTCACATAAAACATTTCCTCGTCCACACTCCACGAATTATCAAAAAATTTCGTTCCAACCAAACCAAGTAATAGTTCGTGTTTGGTTTTTTTGGAATTAATAACTAAAACTCTGAGGTCCGTAAAAATAGGTAATATGATAAAACATTTCCTGCCTGGAATATTCATTTGAAAATTTCCAATAACTAAATTTCAATACTATCTGAATTAAATTTAAAGAAATAGATGTTTACCACAACTTCGAATTAATGAGAGGATAGCGGTGGTGGCATATGTATGTGATTACAGAAGATCAAATAATTTTGTTTTGTTTATTAATTTTCTAATAAAAAAATCAATTATTTCAACCGCCCTTTTGCTTTGGCCATTCTCCGGGATTGGCCGCAAGTCCAATATGCTCCCATAGTAGGTACGAACTTAGATATAATAGAAACATGTAAGTCGGTGAAGAAATCTTACACAACGAATTTTATTTTGTTTATTAATTTTCTAATAAAAAAAATCAATTATTTCAACCGCTCTTTTGCTTTGGCCATTCTCTGGGATTGGTTGCAAGTCCACTATGCTCCCATAGTAGGTACGAACTTAGATATAATAGAAACATGTAAGTCGGTGAAGAAATCTTACACAACGAAGATATTGCATTAAAAAAAAGAGAGAATTATGTCAGAAAGAAATCCTATTTACTCCTTAGAAATGGAACAAGATTTCTGTTCAATTAGAACAGAAGTTATATCGATGGTGGCCACACGCTGAGTAATAGTCTGGTGAGGAAATACTTCTCATGGAGACAGGGAATGGTGGTCGAGTGAAATGTATTGCGGGATAGAGTGGTAGTTGTGCACTGAATTTAAGGAAAGGTATACTAAACATTTTGAGAGCTGAAATGTATGCACCATAAAGTCCTTGGGGGGTCTGGAAGTTTTCTAATAATATTTTGCAATAAAAATATTCGCAACAACCCAGTGGAATTTAGAATATACATTATGTTCCAAGTTCTGAAAACATTTTCTGCCTGGAACATTCATTTGGAAATTTCCAGTAACTAAATTTCAAACAATTTTAATTAAATTTAAGGAAATATATCAGTTTACCACAACTTCAAATCATATATTGAATCACTTTAAAAAATAAAAATAAAAATAAAAAATATATATATATATCTTTTGAACAAAAAGTCATTAACAAAAAGATGAAGTTCAGTATTGCAGTCATTCTGAAATTATTTCTTAATGGGACGTTTGGACTTCCTGTTACAGCAAAGTCCAAAAAGTGTCTGATGATCTGTGACAATATCAGAAATCGTCAGATATTTTCAATGTTACAAGTATCATTAATTAAAAAAAAGCGAAATATGCATATAACAGGTTTTCCTTTAAGTTTTTTTGCTTAAAGTTTCATAACTTTAATAAGTAAAATTAATAAATGTCAAGATCACCATATTTTCAGATCACAAGATAAATATTTAGCGCAAATTACTTAAGTTTATATTAAGATTTTTCCCCCTCAATTTTTAAGGATTTCTACGTTACATGTGTGAAACTGATGATTTTGTGATGTGAATAATTCAATTTTTTTTTCCAAAAATAAAAAAAAAATCACCCGAAAAAAAAACCTAAAACAGTTTTGCATGACCTTCCTAGTTTCGGATCACAAGGTAAATCATAGTTAATTTAAGCTTATATTCAGCATTTTTTTTTTTCGATTTTTACGGATTGTTGCATTACTAGCATATGTTAAATGAATGTTTTTATATGATTTTATAAACTATTTTTTTAAAAAAAAAAGTCTTGGAAGAGGGAAAAAATCCAATTTTTCTTAACCTTCTTCCTGGAAAATGTGACATTCTCTAACATTTTTCCAGAACACACTCCTCTGGAAAGTATTGAAGTATTTAAAGATGATCCTTTAATTTTTATATGACATTTACCCTTTTTGAAAGTGGATACCACGGTGTTAGTAAGATTCCAGAATTATTTTGGCTGCAAATATTGAGCTGAGCAAAACCACTACAGAAAAAGAAAAAAGTGCATTTAAAACTCCTACACATTTTGAAAATTGTACTTTATAAAAATAATTCTGTGTGTGCGCTCATTTCTTAAACGTGAATATTATACATTCACGAATATTTAAATCTTATAATAATAAAACACCAATATCTGGTTCAATCATTTTATCATTTATTATGTAACGATATTTATGTTTAATATATATATATATATATATATATATATATATATATATCCATCAAATTGAGTGATTTTTCTAACGGACAGGTGAGATTTACTATTTTAAAATGAACTGGTGCACTATATCTTATCAATATGCTAACAATTAATAACAAAAATTCAGTGTAATGAAGAAATTCGTGAAAAAGTATAGCAATAAATTGATGCATTTCCTTTTGATAATACGTAAAGGTTTACATCGTTCTTAAAGGGATTATACATCATGAACACTTTCATCTCCCTCCTCGATGCAAAAGCCACTGATATATATCAACGGAAATTGAAACACTATTGCACTGTATTAAAATATGCATAACTACAATTATTTAAAACAATCGTCATTTTTTACCCTAATATAATATTAAAGATAAAACTGTTTCAATGTAAGAATATCCTAAAATGATTCAGCTTTAATCATTTTCATGAGGTTCGAACCATTATTTGCAATTCAACTTTTGCATTTTAAAATATATGTTATTTAGGAATATTTGTACAAAGCTGGAGCATAACTTCCTATTGCTCTGGACAAAGCAAATTTTTAAATGATTTTGTAACTGTCACCATTTCGATTACATTTTTGTAAATCAGGATGTTTTTTAATTCAATTTTTGGAAATTGGTTTCTATCGGATTGGCTTTGGTGCTATGTGTTTGAAGCAGTAGGCGATTCAAAACTACTCGCAAATCGCAATGTAAATAATTGTACACATTTTTATAAGATAAAATGATTTTTTTTTTAATTTGGATCGTAACCCTTCGCGAAAAAAATTTAAGTGGATTTTTCTTTCCAGTACCGTAGCCATTCTAGTTAAGCCAATTTTAAAAATAATAATAATAAATATAATATAAAATCGCATTTCTTCTCATTAGATACAACCATGAAAGCAATGCATATTTTTTCGGGAATGGTGAAATATTTCTGACATTGTATTCCTAAGTCAGAGTAAAAATCATCTAAATAACCACATATATCTATTATATATTCATTAAAAATATTCTCACTCATGCCTGTAACAATTTAAGAGGCAACCAGCGATATGGGCACTTTCTGGCAAAAATTACATTAAGAGATATTGATTTTCCCAATTCGGAAATGTGTGTATAAATGGGATTTAGACCAACTAGTGCTACGAACCTAGTCGGTAATAAAGATTTCGTTTCAATGCAAATACAGATAAAGAATTCGTTTATGAGTTGACCACCACATAACTATGAGAGCTATACTTAATATTAGTTCTACGTGACACATTGGTATACAAGGGCACAAATTATAGTTTAAGGATATCAGAAAAGCTCACGCCTATAAACAATGTCCACTGAAAAGATTTGCCATTCACTTATGCGAATGTGGTAAGCAAATAATTTGAAATTTCATGTGTACTGTCAAATGTGTGATGTTAATTAGTGCCGTTATTTCTTAACTTCCTAACTATGAGGGTTTCAGTTATGACATGTTAAACTGTTTGTTCTAAAATGATTATTTTTATTTTCTCTTAAAAGACACAGCGGTGAAACTCATTCATGATTCAAGCTATAGGCACAATATATATATATAAATAGTTTTCCTTATAGGAACGAAAACTGCCTCTTATAATCTGCTGTTAACGCAATTATACCATTATATATATATATATATATATATATAAAGACAAGGCAAACTGACTGTAAAGCTAAATAAGATTCTGATATAGTAAATATGTACTTATATACATTTTAAAATGAAACTAAATCCTTTGCAAAATTAACAATATGAACTCGATTTCTAACTAAAGTGAAATTCCCACTATATAATTACAATTTAGTTTTTCGAAAACCGTTTTTTTTTTTTTTTTTTTTTTTTTTTTGTAATTTTAAGCATTTTGAAAAATTTGTAACGATTTACGCTATTTTTCCACATTGCTTGTAGGAAAAAAAATGATTAAGTATATTTTTCATAGTTCATTATTATTCTTTTATGTTGTTTGAATAATATTTCGTATGGAGTATCCGAAAACTATATTTTATTTTTATAATTGAAAAACAAAGAAATTATATTGTTTATAATCATGATTTTAGCGTAATGTAATAATTGTTCATGTTCAGCAACATGCTAAATCTTTTAGCTATTATTGAGATGTACTTTATTTCATTAAGTATGATTTGCTTTTTTTTTTTTAATTTTTGCGTGCATTTTTTATTTGGTCTCCACCTTTGAGAGAAATTTCAATAGGCGATTAATTTAGTTATATAAACAGCTATTGAAATTTGGATCTTATAAAAAAAATAAAAATGGCAAGTAATATTCGAAAAACTAGTTAAAATCTCAATACAAAGGTTTCTGCTATTTCTTATATAAATGTTAATATTAAACATTTACTAATTTCAAAACCTTTGAAGAGCTATATACTATTTCAGAAACTAGAGAGGTAATCTTGTCTCGAGTGTGTTGACATCTACTTGGTTTTAGATGTAGACGTTTATTTTTAGATATACGCGCTGAAATTTAGAAAGAATATTTTTAGATAATCAAGTGAATGAGTGCAATTAAATCAACCAATTCACAATGTCATATACCTCACAGTTTAGAAATAGATGGTTGAATTTTCTTTAATGGGAACGACACTGTGAAACGTTTCCTTTAATAGCAGCGGTAAGCAAGAACTATGGAAATAACTTTACACTTCATGTGATAGAATCAACAAATACCATCTTAAAGGCTTAAGATCTCAGGAAGTTAAGCTTAACTGCAAAACAGTCAGGCCTAACTATACCTAGGGCACAAGGAGGTACTGTAAACACAGTTGCCTGTGAGAGGCATTTCTGTTTCTGGCACACGTAAGTTCCTTAGTCCCAGTGACTACAAAACAATCATTCCCGAAGTTTGTGCCACTCGGCAATCTGACGACGTGGTGAGTTGCACACTTCGTTCCAATGTTGCTGCGCTGCTCCAGGAGCTTTCGGTCCCAGTTCAAGCCGTCCGATGACTTCGTTCTTGGTAACTCGGTCCCAATCCAGAACCAGAAATTCCAGGCTGATATTCTCTAGGCCTTCATTATAAGGAACCTCGAAGACAAACGATTCATTAAAGACAGGATTTATGGTGCGCTTTTTCACATGAGTTTTCTTTTTGGCAATACGTTGGTTGTTGTATAGCAAGTAGATTTTAACGTATGGATCTGAAATTAAAAAAAAAATCAACAAATAAATATAAATAACTAAATACACAAATAATTTTGAAATATTTAATAGTAATGATAATGTCAAACTAGACTTTTATGATTATTGCTTGTGAAATATATAATTCCTTCAGATGGTTTGGAGGAGATAAAATTCCTTTCCCTGCAAGATAGATAAAATGAACTAATAACACACAAATTAACACATAAAATATACAACTTGGATCACTTTTCGGTACAATTTCCTTATGTTATGAGGAAAAGTCTCTGTTATATAGCTGCATGATAATGATTAATAGGGTTAGATTTGTAGGAATGAAGCTTATTTGGATAGCACTTATAAATCGTTTTCAAGTTAACATCTGAGATAAATTATATATTTAGTTTAATCTTTTATCCAAGTGTAAGCAAACAAGTTTGCACCTGAAGTATCTTCAGGACTGGGGCAACTCGTGGCAAAGGTGGACTAACTTCACATCACTTGCCTTAGTATCCCATAATGCAAAGCACATCTCCTTGCAGACAAGTATAATGCTATGCATTATGGAAAGGGTCACTACTCAGACCGGTTTCAACCTTTATTGAAGTCTCTTCAGTGGGAGCCAGATCCAGAGGTGATACCAAGGTTGAAGCAATGCGGAAGTCATATTTCCCTATATGAGTTGCCAAAAAGCATCACACCTTATTATTAAATTACTCTGGATTTGCTTACACTTGGATAAAGGATTAAACTAAATATATAAATTATAGTCCAACCAAGTGGAAAAAACTGCCAGCATCTTTCTCTAATCCATCCATCTCAATCACCTCCCTCGATGAGTCCTTGACTCATCGAGGGAGGCTGCAAATTACCCAACCCAGCTATCATACCCTCCCTTTAATTCTTTTACACTAGATGCACTCACTATCCCTAAGGTCAAATTATTCCACTCACTCACTCACTGCTCTCTGGGAGAAAAACCTAGCTATTACTCCTTTCTTGACTGTGAACAAACTTAACTTCCATGGATGCCCCCGTGTTCTCTCCCAGCCTTCCATATTAGGAACATTTTTATCATTTGAAGTGCTATAACATCCATTCAAAAGTTTATAGACCTCCATCATATCACCCCCCCCCCCATTTCTCCTGTTAACCAGAGTCTGCAATCCACATACTCGCAATCTGTCTTCATAATATAAATGCTATAATCTTTGTAACTCTGATTTGCACCCTTTCCACAGCTTCTTTATCCCCTTGGAAACCGGAAAACCAAATCTGCACATAGTGCAAATTTGGTCTTCCGGTTTCCAAGGTTTCAAAATACTGAGGCTCAAGAAGTTTGAATGTTAACTGCATTCAAATGTCTGAGACTCTAGTTCAGTGAATAACTTCCTCAGTTGGTATTAATGGTAGATTGTTCACATAGAAAGTGAGTGGAATCTAGCTCGAGGAAGTGGTGAGTGAGGAAGTTGACAATGCATGGCTTTAAAGAAAAATATGACAAACATTGCATGAGATAAAATGGATCTCCTGTGGTAAGTTTTGGGACTCAGTGAAGTAACGAAATGTGGTCGGGTTCACGTCAGTTTGAACCACTTTCTTTCAGTTAATAGTTTCACTGATATCAGTGCACAACATTATTTAAGATATTCCTTTCCATTTTGTGCAATTTTTACTATTTTTCATGAGGAGTAGAAATTTCTATTTCTACTCCTCATTTCTACTCCTCATGAAATATATGATGCTATATGTATATAACATACTGTATAATGGAGTTAGTCGATATTCATTCGAAATATTAGATATCAATTTTTATTTTATTATGTTATTTATTATTTTTTATGGTGGATAAAAAATAAATGAATAGATAATAGGTGAATTTTTGACGCAGCAAAAAAAAAAAAAAAAAAGAAAGAAAGAAAAAAAGAAAAAAAGAAAAACGTAGATGTCAAATAGTGAGCCGATAAACAAAATTAAGCGGGAAAAAAAAAAACGATCTGGACTTTCTTCGTACCTAACGTTTTAATACATCTTTTTCAGATGATGATGTTTGAAATTAAAGATAAATCTCTTGATTTCGTTTTAATTAGAGGAAAAACCTCAAAACAGTATTGTTGGTATTGTGTTTTTTTTCTATAATTTATATTATAAATTCATTTAATTATGCAGTTTTAATTTTTATAATTATATAGTTTTAGGGTGACGAATTACAAAATCTTCAGTTAGTTGTTCCCACTGGATGTCTACGAAATCATTGAGGTTTAAACCAGCTGTCAGTCATGGCTAGATTGGAGTTGGCTGCCTATCGATCTTCTAAAAGTCAGGGCTAAAACTGCTTCACCCACACCACGGCTTCAGGGGACTTATTTTTATTTATTTATTTATTTATTTTATACTACGTAGAATGTGTAGCCTTGTGTAAATGGCATTTGCTTCCATAGCGCTAAGGTTCCAAAATTGATTGTTGTAGATTTGATTCTAGTCGTTGATCAGAGAAAAAGTTTCTCTAGAAGAATTTTTATGGGCTTTCTTCTGCCTCAAAAAAAAAAAAACAGGTATGTTCCTGAGTTAGTCGATCTTGGTCATTGATGAAGAGTTTTTCTACCGGAAATTCTGTTTTTTTTACCAGCACCTCAAAAGGCGACCGCGGAATTCGCACTGTTACGGACAATACAAGTGTTACAGTTGAGGGATAGTGGGAGATGTCTGCCATACTCTGCATAAAGCCAGATTCATTGACATCTTTGGTTCATTATTAGTGAACAGTGATGGATGGGGACGGGCTGCCCATCTATCTTCAAAAAGTTAGTAAGGGCTATCGGATCTCCATCTACTCCTTCTGGAGAATAAAAGGCATTCATTCTGTATTAATGAAAATACTTATTTAATATAAATTAATATTTCGTTATAAATTTGATTATACAATTTTAAGTATAAATTTTAATTATAATATATAAACATATTTACAATTATGAGCAAAATAAGAACGAATTAAGAAAATTTTGCGAAGAGTGGCGCCATTTAGCAATGTTTTGAGAATTGTTATTAATATTTCTTGGGATAACTATAGAGCAGGACATAAATTTCTTTAAAAAAAAGAATCGTTTTTTTTTTTTTTTTTTTTTTTTTTTTACGTTGCCAGATTAAATAAGAATAATTTATTGTCTGAATATTATTTACAGTTATGTTTGGTAAGCAGACGACCTACATTGGCGAATGCACGTGCGTCACTTCCTGTTACATCTTCTGAAACAGCCATGTTTACTATTTAGCGTTCTATTTCTCGTAGTGTTAGCTTCCACTTAACGTGATTACAAAACGCATGATCTTTGTCTTCAAAGATTCGTTAAAATTTATTTCAGAGGTAAGGAATATTGATATACCAACAAGAATTAATATATTACAGGGAAGTATTTACAAGAATATACAATATTTTGCTAACGTACCACTGTTAATCGTCCAATTGGGCGGTCTTTATGTTATTTTCTTTTACGAGTATGTGTGTCACACATACACACGCACGCTTAATATTTATTCCGCAGTAATTTGCCGAAATACGAGATTTAATTTGGAACTTCTTTGAAAGGTTACTAACTTGTGGCTGTGATTTTTTTTCATGCATTATTTTTAGGGAAGGAGCTTAAAAAAAAAGTAAGAAGAGGGGAGTGAGGGGATAACAGGTTAAGGGAAATAGGGATGCCGTAACTCATTAAAAAGTGAGCCATCCTTTTCGTATTCGGACTGCGGTCAGTCATGAGATCACGTGCTTTCTCTAGTAGAGAATGGACACACCCACACACCCACATACACACACACACACACACACATACACACACACTCAACATATATGCAAACTTTCTTTTTTGTGAGTCCCACCTACAAAACATTTTGCAGGTGGGACATTCACTTGATTATTATAGAATCAGACATGTCTGATTCTATATATATACAGGGTGTTCGGGATAAATTTGACAGTTTCGTAAGGAAAAAGAAAATCTTCTTTGTATCTATTAAATTTAATGAATTGACAAAAAAACATTACAGGCAGAGTTAATTACAATACTATCAACAAGATTTACTCAAAATAACCACCATTAGCATCGATCACAGCTTCAATTCTGCTTCGGAACCTCGAACAAGCTGATGCTACAGTCTCCCTGGGAAGGGCCGCAAAAACTGTTTTAATTTTATCCATTAACTGGGCTTTTGTATTACTGGAAGTGCGATTGGTGTCTTTTTCAACTGCGCCCCATACAAAATAATCCATGGGGTTAAGGTCTGGGGAGTTTGGAGGCCAAACATTTGGACTGGTGAAGTCGTAGAAATTTTCAGACAACCATTTTTGACTTTTCCCAGAGGTGTGGCAAGGGGCCGAATCCTGCTGCCATACATACGGCCTACCATTGGCTACCCTTGTTATCCAGGCTTGACTACAGTTAGCAACTCCACGAACAAAGCCCGAATTCCAATGCCAGGGTTCTTCAACACCTGTTCCTGCAGATTTGCGAGGAATTCTGCTGTACGAACGCAATCAGATCGTCTGCTAGGGATCTTTCTTCTTGCTACATCCTCGTAGTCACCATTGCAAGTCTCTAGTTCATGCCTGATTGTTTTTACTGTATTCAGGGAGCATTGGGCAGCAGTCGTAATATCCTTATTTTGATGGCGGGCACGAATCATCATGATACAAGTTATTCTCTTCCATGATTCAGGTGGGTTCCAGCTATCCATCCTTTCTGACATCTTGTATATGAATGAAGAAGGGTCCAAACTTTTAAATGAAGAGAAGTGTGTGTTAATACATGTAATTTACGGAAAAATATAATTAATTATAAATATGTCAAATTTATCCCGAACACCCTGTATATATAGAATATATATATATATATATATATATATATATATATTATTAAAGGCAGGGGGCCACTACTCAGACCGGTTTCGACCATTATTGAAGTCTCATCAGTGGGAGCCAGGCTAAGAAATACTAAGTTTTAAGTAACACAGAGCTTATAAATATTTTACCAACACAAGTTACCATAAGGTGCTTTAAAATTGCGGTAAAATATTTATGAGTTCTGTATTACTTAAAATGTAGTAGTTCTTAGCTTGGCTCCCACTGATGAGACCTCAATAAAGGTCGAAACCGATCTGGGTAGTGGCCCCTTGCCTTTAATACATAGCATCATATATCTCCTCCAGGAGATGTGCTTTGCATTAAGGGTAAATATTAAGAATAGTGATCAGAGCTTATTCTGCTTTACCACGAGTTGCCTTGACTTGCACTACTTGCAGGGTCAGCTAAACTTGCAACACTTGCAGGCGCAAACTTGACTGACTTGTCTGTTTGCTTACTTGGGAAATTATATATATATATATATATATATATATATATATATATATATATATATATATATATATATATATATATATATATATTGTTTGCAGACTTTGCGTGATTCCTAAAATTAAACACAATATACTAATACTTCGTTACCCTCTTCACGAGGATAATAAAGCATCAGTGCTTCATGAAGAGGGTACTTTTCGACGCGTAAACATTGCGTCACATTCGTGTTAATACAGGGTGTCTCAAAAAAATGTATACACACTTCAACAGCTGATAAATCACTTAGTTTTCGTTATTTTGCAGGTTTAACGGATTTGAAAGAAAATTTATCCTCAAATGCTACTGGAAGTATGAAAACGTAGTTGAAGTGCAAAGACAGTTTAGAAGAGAATTTCAACGAGATCCACCTACGACACTTACTATCACTCGAATTAGAGATAAATTTGAAGAAGATGGAACTGTTCCAAATGTCCATAAGCAACGTTCAGGAAGCCCACGAACAGCTACGAGGCCCGCAACAAAAGAAAGGTTGATTGAAACGTCAAAGTTATATTGTCAAAGTTCAAGAAAATCTGTTCGACAAGCGTCTCATGAGATAGAAATATCAAGATCAAGTGACCATCGCATGTTGAAGCGCAGTCATTGGAAAAGTTACATTCCAAGAAGAGTACACGCTCTCAACGAAGATGATCCGAATAGGAGAATGCAGTTTTGTGAGTAGTACTTGGAAAAATGTGAAGAGGACGCACAATTTCCGAGACGAATTGTGTGGAGTGATGAGGCCACATTTAAATTAAATGGATCAATTAACCGGCACAATTGCACTTACCGGGCACTTGAGAATCCGCATGTTATGGAGGAACATCATGTAAATTTATCAGGAGTGACGGTGTGGGTGCGGCTTATCAGCACATGGAATAATTGGGCCATTCTTTTTCGACGGAACTGTAACTTGTGCCAATTACTTGAACTTGCTGCATGAAGCTGTCATGCCACGTATTCAAGAGGACTTTGAGGATGAGGACTTTTATTTTCAACAAGATGGGGCACCCTCACACTACCATTGAGATGTGAGGGCCTATCTCGATGAGACTCTACCCAACAGATGGATTGGAAGAAGAGGTTCTGTAGAATACCCCACGCGTTCACCATACCTCACACCAATGCACTTCTTCTTATGGGGATTTATCATGGACAAAGTTTACACTTCAAAACTGGCAACAGTCGACGACTTGAAAGCAGCAATCGAAAGAGAATGCGCCCAGCTACAAGACGAAATGATTCTCAGTGTTTGCGATTCCTTTGCTGCACGTTATCAGCGGTGCCTGGACCAGGACTGTCATCAATTTGAATAAAGACGTTGAGGGATGAAAAGTACATTTATATAGTGTACTTACAATGTGAAAGTTAACTGTATAATAATAAATACCAACTTTATGATCATTCAAAGTGTGTATACATTTTTTGAGACACCCTGTAGTCCGGGTGTGCTTTCAAAATGCATACACCTTTGCGCCCTTTGAAAATATGTAACGAGGGCACAGCGGGTCAAATTCTTAGCGTTGTGGTATTTTTAAACCGCTGAGAAGGCGTGGCTAGGTGAGCTAACATTTTGAGCTCACCCAGCACCTAGAGTCTGTGATTGGTTATTGTGTCAATTGAACGTTGTCACTTGTCATGAGTTCAGCGCTTTCTGTATGATGACTGTATTACAAACAGCTGTTGCACATGTTTTCTGAAACTAAAAATTTGAAAGTGGATGTTAGGCGAAAAAAACCTAAATGTTTCTCTTGCTATGCAGTATAGCATCTGTTGAGGTTGCAAAGTTTTTTAACGGTATATATAGGCATTTTTATTCTAGTCTTCGGAAACAACCGACAGTAAAATATATCTCTTACTGAATAAAAATGAATATTCTGTGTATTATAAGATGTTGTTGATCTATAACAAAATACTAGCAGATGTGAAATTGATACGACACGAACCGCTGATACTAAAAATAAATAAATAAATAAAAATAAAAAACTAAGGAATGTAGGATTCCCAAAAGTGTGGATAATTCCGATAATGATCGGATGTTATGTACTCTGAGTCTCAGCAAACAAAAGAAAATTCTTGGAAAAGCGAGCGAAATATACACAAACCAGAGAAATACACATAACATGGGCAACAAATTTTACGAAATGATTAGTTGCTCCATGAAACCATATTTATTCCTCCGTACTCTCTGTCTCCTCGTAAGTTTTTTTTTTTTTTAATTATGCCATCATAAATTCACTTATTCATGTCTAGACTTTATAGGCTCGTGCTATTTGCTCTACCCAGCAACTTATAGGACACATATCACAAATGTTAATTATTAATAATTCGTTTAGCATTAACGAAAGTATTTCTACTCACACTTATTCTTTCCTTTCATTTCCTATTCTCACATCTCATAAATGATGGTTCACATATTTTCATCGTTGAGTATTTCAAATATACCAACCAAATATAGCATTCTCCTTCATTGTTGTTTTCTAATAAATCCTAAAACAAACTGATTGTTCCCCCACTGCAGAAGTATTCAAAGTTATCCTGCAATTAATTGCATTGTACCGATTAAGATGAGCGCTGATGCGCTGTATACTCTCAAAACTTTCATACATCGATAAAAATGCAACCATACAGTCATGTACGTCCGCAGAGGGGGGAGAGACAACGGGGACCTCACCCTCCGGGATTGACTAAAAATTCCACAAATTATAATCGTAAAAGTGATTGAGATATGTAACTTTACTACACTCTCGACCATGGGATGCTTTTTCTGTCTTAAAATTTTATTATATATGGCGGGTAGCCATAGAACATGTGTTTTATTACAGCAATAAAGCATGTGTTCCTGTTTTTGGTTCATCTTTTTCTGATTTGTCAAAAAAATGAACTGTTGTGAACAGCAACCAGTGTTCGTTTTCCCTCTGTGTCTAGGGAATCACTGAATGAAGTGTGAATTGTAAATTTATAGTGAAACAAATTTAAACAGAAAAATACATTTTTAAAAGGTAAGTGTGTGTAATTTAATATTGTTTTACTTGTTAGTTTTATGATTTTTTTTTTTTTTTTGCTTTTAAACTGAAATAATTTGATTTAGGATTTTGGGATTAATTAGTTGATTTTTAATAAAATATGCTGGTTAATTTTTTATATATGAAATTGTGCTAAAAACTGTATTAATTCCGAATACTTTTTTCCCAAGAATTAAAGATCATTAAAATCGATATAAAATGAAAATAATGTATTTATAGTTTACATCGACAAATAATTACATTAAAAAATGCTAACTTTATTGATGTAATTATTTAATTACATAAATAAATAAAAAAAAAAAAAAATATATATATATATATATATATATATATATTTTTTTTTTTTGTTTTTAAACTGAAATAATTTGATTTAGGATTTTGGTATTAATTAGTTGATTTTTAATAAAATATGCCGGTCAATTTTTTTATATATGAAATATATATATATATATATATATATATATATATATAGAGAGAGAGAGAGAGAGAGAGAGAGAGAGAGAGAGAGAGAGAGAGAGAGAGAGAGAATCCATTATTAAAATCATATATAAAATCCAAAATACATTATTTTTATTTTACATCGATTTTAATGATCTTTAATTCTTGGGGAAAAAAAGTATTCGGAATTAATACAGTTTTTAGCACAATTTCATATATAAAAAATTGACCAGCATATTTTATTAAAATCAACTAATTAATCCCAAAATCCTAAATCAAATTATTTCAGTTTAAAAGCAAAAAAGAAAAAAATCATAAAACTAACAAGTAAAACAATATATGAAATATATATAAAACAATATATTTCATTATAAAATCTCTCACAGATTTTCTTCATCATCTAAATATCCAACATCCTAACATAAAATTTACTGCTGATCTAGAAAATAATAACTCCTTAGCTTTCTTGGATGTCATGCTTACACGATGCTCTGAAAGATTAAAAATCTCTATATACAGAAAACCTACTCATACCAATAGATATCTGCATAATCTTTCTCATCAATTTCCACCACAAAAACTTGGAACTATATCTACATTAGGACACAGAGCACGCTCTCTCTTGAATGAACCAGATGAACTACAAAAAGAAATAAATCACCTCACTCTTATCTTTAAACAAAATGGATACTCGGAAAAAACGATTAAGAAATTTCTTCTGGATCCTCCTAGGCAGTGCACAACAGAAACTATTAATTTTAAAGGTAGCATCTCCATTCCATACATTAGCACAGTCTCTAAAAAATTAGCTAAAGTCCTTAAAAATACAATATCAGGACGTTCTTCACCACACTTCCTAAAATCCGTTCTCTAATCAGCCATCCGAAGCCTACTCATCACAACCTAAAATATCCAGGTGTGTATAAATTATGGTGCGATTTCAATATCCTTATTTTGGACAAACTAACAAATCTATTGAAAAACGTATAGAAGAGCATAAGAGAGACATCTCTTACAAAAGATCTCATGAAACTGCGTTATCCAGTCATGTTATTTTTTCAAATAATCCTAATGATGATCAACAAAGCCACTCCGTTTGCTGGGATAGATCAGAAAATATCTTTCGCTGTGATGATGAGTTTGAGAGAAAAATTGTAGAATCAAGGGAAATCCTGCTGAACCCTGTCCACTTAAACAACAATTTGAGTTATAACATCCCAGATAGCCATACTTCAGTTATACAATATTGGCGTTCACGTGAACCTGCACGCACACCTGCAATAAACAATGGCACGCCTGTTAGAACAACTTGAAAAATACAACGTTTTTTATGTATCCATTATGTGTGGCAATTTTTACCTGTAATTTCCAGTGTTTTAGATACTTCAATGTTTATTACTGTTCTTTTCCTTTATGTATACCCGAGGAAGGCTGTTATAAGCCGAAACTAGTAGTATTTCTCATTAAAAATCTTTATAAGTTTTCTCGGTTTTTAAGTCATTAAATCTATGTTTAAAAAAAATATATATATATATATATATATATATATATATATATATATTCTAGTCATCTCGGTTCTAGTCATTCAATTCTTTATAAAAATATGTATGTTAACCGAGTTAATGATCATTCTTTCATATATATATATATATATGAAAAAATGATCATTAACTCGGTTAACATATATATATATTAGGATAACCAAATTATTTTATAAACTTGGTTATTTTAACTCCTAATCCCAAGTATGCAAACAATTAAGTTTGCGCCTGAAACACAGTTCAAGTCTAAAGATGGTATTATATATAACACCAAGGCAACCATTGTAAAGGTGAGTAAGGTTCTGATCACTATTCTTAGTATTTTCCCATAATGTAAAGCACATCTCTCTAGAAGATGTATACTTCAATGCATTATGGGTGGGGTCACTACCCAGACCGGTTTCAACCTTTTTTGAGGTCTCCTCAGTGAGTAGCTAGACCCTAAATACCAAGGTTATAGTAATACGGAGCCTTATCAACTTTACCTATAGAAGTTGCAACAAGGTGTTTTTATTTTTAATAAAAATCTCTGGAGGAGATATAGATGTAATAAATTTTTTAACTTGGGGATATTTTATATTAGGATAACCAAGTTTATAAAATAACTTGGTTATCCTAATATACAATATCCCCAAGTTAAAAAATGTATTATATATATATATATATATATATATATATACTGTATATGAAAGAATGATCATTAACTCGGTTAACATACATATTTTTATAAAGAACTGAATGACTAGAACCGAGATTTAAGTAAAAAGGTTTTAATATAAAAACGAATCTAGATTTCTCTAGATTCCACGATTTTTCTCTCTAGTTCATCATTGCAACGGAAGATGTTAGTAGATTTTTCCCAGCAGACTTTGTGACTTTGGTTTTCATCGTTAGGATTAGCCGAGAAAAGGATATGACTCGATAATGCACTGGCTCGCTGTCTCTTGTATGTAATGTCCCTCATGTGTTCTTCCATACGCAATTCGACAGATTTGTCTGTCTGCCCAAAATAAGGAATATCACAATCACACAATATTTTATATACACCAGGGTATTTGAGTTGATGACGACAAGGTTTTGGGTGGCTTATTAAGAAATGGATCTTTGGAAGTGGAGTGGACAAAGTTCTGATATTGTATTTTCTTAGAACTTTTGCTAATTTATGTGAAACTGTACTTATGTAAGGAATAGATATATTGCTTTGAATCTATTTGTTTCTTCTGAGTAATGTCTAGGAGGATTAAGAAGGAATGTTTCAACGATTCTCTTGGAATATCCATTAACTTCGAAAGAAGTTTTGAGATGGTTTATTTCTGTAAGAAGTTCATTTGGGTCATCCAGAAGAGAACGGGCTCTATGTCCCAAGGTGGAAATTATTCCAAGCTTATGAAGAGGGAAGTGATGGGACTGACTATGCAGATATCTGTTGGTATGTGTGGGCTTTCTATATATCGATATTTTTAGTTTACCAGAAGAGCGAGTCAGTTTGACATCAAGAAAAGGCAAGGAATTATCCGTTTCAAGCTCGGCAGTAAACTTAATACTTTGATGTTGGCTATTGAGATATTCGAGGAAAACCATAAGGGAATCATGTCCATGGCTCCAAATAATGAAGACATCATCTACGTAGTGTTTCCAAACTTTAGGTGTTAAAATAAAGGAAGAGAGAGATCCAACTCGTGAACTTCAAAATCGTACCAACTTATTGAAAACAACAACTGAATTATCCCGAAACGTTCGCTTATCTCTACGCTCTCTCCATCCGTTAATTCCTCGCATATATGGTGTTCCTAAAATCCATAAAGAGAACACCCCACTACGCCCAATTGTAGAAGGTATCAATTCTCCGACGTACAACCTTTCAAAATATCTTGCCAAATACCTCAAAAGTTTTTCAGGCGAGTCACCATCCTTTATCAAGAACACTACAGAATTTGTTACATACATCAAGGATATTGCAATCAATGAAGATGAAATCATGGCTAGCTTGGACATAACTTCTCTGTTCACTAATGTCCCAACAGATGAAGTCCTAACATTACTCAAGGACAAGTTATCCAAAAAAATGTTAGCCTTGCTTACACATTGCATCAGGTCCGGTTACTTCAAATTTCAAGATACTATATACTAGCAGAATCATGGACTGGCTATGGGTAATCCTTTATCCCCTGTACTCGCAAATATTTACTTAGAGGATTTTGAAACCAAGGCTATCTCTTCCTTTATTTCGGATAGCAGAGCTGAAAGAGTCCTGTAGATCATAACTAAGGTTATTATTTATATGATGAGGGTCCATAACAATTTCCTTAGACTCGACTATGCCGCGCACCACCTCGTCACGGCATATATATGGTTTGAAGTTGTTCAGTTTATCTCATGTTGACGGCCTTCATCATTTGTGTTTACTGAAAACAGTACATGGCTTGACAGGGCACTTGCTCTAGTTCTTTTGTAGCCAATGTCTCTCAGGTGTTCTTCCAGACGTAGGAGGATAGATTTTTCAGTTTGGCCATAGTATCGTTTCCCGCAGTCACGCGTGATTTTGTACACTCCTGGGAATTGTAGATGGTTGTGAGCTTGTTTGTATTTGCTTAAAATCGATCTTAGTTTAGGAAGAGTAGAGATGCAGGTTTTTATGTTGAACTTTCGTAAAATTCTTCTTAGTATTTCTTATAGTGTTTCTTAGTTTCTTGTAGTGTTTTTTATTTGCTTTCTCTGTTCCCACGCCTGAAGAAGTCGGACAATCCGATGAAACATGTTGCGTTTTGAATAAATGTAATTGTTATTTCTAGTTCTCGGATCTAAGTCAGTATATATAAATATGAACATATCCCAATTCCGAGTTAATATTACAGATCGTTATATATATACAGGATGGTTCAAAATTCCACGTACAAATTTTGAGGGAGGATGGAGAACATCAAAATCAACCATATTCACATAGGAAAGCATGACCGGAAACGCCACTGGAAGGTACTAACAGGGACACAAAGATACAGAAATAACACAAGGCAGTAAGTAGTTTAAAAAACTTTATTATGCGTAACTGAACAGTTCAACAGTAGTTGGATACATAATAGGGTTTCATGGTGCATGTCTGCCATCTCAGCGTTCGTAAAACGACGCATGTTCTTCGTACGACGTCGAAAGCATGAATGAGGAAGCCACAATTGCTCACCTGGAGCGCTGGCGAACAGCGCACCTATCACTTTCGGTGGCGTTTCCGGTCATGCTTTCCTATGTGAATATGGTTGATTTTGATGTTCTCTACCTCCCCTCAAAGTTTGTACATGGAATTTTTGAAAACCACCCTATATATACCAGTGGCGTCGCGTGCCCATTTCGGTTGGGTGTGCTGTTGTGTGGGTTATGCGACCCGCGCTACAAATTTCACGTCAATTTTCAAAGGGCGCAAAGATGTATGCATTTTGAAAGCACACCCGGGCTATTAACACGAATTTGACGCAATATTTACCCGTCTAAAAGTGCCTTCTTCATGAAGCACTAATGCTTCATGAAATGTTTATTTTTGTGTTTGATTTTAGGAATCACGCAAAGTCTGCAAACAATTAGAGGAGTCTTTAACGAGAATAAATGCAAAAATATAATATCGGTGATACTGATATTTCGTGGATATGCACCACACACACACACACACACACACACACACACACACACACACACACACACACACACACACACACACACACACACACACACACACTGTCTACAGACCGGTTTCGACACCTTTATTGAGATCTCATCAGTGGGGGGCAGACCCTGAGATGCTAAGATTGAATAATGCAGAACTGATAAATTTTACCTATACAAGTTGCCACAAGGTGCTTTGACCTTATGAAATAAAAATCTCAGGATGAGAGAAAGATATCCGAAAGTTTTTTACCTTGGGTATGCTATACGTTAAAGATACCAAGCAATTTTATAAACTTCGTTTTAATCCTTTTTCCCGAGTAAGCAAACAAGCAGGTAAGTCAAGTTTGCGCCTGAAGTAGTTTCAGGTCTGAGGCAACTCGTGGTAAAGGTCGGTCTGGGTAGTAGCCCTTCCTTTAATGCATAGCATCATACATGTCCGCAAGGAGATGTGCTTTGCATTATGGGAGATACTAAGGAAAGTGATCAGAGCTTACTCCACCTTTACCACGAGTTGCCTCAGACCTGAAAATAGTTCAAACGCAACCGTGACTTACCTGCTTGTTTGCTTACTTGGGAAAAAGGATTAAAACCAAGTTTATAAAATTGCTTGGTATCTTTAACGTATAGCATACCAAGGTAAAAAACTTTCTAATATAGGTAAAAAACTTATATATACATACTGCTGTTGTTCAATACTGGCGTTTTCGAGAGTCTACTACCACGCATACAATAAACAATGGCACGTAAATAGAACATCTGGAATTTTAATACAACGTTTTTTATTTTTAATTATCTAATACAATTAACCTGTGTTTCTCAGGTTTCTTAGTATCTTCAGTCTTTTATTATTGTTTCTTCTACCTACAAAGATACCTGATGAAGGCCATAATAAGCCGAAACTAGTTGTATCATCAAAGTTTTCTAACTTATTCTCGGTTTGTTAGTCATTAAATATCTTTTTAAATATATATATATATATATATATATATATATATATGAATGGCGCCATTCGCAGTCAAGTGAAATGTAAACAAATGTAAAGATGTAGTATTAAATCATAACTGCATAAATTTAACTGTTATTAATTAATTAAAATATTTAAATTTATTTAATTTTCATAACATAAAAAATTTATAACGATTCATTCAATAGTGTATAGGCTAGGTTACCATAAAGCAATCGTGTTGCTGCTTCTTCGTTATTAATGTATGAATCGTTATACCTGTAAATAAATATGAATTTCTTTTTCACATTACCTTTTCATTTTTGATGTCTTGTGTTAGTAATACGTAATAGATCTATAGTGTTTTGTATCATATAAGACAATATTGATATAGGTTCTGAGAAACAGACGATTCATCTTGTAAACAACAAGATGAATCGTCAAATAAACGACGTAAACTTACAGTATCGATACAGTACAATTCTTCTTTTCTTCTTTCACTACGCGTTATTCCCGCTTCCTATGCAGGGTCCGCGAATTACTTAGATGCGACTTCTTGTTAGTACCACTCCCAACCGACCTGTCGCCTAGTCTGTCTCTGGGGGAGGGGATATATTTTTGACTGTCGCAGCGTATGTTCACGGGGCCGGTTTGCTTGCTTGCGGGATGAAAAACCCCAGCTAAACTGGTGGAAAAACCCTACTGCCCCACTCCCAAGACCAGCTAACTTGGCTATGCCTGAGGAAGATCCTCAAGTGCCTCACGTCTTCGATGGGAATCGAACCTGGGACACTTCTTCCCCAGGCATATGGTTGTAAAGCGCAAAGCCATCATAAAGAGTCGATTAATACATATTTTGTATGTTATATGTATTATATTATATACTGTATTCTCACAATAAAGAAAAAGAAAATGTTATTAAGAAAATCATAAGGAAGAGAAAATACGTTTACGGTACTGTACTGTACTGTACTGTAAATGTATTTTCTCTTCCTTATGATTTTCTTAATAACATTTTCTTTTTCGTTATTGTGAGAATACAGTATAAAATATAATACATATAACATACAAAATACTGTATGTGTTAATCGACTCTTTATGATATCGGTAAGGCTTCCGATCAATAGTAGGCTACTTGTACTTAAGTTTTTGGGGAGTCAAAAGTTATACGCGGATTTTCGGACAACGTGGGGATAGGCGCCCCTAATCTTCACATTGTTCAAGGGTCAACTGCACACACACACACACACACACACACACACACACACACACACACACACACACACACACACACACACACACACACACACACACACACACACACACACACACACACACACACACACACACACACACACAGGGCTTGTCTCAAAACGCTCGCTCGTGGCGAGTAGTTGTAGAGAGACTGGATTATTATGAATACGTATCTGTGGTTTAGCAGTTCTATGGAAACCTTCCGGCATTGAGACCACATTCTGACGGGAAGATCCACATGTCTGAACACGTAAAACACACACACATAAAAAAAAAGTATAAATCAAGTTTGTCATTCCATACAACTAACACAGACTTTCAAGTAGTTTGACGACAAACAAAAAATGGCTTATATTGATCATAACTGGTCTGGGTAAGGACCCTTCCCATAATGCATAGAATTATACATGTCAGCAAGATGTTCTTTGCATTATGGGATACTAAGGTAAGTGATGTGAAGTCAGTCCACTTTTGCCACGAGTTGCCCCAGTCCTGAAGATACTTCAGGCGCAAATATTGTTTGCTTACACTTGGATAAAGGATTAAACCAAATATATAATTTATAGTATACCCAAGTGATAAAACTTCCAACATCAAGGAAGCATATGGAATGCTAAGAAAACCCTAAGTGTAGCTTAATCCTACACCAAGTTTGGCCTTCTTTCATTAAACATTCAAGTATCAGGGACCTAGGATAAGTCATTCGTCAAGCTACAGAAATGGCAGAAATAACTAGCGTTGCTCTAACACGCATACAGGGATTAATTTAACGTTTATTATTATTATTATTATTGTGGTTGCTTAATTGTATGTACCAATTGTGAAATTCCGATAACATCTAATGTGCATAATTAATTGTTTGCAGTCTTTGTGTGTGTGTGTATGTGTGTGTAACTTTTGCCATCCTTAAAAACATGTCTCAATATCCAAAGCTTTCTACAAAAGAGAATATTATTATTCAATAAAAAAATACCTTTCCAAACAAATTCTTTTGAAGAAAAAAACGCAATATTACTAATAACCTTATTATTGTTTTTTTATCATTGTTACGTCACACCTACAAGGAGTCCAAAAACTCATCGAGGGAGGGTATATACTCCACAACAGACAATCACAAACATCCATGCCCCCAGCGGAATTCGAACCCGCAGCCTTTTGGGGGGAGAGGGGATATGCTAACCACTCGGCCAACCAGGCTGAGTGCACTTATACAACTCTTGTTAACTTATTAGGATATATAATAAGGACGAGAGGTGGGGAGGTCTAGCGAGTAAATTTTTTGCGTGCCTAATAGGGTTTTGCATAATTTGTCCAGCTCCCCCCCCCTCTCTCTATATATATATTAAACGAATTGAATGACATAAACCGAGAGAAAAGGAGAAAGGTTTAATAGTGTCACGCGACTAGTTTCGGCTTTTTGCAGCCTTCTTCAGGTGTTTTTACGAAAAAAAAAAAAAAAAAACACATTAAACATTGAAGATAAAAAACTGTGAACAGAACAGGAAAGTCACTATACATATTTAACCTGAAAACGTTGTGGTTAACGTATTCAAAGCTGTTCCTTCGTTGGCCACATTGGTGAGTGCGTGCGTATAGCATCTCGTGAGCGCAGTATTGGATCACAGCAGAATGACAGTCTGGGAGGTTGGGGTTGATGATGATTTCTCTAGATTCTACACTTTTTCTCTCCAATTCGTCATAGCAACGGAAAATGTTGTTAGATCTATCCCAAAGGATTGTATGACTATGGTTCTCGTCATCAGAATCGTCCGAAAATAGGATATGGCTGGATAAAGCACTGCCACGTGTTCTCTTGTAAGCGATGTCCCTTCTGTGCTCCTCCATACGCAGTTCAATAGACTTCTCCGTCTGACCAAAGTAAGGAATGCCGCAGTCACACCATATCTTGTACATACCAGGATGTTTTAGATTGTGATGGCTAGGCTTTGGACGGATCACAAGAGAGCGGATCTTAGGAAGCGGAGTAAATAAAGTTCTAATGTTATATTTTTTGAGAACCTTGGCTAATTTTTGAGAGACTGAGCTTATGTATGGTATAGTGTAGAATGTAAAATTGTAGAATCTCGAGAAATCATCCTCAACGCCGTATATTTAAATAATAATTTAAGCTATAACCTCCCAGACTGTCATTCTGTTGTGATCCAATACTTGCGCTCACGAGATGCTATACGCACTCACTTACCAAACAATGTGGCCAACGAAGGAACAGCTTTGAATACGTTAACTACAACGTTTTCACGTTAATTATGTATAGTGACTTTCCTGTGCTGTTCACAGTTTTTTTATCTTCAATGTTTAATAATGTTTTTTCGTTTTTATAAAAACACCTGAAGAAAGCTGTAAAAAGCCGAAACTAGTCGTGTGATACTATTAATATATATATACAGTATATACGAGGATGGTCTGAAAGGTCCTCGGCCTCGACATAAATGCCAACATTATCGGCAAGATTTTTTTTTCTAAATTGGTACAATTGTCATAAGCATCCATGTGAAATTTCAAGTCATTCTATCAAGTAGTTTGTTTTATACAGCTGTCTGAAGCAAAAGTATTGTCTGTATCCCTTGAAATGGATAAAATTGAGTATCGTATTATAAAATTCTTTATAAAAGAAGGTTTAACGCCAAAAGAAATTCATTCGAAGTTCATAAAAGTTTATGAGCACACCTCTCCTTCGTTTTCCAAAAATTGAGAAATGGACTGCCAAGTTTAAACGTGGCCGAACCAGCCTTGAAGATGATCCACGTGAAGGACGTCCATAAAGTGTAACAACACCAGAAATCATTGATCAAGTGCACGATATGGTATTGGATGACCGGCGAGTCAAATAGCGTGAAAGTGCTGAGACTATAGGCATTTCAAAAGATCACGTAGGATATATATATTGCATGAAGAATTGCAAATGAAAAAGCTTTCCTCAAGATGGGTGCCGCACTTGCTCACAGCAGATCAAAAGCGCACTTGCATGAATAGGTGTGTAATAATGGTGAATAAACGATTCACCATTACACACCAGAATCCAAACAGCAGTCAAAATAGTGGACAGAAGCCTGTTGTTCAGCACCGAAGAAGACAAAGTCGGTTCCATCAGCAGGAAAGGTCATGATATCGGTGTTTTGGGATGCTAGAGGCATTTTGTTTTTTAATTCTCTTGAAAAGGGTAAAAAAATAACTGGGCAATAATATTCCAATCTTTTAACCAGACTAGATGAAAAAATTCGTGAGACCCGGTTTGCAAAAGAAAAAAATCATCTTTCATCAGGACAATGCACCTGCCTACAAAGGTGTGTTGGCAATGGGAAAATTAAGAGATCTGCACTATGAATTGTTGGAACATCCACCCTATTCCCCATATTTGGCTCCCTCTGACTTCCCAAAACTAAAACTCTTCCTCGCTGATCAGCGTTTTTCTTCGAATCAAGAGGTGATTGCAGCTGTAGAGGAGTATTTTGCAGATCTTACTTAGGACCACTACAGGGACGGGAGAATGGCGCTCGAGCATCGCTGGAATAAATGTATTAGTCCTAATGGAGATTATGTTTAAAAATAATTTTAAAATTATGAATTCGTTTTTTTTTTCATTGTTAAATCGAGAACTTTTCAGACCACCCGCATATATATTTATATATATATATATATATAGGGTTCCAGAAATCCACTCGCCAAAAGCCAGTAAATTTTCAGATTATTTCTAAATGCATTCAAAATGTATTATTTTCTTTGCATAACTTACAGTTTTAGGAGGATTATGAAATAAAACTTCTTGATCTGAAATCCTAATTCAAACACTGCATCGGTCTGTTTTTAAAAAATCACAAAAACACTTGCAAATTTAGTTGCCTATTTCCTCTAAAAGCCATAACATAAACCAATTATCTTCACTTTCTTCCGTCTTTTTTCCCCCTTTAAGATTCACAACTTTATTTTTCTTTCTATATGAAAGACTTCTTAAATAACCACTCAAAAATTCCCTCGTTTCTCTCATAATAGCATCGTAGAGTTTTCACTCTACGCATGTTCCTCCACTCGTCACACTACCGGTTTTCGTTTCAGTCATAAAGCGAGAAAAATGAGCTATTACATGTTATAGATTGGGCGCTAACTCTTGAAAACAGGGAATCTCGCATACTTCGAGTTTGCGAGAAAACAAATAAGTTTTTCATACCGTGAATATATGTAAATTAAATTACAGTTATCTTTTCCAATAAATAAATTTTTAATCAAATTCTGCATTATTTTCGTTTAATATCAACTTTACACATACATATACTACGCATGGCATAATTAATAAACAATCTATTATTTAAAAAAATGATCATTATTATTATTGTATGGGCACCTCCACGGAGTCCCAAGAATCATCGCAGGAGAACCAAACTATCGACAAAATAACCATCACCTCTCCTTGAAACCATGAACAGACACTCACAACTGACTCTTACGACCCATTCATTCACCACTCCTCAAGCGAAAATTATGGTCTTCACGCCCTTGCTAATCACACTCTTACTCAACTTCCAGGGATGACCTCTTGTTCAGTCCTCTCCAGCCAAGTGCTGAAACATTTCCCTTGCATCAATTCTATAAAATCCATTTTTCTATCATATTCCTGTCCCCATTTTTGCCTATAGTTCGCCCACCGATTAGAGACTCTTCGGCACTTCTGCGCATGTCCCAAAAAGAAGACTCCATTCTGATAATAGGATAATCAATCCGTCTTCTGGGATGAGTTGTTTATTATTATTGCAGGTCGGAAAATTTAGCTTTTCTTTTACGAACATTGTAGTTTTTTAAAGTGTAACTATTTTGCTTGTATAACAGTTGGGAAAATGTACGTAAAGTATTAACAAAATTTAAAAAAAAAGGTATAGCATAAAACAAAAATTTAACGAAATTTATTTTTAAGAGAGTTTTCTATAATATAAAAATAATTATACAGAAAAACAGAAATTTTTTTCAAATGAACTTAGATATTTTAAACTTACAGTTGAGAGAACTGAGATGCTTTAATGTCCTAAACCGATTAATTATTTATGACTTGTGGTGACTCTTTTAACAAACCCATGCAAAAAAAGATTGGAAAAAAATACCATTATCAAATCCTTTTAATCTTCATAGTCATCTGAATCGGTGTCCGAATTGCCATCACTTTCACTTAAACTGATCACCAAAGGTTCGCATAATTCTTCGATAATTCCGTCTCTGTCCCAATACATATTTTCCAATGAGGTGACATGAGAGCAATATTTTCCACAGTTTTGAACTGTAATACTTTCAATCGCCTGTTTTGAAAGCTTAAAAAGTTTCGACATGTCAATATCCCCAGTTACGTTCCGATGGCGAATGAAACTTTTCACTTCTGCCGAAACATACTCAATGGCATTAATATAGCAATAGCATTAAAACTACTCAATAGTATTAAAACAAAATCCGATTTCAAACTATTTTCCTTAACGTTTCTCTTTTTCAAGGAAAATTAATTTTTTCTTTAAACACAGGAATCAATTTCGAAACAGCTGGCACTCTTTTCTCGACCACGTAAAATTCGTGAATAGTTCTTCTTATAACGTCTACATCAAAATTATTCAACGCTACGGTTTCGATGGTTTTCGATTTTTTTCCCCTTTCTCTGGCGCATTTTTTTAGGAGATTTAAATTTTGGTTTACCTTCACCTTTTGATTCCCTACGAATTCTTTTTAACAGTCGACCCCGATACGCCCGCATTGCTCTTGCACGTTTTATGACTTGAGAAAGGGGAACAAGGAGACTGCCTTTTAACGATTCTTTTTCACAGAATGTCAGTACATTATTCAATATTCTTTTGCAAGAGCTACTGAAATGTTTAACAACAGAACTTGTTGACTGTACTGGATCCATCATACAAATTAATAATAAAAAAATAATGCAAAAAACGACAACAAACATCAAGTTACTACTACTAATACAGCGACAGACAAGAAAGCACGTGATTTCGAATGTTGCCAAACAATTCGTTCATCCTTCATTTCTTTCTCCCCTTTAGCATGAATCGACTATTCTTGGCGAAACGCCAAGCAGAGACCTACAAACGGTGGGCTAACTATATCAACCAAGTTTTGCGATCCACAAACCCTGAATCTGTCATCTTAGGAAGCATTCCACAGACCACTCACCATCTTGGTCACTCATCTCTGGATCCATCCTTTCCACCACTTCTACGTCCTCAAGATCATATAATTTAATTAACAATAAAAGTAACAAAATAAGAAAAAGAGCGAGTCTACTGCAACCGGACTATTACTAATTATGCACGGCATCCGGTTTACTGACAAGTGTCACCATCTCGTGGTCTCTAATCCTAACATTATATTTATTGTCTGAAATGATGCGGATTCTACGTTAGATTTTCTTGAGTTTACGGAACGAAAAACTCGAGTTTCCGGGAGAAACAAACCCGCTTGCATGCCAGAGATCAACTAACTCAGGAACCGGTCGGAAAAAAAAAAAAAATTAGAAAAAATTCTCTAGTCGGCGATAAGAATCGGACTTTTCGAGTGACGTGGGGCTGTGGACACATATGCCACTTCCACTGAGCTACACAAGCTCTTATGAACTTACCAATCAGTTTTTAATATTTTTTCTATTGACATGTTATTACGTTTGTTTACTTGTTAATAGATTTGTTCATTCTCCTTAATCTCTTGCTCGCACACGGCAACTTTTGTGTTATAAGTCTTGTTACCTTTGGTGAATGAAATCAATATAGAAAAAAGATTTTTATCATTCGCTGCTTAAAAATAGATGGCACCAGTATGTTTTACAGGGCCTATTACTCCTTTCTGTTGTAGAGCGGATTCTGGGTGCATTTTTCACAAATTGTGTACATCTGTATGAGTAGTTGTTTTAAGTTGTTCCAGGATTCTAGTTGGATGGATATTATTCAGATGTGGTATTTGGAATCTATAGAAAACATTTTCTAGCCATTCCAGTATTGTTTCAATCCGACCATTTGTGGGAAGGCGAAGCACAAAGAAGAAGAAAACGTGTGGGAATTATTTTTCGCATGAAGCATTCTCTGTTTAGATGAAATTGAATAAAGTCTGGGATTTAGGCTACATATAAGTTCTCCGTGTAGTTGAATTTTGTTTTTAACAAGCACATTTTTATTGGAAAAGGTATTCGAACTGTGTTAATATTAATTATTTCCAACAGCAGAATAGAGTTTAATGATATTTGGCATTTAGGATCCCTGTTAAAATGTGTCAAGTTATTTCACTATTAGTTTAAATCAGAACTTTTTAGTCCCAAAATTAAGTGGCAAAATCGCCTTTCATTTTTGAAAAGGCGATTTTCTGGGCATAACCCAGAAACAGTTGAAATTTAAATAAAGAGAGAAATGACCGCTAAAATCATAAAAATCAGTGTAGTGGTACTTTGCATATAGGCTAGAGTATTTCTGCCTGGTCTCTGATAAGATATAGGAATACATATATGAAACGTATTCATATACGTATAAGTGAATCACGCCGAAGTGAATTACTTTACATTTACTGAAATACGTTCTAAGTCACGAATAGATTTCGATTTTTTTGAGAACCGAGGTACACTTTCTTTTAGTAGACTGCCAAGACTGATTTTACAGTCTTGGCGGTGTTTCGGCAAAATGAGGAAGGGAGACCGGAGGCTAGACACTACAGAGGGTAAAGTCCCCAAGGGCAGTATTAGGTTATAAACCGGCTCGTAATCCGATGCAGGTGATCATAAAAGTTAAGTCACGCCTTTCATTTTTGTCTATGCCAAGAATTGGGTATTTTAAAAACTACCCGAGCATTCTTCCGAACAATTAAGAGTGTTTAAATAATTATCAAAATTTGTACGGTATATCCGTATAGTAAGCTCGTTATAAGAGTGAGTAGTTGTATGGGAATACAACTGCTCACTTTTATAACGAGAGCATTTGTATTATTATTATTATTATTATTATTAAGAGAGACCTCCAGGGAGTCAAGAGACTCATCGAGGGAGGCCACATACTATATACATCAGATATCATACTTATTGTTGAATTCATTCACACTGCGTACACTCATAACATCCAATGACAATCCATTCCAATCACGCACCACCCTATGAGAGTAAAATCTAGTCCTCACCCCTTTCTTAGCGGCCTTCATTCTCAGCTTCCAAGGATGCCCACTCGTTCTTTCCCCATCCTCCATAAATTGAAAAATTTCATCAGCTGAAATCTTGTATGACCCTTTCAGAAGTTTGTAAGTCTCCATCATATCTCTCCTTTATCCTGTCTGCAGTCTACAAATTCTCAATCTGTCTTCATACTCAGTATTCCACAATCCTGATATCATTTTTAACACTCTCCTTTGTGCTCTCTCTCTCTCTCTCTCTCCCTCTCCAATATATCAGAATCACAACCGAAACCAGGAGACCAGACCTGCACACAATGGTCCAAGTGAGCTCTTATTAAGGCCTTGTAAAGAGGCAAAATAACATCCTTATGTTTACATGTGAACGTTCGTTTCAACATTGCAATTATATTTTGAGTTATATTTGCAATCTTTGCCACATGATCCCTAAACTTCAACTTCCTATATATTAACACCCCAATATCTCTTGCCTCATCAGCTTCTTCTAGCCTAATCCCACCAATATAATATGACATTGGATATCTAATGACGCCGAAGTGAATGATTTTACATTTACTCACATTGAACTGACACCCATTTTCCCATGCCCACTATTTCAATCTATTCGAATCATTCTGCAAGTACTGTATATCAACAGCATTCCTGATTACCCTACCTATCTTTGCATCATCAGCAAATAGCTGTATGTCGCTGGTCAAATCCTTCCCAGTATCATTAATGTACAGATTGAATAACAGTAGACCTAGCACTGATCCTTGTGATACACTACTGGTTACCTTAAATCTTGCAGACACATCCCTCGTATACCACTTTTTGATATCGGTTTTGTTATTGTTTTATTATATGTTTTATTATTATTATTTTCCTTAGTAATGTTTCCCTTCACTTACCCAAGAAATGAAATGTATGGTGGCGGTAATTCAGCAATTTATTCATAGACTTCGAATTACGTCTTTCTAATCAGTACATAAATAAGAGATAATAGTTTGCTGCCTGGTCAAGAAATGGCATCAGATATACACATTTACATTTACAAGATTGCAAATATAGCTCAAAAGATAATTGCAATGTTGAAACGAACGTTCACATGTAAACATAAGGATGTTATTTTGCCTCTTTACATCAGATATACAATATTTGCGCTAAGGCGATTGATGGAGAAATATAGAGAGATGCAAGTGGATCTGCACATGGTGTTTATAGACCTGGAAAAGGCATACGACAGAGTGGCCAGGCAGGGTATGGAGGTGTATGAGGAAGAAGAGGGTGTCGGAGAAATACGTGAGGTTGGTGAAGGAGATGTATGATGGAACAGAAACTCAGGTCAGGTCTAGTGTCAGCATGACAGAAGGGTTCCCTATTGTCGTAGGGCTACACCAAGGGTCAGCTCTGAGCCCCTACCTCTTTGACCTGGTCATGGATGTACTAGTGGAGGATGTCAAGAAGGAGGCACCATGGAGCATGCTGTTTGCCGATGACATTGTTCTATGTGAATCATCCCGAGAGAAGCTTGAAAATACCCTGGAAGAGTGGAGAAAGGCATTGGAGAAGAGC
Source organism: Typopeltis vanoorti (assembly GCF_054136105.1). Classification (NCBI taxonomy): domain Eukaryota; kingdom Metazoa; phylum Arthropoda; class Arachnida; order Uropygi; family Thelyphonidae; genus Typopeltis; species Typopeltis vanoorti. The sequence goes on along the minus strand of NC_143564.1, from coordinate 78,279,219 downwards.
GGCATGAGAATTAACCGGGTGAAGACTGAATATATGTCAACGGGGAGTGACGAGGATATCGTCATACGACTCCAGGGTGAAAGGCTAATTTCAGGGAAGAAATTCAAGTACCTTGGGTCAGTTGTCGAGAGGAATGGTGACCTGGATGAGGAAATACAGCACCGAATGACATGCGGGTGGATGAATTGGAGGAAGATGAGCGGGGTCCTGTGCGACAAGAGAGTGAGTTGTAAGAGGAAAGGAAAGCTCTATAAAATGGTGGTGAGGCCGGCGATGCTCCATGGTGCGGAGACGTGGCCTATAACCAAGGCACAGGAGAGGAAGATGGAGGTAGCGGAGATGCGGATGTTGAGATGGATGAGTGGTGTGACAAAGAAGGACAGGATAAGGAATGACTACATCAGAGGGACGGTTAAGGTGGGACCATTTGGCAAGAAGATACAAGAAAGTAGGCTGAGGTGGTTTGGTCATGTTGAGAGGAAGGGTGAGGAGTATGTTAGTAAACGAGTGAAGTATATAGAGTTGGAGGGAAGGAGGAAAAGAGGTAGGCCCAAGCTCAGGTGGAGGGATAAGATGACAGAGGATCTTAGGGAGAAAGGATGGAGTCCGAAGGATGCTCTGGACCGGAGAACTTGGAAGAGGAAGGTTAAAGATTGGTGCGCCGACCCCGTTTAACATGGGATAAGGCAGAGTGAAAGAAGAAGAAGAAGAAGAAGAAGACATCAGATATACAAAATATATATACATTTTTGCGCAATAGAAAAATATATCGCCAAAGAAGTAGGAGAACATGTCCCTTCTACCTTTGTCTTTTTCAGTACAAAAGTGTACAAAAGGTACAAAATATATCATTATTTCGCCTTTTTAGTTTAGTTCATACCATTACAGATGAGATGTTGCTAAAATCCAGTGATGAAGTAATATCATATTACATGGTAATTAGCGAGTGATGTAACATTGCTGATATTTAGTCATAAACTGAGAATCGTGGGTTCTCTCACGTTAAACTTATCTAAAAAATATCCATCATTTATCTTTATTCATTAGAATTAATTTCTTAGAAAATGTTAACTCTCTTACCGCAAAGTCCTGTGATATCCATCTTTGGTAGATTTCGAGCTTTTAAGACGACCACCGTCAGCCGGTTTGCAGCTGGTTGATAGCATAAGGATACTAAAAGTTCTCCACGGCCTTGTGAACGAATCTAAAAAAATGATAGTTATATTATCTGAAATGTGAATATATTTGAACTGCATTAGGATATTTCAAATCGTTCATCATCAGAAATTCATTAACCATATTATTAATTGCTATTTATTACTTAAACAAACACCTACAACTAAAAAATATAAGGGAATGAATCACTAACGTTGCAAATCTTGCTTTTATTTTTAAAACTATTTTAATGAAAAAAAGGTGCTGAGCAGCTTCCGAAATTTTAGCTGAGTGACGATATTAATGTGTCAGAGGTTTCCAGACTTTAATGATTTTCTCTGGAGCCAAAGACTTATCATGGTAGACCTGTACTAACAAATTATTCACACATTACCTATTATACTTTTCCTTGAACTCATTTACTAATGAGTTAGCAAATAGTTAGAGTGTTCTTCACCAAGTAATCCCATGAGATGCTTTAGCCCCACAAAGAATTCAGAACCACCTCAACAAACCCATTCCTTTCATTCACCATCCGCTAACCAAAAAAATCTAATCCTAGAATCTTTGCTAATCACAGTTGCCAGGAGTGATCCATTGTTCATGTATTGAATAGTCTTCAGTGTCAATCCTACAAAACCTCTTTAATAAATTATAACACTTTGCACTTTTCTCTTCCATTTGACAAACCTACTCTACACAACTCACTTCAACCTTCAGAACAGCTTTTTGCAGGTAGGAAAAATCCTGTCATTTCTTCATCAGACCCAATAACCCATCTTCAACTGAGAAGCTGTCATAAAGGTTCCTCTCTCTCGAATCGAGGTCTTTCCACTAAACAACATCATCTCTGCTGACCGCGCTAAGGAGGGAAGGCGCATTTTTCAGACCCTTGAAATGTAATCATAGTCGACTATAGCAAGCTTCACACTCAGTGATTTTTTACAAGATTGTAGCAATTTATTCCAACTTTTATATTAAATTAGTTAATAAAACCATTGTTGTGCAGAAAAGCTGAAACATGATTGAAACACGCTTTTAAAAGTTCTGTGTATGTCAGTAATGAAGCACACACTTTTAAGACTTTTGAGTGGGTGTTGCGAAAAGCTTATCTATCTAACTACCATCGTTTGGTTTGCCTTCACCCTTTGTAATGGAGCTCAGTGGGTATAGACCAAGTCCTTTGGTCGAAAAGACCTGAGTGTGATTCCCTTCTATGACGTGAGAAACCTTTATCAGGTGTTTCCGACTAAGGTTAAGTTATTATTATTATTATTATTATTATTATTATTATTATTATTATTATTATTATCCATGACACCTCCAAGGAGTCCGAAGACTCATCGCGGGAGGACACCTACAACTGTCTCAACTACTACACCGAACCTCTACTACGAATCATCTCCATCAACGCCATCTAGCGCCCACCTCCACCACTACCACAACTAGTATTTTTTGTCTGTAAATTGCGTGTGTTCTGAAGGGCCGATTTGTCTGTATGCGGGATGAAAAACCCGAGTTTCCGGGAGAAAAAACTCTGCTACCTCCGTATGAGATCGGCGGCAGTGCTCAAGCATTCTTAACTTCCGTCTTCCAGAACCATTGTTTCAATATTAATCTCCAGGGACTGCTCAGTGAGATGATAGCCTAATGAGTTTTGATGTTAACAAAATACTGTACTGTCCTTGCCCGCTTCTCACAAAAATTCGCTTCACTTTCCTTATCATAATGTTCATATCATCGAAAGATCAGTTTTCTCTTTTCAACTGACATTTACTTTCAACTTTTCATAAAACAAGCAGGTTACACCTCTAGCTTATCAGCCTAAGATCAGGCTGCAATGAAACTATTCTCACAAAATCCTCCATAAAATTCATTGATACTTTCCAGTTGAGTCAACAATATAATGCGCTATCTCGCATAAACGGACCTTAGGACTTCATTGGGCCAATGAAATTATCAATCATCATACTTCGATGAGTTCCGTTCCGGCACCCGTCTTCAGGGCTGGCAAGTGGAGGGATATAGGGCCCAGTCGGTCAGGAAAGGGAGCATAGGACCCGACTATGTCGCACATTCTCTCTCTCTCTCTCTCTCTCTCTCTCTCTCTCTCTCTCTCTCTGTGTGTGTGTGTGTGTGTGGCAATATTATTAGCTGGTCTGCTTTTTTTTCACTGCTGCACGAATCCCCTCTCATGGGCCAACTACAAACTCATCGAACAATATCCTCCTTCTTCTCGACTGGGGTCGTTTAAGGATTAAAGTGAGGTAACTAGGATGAGATTTCCACATAGCCTTTAAGGAGTGCAGAGAAGCAACTAGGGGATTCATACCTAATGTTCAGTTCAGTTCATACCTTCATGAGGTGTGTTCCATTAATATGTATCCACTGGGTACTGAACGAACAAGGATTGACTGTGCGTTTGAGACTTAGCCGATTAAAATGCATTCTGCATCGACTTGAACCCAAAACAAACATGATGGTACAACGTAGTGAAATTTCATGCTGGGTGGGCGCGTTGTGCGGTTGAACCCCCCCCACACACACACACACAATCCGGTAGTTTTCATAAGGAAACAGTGAAAAGTCAACTACCGCACAAAGACAACGTTAGAAGAACTGAAGTAGGTACCATCAACATATGAAGTATCGAAGGAAAGGAAATCGATTCTGGTAGAACTAGGGATGTACCACATGGATATATTTGGTGAAAATGAAACAATGAAGACGAAAACAGGCGTGATCCTCCCAAATAATAAATATAAGATGCTAACAAAGATAGACCTCTGAGAAATTTCAAAATGAAACTTATTTGTACCTATGATCCCACAGAAGGTTGTACTAAGGAAGAAGTGAAGGAATTTTTTTGAATCATTAGAGAAAGTAACTGACATAAAAAAAATGCAAAAGCAGGTCCTTATTGGAGATCTAAACAACAGCGTAGGAAATGAATCGTAGGAATATCGAAAGGGATGAGCTTATTAATAATAATAGTAAGTATCTTCTGGATTTATGTTCAAGACATGGACTAGTCATTAATAACACTACGATTCATCATAAAGATGTACACGAATTCACATAAAAAGAAGACGCTAGAAAAAAAGAAGTTATTGACCAGGTTATTTTTGATATTGATATTTTCACGCTGGTTCATGATACAAGAGTATATTGGGAATTTGAAATTAAAAGTGTTCATCACTTAGTTTTAAGCAGGACAAAAATAAATCTATTGAAAAGAAAAACATGAAAATTATAACAGCAATTAAAGTCGAGCACTGTTTAGAGGTGAATTGATAACTTCTTGTCCGAAAACAAGAACCAAACCTTGGAGTCTAAGTGGCAGCATCTGAAACAAAACATTGATTCAACTAGGGAGGCATGTGGTGAGGTTATTTGGCAGGGTAGAAAAATCTGAACTCCCTGGTTGATACATGAAGTTAAAGAAGCAGTTGGGAAAAAGTAGAAAGCATATCAAAGTTCCTATCAAGTTAGTCGTCAGATGCCCCTCGAAAGTAGAGGGCAATGTAAGAGAGCTAAGCTGTGTGTAAAAGAGCTAAACAAAAGTCATGGGAAGAATTTGGTAAGAATATGGAAAACAAATATCATGAAAGTGGCAAAATATTCTAGAAGTACTGAAGAAACTTCAAAATGGGAAAAGATAATTGCAAATGGAATCAGGATGATACAGGCGACATGAAAACTGAAGATATTTAGATGTCTAGAGTTATTTTTGTAACGATTGCTAAATGAAACAAAAAGTGACAGAACGACAGTAGAAAATATTCGAGTCGAATGCAATCAGTAATAGATATCAATACCTGAAGAGAAAACAGACCATCAGAAACCTGAAATGTGGAATGACATTCCACCAAAATGCTCAAATATGCAGTTTTGAAAGTTTTACAGTGGCAACAGTGCATAAATCAGAAACCTAGTTAGAAGGGATAATTCTAGATCATTGAACTCTCATAGTTTCAATCTGTGAAAAAAAAAAGGAAATAAAACCAAATGTGAGAATTACAGAAGAATTTCTCTACTAAGTGTTCCAGGTAAAATAGACGCAAGCATACTTAAGAAGAATCTAAGAAAAAGTGTAAAACAGTTTCCCACATTTTCCACAAACTGGTTTCAGGCCAAATAGAGGTTGTCAGAATTTGATTTTCATTTCATTACAAATAGCTGAGAAATCGTAGGAATATAACAAGGATATGTCCTTAATTTTGTAGATCAGGAAAAAACGTACAAAGAGCCAAGAGAAAAGCTTTTCAAAACATTAAAATTATATGAGGTAAGTGGAACATTGTACAAAGCAATACATAGTCTGTATTATTATTCTTATTACGTGACACTTCCACGGAGTCCAAAGACTCATCGAGGGAGGGCACCCATTCTACAACTCTCCGTCTCCACCACTTCTATACCGAACCGCTGCTACCATCATCATCTCCACCAACGCCATCTACTGCCCCGCCACCACTAGTATTTTCACAGACAATCACAAACATCCATGCCCACACCAGGATTCGAACCCACAGCCTTTTGGCTGGAGAGCGGATACGCTAACCACTCCGCCAGCCAAGCCGCATTTAAGTTGCAAGTCAGCAGTTAGAATTGATGAAAATACGGGAAAACGGTTTCATATAAAATCAGATCTAAGATAAGGGTACACATTATCTCTACTGTTATTCGTCATATATAAGGATTGCAGGGGCGAATATTCCAGGTGTGCGGTGCTTATCCGCCGAATAGCAATATCACCGATATTATATTTTTGCATTTCTTTGTTAAAGACTCCCCTTCTCCAGACTTCGCGTGATTCCTAAAAGTAAGCGCAATATACCAAGGCTTCATGGAGAGGACACCTTTCAACGTGTAAACATTGCATCACATTCGCGTTAATATCCCCGGTGTGTTCAAAATACATACACCTTTGATCCCTTTGAAAAGATGTACAGATGACGCAGTGGGTCAAATTCTTAGCATTCTAGTAGTTTTAAACCGCACAGAAGGCGAGGCAGGGTGAGCTCTGAGACAGTAGCACCTAGAGGCTGTGATTGGTTATTGTTTCACCCAATCCAACTGAATGATGTCATTTGTCATGAGTCGCTATTTTTGTTTTCTGAGTTTCGTCTGTTTTGCATGCGTGAAGTGTGAACTGATGTGGTAGGCAAGTTTTTATATATAATGTAGACAAGTTTTTAATATATAATTTTCGATAAATTAATAACTTTTGTCCATATTTACAATGGAAAACAGTATTATAATCGAAGGAGGTAAGCCTCGTCCTCCTCTTCCAAATTTTACATCATTGAGTAATTCATGTATACCAACCAAATATATTATTCTCCTTCATTATTGTTTTCTAATATACAGTATCTTAAAACAAACACATTGTCCCCCACTCTGCACAGATTTGGTTACAATTAATTGATAAATTAAAGTATTCAAAGTTATCCTACAATTAATTGCATTAGACCAATTAAGATGAGCACTGATGTGCTATACACTCTTAAAACTTTTCATACATCGATAAAAATGCAATCATACAGTCAAACTGACGTGAATTTTTTGTTGTGGCTTATGCGCGGGTTGCATAAGCCACAACAGCACATCCACCCGAAATGGGCACGCGACACCACTGAAGGATTGCTTTTTGGGAGAAAATGGCATTAAACTTGGTATCAGAATCAGCTGGTGTGGTTCTTCTGAACAAATCCAGTGCAAGTCTCTGAGTAAATTGAATGATATCTGTAACAAATATTGTATGAAAAACCAACAAAAGACTAAAACTCTGAAAGTAGACAAGAACATAGAAAACTTCAGTTGTATTCTTCATGGAAAACCTATTGAGCACTTAAATATTTCAGTTATTTAGGCAATTTGGGGGGGGGGGGGGGATTGATATTAAAATATTTAAATTTGGGATTGACAAATTTAAATATTGAAAACATTCAACAGAAAGAGCAATGGTATGGTAGTGAGCAACCGAATAAATTTATATAGAAGAATAAGAAAAAAATTATCCAAAACACTAAACTCTGTGGCACTATAAAAGATGGTGTTCAGACCAATTTTAAATTATGGAAAAATTGACTCGGTGAAAAGAAGGCACCAATGGTAAAATCATCAGAATTTAAGATATGATGAAGAAAATTAACGTTATTAATATTTAAGAATGTTTGCATAGAGCTAATCAAAGGTGGGAACAGAATGGCTGAGCAGGGCTCGCCAGATTAGATTGTGCCCTGAGGCAAACAATTAAATATCGCCCCTGATGGATTATAAGACAAAAATATAAGAAAATCCCCAATTGCTATTTCGTTTTTATTACAAGAGAAACATTAATGCAAAACGATTACATAATAATATTAAATAAATGTTTGCTCTACGTGGATATCGCACAATAAAACTGTTTATAAGTTCTTCTAAATTTAAATTATTAGCTATGTCTGCGTCTATAGAGCTAGACCAACCAACCTTTCTTGGGTCATTGTTGTTAGCAAATAATTTTTAATCAGTTTAAGCTTGGAAAAAGTTCTTTCCGCACTTGCTACGCTAACAGGAATTGTTAGCGTAGCGACGGCGCCTACCGCAATATGGCTGAACGAGCGCCCTTATTAAGCCGCGTCGTGAGACAAGCTGCCTCTATGCTACATCCTGTCGACGGTACTATGACTGAGACAAGGTGAACAAAGCAGTTGTTTGATGCCAATACTACAGAAAAAAGACCCAGAGGAAGACCAAGATTAAGGTGGATTGATGCAGTCAGAAGTGTTCTAGAAGACAGAAAATAAGATATCCCAATAAAGTGCTGATAAGTGAGAGATTAATCTGAGTGAAAATTGTTGATGGGAGATTTGTAATAACGTGAACTTAATAATGTATCTTGTACACCCCTTGAGAGTATATTCAGGAAACCGATGATAATCCTCCTCCATTGCACCAGACTATTCTCTGGAACTGTTTTCCTCATCTAGTATTTCCCAAGGTGTCCAATCTACAGCTGTTTATAAAAAAAGAATATAAAGCAATAAGCTGAAAATAAATTATACAAATAAATGTAATGATCATTCAAGGTTATGGCTAATTATTAAACAAATGATATCATAGGAGAAGTACGTACTTCGTGACAGACAATTTCGATAATTTTATTGAGATAGATTTCTTTTTTTCTTTTTCTTTTAAATCTCTCTGGAATTGCTGTAAATGTCCGATGTTAAAAAGCACTGTATAATATTAAACAAAGGAATACTTTTCATTAGTGTCAACATAACGTATGTTTTTCTTTTCGTTTTCCTTAATCGCTTAAATAGTCCTTTCGTAATGTAGTTGGAAGAATGGCACGACATACCCTTCGTTGGAAAAGATCTGGATTCGATTCTTGTCACCAGCCGAAGAATCTATATACCTGGTTTTTTTCAACTGATGATAAGTCAACTAGTGTCATGCAGAAATAGCAGGGTTTTCTTAAACAACAAGAACAACAAAATAACTAAATAAATCGGTTCTCTCGGGTTCTTTCTCTGCTCTCTTCCATTGACATTGTAGTGGATAGACGAGCAATTTATGTTTCATTAAATTCCAATACTGTATTAGGAAGATAATGGCAAATTTTAATGGACAATTCAAGGCCTTCTCGAATATGATTGAAGAAGATACACATATCGGCCACTGAATTAGAAACCTTTTTGCAGATACACGCAAACTTCGCTTACGCTGCGTATACGCAAAATACTTGGTCATGTGCGTCACCATGTGCTCTGAGGTCACCTGTTATTACAATAAAGTGCTGATAAGTGAGAGATTAATCTGAGTGAAAATTGTTGATAGGAGATTTGTAATAACGTGAACTTAATAATGTATCTTGTACACCCCTTGAGAGTATATTCAGGAAACGGATGATAATCCTCCTCTATTGGACCAGACTATTCTCTGGAACTGCTTTCCTCATCTAGTATTTCCCATACTAGATGAGGAAATGGAAATTTAGTGGTTCCATTGAAATGGAACCACTAAATCAGTATATTCTGGTGAAGTTTGTGTAGATTAATTTTAGGATGATAAGGAAGGTGCCTAAAGGCTCACAGAATGGAACAGTGCTATCTGCGCGTGGTCTATTCTTTTAAGTTTATTTTCTGAAAATTTCATTGTGATCCTCAAAAACATAAAAACTCACTTTTAGATCACTGATATGAAAGTGACTGTGGTTTTAACGTACAGGAATGAAGAACATTTCACAGCACCAGCTTTCTGCACACCTTAGTACATCTAGAATGTTAACAGAATTGAGATGCCACGGGTATTAATCTGCTGGAGAAGTGGGAACTTAACGTTAGTACCCAGGCTTTGTCTCTTATTGCATTACAACAAAACAACACGGGATAGAATTGCCACCACATTGTTAAGCAAGAGGAAAAGATAGTAACTTAGGAGATTTGCTTTCTTTCTATTCCAGTAGTAAAGGCACAAAGGGAAGGTGTCTTCAAAGAATCATGGAACTAGACCAGCTTGTTTGGCGTATCTGCTCTGATAAACTACAAAGGCAGCTTGCAGTTGTGCTATGATATGAGCAATCAACTACATGATAGAGAAATCTGTAGTTCATGGAAGTAGTCAAGGGGTGTTTGAAGGAAGCTATAACTGGCTGAATTCCCAGCATCAAAGGAATTAACCGAATAAGTAAAACTAAAACATGAGCTAAAAAAATAAAATGTTGCAGACTCTATATCTTGTTAACGTGATGAGGCAGTCGTATGAGCAATACAAAGAAAAGATAAGATGTGTGACAACCATGGTGAGGAGGATGAAATCTGACTCTGCAAAGAAGTTAGCTAAACAAGTAAAAAGTAATCCAAGAGACTTATTTTCGCTGTGCGGTGAGTAAAAGGAAGAAAGATCGTGGTAGAAGAAGTTTAGTAAATATATACGATAAGAAAATGGCGGATGCGATGGAAATAACTGAGTTATTAAGTAATCATTTTAGAAAGGTATACATTCCTGACACACCCATTAGTTCTCTGAAATTTGAGAAGGGTGTGGTCAGGAAGAATGTGAGGCTGAGGTTCTTTGCAATAAGCTGCCAGTAGACATTGTGTATACGTCTCCGGTGAATGTTTTTAAGAAGTAAGATAAAAACTGAGGAATTACAGTTTCCAGGACTCTTGATGGCTCCCTGGAGGTGCCTACATATAATAATAATAATAATAATAATAGTATTTTTTTTAATAATCATATGTATTTATTTTATTTATTGCTAAAATATGTATACATACAATGAACATCTTGTGTGACATTGCACCTTATAATTTTACAGAGTTCAGCACTGAGTGCTGCAATTCCTACATTGGATTTCAATTAAAATTTTTAATAATACTTTTTTGCCTTTATATTATGTATTTACAACACATGTTCTTCTAATATTAACAATGAAGATTATATAAAATTTTTTGTATAATTTTTATTTTTTTATTTTTTTTAAAGTTTGAGAAAGAGTGATTATACATACAAATTTCTGCATTTGCTTATAAGGATTACTTGTAGATGAGTGAGGCAGGTTAATCCCACCTACTTCGAAGCTTGGGTTAGCTTTTATGAAGAGAGTGGGATTTAGCCTTCACTATTTGTGCTGTTGCTACTGTTTATGTATGGGATGTAGACATTGGATGCTAGTGATTTGTGATGTGTATATTAGTGTTAATGGTTTCTTAACTTTGTTGGTATATTTTCCAGAGTTCGTTTTTTAATGTTCTGTAGTTATCTACGTGTTTTAACTTTCTTGGTAGGTTGTTGAATTGCGTGGGTATCTGATGTGATCTCACAAAAGGACCGTATGAGTTGTTGAAGGGTGTGGAGATGTAGAGAGTTGTTGTAGGTCGTGTTATGCGATATGTGTCTCTGTTGTTTCGATAGGTGATGTTGAAGTAATTCCTTGTTAATGTCATGTAGTGTTTCAGGTTTTTAATGCTCAGAATTCTGTATATCGCCATTGCTTGTCGGATATTGGCTGTTGCGTGTAAGGTGTCCAGATCACTGTTGACACGATTTTCCTGTGTAGTGCTTCTAATTTTGTTAGGTGGCTGTTTGATATATTTGCATAGACTGTTATTCCGTATCTGAATAGGGATTCGCAGATACCGTGATATAGGAGTTTTTTTTTTTTTATGTTGGGTGGAATAATGTCTTTAACTTGGAAGAGTTTTGCTGCGATGATCCGGAGTTTGGTGTGTAGGTATTCTATGTTTTGTCCATTTAAGGTGGGAATCTATATAGAGACCGAGGTATTTTGCGTGTGTTACAGGTTGATTTCCGAACATTGGCAGGTATTTTTGTTGTTAATGCAGCGGTATGTGTGACAATGTATCGATAGTGATGCGGGGCGTATGATTCTTGGGTTGTGTATTATCAACATCTGTGTTTTGGTGCTGTTGATTGGTGCCGTTAGAATTGCGTTTTGGTGGAAGTTGTGATTTCGTTTAGGTCTTGTTGTGCTTTGCAGAGAGCTGTGTTAATGTCTGTGTGGATTGCTAGTAGTGCAGTGTCATCTGCGTATTGAAATATTTGACTTCTTATGGATATGTTATGAACATCTTTAATGTATATGTTGAATAATAATAATAATAATAATAATAATAATAATAATAATAATAATAATAATAATAATATACAAATGAAATGTTACCTATTTTAGCTTCTATTCATATTTCTCGAATTTTAATAATAAATTTATAATGCCTATGTAGCTCAGTGGAAATGGCGTTCCCTTAGGAACCATTTAGGAACTTTTTCTAAGACCTTCTTAGATCAGTTCCTGAGTTAGTCGATCTCTTGCCCGGGAAAGTGGATTTTTTGTCTCCTGAACTCAAGAAAATCGACCGTAGGGCCCACAGTATTTCAGATAATAACATATTGCATTAGGGACCATGAAATTTTTACATCTGGTATATTTTCAGAATTCATAGTATTAGAATAATTATATACGGTTATTCTAAAATAATTAATGGCTTTGTTGTTGTATTAATTAACTTAAGCAAATTACAACCCCATATCCTTCTATACAAAACAAAAACAACAACAGCAAAAAATATAAGTAAAGATTGATGGTAGTTTAAATGAAATTTATGAAGGAAAGCAAAATATACTCTAGCTGATCATAAAAAAAAAAGGAAGAAATAATGAAAAGATTAAACCAGGAACAAATAATAGAGAAAACCAGTTGGATTGAGCTTGTTAGAAGAATGTAAATAGAAAGACTAACTAAACGCTTTTTTTTTCATTTTTTCTATTTATTTATTCGTGTGTGTGTGGGGGGGGGGTTCCTCTGTTCCTCAACCGCCCCTAAGGACTGGTTGAGCCCTCCTAATGAGGGATTAAGTATGTATTTTTTGACTGTAGCAGCATATATTCAAGAGGCCGGTTTTTGCCTGTTCTGAGGGACGACAAACCCGAGTTTTCCGGGAGAAGAAATCCTCTACCTCCGTATGAGACCGGCTAACTCACCTTTAGTTCGAAAGAGACCAGATAAAGATTCCTCACGTCGTGGACGGGAATCGAACCCAGGTCTTTCTGACCAAAGGGCTTTGTCTATGCCAACTGAGCTACGGAGGCTCTTCTTTTTTTCTATAAGCCAACCTAATCATCGATTAGAATCAAATTTATAACAGTGCTTCTTCTGGCAGTCTATAGAAACACACGATATTTATTATACACTTCTGCAAAAATAAATTTGCACAGCTTAAAAGCTGTGCAAATTTATTTTTTTTTAAAGAATTTATTCATTTATAATAATCAAATTGATTTATTAAATGAAATAAAACCCTGCTAGATTATACGTATGTTGTATTATTTTTTAGTAATATAACAAATAAAATAAGCAGATATGATGCCTTGTTATTTCCCTTTAAAAAGGAATATACGTCACTCTAAATCCTAGTTTTTGAAAATCGATAGCCTGTATCCATGTCGCCATCGCTGCAGTTAAGTGCATTTCTGCCGCCTACTAGACTAAAAGCAAAGGAGAATACGGCAGTGTTCTTAATTAACTAGTATGTATATCGTAAGTTCTATAGTCCTCTTCATTAAACTAACATTGCGGTTTCAAGACGGTCCATAACTAATGCCTGAATTCTGATCTTGCCAATCATCAGTGGGACGAGGAACAACCTCTTCAAATTCAGTGATGCCAAAACTCATCTTTGTCTTCCTTCCCTTAAAAAAGATCTCATTTCAATTTCGTTTACCTTTAATAATACCTAAATCTTTAGAGAAGATCAGATCTCTCTCTTTCTCTCTCTCTCTCACTCACCTGGAACAGCCTTCCAAGAATACAACCTCCAATTGTTCTTCAAAAAGCGATTTTGCCACCTCTCCCACAAGTAATCAAGTTAAATAGGACGGATTGGAAGATAAATATGATCATTTAGCAATCCAGTTAGTAATTGTTTCCTATGCACGTATTGCGATTTAGATACGTAGTCTAGTTCTCTTCTCAGACCTTTGAACAATATTCCGTGGTGTTACTGTTGGTTTAAGTCTTCGCCTTAACTGAAAATATTTTTCAACCCACACAAAAAAAGTCTAAAGCCTAACCCACTTGGTTAGACTTTATTTTATTTGTTTATTTTTTTATTTTTATTTTTATTTTTATTTTATTTTATTTATTTATTTTTTGTTAAGCTAGTTCAATTTTTGAGAAATGCTTAGACGATTTCTCAAAGGCTGTATTTCCCCTAATCATCATCATCATCATCAACTTCCTGATATATATACCCTCAAGGGGTGTACAGGATATGATAGTATTACATAAAAAATTACATCATTACCAACTTCCTATCTACAATTTTCCTCCAAATCAGTCTGTTACCTGTCAAGACTACAACATTATCAGATCTTATATTTTTATCTTCTAAGGCACTTTTACTGTATCAATCCTTCTATATCTTGGTCGTCCTCTGGGTCGTTTTCCTGCCAACCTGGCAGAAAACACTTGTTTTGCTAATCTTTCCTCTCCCAGTCTGTTTAAGTGATCATACCACCTGAGATTAGCTCTGTTAACGCATTCCTGGATGCTGACAATGTCAAGTTCTTTCATAATATCCTCGTTTTTAATATGATATTGCCATTCATGCCATCTGTTCATGCCCCTAATCTTTCTCAGGACTTTCATATATGCGGTCTCTAGTCTTTGGTCAAGTGCTTTACTTCTGACCCAACTCTCAGATCCATAAGTTAAAATTGGCTTGAATACTGTCTTGTATACAGCTAATTTAGTGTTTTGACTAATTTCTCTCTTATTCCATATAAATTTATTCAGCTGACTTCTACCATACCAGCTTTGTTGATTCTGTTGTCTATTTCCATATTAATTTACCAACTTCACTAAAAATAAAATCGTGCCTAAGTAGTTGACAAGTTTTACTTGTTCTATAGGTTCTCCATTCACAATGCAGTTAATATTGTCAATGTTTCGGCCTATTTTCATTGTCTTTGTCTCCTTTTTTTTAATGCTGACCTTCATACCATATCTATTACAACAGCTATTCAATTTAGTCAGAGATTCTGGCATATGTAGCAGATTTATTTAGAAATATAACATCATCTGCATAAAGCAAAGAGCTGAGATTATCATCTCCAATTTTGATATCAGGTTAAATACCACTTTCCTTCATAATGTGATCCGTATAGATAATGAATAAGAGGGGATAACGTATATTCTTGTCTGACACCAGATTTAACATTAAACCTCCTTTCTGTACTTCCTTCAATCCTAACTGCTGACTTACAACTCAAATAAAGACTAAGTATTGCTTGATATAATGTCCCGTTGACACCATATAATTGTATGGTGTCAATGGGATATAACTGTATTACAAATACAGTTATATCCCATTGACACATCTACAAAACGTAAATACAGAACTTTGTTATATTTCCATGCTTTCTTAATTATCTGTCGTTAAGTAAAAATCTGATCCTGGCAGCCTCTATTTGGTCTGAATTAATCCAGCTTGTTCTTCACCAATTTCTCTTCCAGAATCCTTCTCAACCGTTTCTCAAGTATACTTGCGTATATCTTAACAGGAACACTCAGTAGAGAAATACCTCTGTAATTCTCATTCAGTTTTATTTCCCTTTTTATATATAGGTACTATGAAGGCTCTACTCCAATCATCTGGAATTAGTCGCTCTGTGCAGGCCTTCTGAACTATGCAGTGCAGCCACTGTAAGACTTTTATACCTCCCTACTTGAGCATTTCTGGTCGAATATCATCTACTCCTGCTGCCTTTCCAATTTCAAGCTTTTGATGGCTTTTTTCTACTTCAAGTATGGATTTGTATTCCTGGCTGCATGCCTGGTCAGTGTTTTTACCACTGTGCTGTCATCACTGCTTGTTTCATTTAGCTATTTTTAGAAGTAATTACTCCATACTTCAAGGATATGTTTTTCTCCTGTTTTCATCTCACCTTTAGCATCTCTAATTCCTTTTACAGCATTCTTTCCTCCATTTCTGAGCTTGTTTAACAACAGAATATCTTGTCACCTTCTTGATATTTATTTTCTATGTTTCTTACCAAAGTCCCTAATGACTTTTGTTTAGCTAGTTTTACACAGTGTTTAGGTTTAATACATTTGTCTCTGTATTCTTTAAGAGCACAAGCTGACTTATTTGTCAGGAACGTTTGATATGCTTTCTTCTTTTTCTTCACTGCTTCTTTAACTTCCTGTGTCCGTCATGGAGTTCTGATTTTTCTATCCTTACAGACAACCTCACCACATAATCAATCAGTATTTTCTTCAGGGCTTACCCCTGAATCTCCAAGGTTTGGTTCATGTTCTCAAACTCTTTCATTTTTTTATTCAATCATGCTTGTGTATTTTAGTCTACAGTTCAGATCTGAGAGCTGCTCTACTTTTATTCGCTTTAAAACATTCTTACATGTTATTCTTTTCAATATGAAATTCAATTTTATCCTGCTCAAGACTAAATAGTGATCACTTCCAATTTCAAATCCTCTGTACACTCTGGTGTCCTGCACCAGGGAGAAAACATCGCTATCGACAATAACATAGTCAATGAGACTTTTCTTATTCCTTGCCTCTTCTCTCCATGTGAATTTGTCCACACTTTTATGTTGGAATATGGTGTTAGTAATAACCCGGCCATGTCCTGAGCAGAAATCCAACAAGTATTTGCCATTATTATTAGCTTTGCTCTTTTCTCCAAATTTTGCCAATATATTTTTATATGCCTGACAATCATTTCCTACTCTGCTATTTAGATCCCCAACAAGGACCAACTTTTCCTTTTTAATTATGTCATTTGCTTTCTCTAAAGCCTCAGAAAATTCCTCCATTTCTACCCGAGCAGAACCTTCTATGGGGCCATAGTACAAATACGTCTAATTGTCCGGTTTCCCATTCTCATATTTGGCCACATTACTCTACTCGAGACTGTCTGCCATTCAAGATTAGCCTCGTATTTAGTGTTGAATACTATGGCTACTCCTTCTTTTTCCTTGATTGTCATTGCCTGAATATAACATTTGTATTTATTGCTCAGAAAGATCTCACCAGTTTTTGTCATTTTTGTTTGAGTCACCCCTGTTATGTCGATCTGGTACTTATCCAATTCCTCAGGTTGCTCCATTTCTTTACCTTACAGGCTTCTTATGTTGATAGTACCTATCTTGAACTGAGATGATGTGGAGTTGGGGTGGGTGTTAGGATTTGTTTCAGTAGCTGACTTTTCACTGTTTTGCCCTTGTTTAGACTACAACCTCGAATTATTCAAAAAGCGATTTTGCCACCTCTCCCACAAGTAATCAAGTTAAATAGGTCAGACTGGAAGAAAAATATGATCAATTAGCAATCCAGCTAGTAACTGCTTTACTCTCTTCTTATGCACGTATTGCGATCTAGACATGTAGTCTAGTTCTCTTCTCAGAGCTTTGAACAATATTCCGTGGTGTTACTGTTTGTTTAAGTCTTCGCCTTAAACTGAAAACATTTTTCAACCCACACAAAAAAAGTCTAAAGCCTAACCCATTTGGTTAGACTTTATTTTATTTGTTTATTTGTTATTATTATTATTTTTGTGAAGCTAGTTCAATTTTTGCGAAATGCTTAGGCGATTTCTCAAAGATTGCATTTCCCCTAAGCGATAAGTGTTATTATTATTTAGCGTTTATCTAAGAAGAATACATGCATATTACCACACACACAAAAAAAAAACAAAAAAAAAACATACAAGACAACAACATGCATAAAAAGAATACAGTAGTATGACGTGACACTGTAGTCATATATACATATAAAAATATACTAATAAGCATAAAATTAAAATTGATTATCTAAGTTCGACAACCAGTCAACAGCATCAGTGGAAACTGTTATGAAGTCAGATACTGGTCCCATGAAGCTCTGTGAAGTCAGATGTGATATGTTGTATAGTTTGGTTATCCTCACCACAGTCATAAGATGAGTTTGGTCTTATACCCCAAGTAAATAAGGAAACTCCGTGGTTGGTGCGAACCCTATTTAGGGAGGTCCATATTTTTCGAGGTAGGGCGAACCGTGATGGAGGGCTGTTTGGGTTAAAGACAGTCTGCCAGATTACCGGCACTTTGGCAGCCCATTTCGTCTGTCATGCTATTGTTGTATCATAGCCCTCGGTGACAAGTTGTTGTGCCGTTATAATAGGCGGATGTCTTGACTTAAGCCTGTGCGATGTAAAGCTGTCAATATTAGGATGTATAGGAAGCAGTGGGTTCCGGCAAATTTTGTTATATTCGCGAATCAGGTTGTCTTGGCGTCGTAGTTGTGGCGGTTGTGTGTGGCTCAGAACTGGTAGCCAATATGATGGAGTAGTCTTTATTGTTCCAGAAATTATACACATTGATTCAACACAGTATCAATTAATTTAATGTGTGCGCTGTTCAGCCAAATAGCTGAGCAGTATTCAGCAGTTGAGTAGACGAAGCCCAGAGCAGATGTCCTTAATGTGGGAGCACAAGCTCCAGGTTGTTCCGACAAGTTTATGTAGTATGTTATTTCTAGTTCTGAGTTTGGCAGCAATATTGGAGAGATGTCTATTAAAGGAGAATGTTCTGTCCGGGGTTATGCCCAGATACTTTGGATTAAAATTATGCGGTAGTATGTTCCCATTTAGTGGCACTCTTATGATGTCTCGTGCCATGCTATTGTTCAAATGGAAACAGCACGTTTCAGTCTTGGTAGTGCTTGGAATAAGACGCCACTTCTCAAAGAAGTGGTTTAGCTCCTCTAGGTCACTAGTTAGTATGTATATATATATATATATATAAGTTTACAAACTTATATATATATATATATATAAGTTTGTTTTATTTACCTTGGGAATAATGTATATTAGGGTTACCAAGTAATTTTATAAACTTGGTTATTTTACTCCTAATCTCAAGTAAGCAAACAGTTAAGTTTGCGCCTGAACGTAGTTCAAGATTAAAGGTGATGCAACACCAGGGCAACTCATTGAAAAGGTGGTTAAAGCTCTGATCACTATTCTTAGTATTTTCCATAATGTAAAGCACATCTCACTAAGAGATGTATATACTGCAATACATTATGGGTGGGGGTCACTACCCAGACCGGTTTCAACCTTTTTTGAGGTCTCCTCAGTGAGTAGCTAGACTCTAAATACCAAGGTGTTAGTAATACAGAGCCTTATCAACTTCACCTATACAAGTTGCTACAAGGTGTTTTTATTTTGAATAAGAATCTCTGGAGGAGATATATATGTAAAGAGATATAGATGTAAATATGTTTTTTTTTTTTACCTTGGGAATAATGTATATTACGGTTACCAAGTAATTTTATAAACTTGGTTATTTTATTCCTAATCCCAAGTAAGCAAACAGTTAAGTTTGCGCCTGAACGTAATTCAAGTCTAAAGGTGGTGCAACACCAGGGCAACTAGTTGCCCTGGTGTTGCCGTCATGACAGTCTGTCATGATGGCAATGCAGCATGCTCTGTCGCATTTTACCCGACATATTTCAGATTATCTAAATCGTCACTCCAGTTAGTCGAAGAAGTCCTTGTCCTTGGCCAACTAGATCTTTTGATCATAACTCTTAATTCTATTGAATATGAGGAGACGTGAAGAGTTAGTCTATATGCAAACGATAAACGATAAAAAGGCATTGCACTACACAATTTTGGAAGCTTCCGACTACAATCGAAACGACCAATAATAAAACAAGACAAGCATGATTCTTAGATGTAGAAACTTGTATCGAAATAGAACCAAACTACACAGTCAACTATTTTGACAGCAGTAGTAGGTCGGGCACTTCTGACCAGATCAAGATCAAAGATAAGGAAGCGTGACGTGATTGGTTGATAAGAAGATTACGTCATTGTGTTTGTGACGTCATGAGTTTGGGATGTTTGGAATTTCCCTGTGCGCATATGTGTCAATGGCTTCAGTTCATGTGTTATGGTTGGCGTTTGGAATTATGGGTGATGGTAGAGATAAGGATTCGTGTCGTGATTGGTAGTGCACTTCTGACCAGATCAAGATCAAGATAAGATAAGGAATTGTGTCCTGGATGTGTGTTATTTTCAGATGTAGATAAGTGATGTCACTTGTTGTTGTCAATAAGTGACGTAATTTGTTAGTCGTAAATAAGTGACGTTATTGTTTTGAATGGAAAAGAGAGATATATTAGTGGATAAGGAATCATGTGGTGATTGGTGGAACACTTCTGACCAGATCGAGATAATGATAAGATAAGGAATCGTGACGTGGATGTATTGTTATCAGATGAATATAAGTGACGTAATTGTTAGTTGTAAATAAGTGACGATATTGTTTTAAATGGAAAAGAAAGATATTAGTGGATAAGCATTCGTGTCGTGATTGGTGGGATATTATGAACCAAATAGGGGTAGGGTGAAAGGGGAAGTGATGTCAGTGTCCTGGATGTGTATTGTTATGAGTTGTAGATAAGTAAATGGTTTGCGTATGGTATTATGGGTGATGGATGGTGATAAGATAAAGTTTGGAATTTCGGTGGGGGGCCCTCATCTGTCAGGAACATAACGTGGTGTGTATGGTTCGCTTAAGCATTGTGGCTAGGGTTAGAGATAAGGAATCGTGACGTTTTGTGTTTGGAAATTTCTGGGGAACATATGTCTCCCTGTGATATCACATGGTGTTTTGGTTTGCCTATGGAATTGTGGGCGATGTTTTCGAGATAAGTTATCTTGAAATTTTCCCAGGGTTACACACATCCGTCATTATCGTCAAGTTTTGCGTTTGGTTATCTATAGATGGGGGTACTAATTTTCCAATACAGTTTGGTGTATTTGTTTCCTGTTAAAGGGTGGGAATTCTTAGAGTAGAGACGTGATGAGGCTTTTCTGAATAATTTAACTATATGCTGATGTCCCTCAAACACACACACACACACACACACACACACACACACACACACACACACACATTAGACATGAAAGCTAATGTATCCAGGTTGATACTCTAATATGTACCCTATAATGATTCTTATGAAAAAAAGCTATTCAGTATTAGAATTATGCTTACCAAAACATACGAGCAATGATTATTGAAATTACAATTATCAATTGTGTTTAAGTTTTAAAAAAAATTAACTTACATTTCTTTCCAGAATGGAACATCTTGGTACTATCTAGGTTTTCTGAATATTCCGAATTGTTGAATTTTAACATATATTCACAGCACAGAACACAAACACAAGTGTCAAAATGCAGTTGACTTTTTCATTATAGGTTACTTGGGCTAACCTATATTCACAGCACAAAATCACACAAAACATAGGAGTTGAAAGATATTTCTGTAAATAACCAGAAAAACTACTTAATTTAGATTACTATCCGATTGGTTCTCTGTATTAATTCCTTCCCACAGTTGCTCATGCTATGTTTTCCCAAGCTTGGTGGGAAAGTCTATGCGCCGTTTTGTTTAGGGTAAGTGTTATTTCCTGTTTCGAATTCAGAGTGCTGTTAGAGTATGGCATTCTGACAAGTAAAATGATTTTTTTTAA
The DNA here is from genome assembly GCF_054136105.1 of Typopeltis vanoorti. Lineage (NCBI taxonomy): Eukaryota > Metazoa > Arthropoda > Arachnida > Uropygi > Thelyphonidae > Typopeltis > Typopeltis vanoorti. The sequence continues at coordinate 78,258,005 of NC_143564.1, read as the reverse complement.
TTGATTGGTTATTTTCTGTATTTTACTTTTAAAATTCAGTTTAACTACATATTCTAACAGAATAACTGAGCAAAATTAATTAATAAAAAAAGTATGTGAATTTATTTTCCAACACTGTAGATTTCTCATTAAGTCTTATCTTAAAGATATCTCTCTCATCCGATCGCCAATTTTGTTGTATGTAGGTGAGAAATCCTGTGTTTAGGTTGGAACTCTTCGTTCCCATGGGAAATTATTGCTGTAGTAAATTAATGCTTACATTTATTTTTTAAACCGATATTGACTATTAATTTTACCTTCAATTCCTTGTGCTCTTAACCTATTTCTGTAACTGAAATTTATTTATTTTATTTATTTATTTTTCTTTAGCATTAGTAATTTCAAGTAACGGATATGAGACAAACAAGGTTTTGAAATCGCTGTAGCATTTTCTTTTAGAAACTTCTTTTGCCAGCACAAGAAATAAATAGTTATTTCTTATTATTTCAAATGAATATTAGCTGTGTAATATATATTTTGTTAATTTCTAAGTTACCTTTTATTTGACTAATATTATTAACAAATTGTATTTACTGAATCTAACATACAGAAATTAAATAAAGTGAAAAAGAGAGTATTTTTTTCTTATTCTTCTGATTTAACATTTATGCTGATGTTCATAGTGTATGATTTGCAACTGGTGTTTACTTGTAATTCATGTGATTTTTCTCCATGTGACATTTCAAAACAATTTGAACTATGGTTTTTACATAGTTCAACTATGTAAAACCTCATTTCCGTTAGTCCCAATTGACTGTTGTCCACTCAGCCTGACATTTATTTCACAGTAGGGATATTTATATATATATATATTTTTAACACAATTATTATAGTAGATATTCTTTCCAATACAAATAAATAATTATTTATTCTTATTTCAAATGAAAATTAGCTCAGAAAGAAAGAAAAAAAAGAAAAATCGTAAAGAAAAAAAGTTTATCCTCAAATAAATATTTATGATCACAGCAAACAAGAAATTCATCAGCTCTTTCAAAGTTTTGAAATTCATGCACATATTGTTTTCATTATTTGGTCATTTAAATGAAGAATGGGTCTGGCTATTAAGTTCGTTAATGTTTTTTGATTTTTCTCTTCCAATGGCAAGAATTGTTTGATATATGCATGTTAATTCACTTGTTATCTGCATGCTATGATACATTTTTATTTTTGTCACTTTTCATGTGAAATATTCTCCACTAAAATTCTGCCTATTAATTTAATACCCATTTGCTTTTGCTTTCAAGATTTGACACAGTTTCACTGAGTGAATTTTCAAAAGAAAAAAAGTCTCTGGTTAGTTTGTGGAATTTCAGAAGGGGAAAAAATGTTATAGTCTTACATAAATTTGTATAACACATCAATGACACCCAATTTGTTCATTTAAATTTACATATTTTATTTGAGTGAATTATTATTTACAAATTGTATTTACTGAATCTAACATACAGAAAATAAATAAAGTGAAAAATAGAATCTATTTTTTTGTTCCTTAATCTTCTTATTGTTAAATTTGCACTGTTGTTCAAAGGTTCTTCCCATGCTTGTGGAATTGCCGTAATGTCGTTTTTGACAATGTGACTCTCATCTGAAAGTTAATTTTCATTTAGTGATCGTTGGGAATTTATTACTGTAGTAAAATTAAGGGTTGCATGTTTATTTTTTTTTTGAAACCAATACATATATTTCTGAGCATTATTAAAAGCACAGGATCTTTCATTATGTTTCCAATAGCATTTAAAAGTAGACTGTTTTCACGTTTTGGGCATCCAATTTCATTTAAATCAAGAACAGGGCTCCCTATAACCTCGTTAATGTTTTTGATTTTTCTCTTCCTCTGGCGAGTAATATTTGATATTTGCATGTTGATTCATCCAATTTCTTAGTTTGTCCAGAGATAGTGAACCAATTTCCCACTTCAGCTGATGGTGATATTTTATTAACCAAGAATTCTGTTTTTTAACTCTTTCAGGTAATTCTTTTCTACTACAAGGTGAGTTTGTCAATGCATATCTTACAATAATTCCATCAGAAATACAAATTTCTTTAGGAAATAAATTTGAAGTCATATTCAAAAGAAATTGTATGTCAATTATACCAATGATAACCGAAAATTCGTATTTTTCTCCCACTGTAGATTTTGCATATTCGTTTTCCTTCATTCTTCTTCTTACATTACTTCATTTGGCACCACAAATAAATAGTTAACTATTATAATTATTATTATTATTATTTCGCTGATTATTAGTTCTGATCTTATATTTTATGTTAACTTTCTGTTACAAAATTCTGAAAAATTAGTACTTTTCACAAAGAAACTTTCAAAGAATTTTTTGGCTCACCCATTATTTTTACATTACCGACCACAAAACACCAGAATACAATACACCAGCTGCAGTGGATGAATGATTATTAAGTCCAAAGTCACTCGACTCTATGGTTTTTTACTATTAGATTCAGTAAATACAATTTGTTAATAATATTACAGTCATATAAAAGGTAACATAGAAATTTCCAAACACAAATTATATATTACACAGCTAATATTCATTGGAAATAATAAGAAATAACTATTTATTTCTTGTGCTGGCAAAAGAAGTTTCTAAGAGAAAACGTTATGGCGATTTCAAAACATTGTTTGTCTCATATCCGTTACTTAAAATTACTAATGCTAAAGAAAAACGTAATTAAAAATAATAAATTTCAGTTACAGAAATAGGTTAAGAGCACAAAGAATTGAAGGTAAAATTAATAGTCAATATTGGTTTTAAAAAATAAATGTAAGCATTAATTTACTACAGCAATAATTTCCCACTGGAACGAAGAGTTCCAACCTAACCACACGATTTCTCACCTACATACAACAAAATTGGCGATCGGATGAGAGAGATATCTTTAAGATAAGACTTAATGAGAAATCTACAGTGTTGGAAAATAAATTCACATATATTTTATTTATTCATTAATTTTGCTCAGTTATTCTATTAGAATTTGTAGTTAAACTGAATTTTAAAAGTAAAATACAGAAAATAACCAATCAATTTGAAAAATAAAAAAAATCATTTCACTTGTCAGAATGCCATACTCTAACAGCACTCTGAATTCGAAAAACAGGAAATAACACTTACCCTAAACAAAACGGCACATAGACTTTCCCACCAAGCTTGGGAAAACATAGCATGAGCATCTGTGGGAAAGAATTAATACAGAGAACCAATCGGATAGTAATCTAAATTAAGTAGTCAACTAGTTTTTCTGAAGTCAACTAGTTATTTACAGAAATATCTTTCAACTCCTATGTTTTGTGTGTTTTTGTGCTGTGAATATAAGTTAGCCCCGGTAACCTATAATGAAAAAGTCAACTGCATTTTCACACTTGTGTTTGTGTTCTGTGCTGTGAATATATGTTAAAAATCAACAATTTGAAACATTCAGAAAACCTAGATAGTATCAAGATGTTCCTATTCTGGAAAGAAATGTCAGTGAATTTTTTTTAACTTAAACATAAAAATTGATAATTGTAATTTCAATAATCACTGCTCGTATGTTTTGGTAAGCGTAATTCTAATACGGAATAGTTTTTTTTTCATAAGAATAATCATAGGGTACATATTAGTGTATCAACCTGGATACATTAGCGACTTTTCATGTCTAATGTGTGTGTGTGTGTGTGTGTGTGTGTGTGTGTGTGTGTGTGTGTGTGTGTGTGTGTGTGTGTGTGTGTGTGTGTGTGTGTGTGTGTGTGTGTGTGTGTGTGTGTGTGTGTGTGTGTGTGAGGGACACCAGCATATAATTAAATTATTCAGAAAAGCCTAATCACTGCTGCAATCACGACTCTACTCTAAGAATTCCCACCCTTTAACAGGAAAAAAATACCCCAAACTGTATTGGAAAATTAATACACCCATCTATAGACAACCAAACACAAACCTTGACAACAATGATGGATGTGTGTGTCACCCTGGGAAAATTCCAAGATATCTTATCTCGAAAACATCGCCCACAATTCCATAGGCAAACCAAAACACCATGTGATATTTCAGAGAGACATATGTTCCCCAGAAATTTCCAAACACAAAACGTCACGATTCCTTATCTCTAAACATCACTCACAATGCTTTAAGCGAACCAAACACATCCCGTGATGTCCATGACATATGAGGATCCCCAGCGAAATTCCAAACATTATCTTATCACTATCCACACCCATTATACCATACGCAAACCATTTACTTATCTACAACTCATAACAACACACATCCAGGACACTGACATAGGTTCCCCTTTCATCCTACCCCTATTTGGTTCATAGTATCACGATTCTTTATCTTATCTTGATCTTGATCAAGATAAGATAAGGAATCGTGTCGTGGTTGGTGGGACTCTTGATCTTGTCAAAAGTGTTCCACCAATCACGATACGATTCCCCAGAAGATAAGGAATCGTGTCGTGGATGTGTGTTGTTTTCAGATGTAGATAAGTGACGTCATTTGTTGTTGTTAATAAGTGATGTAATTTGTTAGTTGTAAATAAGTGACGTTATTGTTTTGAATGGAAAAGGGAGATATATTAGTGGATAAGGAATCGTGTCGTGGTTGGTGGTGCACTTCTGACCAGATGAAGATCAAGATAAGATAAGGAATCATGTCATGGGTGTGTGTTGTTTTCAGATGTAGATAAGTGTCTTCATTTGCTGTTGTCAATAAGTGACGTAATTCCTTATCTTGTCTTGATCTGGTGAGAAGTGCACCACCAGTCACGACACGAATCCTTATCTCTACCATCATCCATAATTCCATAACCGAACCAAAACACAAGAACTGAAGCCATTGACACATATGTCCACAGGGAAATTCCAAACATTCGAAACTCATGAGTTCACACACACAATGACGTCATCTTCTTATCAACCAATCACGTCACGATTCCTTATCTTATCTTGATCTTGATCTGGTCAGAAGTGCCCGGCCTACTACCGACAGCTTTAATAAATTCTTAAAAATTATTAAGAATTTTTAATAATATTCGTAAATTCTAATTATAAAAGATATGTTTGACGCAGATTCAATCCTGTTCTTATAAGTATAAGGTTAGAAATCGGACCTCGTTAGAATATAAACTAAAATCATCCAGAAATTTAGCAGACTCCTGGGGTATCCTGTATATATAGACCGTAATTACCAGTGTAGTCTTTTCTCAGTTGTCGTGTGGGTGACGTTTAGTAGAGCAGTTACTAACTTCCAGTTCGTAATTGCTCTACTGCCTTCCTATGCACGTATAGCGATTTAGATACGTAGTCTAGTTCTCTTCTCAGAGTTTTGAACAATATTCCGTGGTGTTACTCTTGGTTTAAGTCTTCGCCTTAACTGAAAAGATTTTTCAACCAACACAAAAAAAGTCTAAAGCCTAACCCACTTGGTTAGACTTTATTTTATTTGTTTATTTATTATTATTTTTTTTTTTGTAAAGCTAGTTCAATTTTTGAGAAATGCTTAGGCGATTTCTCAAAGGCTGCATTTCCCCTAATCGACAAGTGTTAAGAAGAATAAATTCATGTTACCACATACAAAAAAAACCACATACAAGACAACAAAATGCATAAAAGAATACAATAGTGTGAACTGACACTGTAGTCATATATACATATAAAAATATACAAATAAGAATAAAATTAAAATTTACTGTCTAAGTTCGACAGCCAGTCAACAGCATCAGTGGAAACTGTTATAAAGTCAGATACTGGTCCAATGAAGGCTCTGTGAGGACAGTCAAATGTAATATGTTGTATAGTTTGGTTATCCTCACCACAGTCACAAGATGAGTTTGGTCTTATTCAACAAGTAAATAAGGAAGTTCCGTGGTTGGTGCGAACTCTGTTTAGGGAGGTCCATATTTTTCGAAGTAGGTCGAACCCTGATGGAGGCTGAAGTAGCTTGAAAAAGTTCTGTTTTGTGCGTAGAGCAGGGTTTTCGGACTATATAAAAAATAAATCAAGAAAAGTACAAAGATATATACAATTAATAAAAATAGGGGAAAAAATAGCCCACCTACGGTACGTATATACCATAGGTTTAGAAAACCTTTCGTGGGTGGGAATCACATAAAAAAAAGTAATAACAGCATTCAGAAGCTGAAAAAAAAACTCCCCGTTTTGATGACGTTGGGAATAGAGGTCTCCTATCTACTCCCATTCCTATAGCATCCTGACACTATTGTGTGTGTGTGTGTGTGTGTGTGTGTGTGCGGGGGGGGGGTTGATTATCACCGTCATCGCATTCATCTCTCAAAAAGGACGGAGACTTTTCAAGTATTGCAAGCTAGACACCTATAGCCCTAATCAATACAGATTACAAACTTCTTGTGAAGATCATCATTACCAGAATTAAACGCCATTTAAAGGACTGATATGAAATATGCAAATCTTTGGATTTCCAGGAAAAGCAATTGGTTTCAACTAATTCCTTATAGGAGTCATAATGCATTTAGTAAATTAGCAACAGCTCATGCGTGAATTAATGTCATTTAGATTTAAATAAAGTATTTACCAGTATGTGAATGAGTACCTCCAGCATATCTTACAGATATGCAATATAGGACCCCGACTTACCAGCCTCATAACTAAAATTTATAAAAGATGACAATAAAAGTTTTAGTTAACGGATTCCTGTGTAATCCCATTTCAATGAACAGAGGAGGTCAACCAGGGATGCTTTAGCATCCTCTTCGCACTGGCGGTAGATTCCCTGGTACAGAAGATTGAAGAATCTCGGCTATTAGAGGAATCACTAATTCCTCTTGTGTCACACCCAATTAAACCCTTATATATGCCTATAACATTATTTTAACATTAAGGGATTAGATTCTGTATATTGTTTATTCAGCCTTGGAGAAGAATTTAGTAACATCCATGACCTGCGCGTTAACTCTGAAAAGACTAAATTATAATTCTCGGGACAGTCAAACTCACGAACTTGCCCTTTGGACTTATACATATTAAAAACGGCTCCATAAGCATTGTAGGAATACCGGTAAAAAAACTTTATAATACTGAAAACACTTCAGATCATTTCTGAAATTTAGAAATTTCCCAGTCTATCGTGAGTGGTGTCTGCATCCTTCAGTAGAAGAATAGAACTACAGTTTTGAAATCCATAATTAATTTCATCAGTTCTTTACATTATCAATGTCACTGACTTCGACGTAGAAAAGGAAACAAAATCTATAGAAGACTCCTAAACTACTTTCCAAAGAAGGAACATAAAGATCCCTTATTTTTATACACAGGTTCAAGAAAGTTTCGTCTTGCCTGTCTTGAAGGTTAAATACCTGGTTAGTACTCTGCAAGTTATCCGGGAAGCATTAATCGGCTATTTCCTAGCGATCTCTGTCCTTTTATCAGATGCACCTGCTATAGACCTGTTTGTTTAACGGCCGAAGTTACTAAGGCTATGAGGCCAATGTATTGTGTATATAATATGTAAATATATATACGTTAATATATTATAATATGTTTATATATATATATATATATATCTGACTACTAATATTAACTCGGAGTTGGGATATGTTCATTTTTTATATAAACTGACTAAACATCCGAGAATTATAACAAATTGAGATTTATTGGATACGCAACATGTTTCGTCGGGATCGACTTCACCCGACGAAACATGTTGCGTATCCAATAAATCTCAATTTGTTATAATTCTCGGATGTTTAGTCAGTTTATATAAAAAATGAATATATATATATATATATATAATAGCATATGTTTTAGCCGGTTTGCCTGTTGTGCAGGATAAAAGAAAAACCCTACCACCAACACCGTTGGAGACCGGCTAACTTACCTTCAGTTGAAAAGCCCTGATAAAGCTCTTTACGTCCTAGACGCAAAGACCTGGATTCGGATCCCATGCCTAGACGGGATTCGAACCCAGGTCTTTTCCACCAAAGGGCATCGTCGATACCGACTGAGCTACCTCTCACAAGGTTCAATAGCAGAAGTCATACCAGCTCTTTACAACCTGCTCTGTAACACCGTCAGCTAACTGCACAGTACTGGAATATCCGTGGCCCAAATGTATAAATCAAATATTTCTTAATCGTTTGTTCAACTTCTTTCACCAAGCTTTCCTGAACATGAGAGTATATATAGAACGTTCCTCCAAGAATCTCGGAATATCATCTCAAAATATCACAGCTTATCAAAGCAAGTGTTTGAATCAAAGATGACAGCAATAAGAACCAGAGAAAGATGAAAAATATTGGTAAAGTTGATGCACTTAGGAGTGTTTTAAAAGTGTAAGGGTTGTTCAAATCACAAACTAATAATAGACAAATTTGGAAAAACTTATTATTATTATGCCAAGCACTATCCAAGATTTGTGCAGTATCTATCATACTTTGCTTTGAACTTATTCACAGTCATATCACTCACAATACACTCTGGCAACCTATTCCACTCGTTCACCACTCTCCAAGTAAAAAACCTAGTTCTAACATCATTACTATCTACACTCTTGCTGAGTGTCCAAAGATGGCCCCTAGTCCTTCCACCACCAGACCTGTTCTGAAAATTTTTTTCTGTATTAATTTTGTAAAAACCCTTCAGTAATTTATATGGCTCAATCGTTCAATCAATATCACCCATTTTCCGCTTATCAACCACTTTCTGTAACCATCAAATCTTCAACCTGTTCTCGTAAGGTTCATTCCATAGACATCCTGCTACCATCTTGGTCACTTGCCTCTGGATCCTCTCCACCTCTTCTTCATCGCCAAGAAACCCAGGTGATCAGATCTGCGCGCAGTAGTCAAGACACGGTCTTATCAAGGTTCGATAAAGAGGAATAATAGCCTGCTTATCTCTGGTCGTCAAAGTATTCAATAGCCTGCTTATCTCTGGTCGTCAAAGTATTCTTCAGTAACCAAGTATTCTGATGAGCTGCTTTAGCCACTTTTGCTATGTGCCCTCTAAACTTTAACCTATCCACTAACACTCCCAAATCTCTGGCTTTGTCAATTTCCTGGAGTACAGTTCCATCAATGTGGTTATAGCCAGTAATCTTTTCACACTAAAATGCATAACCTTACACTTTGCCACATTAAACTGACATCCATTCTCCTTTGTCCAGACTGCCAATCTATCCAAATCATCCTGCAAAATTTTAACATAATCTGTATTTACTATTGCTCTACCCAACTTTGCATTAACGGCAAACAATTGAACAGTTCCCCCAGATCCTTTCCTATATCATTAATGTACAAATTAAAGATTAATTAATGAATTAATTAAAATAATATATAATTTATTTAATTTATAATTATATTTTATTTAATTATAATGTATTTTATTTATTTATATAGTTAATATGATATAAATTTATTCAATTTATAATTATATTTTTTTAAATTATAATTTATTTATATTTATTTATATAACTAAAATAATATATAATTTATAATTAAATATGGAATCTATATTAAGGACTCTATTCGCTTCTGTCACTCTGTTTAAAGTAGTTATGAAAACCGCAGATCGGGACTTCATCATTAGAGGATGATAAATATTAGTGAAGGCTACTGAGAAATACATGTTGGTCCTTTTTTTTTTAAATCTTATTTTATTAATATACTAGCCCTTGGCACTCGCGTTCGTCTATATCATTGTATATTTTCAACGCTATAAAATATTTGGGAAGTAACACAGCGCATTTGTAACTAGCAGCTATTTGTAATTAGTAATTCGCATTTTCTAGTGACCGACTAAAAGCATAACCTGTTTGTCATGGAAATATTATATCACATCCATTTAGAGAAAACGAAACTTTTTTCAAAATTTTAATTAAAGTTTTAATTTTTAAAAAAGTTATTAACTGAAAGTGCATTTTTTCCCTTTTGTTCTCAGATTTCTTAGAATGACTCCTTCTACTGTGTACTAGTTTATGAAAAAGATGTTTATTAACTGAAATAACAGTTTGACTGGTCATTTTTTAAAAGAGAAAATATAATAATTTTTAAAGGATGACAACAGGTCATTATGAAATATACTTTCCATTTTATTCGCTTAAATTTGTTAAAATTTATATGCTAATTGGTTTTTAAAATATGAACTAACATTTTCAATATTCAAACAGATTCTTGAAATACGTTATTTATATTGTTTGTTTGTTTGTTTTCACTGTCACAGCATCCACCACAGACTCAGGGAGCGCATTCCACTCATTCACTACTCTAAAAGTAAAGAACCCAGCTGTAACACCTTTACTAACCACACTTTTGCCCAGTTTCCATGGATGTCCCCTAGTCCTCTCACAACCAGCCCTGTTCTCAAAAAATCTTCTGAATTAATTTTATAGAAACCCTTCAGTAATTTGAATGTCTCAATCATATCTCCCCTCCTCCGCCTATCAACCAATTTTTGCAACCCACAAATCCTCAACCTGTTCTAATACGGTTCATTCCACAGACCTGCTATCATCTTGGTCACTCGCCTCTGGATCCTCTCCACCTCCTCCCCATCAAGAAGAAACCTAGGTGACCAAATCTGAGCACAGTAGTCTAGATGGGGTCTTATCAAGGCTCGATACAGAGGAACAATAACCTGCTTGTCTCTGCTTGTCATCGTATTCTTCAGCAACCAAGTGATTTGATGAGCTGTTTTGGTCACTTTTGCAATGTGTCCCCTAAATTTCAATTCCCTATCTACCAACACTCCTAAATCTGAGCCTAATCTGACCCTAAATCTCGTGCCTCATCAATTTCCTGGAGCACGGTTCCACCAATGCAGTAAACTGCCGCCAATCTTTTCACCCCAAAATGCATAACCTTACATTTTGCCACATTAAACTGACATCCATTCTACTTAGCCCAGACCTCCAATCTATCTAAATCATCCTGCAAAATTTTGACGTCATCTGCATTCACTATTGCCCTACCCAACTTCGCATCATCCGCAAACAAATGAACTGTTCCTCTCAGATCATTTCCTATATCATTTATGAACAAAGTAAACAGCAGTGGTCCAAGAACAGATCCTTGTGGCACACCACTAGTCACAGGCCGTCTTGTGGACTCTACTCCCGAGTAAACCACTCTCTGATATCTCTCCGTCAACCACCCTCCTATCCATCTCACCAACCCTATGTCCATTCCCATATGCTGCAATTTACTGATTAGAATTCCATGTGGAATCCTGTCAAAGGCCTTGGCAAGGTCCAGTAGAATCACCGTAAACCCATTACCCTTATCCAGTTCAGCCGTCACTGTGTTATAATACGTGAGCAAGTTACTGAGGCATGACCTACCCTTCACAAAACCATGCTGTCCCCGATACAGTATCCCATTTTCTTCTATCCAATCTTGTATTTTCCTCTTGACTATTTTCTCTAAGACCTTGACAATGATTCCTGATATGCTAATCGGTCGGTAATTTACTACAGCAGTCTTGGAACCACCTTTATGCAGTGGAACTATTTTCCCCTCTTTCCACCCGCTCGGGACTAACCCAGACCAGAGACTCAAATTAAACAAAATGGTCAAGGGTACTGACAATTCTTTAGCTGCTTCTCGTACAACACGAGCTGGTATACCATCCAATCCCACAGATGTATTGACATTGAGGTTATGCAACAGACTACTCACCTCCACTTCATTAACCACAATTCCCGTATAATCTACTGGTTTATTCGTTTCTGCAATGTCACCACCTGGATGATATACTTTTGCAAAGTGCTCACTCAGTAACTCAACTATCTCAACTGATTCAGTTACCTCCCTACCATCGGCATTCTTTAAAATCAATCTGCCATGTACATTTTTCCTTTTACTTGCTACATATCTAAAAAACTGTTTAGGATTCTCTTTAGCCTGCATGGCCAATGTTCTTTCGTAATCCTTTTTTGCTTTTCTTACCACACTCGTCACCCTTCTGGCCTGCGCTTTATACCATTCATGTGCCTGCCAGTCACCCTTCTCCTTAAATTCCCTCCATAGTTGTTTCTTTTTTTGCAACTCAAGCTTAATGGTGTTATTCATCCATTTAACCCCTACTTGATTTATTATTCGGACTCTAGGTATACAGTCAGCCATTGCTTCATGCAAGCACTTCTTAACTACCTCCCATGCACTATCAACTTCTAGTCCTTGCAGTTGTACATGCCATGGCACTGAACCAATCAAACTCCTAAGCTTGTCATACTTTCCAGCCCGATAATTCCACATGTACCCTGTCTTAATTGAAAATTCTACACCTTCAGCCACCTCCCAAGTTAAGACCCTATGATCACTCTCACCGATTGGTGGCAATGTGGTCATATTTGTTACAGCCAAATCCTCAGATGTAATTACTAGGTCAAGCACTCTCTGACCCCTAGTATTTTCCATTACATGCTGTCGCAGATAGTTCTCCCTTAATAATCGCATAAAATCCAGTTCCTTCCTCCCGTGTGTCCTCTCCTCACTCCAATCAATGCGACCATAGTTGAAATCTCCCATAATAATCACCCTCCTTCCACCCATTTCTTCTATTTGCTTGTGCATACTGTCACCACCATCTTTTCCATCACCTGGTCTATAGCAGCACCCAATTGTATATTTAGTTCTGCTAGCCACAATCTCACACCAAATGGCCTCAAATGTGCTCTTTTCTCTATCCTGCAATTCAACTTCTATTCTCCTTGGCTGGAGCTCATCAGCTATCATCAACAATACTCCTCCCCCCATTTTATTCTCTCTGTCATTCCTGAACACACTATACCCATCACATTCAATCCCACTAGTTATATCATCTACAGTCAGCCATGTTTCACTAATACCTATAACCTGTGGTCTGGAAGTGCCAACCATGGCCAAAAACTCTTCCTTCTTGTTCCTAATACTCCTAGTATTAGTGTACATGAATTTAAGACCCCCATTAGCCCCAACCCTACCTTGATGCCTTATATTAACTATCCCAGTCAGATTTGTTGTCCTTATTTGCTCTGGCATATTATATTCATTCTTACATTCAACTGCCTCCATAAGGACTGTATCTCTACTCCCCCCCCCTAACAAATCTAGTTTCCCTGAATTTGCACATCCACTACATTCAGCAACACTTTCTCAAGTCTTCTTACACCGTAACCATTCAAATGCAAGCCATCCATCTTATATAGATCCTTTCGCCCATCAAACTCACTCCACACATCCACAAATTCCACACCACTCGTCATACATAACCCACGCATAAAGTCATTTGCAATTATAGCCCTCCTTTTAAACATTTCACTGTCATACCGTGGCAAAAGACTAATCATTCTAACTCTCTCACTCTTTTCTTTTGCTACCTCAAACAATTCATTCAGGTCTTCTATCATTTCCATTTTATCTCCCTTTATGCATTCAGTGCTTTGCATTATGGGAGATACTAAGACAAGTAGTGATGAGAGCTTGGTCCACCTTTACCACGAGTTGCCTGAGTCCTGAAGATACTTCAGGCGCAAACTTTGTTTGCTTACACTTGGATAAAGGACTAAACTAAATTTATTATAGTTTTGTTTCTTACTTTTTGGTTACTTTTTATTTCAAAAAAATAATGACTTATTTCTAATGGAGGTGTCCGGATAGAACCAAACTAAATAAGTTTAGTTTTAATACGATTGTGATGCTTATTAAAATACGCATAATAATTATGGGTATTTGAACAAGCATTATAATCTGACTACGATATTTAGGATTTATGAGTTATGTTTTCTAAGATACGTCAGACATTGTAGAGAGAGAGAAAGAAAGAGAGAGACCCAGCATTTCTTCTTTTCCCGCGTGCTGCTTTAAAACGATTATTCCGCATGACATCCGCTAGGTATACTAGACTGGAACTGATGGTAACACTAGGAGATTTTCAGATCAGCTAGTGAATAATCTTGTGGCAAGCATATCTGGAGATAGTCCGTTGGGAAAGAAACCGTCAAGGCCACAATAGATTACATGCGGAGAAAGGCAAATCTCCTAATGCCTTGAAGATTCATTTCGTAAATACACTCAGCCGTAATTCCGACCATAATGAAGTTCATTTCCAATCTGTAAGACCACACTTAACACAAACTCAACTTTTAGATTCATCAAGCACCATTATTCTCGCTTTTTCCTAGTTACACACTCTTTGACAGTTTCGTCTCGAACATGGCATTTGTGAATATGTTTGCTCTGGTATACTGTGTCAGACAGTTTCGACTCTGAATTATTTGAATTTACTGTTTTTGATCTTCTTTGACTAAAATCTATTCCCCCCCCCCTCTCTCTCTCTGTGCCACATTTTGTCAAATTCATTTGCTGTCTCTATCAATTTTCTAATGTTATCAAACCATTGTGAACTTTTTTGATTTCCTTTATTTAATTGTTGCTTTTCTCTAGTCCAACTTTCCTAATAATGAAGTCATTTCTTTGTGCATCTTCATCTTCACAACTCCAATTGGTTTATATTTTCACCTCCATTGATGCAGCAGTAGATATTTGCTGTTACCAGGATCTTACACAAATTACTAAAACAGCAGATAATCCCAAGCACTCTTCAAACATTTACGGTCTCTTCCTCACTGACTCTTCTAAGTATATTATGGATGTTGTTTGTCTTCAAGCCATTCAGACCACAATCTAGTATTGATTTTGTTCTCTGACGGAGGAACACTCACACAGCCACTCTCATTCACGTGTTCTGACATTATGAGAATGTCAAGAGGAATGATCTTCGTAACATCCAAGAAAATGGGAGAAAATTCACATCCTACTTACCATTCTTGACTGAATTGTTGTTTTCTGTCTTCTGATCGAAATGCATGCACTGAACGTATCATTGAAGCAAATTTTATTGACATTGAAATATTCATTCCCTATTCCACTTTAAATTCTCACACTTTATCTAAGTCTTGACAAGAAGCTTGTCAATGATGTCTTCTTCTTCTTTGGTGCATCAATCCTAAGATTGGTAAATATAGCAGCACATCAAAACATCCTCTCTTGTGACTTCCTTTTTATCTCTTCATAACTCTTAGCGCCAGTTAGCATCATTATGTTATTTATATATGAAATTCTTGGTCTGCCTCTTTCCTTCTACAGTTCCCTCCATTATTTCTGTAATCAGTCTCCCATGCCTAAAATGGTGTCCAATTAGGCTTTTTCTTCTCTTATTGATGTGTTTCATTAATGACCGCTCTTCATGAACTATATTCAGAACTTGTTCATTACTTTTCTTTTCTGTCCAACTAATTTTCATCATCTTTCTCCAGCACCAAAGTTCAAATGCCTCCAACTTTTTCATGTCTTGTTTTGTTAGAGTCCAGGCCTCACAACCATATAATGCAATGCTCCATATGTATGTTTTCACTAGCCTTTTTTTGAGCTGGATGCTAAGTTCTTTACTGGTAAAAATGTTTCTTCTGTTGTAGAATGCTTTTTTGGCTAGGATTATTCGTGCTTTAATATCTGATTGGTTTCTTCCATCTTCTGTGATAAGACTTCCAAGATATTTAAAAGAGGATACCTGTTGTAGTAGGTTGTTATTTATTTCCAGGTTTATTTTCATTGGATTTGCTTTACTTGTAATTAATAATTTTGTTTTCTTATAATTAATTTTCAGGATGTACTGTGTAAAGATTTCTTCCATCTTTGTTAGGGTGGCTTTCCGTTTGTTTTCGTCATCAGCTATAACTGCTATATCATCCGCAAACCGTAGCCAGTTAATATCAATTTCATTTATCTTAATTCTTGTTTCTATTAGTTCTTTCAGTTTATTTATTGCATCTTCAATGTACAGATTAAACAATATGGGTGAAAGAGAGCACCCCTGTCTTACACCTCTACGTATTTTTGCTATTGAGGTTTTTGTTGTATTGCTGGCTGCTTCTATTAGGACTTCTTGATGCTTGTAAAGATTAAATATGAGCCTTCTATCTCTCCAATCGAGCTTTATTGTTTTTAGGAGGTGAAACATTTGATTCCAGTCAATACTATCGAAGCCTTTCTCCAAGTCAAGAAAGACTATCAGAGTATTTTGATTTTTCTCCAATCTTCTTTCAATAACTGTTCTTAGAGCTAGGATTGCTTCTCTTGTCCCCATCTGTTTCCTGAATCCAAACTGGTCATTGCCAACATATTTTTCAACCTTCTTTGTTAGTCTTTTTTGTATAATTTCGTGTAGAATTTTCGAAGCATGTGATATTAAGCTTATTGTTCGATGATTTTCACACTTGTTTGCATTATTTACTTTAGGAATAGGTATGATAGAGCATTGTGTAAAATCTTTGGGGATGATCCCCGTTTCATAAATATCCTTTATGATCTTGAAAAGGTATGACTTAGTTATGTTTCCTGAGTATTTTATTAATTCTGAAGGGATGTTATCAGTGCCTGGTGCCTTGTTGGCTGACAATTCATTCAGTGCCCATTCAAATTCATCTTTTAATATAGTTGGACCAATTTCTTCCACATTGTCTTGTTTCATCTTCTATAGCCTTGGCATCTAGATCTTTTCCAGTATATAGATCTTCTAAGTACTCCTTCCATCTTTCCGAAATTTCTTCCTTATCTATAAGTATGTTCCCCTGTTTATTTTTGATAATTGTACTTCTTGTCTTGTTTTGCTGGCTTATTCCTTTTATAATGTTATAAGCTTTATCGATTCTTCCAGTCTTTGTTAGATCTTCTATTTCTTTACATTTCTCTGTATACCATTGTTCTTTTGCTTCTTTACACTTTCTATTTATCATATTTTTATATGTTTATATTTGTCTTTGCTTTCTTCCTTTAGGGAGGTTTTGTATTTTCTTCTTTCATCTATTAGATCTAGAATGTCCTGGGTGATCCATTATGTACAAGAGAAACGGGTATATTGCAACCGGGTTTCATCGAAATTCCATCTTCCTTCTTCTTTTATTTTCTGTTTACACTAAAGCCGGAAATAGCTACACATAGATTATCAACACATCCAAAATCCTGTAAGGACTAAAAGTGGGAAAGTTTTAGACCTTACAAGAGGGAATCATATTCAAATAGTAGTCATCCCAAAGCTTTCGCCATGAGACTTTTGTTCAACCCTAATTCCACCTGTTTTGCAGTTGGATATTTTTAGTGCAATGTTACACAAAGTAATAGTCAATTATTCGACTTCTTACTTTTTTGTCAAGCTTTTCCTTACATGATTTTGATCAAGTTCCTTCTACCTTTCCAGTCACTCAACATTCGATGCTCTCCTTTGATTTTTAGCAAGGAACAGAACAAAACAGAAGAATGTCTGGTCCTAATATTCGCACAATTGTTCTGAGGGTTTATATTCAAGAGACTACACCTAACAAACTTAAATTTTAGCTTCTTTAAACACTACTCCTCTCTCTTTGCTGCCTTTTTATCCTCTCTTATTTCATTAGAAAATATGATTTCCGTCACTTCAGTTCTTACTAACGTAATGGATACCATTATCAATCGACTTCCACACTATCTTAAAATCTCTCAACCAATAAACCATCCCCATTATGTATTCTGCCACTGACCTTCAACAAGTGATATTTTTTTTGCTTATATTGCTCATTTTGGAGAAATGGTATGGAAAATTTTATGAAAGTGTCACTAATGATATCTATAAGGTGATATCTATTCATGCTTTTGCCAATCATGAATAGATACCTTGGTTGCAAGGTGTCTTATGGTTGTAGATGATTTTTAATAACAGATGGATCTTAAAATTTTGCAACTAATATGGTTGTTTCACAAGGCAAAGCTCTGTTTCTTCGCTAATACACTTCCTTCTCTGTATCAGCGAGCTTCTTCAGTTGATTGCAACTCTTATATACTGTACATATTTGTCAATCAGAATACTGTGATAATGTTAGTCGCTTCCTCATTTGACAATCCTTAAACTAAAGGGGGTTCACCAAAACTTTCAGATATCAACTTCTGGAACCGTAAATTCAGGTCTTCAAACCATTTTTCAGTGCGACTTTAATAACCTCCTTAACTTTAATACCAGCACAATTCAGTCCCGTCTTATTTCTTGCAAGAAAAAAACTTTTTCTTCCGGTCTTGCATTTGACAACAACGTCAGATCTCTGGACAAGATTAGATTTCTCTTCTTGGTATAACTCTCAACCTCCAGTTTTTTTAGCATAAGCATATTACAAATACTGCCTCTCAGTCTCAAAAGATTTTTCTCTTTTGCTAACCTTCCACACATTGAACGCTATTTACTTCCGATATTTTCATTTGTTTTCTCGAGAACTTATAATTCATATATTTTAAGTTATTTAGTTCAGTTTAATTGTAATAATTTTGTAAAAATCAGATTTGTATCAAAACGTCATGATGTTTATGACAAGTCGATCCGTTTTTAGCGTATGTATGCTAGGTATATAATTGTGTTTTGCTTGGTGGTATAATTGTAATGATCTGGAAAAAATATTACTAGATATAACTATCGCATCCCATTAAATTTCTTCTAATCAGTGTAGAATTTTTCTTTTGTACGTTCTAGATTCCAAATTTATTAAATTACAGATAGAGCAGCGTTATTGTAATTTTGACACATACCTCTCTACCTTTGCACCCCTAAAATAGTCCCATCGAAAAAATTCAAGTAGTCAACAATGTTTTGTAAGGATCCCAAACACTAAAGTTGAGCAAAATCCGTCCTTGCCAGAGTTTGAAATAACTTGC
This sequence comes from Typopeltis vanoorti, assembly GCF_054136105.1. Taxonomy (NCBI): domain Eukaryota; kingdom Metazoa; phylum Arthropoda; class Arachnida; order Uropygi; family Thelyphonidae; genus Typopeltis; species Typopeltis vanoorti. Next base: position 78,239,288 of record NC_143564.1, on the reverse strand, counting down.
ATACGAAAGGATAGACTAGACCAGCGTTTCTCATCCTTTCTAAGCCCAATGACCATTAAAATGCCGAAGACAATTCTACGTACCACTAAGTTATGTAATTTTTTTTTAAATGTATGTGGGAATTACCACTATTTACATCTACAACATATACATATACATATTACATTTACATACAACATTTACATATTACATATACATTTTACATACACATAAACATTTACAAATACATATGGAAACATAATTAAGTTGGAAGTAAACGATTAAAAGTGTATCATCACTGAACAAAGTTTTAATTTTTATTAAACAAATAAAGGTATCAGTTTCCGATTTCCAGTAGACAAATGAATGGGGATGTCACCGAGATTTTACGTCACCTGCCATATCATTAAATCTGCGACCCAGTGTCATTGAAAGAGGAGTCAAATCAACATCTTTTAGTAACTTGTTTCCAAACATAGTTTTTACCACATCTTTTATAGCTGGAAATAATACATTTTCCCCAGTAGAATGAGGTTTCCCTGTTTTCGCTATGCACAAACTGTATATTTTCTTTGAACTGCTTGTTTCTTCTACTTTAATAGTATCATATTTACTCCCCGTTGTTGTAATATCGCAATTAGCATCACCTGTTTCATTTGCTCTTCTTTTCAAAGTCCTAGTTAAATACAAAATTAATGACGAAAAATCTCATAAAAAGATTTTTTAATAGTATAATTTTCGCCTGTGTGTCACAGGCATCTTCAGTACATGTTAACCTCAAATTAAACAATAACTGACAATTCCAAAAAAAGCTACCTAAGTAGCTAGTGTAAGATAACTAAAAAGGTCAATAAAAATTCCTAGCAAAAAAAAAAAACTATATATATATATATATATATATATATATACAATAAAAAGTTAGGAAAGATTAGCTGATTTGTAAAGTACTATCTCCCATAAAGGGGCTAGACGTAAACCATCGGATCTGTTTAAGTTAGGAGAGTGGAGTAAAGTTTCACATGTTTCTTTACTCCACACGATTTTCACATGAAGATCTGCCTCGAATAGAGGCAGATCTTCGTGTTTGTCCGAAATAAGATAATCCACAAGAGCTAGGAATCTGGTAGGCATCTGGATAATTAAGATGTGCACGCTTGTAATTAGGAGAAGCGAGAAAGGTGGAGATTTTTCTGACCGGTCGAAAGGCAACAAAAATATTCAGTGGTTTTAAAACTTTTGCTATAGGTTCACTAATGCCGTGTACATAAGGGATAGGAATGCGCGTTATTTCTTCTGTATTTGAAGAGGACCTTTTTATTGACCTTTTTAGTTATCTTACACTAGCTACTTAGGTGACGCTTTTTGGAATTGTCAGTTATTGTTTAATTTGAGCTTAACATGTACTGACGATGCCTGTAAAAATTATTACGACACAGGCAAAAATTATACTATTAAAAAATCTTTTTACGTGAGATTTTCCGTCATTAATTTTGTACTTATATGTCTACTCACGGTATTCCCTTACTAAGAGTTAAAGTCCTAGTTCTAAGCCACTTTTCCATTATTAGAAAACGTTTCCGAAAAATATATGAATACTGGGGTTAACTCACAACACACTTTGTCCAAGTATCACTTAGCACTTCACTTCTGAAGGTATACTGAGCCTTGGTTGAAGGAGGAAAACCTTCAATAATAAAAATCAACAAACAACAAGCAATTGATTGAAATGTGGATAACACATGTTCACTTCAAATCTGACAAAACAGCAAGGGAAGGTGGAAGCAATAAAACTATACTGTGGTTCACTTCACTCCTCTTATTATTCGTCATTCTGCCGCTACAAATTATTGTAGTGTCAGAATGACGAGTAATAAAAGAAGGATGAAGTGAAAAACAATATAGTTTTATTGCTTCCGCCTTTGAACATTCTGACGGTATTTGTCTTTTTTTAAGTCTCCATTTGATTTCAATAATTTTTACTTACTTATTCAATTTTAATTTGTTTGGATAATTCAAAATATATATTTATGTAATTTATGTAAAGTCGTGAACCACCTGTGGTCCGCGGATCACAGGTTGAGAAACACTGGACTAGACGAATCTAATAGGTGCATTTTGAGAGGTGCGCTAAAAATGATCGTTTGTTACGATCCATGCAGAACAGTAAGAAGAGTTTTAGAAAGTAAATTCTGAAAACGAAATATAAGAAGAATAGAATTTAAATTATCACATTACTGTATATGAATCAGAAACATGAACTTTGAAGAAAAAGATGTTAATAAAATTCAAACTGCAATTCCCAAGCTAAGTTTAAGATAAATAAAGTTCAATTTAAATAAATAATTCTGTAACGCTTTTTCATTTCCTAAAGGGAGTAGATAGCACTATTTCAGTCCTAATCACTAAATAGCAGCAGCCCTATTTTGAGTAATCAGTAGGCAGTTGTCCCCACCTTTCATCATCGCCGCAGTTTAATTTATTTCGGTGACGTGCCATCAGCTTCTGTTGAAGGTGATGTTCACAATCTTTGCTATTAATTTATTATATATACTCGTAGTTGCTCAGCGGGCGAATGTTTTGAGTTACAAGTGATTCAAAGATCGAATACCTTCCCGATTTTGGATTCTGCTGGAGAAAAAAAAAATCTTTAACTCAGTGACTGGAATCACAATCGATATGTCTTTTGTCTGCAGCTGTAGAGTCTGACTGCTACACAGACACGTTTAGTTAAACGTATACACCCAAAGTAATAAACAGTAGCAGAATATAAGGTAAGACCATGTTGAAAGAATGACTGAAGAATGATTACCAATAGAAGTTTTATGCTATCGTTTCTCAGGGAAAAGGTCATTAAATAAAAAGATTTTATATTTTATTCATAATAGCCATGTGTGTGCGCGTGTTCTGTTGGTTTGCCCGCAAAAAAAATTATATTTTCATTTTCATTTTCCATTTTGCTTTAAGGAATGCAAATTCTATCGTTCTTACTCAGTTAATGCCGATTTCGTACAAACTGCAAATGAGATATCTCTAGTAATTATAGTTTTCATGGTATTATTATAACCTGAGTGGATAAATAATATTATGAGTACTTAAGAGTGCATATACTTTACTGATGTTTAAATACGCTATGTCATATGTTCGGTCATCCGCTTAATAAGCACACAGATATACAGGATCTTTTTAGTAAAAATGTTATTCCAGACTAATTCTAAATTTATTCATTCATCATGATCATCTTTTATTGAATAGGGAAATATATACAGAAGTATTCATATAACAACTCGTGGAGATAAAGTCTGTTAAACGAAAGTGAGCAAGTTCGCTCTGTTATCTGTCAAATGGTAAATGTCAGGTTGTTCTTGAGTTTCTTCAAAAAGAAGTTTGCTTATATATTTCCAAAACTGTTTTCTTGGTCTTTCTCTTCCCTTCAGTCCATCATTTGGTCTATAAAGAACAAAAATATTGAGCGTAGGTGTGAAGGTTGATGTATAAGTTGGTGTCCCGATCACCTCAACTGACTTTTCGGAAATGTTTCTATTAGGGGGTCTTTGCTGACTTTCTTCAAGAATGACAGTATTAGGAATGCGATTTTTCCGTATGTAACGAAACAATGACCGAAGAAATGTTGTTTCAAAGTTATTTATGATATTAACTGCTCGTTGAATAGCAATGTTTCACATCTGGGAACCATATGTAAATATCACTGAACTGATGGTTTTATACAGACGAATTTTGAAATATGTGGTAATGACATTGGATTTCCAGATATTAGTTAGACTTATGGAATTGAAAAGCTTTGTGCTTTCTTTTCACCGTGTTAGAGCATCAATGTAGAAACCAAGATACTGAAGCTCATTTACTTCTTCAAGAGTGCAGTAATTTAGTCTAATGTTTCGTTCATTTACTCATTAATATATATACTGTATATATATATATTTTTTTTTTTCAAGAATAGATTTAATGACTTAAAAACCGAGATTACTTATAAAGATTTAATAAGAATAATACAACTAGTTTCGGCTTACAATAGCCTTCATCAGGTATTCTTAAAGGAAGAGAATAGTAATAAACATTGAAGTATCTAAAAACAACAATTTGAGTTATAACATTCCAGATAGCCATGCTACAGTTATTCAATATTGGCGTTCACGTGAGTCTGCACGCATACTTGCAATAAACAATGGCACGCCTGTTAGAACAACTTGAAAAAATACAACGTTTTTTATGTATCAATTATGTGTGGCGATTTTTTACCTGTATTTTCCAGTTTTTAGATACTTCAATGTTTATTACTATTCTCTTTCTTTAAGAATACCTGATGAAGGCTATTATAAGCCGAAACTAGTTGTATTATTCTTATTAAATCTTTATAAGTAATCTCGGTTTTTAAGTCATTAAATCTATTTTTGAAAATGTATCACAATAACCGAGTTGAAGCATATAATCACACACACACACACACACACACACACACACACACACACACACACACACACACACACACACACACACACAGAGTGTGTGTGTGTGTGTGTGTGTGTGTGTGTGTGTATCAGTTATAATGCCAAGTCATCTAAACTGAGTCAGCGGTTGTTGTGCATATGCCACACGATAAAAATATGACTAACGATTATTAATGAATTGTACATTACGTGACTGAGAACAACTGTTCTAATATGATTAAAACACAGTAGCTACTTAACACAATATGAAATAAGTTGAAACATTCTCCGTGTTTTACAATTCGTTTAAAAAACATAAGATAAAAACGAATAATTAAGAATAAACTATAATTAATATTTATTATTACTGATTGTATAGACTTTTATCTATATAGAATTCTGACATACCTTGAGATTCCTGGGCGAGATCTCTTTACTCAGAGCCATCTGTTTACAGAGGGCTTCGAAGTCGACACTTCCCAAAGGACAAATAACTTCACCGATGACATCATCCCTGGAATACCTATCGAAACTGAGGACGACGAAGTGTAGAATTGTTGCTTGAAGTTGATTAGGATTGATGCCATAGAATGTAAAGTCTTCGTCGTAAACTGGATTTAGTGTTTTCCGAAGGACTCGGGTCTTCACTTTATGTTGCTTCTCTGGTAGAAGCTGCAATTTGACGTAAGGATCAGAACTGCCGATATTGGGATCCTTTGCTGGTAGATCAGTGCAGCGAACTATGGTGACCAGTAGCGCGTGTTTCTCGGCATTGTATTTCAGCCGAAAATGTAATTTGCCTAATTTTGTTGGCTTCTCCTCAACTACCTCCTTCTCTTTGGTTTCTCCATCTTCGGTTGTGGGACTAAGAGCCTTTTTTTTGTCTTGCTCTTTTTCATTTTCTATGTGAGTTTTTGTCACCAGTTGTTTCACTTCTGTGTTTGCAATCACAGACTGTTTCACGTTCGATCCTCCCCCTGAAGTTCCCTTCTTTTCTACTTCACGATTCGATGAATCACTTGGTGATTTCTGACTCGGAGGAGACTTTTGTCCTGTTGGACTCGGACTTTTCTTTAGTATCGGTCCCGCAGGACCGCTGCTTGGACTTTTTACCGCAGTAGGTTTCCTCAGCATTAAAGGTTTCTCTGGAAGGCTCTTCTTCAAAGCCGTTGACAATTTATGCGACGCCTGTGCTGCTCTCCTCCTGTAGCACATGCAGCTGATGGCTGCTAGTGTGACAATGAAAAAGGCGCTACCGACACATATACCGACCACAGCCGGGGTAGTAACTAGAAATAAGAAAAGGGGAGAGGGAAATGAGCTGTTAGAAATAAATTCGAGCTTCTATTATTATTAAGTTATCAAAAGTGTTAAATTAAATTCTATTTCGAAAATATATGTAAACAAGATGGAGTAGTGGACTGCAAAATGGAATACATGGAGTGTGAAAGGTATTTTAGTGCTAATTTCATTTATTTTATTTTAATTTAATTTTACTTTACTTTAGCCCTGTGAAATCTTCCACGGAGGTCTCGTTAAATTCACTCACCATTATTAAAAAGTCTTCTTAACCATTCGCTATGTTAATTGCTTATCTCATCTTCACTTACATACCATTTGGTTGTAACAATATATGACAAATTTAGTTTATAAATTATGCGCTAGCCCATTTAATTTTAACTGATTGACTCTGTACGATTAGGCTAGCAGTTAAAAGCAAATCAGCTTAAAATTCTATGAAACCAATTTGGTTTTTAAGCAGTTTTATGCTATTATTTTCCCAGAATACGCCATAGATTTGAATTTCACCAGGGAAACATGGTTGTCTACAAAATTCTTATCAGCTTTGAGCAACTTATTAGAGTTCTCAAAAAAATCTAAGCAGTATCCCATTGTGATTCCTTCACCTTCAAAGCAGAATTCTTGGCTTATCTCCTTTTTTCCCTTCTGCTATTAGTGTACCACAGGTTTTCAGCACTATGTGAGCAATTCTGACAAACATACTTTTTGAAAAATCCAGTCTTAGTAAATGACATTTTACTTAAGTTAGTGAGACAGTTGTGATGTGAGTATTTGTCAAACCTTTGACATCGGAGATTTATTGTAATTGCCTTTAAACTATTGTTTAAATATGAAATTCTCAGTTATTTGTCATTAATTCACCGTTTGTAATCTACGTACACATAACTTGACCATTTTCATATTGTTTTTGCTATCTCAAAAGTAAAAGACTTGTTGGATTTCACTGAGTTCTTATTGTAATATGTAATAATAAAACCCTAAATTATTTGCAACTTCTGGTCAGCAGGTGTAACATCTGAAGGAACTGGGTTCTTATTTCATCTAGGACGCGGAGAATTTATAAGATTATTAGGCGAATATAACGGTGTCCATGATATGGGAAGGTGGAATCAATGCAACAGTTAACAAGTATAATATACTTCCCTCATGGCCTTAGACACACACACACACACACACACACACACACACACACACACACACACACACACACACACACACACACACACACACACACACACACACACACACACACACACACACACACACACACACACACACACACACACACACACACACACACACAAAAATGTTAGGTACGATATGTATTGGACTCCCCTCGTTTTAGAAAATAAACTTTTTCTTTTCTTCTTCTTGTCATCCTCCTTAGACCGTTAGAAAAGCTCACAGAAGACAGAGTTTGAACGCGCTTTCTTCCAATTTCTATCTTCATAAATTTTGAAAAAAAAACCCCATCTCTGAATGCAATATTTGTCCATTACCATGGTTCATTCAATTATGAAGCTGTTAATCTTTTTCTTTCATGTGATTCTGATGGTGATCCTCCAAATATCTATCTTAGTATTTGTCTGGATCTAACGATATGGTCCATCCATCTCATCTTTATTCTAATTCTTTAATTGTATTTCCTGTAGCCTTGGCTATATAATGTCTTCTTACTCACATCTTTATTTCTTACATTGTCTAATTATAATATCTGCAATAATTTTCTGTAACATTTCGTTTCCTAGATTCAGTATCTTTTCAGAAAAGCAGTATCTTTTCGTCATCTTGCATCTGTTTATCCCTGACGTCTGTAGCAATAGTACAGAATGCTAGTGTATCTTCAAGTGGCATTCTTGTTTTCTGTAGTGTTTAGTCTCCCACAAGGATTTTAAATTCTGTAATTCTGATGTTTCTTTTGTTATTCTTGGTCTTGTATTCATTCTAGATAACAATCTCACTTCCATGAATTACGCTACCACAATAGATAGATAAGCTATCAAATTTATTAATATCTCTGTGAACCTTTATTTGTTGATTCTTCTTCCACAAACTGACGATCCATTTGTTCTTTCAATGCGTTCTTATTCAGAAAACAAAGCTGTGAAGATTGTATATACAAGTTATACTCTACGTCTGATGTACATGGATTTGTTTAATATTTCCCTAATTTCAACCATCATTTCTGATATTATTTCTGTTGTTTATTACAGCAATTTTAGGTAATATCTTCCACAGACTCCATCCAATATTGAATCAAAAGTTTCTCATATATCAACAAAGTTGTGAAATAGGTTTTATCATTTTCAGTATACTTTTTTCTAAGCATATTTATTGTGTTTTTTTTCTGTTGTGCTTCTTTCCCTTCTAAACGTGCTTATTCTTCTGCTAAGTAAGACTCAATCTTTATTTACATTCTTGCTAACAAAGTCTTCAGAAATACTCTCAGAAGACAAAAGACTAGCGAACTTTTTGACAATTTTTTTGATAATATTAGTTGTTATCTCATTAATTCTACTGGCTTTCTCACAGTTGATGTTCTTCGCAGAGTTTTTATCTCACGATCGACTAATAATCTTCAGAATCATATTTAGACTGAAATATAATAACAAGTAGATTCCTGTTATCACACATGACTTCAACTGCTATAGTAAGGAAAGGGATATCTCCCTAGAATCAACTGTATACTTGCATATTGTCAATAGCACATGACAACTCATGGAATATGGAAAAGATGTTATCCTAGAATGCAATTTCAATGGCCTGAGCTTTCGTAGCTGTGGTAAAAGACTGGATTAGCCAAAATTAACTATAGGAAACACCAACTAATGGAAATGCAACAAAGTGGTCCAGAAATCTAACGAAAGAGCAAAGGTTGTCTAGGATGATAAGAACGTATCAGCAATCGGATATGAAATGATCAAAGAGAAGTTCAAAGAGGACGCAGAAGTTCTGGTCAATTTCGGGTTTATATGCACAAAAAAAAAAAATCACTCATAGCAACAGGGCATACTATACTAGTGTAAACCAAATCCGTGAAACAACGGGAACAATTTTAAGAAAATCATATGAACTTGCTGTTCATACATAATTTAGTAACAAAGTGTATTCGATCGAAAAACGGCTGCTAGTTCTGTATGGCTCAACAGTTCTGTATGGCTTATTCTGGAAAGTAAAATTACTCTCGCGCGGCCGCATTGCTTAAAACAGTTAGAAGACAGAAAAAAATACTTTCGAATTGCATCCTCTCTTCCAATGTTTTGAATAATGTTCTGATAACAGGCACAATTTCTTCATCTATATATGCACAAAAGCAGTTTTCAGGTATAGTCATATTAAGTTTAATTTTTTTATGTTTCTGGTAAAGGAATCGAACTAATCTGGTAAGGCATGAAGTAATCATAGAACATAAATGGATACCCTTCATTCATAGTAAAGTTAATAACATTGAGTAATGACAATAGTTTATTTCATAACACTCTGCCTTACTCCGTTATACATTTGCGGCTATTTTATTGGTGTTTTGTTTCATCTAACACTGGATTCTGTTATAAGATATTAATGTTCAGTCTAAATACTTCACGAATTTTCATCATCATCAATGTCACCGTCCGACCTGATTTAAATTACAGAAATCGCACATCCAGCTTTTTCTATGCCTATCGTGTCTTTTCTTAACATAACATGATCGACCAACCGCCAGTATATTTATTCATGAAAATCTGTTGTTCCCGAGAATCCGTCATATACTATTTGAAACAGCTGTTGTCGATTCGATATTGCATAGATCAGCATCCTTGTGGAATGCTTTCGAAACCTTTAGGAGTCCGTACCCTACGAGCTAGAAAAGGCTAACGTTGTTGCTAGCAGCTATTAGGTATGCGCATTTAATAAGGATCAAAATAATAGTGAAATAATAAAACTCGAAATAATAAACTAGTTACTTGGTGCACTGGTATACCAAGTGATTAGTTTATTGTATAAAAAATTCTTAATCAGAAACCTAAAATTCCTGTAAAAGTAAAGTTATTTACTTTCAGCAGACGATCGCCTATGTGGTAGGAAGAAACAAATAATAAAAAAAAAACACGATTAGTTGCATACTGGTTGCTAGAACACTGCTATAAACGCACTGTATTTCCTGGAATTTTACGTATTTTTGTGGATGATCCTAGGCGTAACTACTAGTAGAGGCTTTTTGATTGAAGTCACAATTCTCCAAAGATGGCAGTACCGATTCTGAAGCCTTCTCGAAAGGAATCCTAAATTCAAGCGCATTAGTATGTGTGCAGGGCTCTAATAAGCGGAACAAAAATGCAGAGAGGCAGAATAAAAAGATGGTCATTTTGTAACAATTGTTGATTATGTTTATTTTGTCCGCGCGGTTAGCCTAGTAGCTTTGTGCTTCGCAACCGTATGATTGGGGAAGGAGTGTCCCAGGTTCGATTCCCGTCGAAGACGTGAGGAATTTGAGGATCTTCCATAGCCAAGTTAGCCGGTCTTGGGAGCGGGCAATAGGATTTTTTCCGCAGTTTATCTGGCGTTTTTAATCCGGCAAACCGCCCCCCTTGAACATACGCTGCTACAGTCAAAAATATTCCCCCCCCCCCAGCGGCAGACTAGGCGACAGGTCGGTTGGGAGTGGTACTAACAAGATGTCGCATCTAAGTAACACGGGGACCCTGCATAGGAAGCGGGAATAACGCGTAGTGAAAGAAGATTGATTATGTTTATTTACTATAATATACAATATGTATATAGTATAATATACAGTACCAAGTACTATAGTATACAGTGATAATACATATAATATCTATCATACTATTATTGTTTTTTCCTTTGCTAATCGAGGATTATTAATAAATGTTAATATGTTAATAAACCCTGACAACGCATATTATGAAATACGGCACTGATGATAAAAGTACAAAATTCCGTACAAGCAAGTGATATTTTTGATTAAGTTTTACGGAACGTTCCACTGTGGGGGGGGGGGAGGTATTTTTTTTTATAATTATTATTTATTTACAGTCAATTTATTCTGTTTGTTAATTGCATGATGTGTTCTTATAGCCTATTTTGACGGATGAAACACCCAATTTTCTGGGAGGTAAATCTTGCATTCTCCATATAAGGAGGATGAGAGAACAGATTTATTAATGTAATGTTTATGTGCAGAAAGAATCAATTAGTTCTGCAAAGTCTTTCGTAGATTTTGATATTAATAAGAACTACGTCTGAAAAACTCATGTCTCTCAATAGGTGTTTGTGAATGTTGGAAAACTGAGTGTCAGTGAAGTGAAAGTAATCGACACCACTCTATAAAACATCAATTTATTATATGAAGTCTGTTGCAGAACCTCTTCAAGCTATTATACATCGAATTCTACAGTAAAAAGTTACTCCATAATGGATTGTTTCTTCATATATATGTGTGTATGAAATAAGGTTTATAGACATTAAGTTAATCTGCAGAGATTAAGTTAATGTCTTAACTTAATAACTTATCACAGCAAGTTTGAATTATAAGCCAAATGTAACTGGAAGTTGTATTAGGCCTCAACTCACAGGTTACCGAAATAAGAACACCAGTGCGATGAAGCACATACATCAGAGCGTAACGCAGGTGCTTTTATCCTTGTCGACGTCAGTAACCTGCTGCAGATCAATATGTCTGCGTCTTTTATTTCAGGAAGGCTTTCTCTTCTTTCTTTTGCGCTTGTTCGAGGTAATTTGTGTTGACTTGTGAGCAATGAAATACAGTAGCAACCAAGTGCTAACAATGTTTCTTTCTCGAAGAGTCTAACCACGTCTCAGCAATCTTTCTGTATGTTCAGGTCGAAATGTCTGGGCGTGTGTGACAAACGAGCTGTCTCAGATAACTGCCGCAGCGTGAACAAGCATATGAAAAAGTAACCAACCACCACCCAGTGTGGGGAAATGTATAACAAAAGGGTGGCATACATAGTTGTTCCACAGAGATAAAATTGCTTCCGAACTTTTCTATAAAACGTAACAGCCACTATTTTTTACAAAAATTAACATCCTATGATGATCTAACTGGTTCACTGTTTAGGTTCAATGTAACTTATCCAACTTATTATGAGATAATAAACTGAAGCCATCAAAAAGCTGTCAAAGATTCAGACCAAGGAGAAACATCCTCTCTTAAAATAAATAAACAAATAGATATGAAAAAACTTCTTCTGAAGACTGATCTTTATTCTGCTATGTCAAGAAACATGTATTAGGTTCGAGTAAATCATTTTTTTTCTGTGGCTCCCACCGACAAAAGATTTATTTAGAAAGTTTATTATAGGTAGGATAGGGATTTTTTTATATTTTTTAATAATTTTGTATTTTTTTAAATTTAATTTTACATAGTCTAAAAACTCTAGTCTAGAAACCAAATATGGAACTTTTTTCAAGCCACTTCAGGCCTTCAACCGGGCCTCTAAAGTTAATACTAGTTTTCAGACTTAATTTCTTTCTCTCTCTCTCTCTCTTCTGACACCTCTCACAATTAATTAATCCTCCTCAAAAATGGATTCTCTATTCTGTATCATTTTCCCCATGAGTAACAATTGCCGTAATTTCTTTATCCCTGTTTAAAAAAACAACAACCAGAAAAAAAAACATACGTGGCTTCAAGCATTATTAGTTTGCAAATGGTTTTATTATCTTTACTGAAATACATATATGCATTTCGGTACCATGATTACCTGTGTTGTTGCTGCTTGTGTGTATTTTAAATGCATACCGTTTATTTTTTTATTATACTGAAATTTTTATTTAATGTTTGTACATATTGTTTTACATGCTAAGAATATCAACTGCCTTTCTTATAGGCGATCTTTAAACTTTATCAATCGAATAAAGGCCTGATAGCTTAGATTTTAGAAATGCATGTCTCAGAATTCACTATATAAATCTCTAGTCTGAGAAATTCAAATAATATAGTGGCCATTTAATAATATATTAATTTAAAAAGAGAGTAAACCAAAAGAAAGATTCATTTAGAAACGGTATTTTTATTACTTGGCATTTCCACGAAGTATCAGAATTCATCTAGGAAGACCACTCCAGTTCTCTACTGACTCTACCGCTCGACAGTCCATTAAATGCATTCTCTGTTAATTATCTTTTTTTTGGTTAGTTTTCAGCTTGCCCATTTTTGCAAAAGAGAAACTCTGTTACTCTTTTTAAATCGGTTAAGTCGTCATCAGTTTCAAAATCTCGTATATTCTTCAACTGTGACATGTGGTATATTGCGAGCACTTAGTTATTGTAATAAAAACACCAACATAAGAAATTTCTCTCTTTTTTATTTTGGAAAGTGGATCTAAAAGATGTTAGGCAACATATACTTTTTCTTTCCCTTTCCAAAATGAAAAAAAGAGAGAAATTTCTCATGTAAGCAGAATGGCGATTTTGCTGATGAAAATGCTGGTGATGAAATTCATCTACCCTATTCATTTATATTCATATAAAAGATATTATGTACCCTAGATCTCTGGTACAAAATTTATAAGGTTCATCTTTATAAATAAAACGAAACAGTGGGCACACAGAATAGATAAGTAGACACGATAAGAGCGTCTATACAACAAATCCATTATTGTGACATTAGTTAACATCTAAACGTATGCACTTCTAAACAAAGTATGTATTCGCATAGAAATTTAAACACTCCCTGTTCAGATTCCTGTACTTGTTTATTTTGTCTTCAGTTCTTATTAATAGGGATGGGTTATTAAAAAAATTGAAGTCAGACAGGTTATGTATTATTTCTGTTTGAGTTTTCGGATTACATATTTTAACCCCACTTTTCTACGAAAATTAAACATCTTATCTGATTGTCAGATTTTAAGAAAAGTAATATTCCTTAGATATAAATTACATTTTGCCCAAGCTTAGAATATTGTGCTGTAAAACACTGTATCCACGTGAAATGTTCATATAAAAAAATAATAAAAATTAAAAATTAAATTAAATTAACAGTGGGACAGATATTTTTTTAAATAAAATAATTCTTAAAATAAATAAAATAAATAAAATAAATTCTTAAAATAAATAAAATAAATCCTTAAAATAAATCTTAGTTGGTTACATGCAGATTTAATACTATGGTTCGTGCTTAGTGGTCGCATATGTAATTTATGATCTTACTAAAGATTATGCCTAAATGAAAAAAAAAAAAAAGTACAAACCGTTCCATGGCTTCATTACTGATAATGCTGGCAATGTTTCTCTTTCTCTACCTATTTTCAGTTTAATATTTTTATTGCTGATTTCCATTTACCAAATTTGTCGCAACAGTTATTTATCTAAATACTTGAAGATTTCTATCACATTTAATGAAAATAATAAATTACCTGCATAAAAAACCGAAGTAAGCTTAATATTTCCTATTTGAATATCAGGTTTAATACTACTCGCTTTAATAATGCAGTCAATTATACAGTGACGATAGCGTACAACATTACTCATATAAGCTTCTGTTTACGTCATATAGAGTAGAATTAAATATTTTAAACAGTTTTTTCTCGATACCTTGTCACACGATTTTTTTTTTAGATCAACGAAACGTAAATAGAGTTCCTTATATTTATCCGCAGTTTTTTCCTAAGGTAAAAATCTGGTATTTTGGCTTACTGCCTTCTTCTTCTTCTTCTTTTCTAGTTCTCTTCAACTATTTCCCTTAGTCTTTTCTCCAGGTACGCTTATACACTGCTTGGGAAAAAATTAACGGACACCATAATATGAGAAACAAACAGCCATGGCGCCTACTACCTTAATAAGATGTAGGACCTCCTTTCGCTACGATAACTGCAGCAATCCTACGAGGCATACTTCATAAGCGTACGATAGCGATCAATGGGAATTTTGGACCATTCTTCCTGTAGGTATATAATGAGGTCCAGGACTGTTGTGGGGAGAACGTCCCTTGATCCCATCCGGCACTTTAGTTCATACCACAGGAGAGTTAGTGTCGGTCTCATACAGAGGTAGAGGGTTTTTTCACCAGGAAACTCCGGTTTTTCGTCCCTCAGAACAGGCAAACTGGCCCGCACTGCACGCACGCGCGCGCTCACACACACACACACACACACACACACACACACACACACACACACACACACACACACACACACACACACACACACACACACACACACACACACACACACACACACACACACACAATCTGCAGTCATAAAATGCATACTTAATCATTAGGAGGGTTCAACCCATTCTAACGAACGGGATAAGGGGGAACCCCCATACGAAATAAATAAATCCCACAGATGTTCAGTAAGATTAAGATCAGGTCTCTATGGAGACCAATCAAGTGTGGTGTCCACAAACCACGCAGTTGCAACAGGAATATTATGACACGGTGCATTATTTTGCTGAACGAGACAATGGCCATTTCCGTAGAAACGGAAATAAGTAGGAAGCATTACATTGTGAAGAATGTTCAGATACCTGTCGGAGTTCAATATTCGTGGCACCACAAAAAGAGGTCAGAGGCCAAAGTAAGAAAAAGACCATACCATCATACCGCCACCTCCGAATTTCATTGTTGGGGTGGTTACGCACTCTGGTAAGAGACATTCATCAGGCATCCTATACACTCACGCCATCTGCTTCTTAGAGGGTGTAGCGTGATTCGTCTCTCCATAACACAGCTTTCTAAGCTTCCACGTTCCACTGTACACGCTCATTGAACACTGAAGACCATGCTGCATGTTGGTTTGGATAATGTGTGGCTTGTGTATTGCGGTCCTACCCTGGAAACTTATGTTGTGAGTCTCGGTTTTCTGAATATTTTTGTGCAGATTCGTGTTCCAGTCGATGCCCGGAACTCTATTCAACGTGTTGGCCGACGAATTGCGGTTTTTACACATTATCCTTCTTAGCATCCTATGATCACGTTCGGTGAGTATGGTGGGTCGTCTGCTGCAAGTAGCATTTTCAGTTGACCCTCTGCGCTTCCATCTCAGTATGGGTATCCCTGATTGTTGCTCGGATGTACTAAATGCTGTAAACAGGAGTAAACGCCGGTTTATTAGCTTTCTATATGATTTTGTTTTCACGGACTGCTTTATCTTCCTGTGGAGTTATTTGTTCATGGATACAATTTCAGCACGACACACACACACACACACACACACACACACACACACACACACACACACACACACACACACACACACACACACACACACACACACACACACACACACACACACACACTCTTCCTTAGCTGAGTCACTCAATTAATGAGTAGTAATGCTGCGTCGCTTCATTTACTATCGATTAATTGAATGACTCAGTCCTTAGCTGGAAAGTCCTGCGTTCAAATTCCACCCAGGGCAAGAGGATATGGACTTTCAACAGAAAGTGTGGATTAGGTCACATACAGCGGTTGCAGGACTTAGGTTTTTCGTCACTAGTATGAATGTTTGTGAATGTCTTTAGGTAGTAGATGAATTTCATCGCCCGATGTGAGATCACCAGCATCCTGCGTATCGGTGACTTAAAGTGGCTTGTCTAAATTCTCTTATCTCTAGAGTTGCTTTTCAGGTTATCTAATGTTTAACCAACCCTCGGTAGTAATGTAAAATAGTAAATAGTAATGTAAGTTGTTATGTAAAAATTAGCCGATAAGTCTAATGACCAACAAAATCCTCTGCGTATTCTAACCGTTTTCTGAAACCAAACTATAGTAAATAACCTCCAACTCGATATTTATCTTCATTTAAATATTCTGAAGGTATCAGCTTTGGATATTATTCCAAACAGTCTTTCAAATAGTGGTAATTCGATTGTAATTCCAACCAGGCTTTCTTTCAGTTTGAATCGACAGTTCGAAGTATACTTCGAAACATTTCAAAATAAATTTGTGTCATTTCCTATTTCAAAATTCCGTCGTATTCTTTTATCCTGAACTAATCTTCTTATCATGAACAATAATGTAATCAATAATACTGTTCTTGTTTGTGTGTGTGTGTGTGTGTGTGTGTGTGTGTGTGTGTGTGTGTGTTTCCCATGGGAATTTGAGTCTCAGAACAGGGAAAATTCCGTAGAAGTAAAAAGAATGTATGGCAATCCCATTGCACAAGAGTGGTGCAAAGACTGATGTATCCAGCTATCGACCAATTACTATCTCAGGAGTGGTGGTGAAGATTTTGGAAAATTTGGTTGGTGCTCGCATTCAGAAGTTGGTTGACAGAGAATCTGTACTTTGCAATGAACAGCATGAGTTTACTAACGGAAGATCATGTTTTAGCAACTTGCTCACATTCTATAATAATGTTATCATTGAGCAAGACAAGAGGAATGGATATACCAGGATACATTTGGATTTTGCTAAGGCTTTCGACAGAATACAACATGGAATGCTGGTGTATAAACTGGAGAATGTGGGTTTGAATTATAAAATATTAGCGTGGATAAGAGGATGGCTGACTGAGTGATATCAAAAAATGCTATACGGGGATGTGAATCTGCAAAATTTAAGGTAACTAGTGGTGTACTACAAGGATCAGTGCTCGGTCCACTGTTATTCAATCTATGCATTAATGATATTGGGAAGAATTTGACACACGACATACAGCTATTTGCTGATGATGAAGAGAAGATAGATAGGGTAATCAGGAATGCGGCTGATATATAGTACCTGCAGAATGATTTGAATAGGCTGGAATTGTGGACATGGAAAATGGATGTCAGACCAATGTCAGTAAATGTGGAGTCATGTACTTTCGCGTGATTAGATATCTAATGTCGTGTTATATTGGTGGGATTATGCTAGAAGAAACTGATCAGGCTATGGATTTTGGAGTATTAGTAGATGCAAGTTGAAATTCATGGGCCACGTAGCAAAGATTGCAAATACAACCTAAAAAAGAATTGCAATGCTGAAAGAACTTTTACATGTAAAGATAAGGATGTCATTTTGCCTCTTTACAAGGCCTTGATAAGACCTCATTTGGACTTTTGTGCTCAGGTCTTGTATCTTGGTTTTCATTGTGATTCTGATACAGTGGAGAGAGAGCGCAAGGAGTGTGTTAAAAATTATATTAGGATTGTGGAATACTAAATTATGAAGACAGATTGAGAATTTATAGACTTCAGACACTAGCAAACAGGATAAAGAGGGGTGATGTAATTGAGACTTACAAACTTCTGAAAGAGTCATACAGGGTTTCAGTTAATGGAATTTTTCATTTTATGGAGGGTGGAGAAAAGTCAAGAGGGCATCCTTGGAATCTGAGAATGAATGTCACTAAGAAGGGGTGAGGGCTAGATTTTTCTCTCACAGGGTGGTGTATGATTGGATAGGATTGCCATTGGATGTTGTGTGTCATTTTCCTAACAAAATATTTATTGAACTTGAGCTGCAAGAGTTACATAATAAACCAACAACTCCAGTAACAGCAAATCATCAGGAGGGGTAGCTATATCGAGCTTTGGAATTCAACTCAGTAAACATCAAGCTGACGACATGTACAAAATATGTACAAAATATGACGACATATGTACAAAATATGCAATTTCGCCAGAACCAACATCAGAATGTTTTGACAGAAGTGCAGTGTAAAATGAAGTCAGGGATATTGGAACATATGAACTCCATAAATGACCGTATAAGACTACCACCATTAAAAGCTTTACAAAAATCTAAGCTAAAACAGCTCCTCTTAGACGCAAATGCTGTAATTGAAACCATCATAACCAACAATATAAAGGAAACAAATCAGCTCCTATACAGCACAGCCTATATCATTTCAGTGAAGCTTGGTTGCAAACCGAAAGAGCAAAAGCCGAGGATGAAACAATCTGCACCATGTAAAATCTGGTTAGAATGAAAAGTCAACAAACTTCGAGCTGATCTGAGCAACTTAAATAGTTTTATAAAGAAGGACGGCTGAAAAATAATAACATCAAAAACAAACTGATTAACACATATACTTTGGCCAACAAAACAATTGCTGAAGTTACCGAACAGATAAACCAAAAAAATTACAGCGACTGCACAGAAAATTAAAAGATATGAAGCAAGAATAAACCAATATGTACAAAATATGCAATTTCGCCAGAACCAACATCAGTTCTTTCAGTCTCTCCCGAGAAATAACATGCAAACCACCATTCACCACGAAAAGAAGAAACACTCAAATTTTGGAAGTCAATCTGGGAAAATCCTATTAAACACAATATAGATGCCTCATGGATTAAGGAAATAGAATATAAAATGAAACAAAAACAAATGCAAAATGTCACTATCACTAAAAAATGGTCAGTGCTCAAGCTAGAAAATTAAAAAACTGGAGTGCACCCGGCAAAGACGAACTACATCGATTTTGGTTAAAACATCTAACCACTCTACATGATTGAATGGCAGAACAATTTAATTATTTGTTGCAGTCAGACTAAGTGGAAGACTGGATGATATCTGGGCGCACTTTTCTATTCATGAAAGATAAGGGTGCAGACTCAAGTAACTATCGTCCAATAATATGCCTACTAACTATGCTTGAGCTGTTCACTGCAATCATAGCAAATTCCATATACCACTACTTATCAGATAATCAGATTTATCCGATTGAACATAAAGGTAATTTTTCAAAAATCTAGAGGAACAAAAGATCAGATCCGTATTAATAAAATGATTCTCAGAAACTCAAAAAGACGAAAAACTAACTTAAACATGGAATGGATAGACTACAAGAAAGCATTCGATTCCCTCCCACACTCCTGGATCCTAAACTCACTAAAAATATTTGGAATTAGCAGAAACATATGTTCGTTTCCGGCTGCTGTTATGAAATCATGGAAAACAACTTGAATAGTGAATAATGAACGATTTGAAGATATCAGCATCAAACGTGGAATTTTCCAAGGTGATTCCTTGTCGCCATTGCTCTTCAACATTTCTACCTTTGTTTATGATTCTGAAGAAAACAAAACTTGGGTATGAAATTCCTAAATGTAATATTAAAATTTTCTATCAGTTGTATATGGATGACTTGAAGATATATGGAAAATCGGCCCAGCAAATAGACTCTTTATTGAACACAGTTCGTATTTTCAGTCAGGACATCAAAATGGAATTTGGTTTAGATAAATGCGCAATTTTATTTATTAAACGAGGAAAAATTAATGACACTAGCAGTTTTAATTTTGATCAAGAGAAATACATAAATGAAATTTCAGCTGACGAACACTATAAATACCTAGGAATATTAGAAGCCAATGATATTCTTCACTCAAAAGTTAAACAACAGGCAGCATCAGAATACATCAAGAGAGTTAGAAATATTCTGAAAATAAAACTAAATGGATTAAACACAATTAGCGCACTGAATTCTTGGGCTATACCAGTGATCCGATACACAGCTGGCATAATAGATTGGATAAAAGAAGACCTGGACAAACTGGACCGCAAAACTAGAAAACTAACGACTATGCATCATGCATTACATCCACGAAGTGATGTTGACCGGTTGTACCTACCAAGGAGAATAGGTGGACGGGGTCTGCTGCAAGTGAGACAGACTGTGGAAGAAGAAGAAATTAGTTTAAGAAGTCACATCGACAATAGCTCTGAGCCAATGCTTCAAGCAATTACACAAGAGGGCCTTCTAAAAGCAACAGGAAACAAATCCGATTACAAAAAAGAACAACAAAATAACCGATATGTACGCTGGAAAAATAAACCCTTGCATGGCCAATTTCTTCGAGATACTGAGGACAAAATTGACGTGAACAAGACGTGGCAATGGATACAATACGGATACATTAAAAAAGAAACAGAAGGATTTATTCTAGCAGCTCAAGAACAGGCATTACAAACTAATGCAATCAAAGCAAAAATTTTGAACATCAATAATAACAGCAAATGCAGATTATGCGATCAGAAAGATGAGACTGTAGAACATCTAATCAGTGCCTGCAGCAAAACAGCTCAAACTGATTATAAATACCGCCATGATCAAGTGGCCAAAATAACTCATTGGCATGTATGCAAACAATATGCCTTTCCTACTTCTGATAACTGGTGGCAGCATAAAATAGAGACTGTATTGGAAAATGAAACAGCAAACATTCTCTGAGACTTTCAAATACAAACTGATCGGCATTTGGAACACAATAGACCTGACATCACAATTATCGAACATCGAAAGGTTTGGATTATTGATATCGCAGTATCCAGTGATAACAACATTAACAACAAAGAACTAGAAAAAAATTACTAAACATCGAGATCTGGCAATCAAAGTTGACTGAATGTGGTTTAAACACACCAAAGTCATCCCAATAGTTATCGGTGCACTTGGTGCAACGTCAAAGTAGCTATCTAACTATTTACAGCAATTAAACATCAACGAAGTGACCCCATATGACCTACAAAAAACAGCATTACTTTCAACAGTCCATATTTTACGACGCTACCTGACAGACTATTCTTAGATTCTTGGGTAGAATTTGAAATGTTCTGTATCACCAGTCAAATTGTTGTTTATATGATATCTTGTTTTGAGTGTGTATCAATTATGTGAAGAAAATAATAATAATAATAATAATAATAATAATAATAATAATTTAGATATGTATATATTTGCATTGGAACATGGTATTAATAACGACTAATCCATGTCCTGAGTAGAAATATAGAAAGTTATTATTATTATTCGTCCTTTAGATATGAGAACACTTCTCTGGAATCCTTGCTGTGAGTGGAATATCGATTAATCCTCATCATGTCCTGCTTCTCAAAAAATAATGCTTTTTTCTGGTCTTAGTTTTGAAAACCCATATCTGCAATCAATACAGTATTTCGCTTCCTGGATTAATCCAGACTTCCAATCTTTCTTGTTATAAACATAAGACCATAATCTCCTCTCCTGCATCCAAAAAAAAATTCGATTCTCTCTCTCTCTGTCTTTAGGAACGACTGTTAAATCTACTCAAATCACAAATCCATCCAGTAATTGCATATTGTTCTCACTTTTAGGGCAGTACTCCTAAGAGTTCCCTAAAACGTATTTGTCCAGTAAAGAAGAGAGTAATTCCGATCCTTTTCTTGTCTTATGTTAAGACACACGTGCAGCGGCTATAGCTATCCTTTCATATTCAGTTCCAAACTTAAGAACAAACTTTTCTCCTTTTTTATTCATTCCTTGTGCTGTCACCTTTGACACTCCATGCTGTGTAGAAACAACAACCTCTCCTTCACCATAAGAAGTAAATTATTTGATTTAAAGTGTATGATAAATGCTGCTACATATTTGCTCAAAAATTATGAAAACCCATATTGCTAAATCTTATTTTTTTCTAATTTAGTATTGACTAAAAATAATTCTTAGTAAAATTTTTTTAAATGCATTTAAAAACATCAGTTGGGAAATACCATTCGGGATTACAAATATGCAAAATATATCGGAAATATATAATGAAATAACTCCGCTATGACTAGATGAAGTTTAAAAAATGGGATTTAAGATACACAAAGATGTATCTTCAAGTGGTTCAGTTTTATTTATACGACTAATTATGCTCACAAAATAATTGGAGATAATTCAGTATGCTTTAGTGCAGTAATTTATGTCGTTAAGCCTGTCAGTTAAATCAGTTAAAGACATCTATAAAAATATTATTATTTTTTTTGTCGATATGGTTCCGAATTTTGGCGAGACAGTCTGTACCAGTTGTTTTTATTTGACCACTTGAATGACAAAATCATATAAAACAATAGCATGCTGCAATACAGATGCCAAAATTCTTTTGATAATAAATTATATTACCATACAAGAATCCGACAGGCAGCTTTTATGTTGTCTGCAATCATTTCTTTACATTTTAAAATGAATTAACCCAAAACAAGTACGCATATATGCTTTTATTTAAAAGCATCAAATATAACCATCCATATTTCCTTTATTTGTAACTTTAAATTAATTTATTAAGGCCAACTAAAATAAAAATTAAATTTAACTAATTTTTATTACGATATAAGTTTAAATAATTCAACACAAAGCAGATTCACCGGTTAGTCCATAACTGCAATACACACGAAATGGAAAATGGAAAATTTCTTTGTGTGTGCGATATTGGCATACTTGCTAGAAAACATTTTCTATCGCTGCAGTGGGGTGATTAGAGTTAAACAGAATGTGTACGTTCTGCCAACACCTTTTTTGAGATTTATCTCCCCTCCCCCATACTCGAACAGTATTTCCCTCGCAGTATTTAAAATAAACAGAAAAAAACTGTAATAGGAACCTAAATAATTTCATTCTTCTTTGTTCATATCAAATACAGGTTATTTATTAGTTTGCTGTTATACTGAGCATAAACCGAAGTGACACATTCTTTAACGATTTCATCTACAATACAGCGTTTTCTCCAAGGTGATTTGGGGGTTTGGAGAACCTCATGTGAAAACCTCTTCTCCTGAGAAACAAGACATCAAGTGTCCAGCAAACAAATGAAATGTCAATTTCGACTAGAATTTCTGTGTATATGTGGCTCATTATCAACGTTGTCTTCTCGTTTTGGGGTGATCAATATTTACGAGTGACATAAATGTCATCGGTGCAGCGGGCTTCCATAAATCACTTGTCTCAATTAGGACGTTCTAATAGCGACCTGTGACGTCAACACTTCACTTTACTGATGACGCAAGTTGGAGTATCGACGTACATTACGACGCTGCGGGTTGGTCATAAGAGGATATCAACCTACATGACAACCTTGGCGAATACCAAGTGCAAAGTGGCTGCTAAAGACTTAATGAAATTGCAAATTTAATATGAGACGACTGCATAGTTTTAATATTAACATTTTCATGCAGTTTTAGAGCTAAGAATATACTCGTATATACCAGATATTTTGAGAATATTTAGAATACTGCATGTGCGTTTCGTGACATCCTCTCTCATTGACTTCAATCGCTACTGTAGAATGCATACGTTATCACGTTAGACTTAATAATAATAATAATAATAATAATAATAATAATAATAATAATAATAATATGGAAGTCATGGCGAACATATTTTCTAATCTTTGATCATACTTACTTTTAAAATTATAAAATTCCAATATATCTCCCTCTTCTTTTTTCCTTTTAAATTCGTTTCTTCTCGTCTTCTTACTACATCATAAAAACATAGAAGATCGAAGAGCGACACAAGAGTTGTCTCACGGTGCTTGAGAAACTAGGCAGAAGCTATCAAACTGATGTGAAATCGAGTATCACTCCCCTCATAGCGAGCAGGGGAGTTATGCTTACTCTTAGAAGCTTCCCCTTTATATAATTTCCGGATCACTTTATTTATATTTTATTGTTAATTCTATGATAATGATAGTCGCACCTTTTGTTGAAATTCTAAGGTAAATCACTAATTTCCAATTAGTGATTTTACTTTAGTGTTCATATTCAACAATTTTTAGAGGGGGGGGGTGAACCATTTTTCAAGATTTAAGAAATGATTTACAAAATATCACATTTTTGAGACCTTCCGCCTCTCCAAACGTGTGATCTTTTTTAAGAACTATTCTTGATTTAATTCTTAAAACGTTTCTGGTTTAAAAATGCAAGTAGAAATTACAATTCACTTGAAGCAGTGTCTGATGCTTTTTAATCGGATTTTTTTTATAAATATTTTGCATACGGAAAAGTTTGATAATTTAAGAAGATTATTTTCCTTTCTTTTTTGTTAAAACGACAAAAATTGAAACACAAAACATTCTTGACAAAAATGCAATATGAAAAATTACACAAATTCTTTAATCTCCAAAAATTCCTATCGACAAACATTAATGTTTAAGTTTCGTTTTAATATATTCACTGTTGAAAATGTTGAAATTCTGAGAGATGTGTTCTTTCCTTCAGCAGTCACTTTTTTCTTTTCTTAAATACAGCAGTATACGATTCAAAGAAATTTGTAACCCTGTCGCCAGTAGGTCGTCTGATGCATGAGTCAGTCACGTCATGCAGTAATTTTGTTGCATGCTGCTTATATTTTGATATGCATCATAGCGTGCAGCACTATCGTGAGTTCACCCACTCTATTATTCGATAAATTTCTTGAACATGCAATCCATTTATAGAATTTAACTGCGAATATTAAAAATGTTCTGAGATTTCTTTTATTACCGGCGGTCAGTTTTTGCAACTCGAAAAATTAAAATGTTACGTTAATTAAAATTAATAAAATTAAATTAAATTAAAATGTTTTAATAAAAATTTAAAAAAAAAAGAATATATATATATATATATACACTAGGGGGCTCCGTCCCCTGACGCCTACGGCGCCCAATTCCCCGTGTTCTGGACTGGTAGGCCGGTTCTCCTTGAATTCTGATGACTCGAATTTTGAAGACTCGACACTCAGGGTAGCCCCTGAGTTTCAAAATGTTTCAAATAACTTGACAAAAACGTTACACAAAAACGTTTCATAAAAAGGCTTATCATTTTATATTATAGAGAGTAGAAAAACGTTATACAAAAAAATTACAAAAAAAGTTGCATAAAAACGTTACACAAAAACGTTTCATAAAAAGGCTTATCATTTTATATTATAGAGAGTAGAAAAACGTTATACAAAAAAATTACAAAAAAAGTTGCATAAAAACGTTACACAAAAACGTTACAGCTTACATCCGTTTCAAGCCGATGTCACATCCGTTTCCAATTTCAGCTTATCATTTTATAGTATAGAGTAGATAAAACAGAGAGAGAGAGAGGGGGGGGATAGAAAAATACGATCTCCTGGTTCGAAAGTAGCGAATAATAATAATATTGTTTTGGTGGTCCTCATTTGCATCCGAATAAAATGACTGGGTGTCGGTCATCTTCACCAAATGGGAAAGATCAGCTGAAGCTGTCAAAATGTTTCGCACTAATTAATGCCACAAGCTCATCATGCAATTTGTTATTTAGAATATTTCTTCTACTGTTGGGTTCCACGAATATAACTTGTTATTAATGATGTATCAATCAATAAAGATCAAAAGTTACTCTCCTGTGTGTGGAAGTGATGCTTTCCATAGCGTAATGACAATATATTTGTCTTAGAATATAAAGGCAATATTAAGACAATATACTCATCTCAGCTTGCAGAGAAGTCAAGTGCTCTCATAATGCAACCAGTAATAAATAGTAGGGATGAATAACATAAATATCATTTATTGTCACAGGTAATATACTATCCTACCCATTGGGAAATTTTCCCAAAAGAGCTCAGCAGTATGCTAATATCTGAAGAGAACTGCTTGCCAGTTCCTTGGAGAAAACAACTGCAAGGAAACAGATCTACTACAACAATTTAAACAACACACAGAATCAATGAAAAAACAATATCAAGTAGCACTTCCAGTCTCAATAAGAAATCAGTTTGACAACGAGATCATGTTATGTGTTTTGCAGAATTTCGAGGACATTCCTCTGAGAATTACAGAAGGAGGCACCTTCAACCCTGACTTCTGTTTAACAGTTAGAGCGAGTGTGTGCCGTTCTGCGCTAGAGCTATATAAACTTTTACCAATAAGACAAAGCCGGAGAGCACACATAAGCGAGTGACAGAAAAGATCGAGAGCTGGAGATGGGCATTTACAGATATAATACTGGCATCATAGCATTAGTTGCTTTGTCTATAACACCAAATAGCTAAATGGAGCTTCTCTCGAGGAAAGCACACAATCTGGGTCTAGTACCATATGATTATATGATATCAGTTGTTGCGATCACTTCTATTTCTTGAGTGGATGGAGCTTCCCTAGTGTTGAAGAAATCGAGACTGAGTGTCGAGAATGTTTCGCCTTCAGTAACTAGATTAAACTAAGCTTGAACTGCGGAGTAATCGAACTGTTTACAGAGAGATGGAACAATTCTAAACAATAGCTTTGAATTGATCGTGTAAAATTAAATGTAATTGCTGATTTAAATGTTAACCACTTGAGCTTAAAACGAATTTAAATAGTATCTTGTGCCATACATAATATAAGCAAAATCCATTCTCAGTGAAAGGTGAAACATCCTAAACAAATGCTCACCATGTTAGTCACTAATTCTTTGATCTTATTCTCATTATACTTGATGTTTGAAATTACCGCTGAAGTCGCTGAAGACAATAATCCCAATCATTGTGTCTATTAATTGCATGTGTTCTTCTGGCCGGATTTTCTGGTTGGCGGATGCAAAAACTCTGCCACCTCCATATGATACTCACTAACTGATCTACACTTAATAAAAAAGAAAGATCTAGGTTCAAATCCTGTCTATTGTTAATAATAGACGGGATTTGAATCCGTGCCTTTCCCTCTAAAGGACATCGTTGATACTAATTGAGGTACAGAATCTCTCATTATTTATGCACCAATATTCACATACTCTTTCTTACTTCATTATTAGTGCATGCATTTCAAAGTTATCATCAGAAAAATATTTCGAAAGTTGCCATTTTTGTGAGATCACCAATTAAAAAAATAAATAAAACGTGTCATAAACTATTTCGCATATCCTGCTTCCTATCCACATATCGCTTTGTTTTTATTACAGTTTCGCTAGTAAAGAATGTCTCAAAATAGATTCATATACTGCCCTGGTTGTCCAAATTCGAATCCGGCCGTGAGTATGGATGTTTTTGTGATTATCTTTAGGCGGAAGAACAATTTCATCACCGTGCTTCATAAGCAGGGCGGTAGTCTGAAGGCCTGAAGTGGCTTGAAAAGTTCCATGTTTATTCTCTAGAGTCTAGAGCAGGATTTCTGGATCAGGTAAAAATGAATAAAAAATTATAAAATTTAATAAAAATAGAAATAAATCCTTAGCTTATCAACTGTACGAATGTAAATAGGTTTACCAAAACCTTTCGCGGGTGGGAGTCACATTAAAACAATTGAATCAAAATGGATTCATTTGTGTCTGTGTGATGCTGCGCAACACTTTCGTTTCAAGTCATTAAAAGGAGTTATACATGTTCTCAGCTAACTCTCTTGAAGATATTCCTCAACAACAGAATTTGACTTTCTGTTGCTGCATAAATTGAGATTCATTATTCTATATTGCCATCTCGATTTATCTTAAGCCGATCGTCACTTTCTCTTCCCATTTTTAAAGTGTCTTGCAATACTGAAGATATTGCATGGTTAAGCTAGCTAATTCTAATTCTGGTGTTAATAGAAGTACAAGCTAATCACACTCTCTCTGAACTACTATTCAAAACAAAACAGTGTAGGAAAAAAGACTGTTTAGCACAATCACGTGGTATAACATTGTATATGATGACGAGTATAGGTAAGCTAGGCTGCGGTAAAGCTGAATTGGTAACAGAAGTGCGTAATGCGAAGTAAATTAATAGATGTAGTAATTACTTAAGCTTTAATTTTAAAAAAATGTCATGTACATCGTATATATGGATATGTACATAACATCCTCTTAATTATCGGTATGAATTTTATGGCATTGAGAATATAGCAAAATTGACTTCACTTTGATGTAGTAATTACTTAACCGGTAGCCATTATAAAAGGGAATATATTCGAGTCGTGGATGCGATGACTAATATCGTTTTTATTTAATCTAATCCAATATAATCTTATCTAAATGAATTTTAATATGAACTAAGAGGTCTCTCTATAATGCGTAGAACTATTTCAGAGTTAGGCTGTTTGGAATTATGGCCGAAGTTACTAACACTGCTAGACCAGTGTGTCTTTTATTTGCGTATGTTTCTCTGGCGGTTTTCTTGTTCTGTTGGAACTAGAGATACCGCGAACCATTTATTTATAAATCTTCAAAAAAAAAAAAAGAAAAGTTAAATATCTGGAGGAAAGGAACATGAAACCCTAATGTATACAAACCGATTAATTACTGCAAGAGACGGGGAGAATCAGCCAAGGAAATATTCAGGCGTATTCCCTCCTTACCTTTAACACGAGGGACATTTTTATGACAAACGTTTGATCGCAAGTCTCATAACTAACAACTAAGTCCATTTGAATGTTTTTTAGTTTCTCCTCTCCAGCACGTAGTGATCTTCCTTTTCATGAAGTTATTTTTGGTACGACCTAAGCTTTACATCTTTCGTTATTGATTTTTCAGCATTGATGTCATCGCTGCGTCACCATGAAAATTTCCGCAACAGAGTGTTTGCCATCACGTATAGCAAGCGGCTTTACTTTCACTAAATGCGCGTGTTTCATCCTAAAATCTTTCCTAATCGGATTGCTTGCTGTTTGAATTATATAAAACTCCTCTTTATTTTGTCACCATTTATAAGTCTTAGATGTTGAAGCGGTTCTTTTCTGTTATTTTACTTTTTCTGTGGCATCATTCGTTTATTGAGCATTATTTTCCAGAAAATCGGACTTTTGTTTGTTTGTCTAAAAACGGATTCATTAAGAGTTTTAGAATTTGGAAAAATAACACTATTAACGTCACTGCTTTAACTTTGTGTGTGTGTGTGTGTGTGTGTGTGTGTTCATGTAGCTCATACGGATTAGTCAAAGTCAATGATAACATCATACATGATAAGTAATTGTTCGCTTGTTTTTACTTTTGAGGAAGCCTTACAGAGTTTACACTTTTTGTTAGCTGCTACAAATATTAGTGCTATTATTGGTAATGTCATAAATCGCATTAATGTCATAAATCACTTTTTTTCACTTTTCTTTGGTAGATGTGACGTCTTCAGAGAATTATCTAAGAATACTGTGATCATTGTTTCTGATAATGGTAATACGATTATAGTTAAATTACTAATTAACTGGCCTGAATTCAAGGGCCCATCGACAGTAAATAGCGGGGAACTGAAAATCATCGTTCCCTTCGGTGAGTTCTATTTTTTTTTTTTTTTTTTTTTTTGTGAATGTGTATATATGCAAATTTTATAATTAATGCAGTAAAAGTTGAGGTACTTTTGGTAATTTTTTTTATTTTTTGGTGCAAGCAGGGAGTTTCTTATCATTCCAGGATCGAATCCTGTGATTATAAGAATCTTTAACATTTAACAATTATAGTATTTAATGAAATTATCACACTCTTTAGCGAAACTATCATAATTGTCTTTAACTATAGAATAAAACGTATGCCAGAGTAAATAACTTTTTATTATGTAAATATTTCGTCTTATGTGTCATAAGACATTATCAGTACAACTAACGAACAACAATAGGAATTGAATTAAAAAAAAATAGTAGTGAGCATGCTTAAATTGGAATCCCTGTATGTGTACAGTCGGATGTTCATGGGTTAAAAACTACTGGACTAAATTTAAAATTACTTAAATTAAATGAAAATATAAACCATCTAATCCATGAACACGCGACTGTATACTTAGAGGGATTCCAATTTAAGCATGCTCACTACTATTTTTTGAATTCAGTTCCTATTGTTGTTCGTTAGTTATACTGCTGATACATAAGGCGAAATATTTACATAATAAAAAAGTTGTTTACTGGCATACGTATTATTCTACAGTTATGAATACCCCACAGGTTTCACGAAATAAATAAATAAATGTCTTTAATTACAATTAGTTACGATTTCGGTGAATTGCGCTATCACGACGATATTTTTATATTTAGACGGATTACTGCACAGTAAAAAGCTACGAAATGTGAAGAGAAATGGAAACACACACAAATATATATATAATAAACATATATATTTCAACGTCGCTCAGGAAAGCACTTCAGCTTTCATTTTATAATTTGCATTAATCAAACTTATACTGGTTTGTTGTTCAGCAGATTTTAATAACTATAAAATGAAATTTCTGGGCGAACGAGACAAATTAAATTCTTCAAGAATATTTACATAAAATTAATCTCAACAATCAAAATCAACGGGGACTGATGCAAAATGCTAAAAAAATGTTTTTTTTTTTTTAAATAAAAAAATGTCAAATGTAAAAGCGAACCCGCTGCAAAATAATAGTGAATGATTAAGCAGAAACTTTATTCTTTTTTTAAAAAAATTGCTCTGAATTTTCATTCTGATAGAAGCGAACAAAAAAAAAAGGAAGAAAGAAAAAGAAAGAAATTAAAAAGAAAAATTTTTTTCATCACCCTCTCTAACTTAGAACTGGTTCAGCGACGAAAATTAATGCATGGCCACATACGCATTATGATCAAATAATCAATAGGCTTAGTAGCCTTTCATCACTGTACGGTTGGAAACTGTTCAGAGTTGAATTTTCAGATTGTCGATACATATGTTGTTTTCGCAAGATGGTATGATGTCTGTGATAGACATACGCCATTGATAAAGATCTATTAAGTGGCGATACTTTTATAAGCATCCGATGAGTGTGTCAAAAGTTATATTATGTGTATGACGTTCAATCCGTTTGTTTTGGCTTATGTACGCTAAACATGTAATTTTGTTTTGCTGATTATGATCCTCTAAATTATCAGAGTGAAACTAAAATTGAAAAGAAAAGACACAATTTAATGGGGATTCTGAATACTAAATTTCATCAAATTCCATTCAGGTAGTTCAGAATTATTAATATCAGGTCGAATCGTTTTGTCCCCCCCCAAAAAAAAAACAAATAAATAAATAAACAAAAATAAAATAAAATAAATAAATAAATCTGATTATAAGGACTTTAAATACCAACTTTCTTAATCCGATTGTAAATACCAAATTTCAGTAAAATCTGTCCGATCATGGTCTCCAAATATGCGCATTTTGCAAAACACTCATAAAAATATTCGTCAAGTACTGCAAAGGCAAAAACTTGGCTGCAATGTAGAAGTGACTGCGTAGTTGATATTGCCTTACTTATTGAAAATTTGGTTCTCCATTGAAATTCCAGCAACAGCAGTATTATTAAGACAGAGAAAAATAGCAAAAATGTACTCACTTCTAAAATTAAAGTACTCCTTTTTTCTCACTACCACTCGGCTCACTTTTTTTTTTTTTTTTTGCATAGAACATCAGGCAATGTTTTTATTACAAATCAGGATTCTCAGTAAAATATCATAGTTATGCGACTGACAATTAAATGAACTAAATCATAGTTAAAGAGAGTGAATCGCAGCAGCTCTAACGTTGTTGGTTTGAAGTTCTCACGACTCTTACATCGTGCTGATCCTTGGTCGGAAAGATCTGGGTTCGAATCTCATCTAGGATGTGAGTAATGTTTATAACTACTTGTTCGTTAAACCCTTTTTTCCCATCTCGTGAAAAACAGGTTGTAGAATGCATGGAATTAACACCCACACATCCACACACACACGCGCGCGCGCGCGTGTGTGTGTATTTATGATAGCTCTGTATTACTTAAAACTTAGTATTTCTTAGCCTGGCTTCCACTGACGAGACCTCAATAAAGGTCGAAACCGGTCTGGGTAGTGGCCCCTTGCCTTTAATACATAGCATCATACATCTCCTCCAGGAGATGTGCTTTGCATTAATGGTAAATATTAAGAATAGTGATCGGAGCTTATTCTACTTTACCACGAGTTGCCTTGACTTGCACTTCCTGCAGGGTCAGCTAAACTTGCAACACTTGCAGGCGCAAACTTGACTGACTTGTCTGTTTGCTTACTTGGGAAATGGAGTAAAAAACCAGGTTTATATTTAAAACAGCTTGGTATCTTTAACATATATTATACCCCCAAGGTAAAAAAACTCTCTACATCTATCTCTCATCCTGAGATTTTTATTTAATAAGGTCAAAGTACCTTATGGTAACTTGTTTTGGTAAAATATTTATAAGCTCTGTATTACTTAAAACTTAGTATTTCTTAGCCTGGAAAACTACTTTTGCAATTCTAATATAGTAAACAATTTAACGCATATTCAGAAATCGATTTTCCACTTAGTTTACTCATATAAATGTGTTACTAAGATCCTGTCCCTAACATGTTATCTTTTTCTTTGTTATTTATCAGATTTGTGACTTAGAAAACAATCATCCATCAACTTGAATATATTTATGCATCAGAAATTCTTATGGGTTAAATAACACATTTTTCGCTATATTAACATAATATTAAACTACAGTTCAGTAGAAATTAAATAGTCCTTAATTATTAAGGACTTTATAGTCCTTAATAATTAAGGACTATAAAGGAATAAACAAAAATGTAATAATAAATTTATAATAATAAAAAACACCATTAGAAGAATCAGATATTATTTGAAAATAAATCTTAATAAATGGTAGGTTCCGAATATATTAATTTTTGTTGGGAATGAATGAAATATTCCAATAAATTTTGATATTTGAAGTCTATCGTCTGCAGACTCGAAATGCAACTGTTATATGAATTAATAATAGGTTGAATGAATTGGATCTTTTTGAGAGTATCATATACAGAAAGCCAGTTTATTTTGACAAAATTTCACGATATATTTCTCCCGACTACGAACTAACCCGTATGGTACTATAGCACACACATATGATGCCAAGCAAGGTTATCATGAGTTGCGTCGTGTCAAAAAAGCACTAAATTCTATTTGCAGTTGTGGTGATTACCCACATGTAAGCAGAGAAGAAAACTGATTTAACAAATGAAACACCAGGTAGACGATGGATGCTGGTAATTGAGAAGAAATACATAAACATCACTAATTTATTTATTTAATTTTGGGAAGTTTGGAATATGTCAGTAATGCTGCAGGGACATTCGTTGTTTGTTAACGTGTTTAGATGAAACAGAACTTCCTCGAAAGTGAAGAGCTTTATATACTGTGTAATATGCCATATGCCCACTTTATACATATTATAAGCAATGAGAATTTAATAACGTAGTGCGATGAATGAGAGTGTAATTTCATCAGATAGGGAAACTATAAAAATGCCCACTCCATGAAAAAAAAAAAAAAATTGCCCATCTTTCTCCCCCACCCCAAGAGAAAGTGGGTGTCTCTTAAACTGTTGCAATCAACATCTAATGTAAAAAAAATATATTTCAAATTTCAGCTTATCAGTTTAAATTAATTACAGGATTTTATAGCCGAACTGTCACGTGTATTGTTATTATTATTACCTGACACTTCCAAGGACTCATCGCGGGAGGGCACACTACTTCGCCACACACAACTTCTCGTCTCCCCTACTTAATCCTCAGCTACACAGTCGACACTACTACCACAACATACACAATGCCATTTACCGTCTTGTCCGCTACCACCAATAGTATTTTACTTCTGTAAATTACGTGTTCCTTGGCCGATTTGCTGTATGCGGGATAAAATATTACAAAAACAGAAAATATTACTAAGCAATGGGTGTATTGAAATCGTCTGAATTTTCGATTTTAGGAATATATTCAAAAATCATTCTCAAGTAAATACTAAATAAGATTGTGTTGTTGTATTAATATAAATAGTTACAAATGTGAATTATTAGTTAAAGTAATTTTGTATTAGTTTTGTTCATTGCCCAGGAGACAGTGGAAGCTTAATTGTCCTCCCTCTTCAAATGTGACATATGCATTCTCTCTCTGGTAACAAATGAACGTTGTTACTCTCCTTTTGGATGCAGCAATATCATCATTGACCTAATGACATTTTACGAAGCCATGACAGTTACTTTCCCTTGATAGTTAAGAGAAAGAGTAAACAGTGCATTTGTTCAGCTCAGCCGTCTCCACCTCTCCAGGCACACATGCATAACGTCTTACAAATTCTCTTGAGAGAAAGTGAAACGTTGTCCACTGTTTCCAAAACAAATGTCCTTCCTGTCCACTTTCTGCTACATGCAACATATATTCAATATTTTAATTGAAATGGATTATATCTGATTGTATTCAAATATCAAGAACGTTTCTTAGAAAGTAGTCAAATGTAATATTCATTGTACGGGAAAAGAGCATGCGTTTATATTGTTTTGAGAAGGAACGTAATTCTAAAACGATGTTAGTCTCTTTTAAGCGTTTCAAATTTTTAACGCACAAGTCTATTTCTCCACTTCTTTTTTTTTCTTCGGTTCAAAGGGTAATAACCTCGTCATGGTAGCGCTGTAAACAAAACATGTTACTATTGTGCTGTACTTGAATGCTGCATGAAGGTACCCTTCATACAGTACATAGTGCATGCACTTTTTTGTGCCTACACATTCTCTTGAAGAATGGGTTTATCCCTTGTCTCCCGACGACGCCAATGGATTTACAATGTGTCCCACGATGCTACCTACAATGTATCTTGCCATGGTCATAAAAGGAATATTTATGTCGGGGAGCGAAGGTTTACTCAAAGAAACATCGAGAGCTACGTCTGGTGCAAAGAAATGTCGACAGACATTGTTCTGTATTCTAGACGATACTGCTTCGTTGCTTTCCAAAAAGTTTGTTGGCAGAAAAGAATAAAAAGAAAGTAACGAGCCAAGCATAATAGGTATTATTCACACGTTTTTGTGCTAATAACGAGTGATTAATACATTTTTTTAATTTATATATATATATATATATATATATATATATATATATATATATATATAAATTTAGTAGTGAATTTATTACGAAATTCAGTGACCTGATTAATTTTTTTTTCTTCTTCTTTTTATTCTCTCCTTCCCTCCTATTTTACCTTGCGGTGTCGAGGATTTTTCTACACTTAATCGCTACCGATTAAGTTACTCACTAAACTAATTCATACAAACAAAACTGAAAATTCTTTGGAGGCATTTTATAAAATAAACAGCATTATCAGACTTTCCATCTGGAATGCTTTTATCTTATTTAATTTGGGAAATGAATTATTTAATCAGTAATTAATATCACCATTAATAGTTTAAGACTACTATAAAGAGCCAAGAGGCTATTTTTCCGGCGACATGAATTAAGTTAAGGAGATAATAAATCCAGTATTATTTTACAGCCGGGTACGAAACTCGGAGATCGAAATCCATCGAAATCTAAGCGTTTCATGCCGAAGAACTATCGGCGAGTTCAAGCGTAAGTCATCACTTGGGTAGTATGTTGTACTACCAATATTATGGCAACTCGAAGCAAAGTTTTGAAGTTGATGACTTACTAAGTGATGACTTACGCTTGGACTCGCCGATAGTTCTTCGGCATGAAACTCTTAGATTTCGATGGATTTCGATCTCCGAGTTTCGTTCCCAGCTGTAAAATAATATGGGATTTATTATCCCCTTAACTTAGTTCAAGACTACTGTTAAAAGTTTCAAAATTCGTTTCCAAAATATTCAATACAAATAAGTGCGCGTGAGCAATGATGTGTATCACCATGGAGAAATTGATTCAGTTTCCTTTTTAACTTACATCTCTAGTTTTTCCATGCAAGGTGCAAAAATGGAGAAACGTCTTGGGGGTGGGTTTGTGTATTTGCTTGTTCTTTTTTTTTTTTTTTTTCGACTGGTACAACGTCTTCCCGTTGTGATGCAGTAGTGCCTTGGCTACCTAAGTGCTGTGTAATTCTACCAGAAAATGTAAGAGAAAAGAAATATTCTTATATCTTGAAGAATGAATACAAGGGATAACCTGGAAGGAATTTGGTAAAGGCGACGTAGAGACGTTCTTTAGGATTTCTCCAGTCTATAGACCGTTTCCAGTGAATATCGTTCATTCAAATCATTGGTGCTCCTAATCTTGAACTCATCAGATAGGTATATTCAATTTCCTTTTCTATTTGGTAATCCAATCGAATAATTCTGATGATTAGTTTTAAGAAGCTTATTGAAGGGATTGAATTGGATTGTCACTTGTTTTCTTCCTGTTTTACTGATCTGATCCCTGTGGATTCTGTGTTTTATTCCGCAATACATTACATGGCCTTCGCAAAAACTTCAGATATTTCACTATAATTTAATCATATCGGCTAGTTTCTCGTGCTCATATTTCTTTTCTCTCATTCCCTTCCGTACTATTTATTTTCTGTTTTCATCCATCAAGTTATAAAGTTACTTACAAAGAAAAATGAATCTGTCTGGCATACATATCTTTCACTAGTGATAACGCACATTAATTCCGATTTTACGTATTAAACACTGTTGCCAACTAGTATTTTCTGATGAAATTTGCCAGTCCTCTTTTAATACACAGTCATAGCGCAGTCGCGAGACCTTTCGACGTTTAACGTTCTATTGGAAAATCCTGGGTTTGAATTCCGTCAAGAAGGCGAGGGTCCTTTATATGAACTTCTTTTCAAATTAAGATTTCATAGATTTTTAAGGTAAGGCAAAAAACATCATGTTTCATCCCGCAAACAAAAGCAAAAAACAGGCAAACCAGCCAGAGAATTCACGAAACAATCTTTTTACATGTTGAAGTTTCAGTATTTCTACTTATCTTTCTCTTATAATAAAAGAATATCTCATGTTGAAAATAATTATTGTAAATTCTATTTCACTATTGCTCTATATGTCAGAAGAAGAGTTCGCTATTTGAAATCTGACACTAACTTACCTCTCCATAATTAGAGATTTGAGATAATTTCTGAATTTCATTCTGTTCAAAGTACTGGAATATTATTCAATTATTCATTTAGTTGAATACATTACATTATAATTCTGAAGTCTATTCGAGGCTGTGAATTTCGAGTCATTACTTAAAGGTATGCATCGCGTGACTAAGTGCAATCTATTAGTTCAAACACTGCCATCACACTAATTCCTTCACATTCATTGCGGCAGCAGATTTACAAGTGAATTCAGGCATTAAGATGCCAGCAATAATGGCACTTCTTTTGTAAACTTTCATTGCAACATATCCTTGAATAAATTCGGGTTTATTCGAAATATTAGAACTTTGTCCATGGAAAACGCTCTGAGTTGAATGGCCAAATCCTTTTATCCTCTGTCCCTTTTCTAACCAAACAAAAGTTTTGTAAAGGTCGAAAACCACGTAACCGAGAAATCCTAGCTAACTGAAAGATAAATGAGTCTTCAGATAAAATGGTATTGATTCACATATTGAGAGAAAGATATGGAGCGGTTGGAACAGTAAATTCTGTCCTAAAAGCTAAGCTAATGTCTGAATGGGACATAGCCATCAACTTATTCATTTTACTTCATTACAGAACAAAATAAGAGGATCTTTGTTTTAAATAGGGATAGCTAATTTCCATCCTTTGATCAGCATTTTACAGAGACCTTGTCAAGCAAAAGTCAACTGATTAGAAGCTGTTGCTTCGCTTACAACCAAAGTGTGTTATGTCTGCTTGCATTCATCGTCATAAAAATCGTAGCAAAATATTACTTTTTTTTTAATGTGACTCCCTCCCACGAAAGGTTGTAACCTAGTACATTACCGTGGTTGGGCTAGCTGTATTATTAACGGTCCCTAATGGTAAAACAGCCTTCGCACGACCATCAACGGAGCTTTATATTTGATGTCTTGCTAAACCAGAAGGATATAACAATAAAATAGGAATAATACCTTTATAGGGAACATTCTCTTGCGATGCAATAAAATTTACGCTAATGCGAACATCAGTAAAATTCCGTTAGAATCACAATGATGCTCTTTGTACAAGGAAAGTAACGTTGATTTATAAAGTAGCGTTGAATTTATACTTTGTTATCGTTTAACAGGAAATATCAGAAATACTATAAATACAGTTGGTTTACTGTATCTTGCTTTAGTACAAGATCTACCGTGTACGTCCTCGAAATTTAAGAGTCACGCTTTCTTCTTTTATGAAAATGCTGACAACCGCTTTTGATGGTTTATTTTATGTATCGCGCACTTTGAGCTAGGTACAAAGCAAAACGGATAAGTAGCACTCTCTTCGACGAACAAGAGTCAAATTGTGACTATATGAAATAAAGATAAAATCACTACGGAGAATGCATTCCAGAAATGTGTCATCCACTTTTTCACTTCCTAAAGCGTATCAGTTTTTAGTCGCATGCGTCTTCAGGGAACCATTTTCACTAATCAGTAAGCACAGATCACAAAGAGTATTTTTTTTTATTCATCAAGAATCTCGTACACTGTGAGAATCAGCTTCCATCCTCATGCGGTCAGATATATCAAAATGTAAAGAGATGTGTCGTTGTCAGTATTTCTTAACATCATCACAGTCTTCAGACATTCTTAAAGTACTAATGGTGATGATTCTTAATAGTAAATTAACGCTTCTCAAGCCGTTCATTGCAGTGTCGGTGCATAGTAAAAATCTGTTTTAGACACTGCCCCCTTTCAAGTACAAATCGCTGCATGCTCAACAGTTCCACTACATTATTATTAATTGAAATCACGGCGAAACAACTAAGGCTATGAGGCTAGTGTAGTGTGTCTGCTAGCATATCTTATGCATTCTCTGGCGGGTTTTCCTGCTTTGCAGCATAAAAAAAAAAATTTTCCCTCTCGTTTCTGTTTCCTAGAAGGAAAAACTCTACTTCCCCTGTATGAGAGCAGCTGACCTCTGAAAGCTGGCCTCTGCAGAGTACTAGATGATTAGAACTATTTGGAGTTTTGAAAAAGATGTTCTGCAATCTTCTTTCACTACGCGTTATTCCCACTTCCTATGCAGGGTCCGCGTGTTACTTAGATGCGACTACTTGTTAGTACCACTCCCAACCGACCTGTCGCCTAGTCTGTCGCTTGGGATATATTTTTGGCTACAGAAACGTATGCTCACGGGACCTGTTTGGGGGATGAAAAACGCCAGATAAACTGGCGGGATAAAACCCTACTGCCCGCTGCCCAAGACCAGCTAACTTGGCTATGTCTGAGGAAGATCCTCAAGTTCCTCACGTCTTCGACGGGAATCGAACCTGGGACACTCCTTTCCCAGGCATATGGTTGCGAAGGGAAAAGCCACTAGGCTAACCGCGCGGACACAAGATGTTCTGCAATGTTGGGTAATAAATAGTATATTCTGTTACTATTGATTCATTTGTAAACCTTCATCGAGATTGGATTTGTTAGTTTTATACTCATAAACGCACCTAAGTGTAATGTGGGTTGAAATCTCCATTACAAAAGAGCATTTCGTCCTAGCTATTTCTTATTCTCAACAACTATTTTTTTTCTCTTTATTTTGAATTTTCAAAAACATCCTAACCTCTTCTAATCGTCCATCTTGTCTTATCTACGCAAGCAACATTAGATGAATTAAATAGAATATCACAATGGATTTTAATTTTCGTTTCTGTTTCTTCTAGATTTGGTTGTCGTGACAACAGGTAATAGCAGGAAGTTTCGACATAAAAATAAGCTCCACTTAATCTTGAAGTTGCTGATAATATGATTATGATTTAGAATCGGAGAGATATAGTTTTTGCAGGGATTGATTTTTAACTCCCTAGTTACTGTTTATAAGCTGTTCCATTACAAAGCCCTTCATAAACTTTCTACGTTCATTAAAACATTAGTCTGTACCGTGTTCAGTATATTGTCGACAAATATCTT
This sequence comes from Typopeltis vanoorti, assembly GCF_054136105.1. Classification (NCBI taxonomy): domain Eukaryota; kingdom Metazoa; phylum Arthropoda; class Arachnida; order Uropygi; family Thelyphonidae; genus Typopeltis; species Typopeltis vanoorti. Next base: position 78,199,206 of record NC_143564.1, on the reverse strand, counting down.
CCTGAAAGTTTTCCAATGATTGTCCTTCCTAACATAAAAATGATGGTTTGATATTTATGCCATTTTTAACTGTATAATTTTTTTAACAATTAATAAGAAACAGTCGCCATGCGTTTAAGTATATGTAAATAAACTGGGAACATATCCAAGTGACAATCTTATCCTCCAATAAATTAATAAATACTTTCTAAAATTAGATATTACTTTTAAAAAAATCTAAGTTACATCCTCATTATCCCTCATTTTCAAAGAAAATATGATTTCAATACATATTAAAGATTTACTTGATTTTAAATAATGTCCATGATCGTTGTTAGACGATGAATAGCAATTGATATGTCAAGAATACAGTATATACTTTGTTGTCATGGAATAAATACAGTAGTACCTATCTCATGGATGTAGATTACAGCTGATTCTGCGGGCAACACATTTCACGGTGTACTTTGACGAATTATTCTTAAAACTGTCAAACTATGAAAAATAACATTACTTAAATCATTTCATAAAAATACCATTATAATCATGAAATCTTCTTATGAAAGCTGTTGTAAACTATAACTGTCTGTTGCTCTTGTAAACTATAACCTGCATTTTCTACACAACAAGTTTATTTTCATGAATGATTTGTGCATTCAAATCAAACTTCATTCCCAGTTTAAGCGGTCCTGACAAAAAGTGCTTTCTTGCAAGTTTATAAAGCAATTCAGTACAGAATAGCGCATCTTTATACTGAAAGAAGTAAAATTTTGAAGTATCTCATGTACTTGCTTTAAAAACCAATGTAAACATTGCTGAGAATGATGAACGAAGCTCATTACAAGATACTAATGATTATGCCAAAGAGACTGAGCATTGAAATAATCCCAAACAAATGAAACATACCGTGTTGACACAGAATTCAGCCTCATATTAACACAACGCATTCCGAAAGAAGACTCTATCTTGTAATATTTAAACTTCCCTTTCAATATTTGCAGACCTCACCTTTTACAAGCAACTTAATGAAAACCATCATGGGGAGAGTACCACTTTTCTAGGTTTGGTCTTCGTGCTTCTGCCTTGGTAGCTCAGTTAATAAAATCATGGTTGTTTTTAAAGGCCTGCTTTGTAGAAATTTGTATAGTTCCTTAAGCATCTATTTAAAAATATTTATCAACCTATTTAATTATTCACCTTAATGGAATGCTAAATGATGGATATGGATAAAGGAAAAATCACAACAAACTTGCATTACCAATTCACCTTTCCAAAAAAAGTCTATTATGGATTTCAGTTCAATATAAAGCTACACTCGCCAACTCTGAGAGGTCCTAATAATAATAAAAACAGAAATTAGCACGAGCCAGTTCGTTGTCGTCGCATACCATAAATACTTATCTAAACTGCTTGGAAAGAAGTCAACGGACACCATAGTGTGAGGAACAAATAGCCATGGCGCCCACCTTAATAAGATGTAGGACCTCCTTTCGCTGTGATGACTGCAGCATACTTTACGATAGCGATCAATGGAAATTTTGAACCATTCTTCCTGTAGGCTTGTAATGAGGTCCTGGGATGTTGTGGGGAAGACGTTCTTCTTTGGCCTCACTCGACGCGCTAATTCATCCCCACAGATGTCCAGTAGGGTTGAGATCAAGGCTCCGTGGAGACCAGTCAAATGTGGTGATGTTCATATCCACAAACCAGGCAATTACAGCAGCAACCGTATGCATTGTTTTGGTGAAAGAGACAATTCGTAAAAACGCCACAAAGTAGGAAGCATTGCGTTGTCCAGAATGTTCAGATATATCTCAGAATTCAATGTTCGTGGCACCACAAATAAAGGTCCCAGGCTAAACCACTAAAAACGGGACCATACTATCACACCGCCACCTCCCAACTTCTTAGTTAGGGTTACGCAATCTGAGAGATGTTCACCGGGAATCCTACAAATCTACACTCACACTATCTGCTCGGTAGAGGGGGGGGGGGGGTAGCGTGATTCGCCGCCTCATTCAAATCTTCTACGTTTCACTGTACACGCTGTTTGCACTACTGAAAACGACGCTACATGTTGGCTCAGGCGATGTCGGGGTTACATATTGCGGTCCTACCCTGGAAAATCATGTTGTGAGCCTTGGTTCTGAATGATTTTTATTCAGAGTCCATGTCCGGAACTTCGCGCTCAACGTGTCGGCCGACAAATGGCAATTTTACATATTATCTTTCGTAGCACCCTATTATCACGTTCGGTGAGTGTGGTGGGTCGTCCACTGCGGGTAGCACTTGCAGTTGATTCTCTGAGCTTCTATTTCAGTATCGTATCACTGATTTTTTTGTGGTGATCTGGGATGGCCCAGTTTGTCAACAATTTGGCAATCATATAGGTCTGCAACATGGCATCATCTCACAACGCCTCGTTCAAACTCCGTCAGTTCCCTATTGACAGCCATTTCAGCCGGAGACAGTTGCACTGACTTGGAAACATCATATTCCTTTAATTTATATCGGTTACAAACACGTGACTCGTCATGACACGATGCACCTTGCCCATGGGTGTGTCCGTTGACTTCTTTCCAAGCAGTGTATACGGAATAGGATGAGAAAGAAATGTGTGTGGCTTTATAAGGATAAACCCTACATCCAATTCTGATACAAATTCAGCTTACTCAACGTCTTCGAAACTCCGAAGAATATCAGTGCATGTTGGTGGGAAAATAACGAACTTCGAATTTAGTCTATGGGGTGAAAAATCCTTATGAGGAATTTAAAGTTGAAGTTGAAAAATCCACGAGGAGAATCCCTGTGACTTCAGAGCTAAGACTAAAATGACAGGTATTTTCATTTTGGAAGCTTGCTTTCACTCCCACAGAACATCATTTTGACTACAGACCTCACAGTTTACAAAAATGACCCTTTTCTCGGTGGCTCAGTCGGTAACAACGATTCTCTTTTAATTGGAAAGTCCTGAGTTCGTATTCCGTCGGACGTGGAAATTCTTTATAATGTTTTTTTAACTGACTATAATTTAGCTAGCCTTATAAAGAGGTGGAAAGGCTCTTACTTCGAAGAATCGGGATTTTCACTCCCATCCCCCCACCCCAAGACAGTCAGTCACGCTTGTTTGAAAATACACATAATCGACAAATATAGAAGATCGTGCAAATAGGATTAACTGTTCTGTGTTAGTCCTTTGAGCCTAAACACGTTAAACTAAGATGGGCTATACTTGCTACAGCAGAGCTTTGGCATAATCGTAGATTGCTTATTAGTCAGTTGAATCCCCTTAGATCTCGTTCTCATTCAAAGATACTAATGTGCTACGAGTTCCTCTGCCTCTCGTGTGTGAAATAAATAAAATAAATAAAGAAGACGAGGTCCAATGAATTGTTACCGCTGAATTAATTTGCAAAGAACTTATTCAAAGAGAAAATGTTTCAATTGAAACCAATCCCAAGTGTGGATTTTAATGTTAGAAGTTTTCGGATTTTCTGTAGTACCACAGAACGTCTTAGAAAGGCTTGTTTTGTGCAGACCGTTTTTGCTGTTTATGAGAAAACTCACAGTACAGAAGGTTTTATGTAGTGACTGAGTAATAAGCAGAAGATTTGAATGTTTTGCATCTAGATGCAATACATTCAAAGGTACCGTGACCTCCAGTAGTACATGTGCGAGTCATGCGATTGTAACCCATACGACTGGGTGTCTTCGACTACTTCAGCTTGCTGCAGCAGCTCTGATACCGGAGATATTTCGTTTCTTCTTTTCACCTAGGCTTAATCGTTTTATATCCAGGATTATCTGAACTCATTTTGCTATGTTAGCTAATTAAGAAAACGTATTCCGAGATCCAAATGGAAAGGGTTAAAGAAAAATAGTTATCGCTATTTACTAATAAGAATATTGAGAGTTATAATTGTTTTTCAGACTTATGATATGAAACACGTCCTCAATCACTTTCCTAAAACAGTAGTAGCCTTGTATTGTAGTACATAAAATGGTCCTAAATTTAATCCCGCGTCCCGGTTCATGTTGTGTCTTTTACTAACGGTTTCTGAGCAATCATCAGTAAAAGAATTAGTAAACGTCATTGCGATTTTAGGCACAACATCATTTGAAAAATAATGTTAACATTATAACATTATTTCTCAGATGAGTGCTGAAGAGTTTCATTTGGTTCTTGTGCCTCTTATTGGGCAGAAATTAAATTCACGACTGACACAAGCTAGTTTGGGATTGCCACAGACGTAAGGATATTGGGTTTCTAATGCTATCAGAAATTTTAATTCCTGTTTAAATAATACTCTTGTATGAGTTCCTTTTATTATGGAGGGAGGATCCTTCCTTAAAAGGAGCTCTGGAGCCTCCTTAACAGAGCACCTTAATTAAGCTCTTCTTAATATTAGCTCGCAGTTGAAATAGTGAAATCCGAATAATGAATAGCAATTGTATGTGAAAATCCTGAATGTACACATTATCAGTTCTATCAAATATTATTCTGCAATTAGATTTTCTCCATTAATAAGAAAGTTACCGTATTCGAGAATTTTTGTGTCCGATACTCTCGGTGAACGGGAAAATCGAAATGACACATTAAACTTGTTTCTGGCCTTTATTAATGAAGTTGTTCGAACAAAATAAAACTTTTGTAATATACGGCAAATGATAAAAACCATCACTCATGCAAAGCGCACTACCTGTAGAAGAAAATGACGAAATGAGAACTGAATGAGTTGTTCATATAACTGGGTGGATGAAAGTAGATTTGAAGATTTCAATAAGCTAAAGCAGGGCTGTCCAACCTTAGGTAATCCGAGGGCCGCATTAAAAAAAAGATTTTCCGAGGTCCGCATCAAAATGCATTCTAGTAATTTGGTGAACAGTAGCGACACAACCTTGATAGCTGAACAAACGAACAACACTAATTGCGCACTAATCGCGTGCTCCGTTCCCCGTGAGCACCCGGAGCATGCGCGTTGGAATAAAATAGTATAAGAACGCTTCTTTGACACATCTAATATTTGAAAAACACGTGGGTATATAGTGATGTAAAAACACGAAATAAAATAACCAACGTTGAAATTATCGGTTAGTGATAGAATTAAAATATCTAATACGCATTCGGTTCAAATTATTATTTTATTTTTTCGCCTAGTGAAAATCAAAAAAATCAAAAATTCGTTCGGTGATATTTTGTGCGGCAAGCTGCACAAAATCTCACCGAGGGCCGCATGCGGCCCGTGTTTTGGACAGCCCTGAAAGTTGACCGATGATTTCCATCGCCTGTATGAGATAATTAATCTACCTTATTAGACTTGAAGTAATTTGAAAAAAGCCCATACTGGTCTTCAAGAACCAGCGCTAGAGACCAGCTCACATTTTTTTTTTTTTTTTAGAAAAATACATTTTTGTGGTTCCTGTCGATATGAAATTTCGACAGCTAATATCGGTTTTGACACCTCTGGTAGATATTACCAAAAGGTTTTACTACAGAATGAAAGTTGCCTATATATAAAAGGATTAAAAGTGAAGTAGGATTGACAACTACACATTAGAACCTACAAATTTATGATTATGATCAAATTATAATCTCAACTCATCATTCCTAACGTGTTAGGCTCAGTGGTTTGTATAGCTCGTTGAAACTTAATGAACCACAGAACCGTCCTTGAAGCTTATACACATTAGTAATTACATGGATGAAAAGTGTTCTTTGAAGTTAATATAACATTTGGATACTAATGAAATAACATATATATGAAACTTATGTTTTTGATATATTTTTCTGTGTTGCCGTTTAGGATGTTAATACTGACAATCTTATCTACATAATGTATCAAGTCTACTATCTGCGCATATTCTCTGGGCAGTTTGTCCCCTTCGCTGGATGAAAAATTCTTCTACTATCCGTATGAGTCTGACTAACTCAAAAGCTTTTATAAAGCTTTTTCACACCCTAGACGGGATTTAAACCGAAGTGTTTCTAATCATATAATCAAATTACCACGGTGATTGGGACCGTACAGATTCTCAAAAATACAAACACATAACTAAAACTTTCACGATATTCGAGATAAATTATTATATAAAATGTTCAAGGTACGTAGCTGTATTTTTGAAAATCCATACTCTTTCGGTTACGCTGTTAATTTGGTTATACATTTAGAACTGTAATTGGAATATATTCCTAAATAGAATAGGCTATGATGTGCTGCTGTCATCCACAACCTCACTTTTAACCCTTTTCACGTATGTCTAATTGACAACATTTGTTCTTAGTGCAGCTCGTATTTCAAGGCCAACTAGACACATTTAATTTTTATTCACGTGCGCTACGCACCGACCGCTGTTTAGTTATGCTCAAAAAAGAGAGATTGTTCCGTCAGTAACTAATGGATTAAAGACGCTTTAATAGCATTTTAAAAGCTTATATATATATATATATATATATATATATATATATATATATATATATATATATTCGAAATATTATACATATATGTATATATTCGAAAGATTATAAATATATATATATTCGAAGGATTATAAATATATATATATTCGAAGGATTATATATATTCGAAAGATTATATATATTATTTAACAATGGCCGATTTATAGAAAATCCTACCCATTTCCTATTTTTTCTTTGCATGTTAAACTGAGTGGCCTGTCATAGCTTCTTTAAAATTTAATTAATGTTGTGAGAGGACGGTTAATTCTTTCTGTGTTGAGTATTATGGCTGTCAGTTGCATATGTTCTTCTAACCTATTTTGCTATGGAAACGACTTTCTGGGAGGAATAAGCCTTCCGCCTCCGTCTGGAACTGGCTAAACTCACCTTCAATCGAAAACAAAAATCCTGATAAATGATGTTAAAGTTTTCCGAACCTAAGGTTCAGATAAAAAAAAAAAATTAATGAGCGGCCCAGTTCTTTGCGTCCTAGATGAGATTCGAAGTCAGGTCTTTTCAGCCAAAGGGCACCGTCGCAATTTTATGAGTTATGAAGACTCTTACAAAATCCTTCTTTACTGTAACGTATTTCCTTATATCGTAATCCAGCCGGTCAATGTACGTAGTATCTTTGTTACAGATTATTATAAACGCTCTTGTGTGTGTGTGTGTGTGTGTGTGTGTGTGTGCTCGCGTGTCAACACTTGCACATATTATCCTTTTCGGGTGCAGCGCACTAAAATATGCCTTGTTTCGTTTTCTTTTTTTTTTTTTTTTTCAATTCAAGAGAATTTATAGTTTTAAGTTTTACTCGAACGCAGAACTTTTGAATGTAGAAGTGACCCCATTAAATCTCGGCTAGGAGAGATTTCTTATTTCGTTCTTGATAACATTAATGAAGCTTTAATTCACATTTGTCTTCATGGACTATTTTATTATACAGTGCGTACTCTTCGTATTATTAACACTATACTGTGTGCTAAATGTAACTGTCAAATACATGAATATATCAAGAATAAATGGTATTTATAATATAACAGCAAAGACCGGAGTGCTACGTAGTTGACATGGAAACGTCGTGTAGATTTTTAAAATTGTGTTAGAGGTAGGCAATGCTGGAAGCGTTCCATTGGTGATTTGGGAGGCACTCCGTTTTGAAATACCAGATTTAGATGGCAAATTTTGAATTAATCATGTGAGAATGAGCATGATAAGATAGCGATGGTTTTGAAATATAACATTAAGTGTTGCTTATTGATTTCTATTCAAGTTATGAAATAACAATCAAAAAGGAATCGATTGAAAATAAAATTAAAAAATGTCAACCTCACCTTGAATGTATGATGAGTATTTTCGAATTATGCATTAGGTGATTGGGAAATATTAGGAATTAGAAATATTACGAAACATTGGGAATGGAACATTAAGTGCGAACATGGTGAAAATCAGATGAGGAGATAGATACTCAATTTAAAATGCTTGAGGAATAAAAAAAAAAAAAAGTTTCTGCAATGATAAATTTATACACATCAGAGTACCAGATGTTTACACTTCAGCTCTGCATGAATCGATAGTATCGATTTTTCAGTTCTACTCTGTTGTGTGTGTGTGTGTTCCTCTGGTACATTCGATAGCGATGACTCTCATAGCGAACAGCGTGGGCGTAACACAGTTTACAGTAAAGTCCTGCGCAAGCGCACTTCGAAGACGTTCATTTCATTTCATTTTATTTTTTACTTTTTTTATCAAATAAGGCGGCAGAAACTGCTGAATAAAGTAAATTTATTGCTTTATCAAACGAGAAAGAGAGGATAGCAATGCTGTGTAATTGAGTGAGAGCGCTATCTAGTCTACTCCCAGAAAAGAAGAGTAGCAGCTGAATCCACTAACCCAAAAATTTAAGCGTAATGAAATTTGATAAGTGAATCTGAGAAATGGTTTTTGCGTAGGCGCTCAAAGTAACTACTAGAAAGATCCCGTTATGTTATCTCTGCGAATTCGATCTTAGAGTAAGTTTGTGAGCTTTTTATTCATGTAGAAGTTCAGCAATCACCTTTGTTCTAATAATAAGGAAAACGCGTCGCTTTAATGTGCAGAAATTTGCATAGTTATCCGTGTGAGAGATCAGCAAGGCATCGTGCTCAAATCTGTTTAAAACCAAACTAATTTCACCCCTTGCCTTGCATCGGACTGAGTTCGTTGGCTTTGAATTTTTTAGATGATTATGTAAACCTGAATATTTTTTTTTTTTTGAAGGATTGAAAGTTGAGAAGAAAGGTACAGCTTGTTAACGTTCTGTTTCACTTTTTATAGTAATTCATTCCATGAAAAACTTCGGGCCTATGGCATATTACTTTCGTAAGTGGACTATGGATAAGCTAATTTGCAAACCTGCTCTAAAGACTAAGCACGGTATATATATATATATGTTCATATTATTTACTGACTGAATTCCGAGAATTAGAAAAACAGATTTATTTAATTTAACACACAACACGTTCCATTAGAATGCCGACTTCTTCAGGCGTGAGAACATTAAAAGCAAACATAAAAAACACCGTAAAGAAACATTGTACCACTACAAAAACACACTATGAATTATGTTTGAACTGAAGCTACAGTCTGGGCTAAAGTTCTATTGTATATATATATATATACACACACACACACACTAGGGGGGATCTTCCCCCCCCTGGCGCCTACGGCTCCTAACCCCCGAATTCCGGGCTGGTAGGCCAGTTCTCCTTCAATTCTGATGGCTCGAGACATGAGACAACAATGTGTTTGTCTCATGAAGGTAAACACATTGTTGGGCGTTTCAAAACAATGAAGAGACAAAAAACGTTTCAAATTTCGGCTTATCTTTTTATACATATAGAATATATATATAGAAACATTATTTTTTTTTTTTAAATGGACCATCTCCTTAGGAAAACTAAGTGCTGCTGATCTCTACCTTAAGAAAATTATGCATATCCCACCAGTGTGAAGTGCCTTTACGAAGAAAGATTAGGATTAGATATGGCTAATTCATGAACAACTGTTCAAGAGAGAAATTCTTTACAAAGAATTGTAAATTGTAAATTAATCGGTGCACTCATAATGCAAGTCATAGTTCAAACTGAACTAAACTTCTGATCTACGCAAATGAGTCTGCTGCTGTTGTATTGAAATCTTGATAGATATCTAAAAGGTGCAGCTCACCAATCATTCACTTAGACTTCATATTTTCAATAAGTAAATACAATACACCCTCTACTAAATTTATTTTTATAGATGACTCCAGTTGAAATTCATTTTAGGGACTTTAATGAAAGAGATTTAGTCGGTATCATGTAATATGAAGTTGCAGGGTTCTTCCTCAAAAAAACTAAGATGAATAACAGTTGGATAACATCCAATAGATTCGACTTGATATATTCATAAGCCTACAACAGCTAACTGTAGAAATACTGGAGATACAAAAAAAATAAAAAAAGCGATGTGGTGAACTTCATCCGTAACAGTGAAATATAGATCTAATTGTAATATTATATTAAAACTGGAATAAATAAAATTTAATATTTAATATCTTAATATATATTCAGCTAATAACTTCAAGCTTATTAGCCGAAATAAGGAAAAACGAGTCTTCTTAAGTGAAATTGTAATGGTAATTAGTAGCAGTTCCATATATGAATGCATGGTCGATCCATTTTTGTTACATTTTTGAATACAGATTAATTAAATAAAGTTTAAGATGCACAGTACAAACAACTTCTAATATGTATATATGCTGAGTAGATTGCATCATTTATTAAACAGCAAATAATTTTAAGTCGTACATCTACATAATAGAAAAGTTATACATGGTGGAAAAAAGTTTCTCTATTGGAGCTGAAATAATATTTAAATAATATATCTGTAATTGATGTTCGCTTTTCAAAAAAGAGTTAAAATTGAATCAAACATGAACTTTCAAGTATTACATAAATCTCGTACCTCTAGAGTCTTGATCATAAGCAAAATGAAAAGGAAAAAATATATCATCTTCATCATCTTCTTTTTACCCTCTTTTACCTTGCGGTGTCGAAGGTTTATTAATCATCGAACCTCAAACCGTTCACAGGATAAGGTGGTCAGCCCTATGCTCCAGTGTATCCTATGTCCTGTAGTGTTGAGTTCTCAAGGCCGGTTTGCCTGCTTTGCGGGATGAAAAACCCCAGGATAAACTGGGGAAAAAACCCTACTGTCCACGCCAAAGACCAGCTAACTTGACTATGGCCGAGGAAGATCCTTCAGCTCCTCACGTCACCGACGGGAATCGATCCTAGGACACTCCTTCCCCATGCATATGGTTGCGAAGCGCACAGCCACTAGGCTAACCGAGCGAACTGAGAAAAAAAAAATCTCGGAACAAAAAATAGATAATACTGAGTATTACCAGCAGTGAAAAGGTCTAGATAATCTCCTCCTACATGAACACACCACTGGAGATTGATGCAATGTACTGAGCACACTTGGCGTTGTTTATATTGTGTGGTTTAAGGTACATTTAAATAATATGTATACAAAAAATGGATCAATTATGCATTCATATAAACGAATTAGTACTAATTATCATTACAGTTTCACTTAAGATCAGTCATTTTTACATTTATGCTAATAACTTCGAAGTTCTGCTTCTGTCATTTTTATTCAAAATCTCAACAATCTGTTATAGCTGCTGTGTTATTGCAATTTCTTGAAATATCACTCATGCGATAATCGTTATCTAAGTTAAACAAAGAAAACCCACCTAGTTGCGTTGCTATCAGATTATATGATGAATCAGATTATATAAATAGAATTTTTCTCTCGTCTCTCTCTCTCTCTCTCTCTCTCTCTCTCTCTCACACACACACACACACACACACACACACACACACACACACACACACACACACACACATTGAGGCAATTTCACACTTTCATTAAAAAATAACATTTATTCTTTGATTTAACCTCTGACCGGATTATATAACCATTGATCAAACTGCTGTTTAAAGAAGGGAATTCAATGATCAACAAATGTTTTTTTTGGAAAAAACCTCAGTTAGAAAGTCGTGATTTTTCTATCCACGTGACAGATAAACTGGTCTGGACAATGAATAGACATGAAAGATCAAGGAAGAGATTAAGTGAAGGTTTGTAACGTTTATATTCTGTATTCTTCATAATTAGCCGTTTGCCAGTATTTTCTAAAAGGAAAATTATTTTTATTCCAACGTACCTTTCACCAACACTTGACAGGTTCATCAGAGGCCATATAATGCTATTTTAAGCTATGCATATTAAGATATTGCAGAAACTCAATATGGCAATAAATATGCTCTCTATTTCTTATCTCAATGAAATTTCTACAATTTAAATTCTTCGAGGAAGTCACCTTGTAAACAAATCCATTTTGAGATACAAATACCTTACCTTTAGAACTTGCATGAAATACTGCGCTATGAAGAACTAGAAATATTCACAGTGAAAGCCAGTTGAAGATTCAAGGACGAACTGCAGATGGCAATATTGTCAGTATTCACTGCAATGTGATTGTCGAAAAGTATTTATATTAATAATATAAGCGGTTGAACCTGACAATGTCTTCGAAACATTTCATTTAAATAAGAGAAACTATTTCTCTCATCGAGAGAACCGATAATAACTGTATAGATAAGGAAAGAATAAGGCAACATCAGTAAAAAAGACAAACCAAAATTATTATTATTATTATGTGACACCTCCAGGGAGTCCAAAGACTAATCGAGGAAGAATGTCCCAACACCATCGAATGATTGTCCCCTCCTAACTGCGCTCAAACCTGCTTAACGTTTTGCAAGATATTAGTAGCAGAGGCTCTACCAATCGACCAACCTTTGCTGGCTCTTCTAGCAGCTGTCTACTTGTCCACAATTATTCCAACTCAAAAAGATTAATTTTTCGGTACATCCCACGCACGTTCAGTTACCACATCCCTTTATTAAAAGAATTTTTATATATTGTTTCTGAAGAAAATGCTGCATTTTCTTCAGAAATGCATCGTTAATAATCATTGAAATGATTATTAACGATACTTGAAAATTAACAAATACTGGAAAATTAACGATCAGGAAAAAAGTAACTGTCAAGAAAATGTATAAAAATGTAACAGGAAAGAAAAAAATCTATCCACCCTATTATATGTGGCGTCTTACACATTGCTCTTAGAGAAATGGGCGAAATAATGTAAAATCCGAAAATCAATAACTTAAAATGAATTAATAACTTAAAGTAACTGAGGGCAAAGTGTAGATCAAGATTTTTGTGAGGACTGAATTCTTATATGTGTTCCAGCCCTGTTATGAACTATGACTAGAAAAATAATAATGTGCGATAATTGTGAAATACTAAAATTATTTTTCTATTGCTCCTTCCATGAAAAGGGAATAATAACTTCAACTTTTGAAGTTGAAGCACAAGAAATCAGTTCACAAATGGCCATTTCTAGCAGCTGTCTACTTGTCCGCAATTATTCCAACTCAAAAAGATTAATTTTTGGTACATCCCATGCACGTTTAGTTACCACATCCTTTTATTAGAAGAATTTTTATGACATTTTTTCTGAAGAAAATGCTGCACTTGAAATGATTATTTGACTAGGTGTTACCACCAGTAAATTGTCATCGTTACACTCTTATCTGCTTGTTTAGAACATGACGTCAACTAATTGGAGTGTAGTTGTATTCATATCTTCCTTTAATGTTAATATAAAAACCTGGGCGTGTCTTCAGTCAAAAAGATAATAAAACGTTTATGATTTCACGGCGAAAATAAGTTTTCCTAAAACTCATCATACCCATTTCTACGTTATCATTTCGTAATACTCTTCCTATAAATTTACAGTCGCTCCGAAGTAATAACTTTCAAATTACCCTGACTGCGAACTTGAATGAGTGGAAAACGAAACACAACCTGTGATGTTTTATAGCAACACAACTAACATGAGTCATGCAACAAATTGTAACATTATTTAAATACTTAAACTTCCATTTCAGAACTTATTGAGAAACCCAGAAACATATTTTTAAGGCACCTAAAACGGGAATCAATAAAAGCATCTTTTTGAGCACATGCAAACGGCTGTTTAGTAAATTTACTAATAACATCCATAATAAAGGAGCATAAATTCAAATTTTTTTCAGAAGCAAAATATCATTACTAACAAATATATATTATTGGCAGTTGGCAGACTGCGTGCGAGAAACATGGGAGTGGGAGACATGTTTGCAAGTCTTTAACCCGTATTACATGCACCCTACTATTTTTAAGTGACTCCTACTCACGAATGGTTGTCAACATATAGTCTATTAGTAATGTGAGTAGGCTAAAGATTTGTTTTCTGTTTTCTGTTTATTTTTTACATAATCTGAAAACCGTGTTCTGGAAACTAAGCGTAACATTTTAAGCCACATCAAGCCTCTAATAAGCGTGGCAGTAGTCTCACATCGGGAGATGAAGTTCATCTTTCACCTAAAAACAATCAAAAATTCCCATCTCCACTTCGAGATTCCAATCTGCATCTGTTGGTTGAAGTCCTGTTTAATCAATTCCTTCCTTGACATGCGCATAGGGAGGAGTTGATTAAAGAGTAGGGACATGCCAACAATACCATGCAAGGCATCATAAACAATTTCGCTGCGAATCAACAAATTCCCTCAGTTAACAATACCAAAAACAAAAAAAACATTAAAAACAAAGCAAAAATTCAAACAAAAATGCATTAAAAAACAAGACCATCAAATACAAAAACATCCAAAAAAAGCCATAAGTGATGTACCGCAGCATTACTTATTGGCCTCTAGATCCGACTTATTTCTGAGAAAACCTCAACTAGTTCTCACAAGAGTTGCTCTTCACCACAACGTTTTGAACGAAACTCCATATGATTTCAGCTGTCATCTGACATCGTATCAGAGAACTTCCTCTTTTTAATCATATCTGGATCAAAATTTCCTTGCCAAAATTTTTGCATTCATTGGCTGTTTGTATCATTCTATGATCAATGATAATCATTCTGGCTTCTGTCATTATTTATCTTTATGCATTCCAAATACCCAAACAGTCAAGTCACCTTGCTTATGGACTTTAATCTCCACAATACTGGATTTTCTTTTCCAATTCCATTGATCAAACTATAATACCGAAGTATATGCTGTTAGTAATGATGTAACATAAATTGTCCATCGACTAACTATAATAACCAGACAATCCTTACTACACAACATCCTTAACCTCTTCTTAAACGATTTTCCTTCTAAATGTACTTAAATGTGAGCTCCTCTTTGTAACTCAGACTATAACTCGTCGATGTTTCTTTTATTTTGGGACACTCGTCACCCAGCCGCTCTCAGTCCCTTTCATGAATACTGTTTCTCTTGATCCAAAAATCTTCATTACCCGAGTAACTGAAATAATTCCTGCTGGAAATAAAGGCTTTCATGAAAGCCCAAGCAAAAAATTCAACACACTGTAGAGATGGCTCGAGAATAAAAAATCCTCAAGCTCAACACTTACTTTACACTATAGATAGAAAAAGCAATTATTAAATCCAAATGTTACTTTGAACGAACCTGTGCAGAGGGCATGCGTCCTGTTTAAACGGAGGCATGTCCTCTACACATCTGAGCCTTCTGGTCCCGCTTCAAGGCTATTTAGGAACAATTTCAGCCCTACATGCTTTCATACACTTTCACAACCAGATCGCATACTATCTTAGCATCATTCTTTTCCTCCAACTCCTGAATAAATGACCAAAACAAAGAACTTCCCTCCATACCAAGAATAGCTCATCGCATGTCTCCTCTTCTTATTAGCAGAATCTCGGAAAGCTTACGTATTAACAGGTCTTTTGTTTTGATGATATCTCCCCAAGTTGTGCTGAATACTTCAGAATTGACATCTACCCAATTTCATTCTAAAAATAAAAAATAAGATATAAGAGCTGGTTATCACACTATCGTCCAATCTCAGTTCTCTCTAAAATAATGAAGAAAGTCATCACTAATCAAATTCTTCAGTGATCACTAATATAGACGACTTCTGATAGGTCACCATTGATTAGAATGATCTGGGTCAGAAGCTTAGCACACATACAAAAAATCTCATGCTTTTCATCTTAAGGTGAGTTACAGGATCTCATATGGAGGTAGAAAAGTGTGGAAGGCAGGTCATCTTATAGGTTGCCTTTTACACTTTGCAACTAGATTGCCAACTTCCTTTATGGTCGTTCACTATGTGTCTTGATGGATGGCTTCCTCTCTTCAGTTGTTTCCCACGAATTACTGTCTCAAGACTGTGTGCTCTTTCCCACGCTCTTCTTCCTCTACATAATTTATCTTTTTCACTATCCAACATCAAAACCTGTCCATAGTTCTGCTTATGACAGCTTATTCCATTCCTTGTCGTTTGACGAAAGCGTGCAACATCCAAAGCTATATGATCTTCCATAATCAATGCTTTCCAGAGATTCCATATTCCAATAGCACTGACTTGTTTACATACGGCACTGGTATCCTGCGGGGCTCATATAAAGAAAAAATTACAATACCTGACTGCCTATTATTGTTCTGCATTATGACCACTCACCACAAACAAATACCACAAATGGGCTGCATAGGCAAATACTGTTTAGCACCATCCTTAATTACAATTGCCATAATTATAAGTGCGTTGCGGAAATGTATATGTATTCACTATTTCCCGATATGTACCATCAAATGATGTACACAATACTATGCTAGTATTTTGTGCATGGATATCTTGGTCTACCGTTTGCTAATCTTCTCTCTCTCTCTCTCTCAGTCGGTTTAAGTGACCGTACCACCTTAAATTAGCACTACTGAAAAACTAAAAAATTAAATCTAAAAGGAAACATTTGTTTAGAACTCCTTCCATTGTGTTGCATGCCCTCTTCATGAAACCTTACGAAAGAAATAATCAAGTGACTTCTAAACTTAAGAAATTAGGAAAACAATAGAATCTTTTTATGTAAATCCTACTCACGAAAGGTTGTAAATCCATAGTATATATGTGTTGTTGCAAAGCTGTGATATCATTTGGTGAGTCAATAAGAGTTAGATAATCGAGAAAATCCTGCTCTGGGAGGTTTACACAATGCACATGGTGTTAGTTTCATAACAGGTAATGAAATTCACTACAGGCTAAAGACATTCACAATCATCCTCCTCCTCTACAGTACTCATATTCACAGCAAATTGCATTCGAAACGGATCAGTATTTATCAAGGTGTATATTTATCTTCATATACTGATAATATTGAAAAATTAAGGAAATGCATGACAATGTATTTGTAACAGATCTACTCGTAAAAAATGTTGTTGAAATAACTAGTACAGTGCCTATAAAAATTTTGAAAACAGAAACACAATACAAAGTATGTATTATTTACTGGTATAGCATATAAAAATAAATCGAATTAAAACGTTTTCATCGCAAGAACTGAGAATGTTCTCAGAGAATGTGTTAATGATATTTTCTTTTATATCTTTGTAATTTTAATATAGCAAATTTCAATATTCAATGTTTATGTTGTGTTATTGATTCTATTGATGTCAGCGATACTATACCAATAATATTATTGATATAGTATCACTGCCATTATGCACACCTTAATCTGCTAGACCAGAGTATTATACAGTATGTCAGGCTCTGATAATATTTAATCTGCCAAAATGGCTGCTATCGTGGTGTGTGACGCACATACCAAGAAATTCTATAACAGTTGCTGTGCAAATTATATATGGAAACATATTGATGTCTGTAATTAATATTTAAGAATAAAGCAACAAACTTAACATTTTATTGATCAGAATTGCATACGAATATAATTTCTATTTAAATAACTTAAATGTTAATTATTTAAGATAATTTAACATTCATAGAATTAAACTTTGTTAATATTTTATTTTTATTATTATCCACATTAATAAAATTCAAATACTTTATATTAAATATTATCTTTAAATCATATTCAAATTGAATAATCCAAAATATGACTACACTTTTTTTCCATGAGAAAATAAGAGTATTTAGCAAAATTGTTGTTGCTGTTGTTATTGCAATTTCGAGCAACATAATTTATGTTAAAAAAAAATCCGAAATTAGCTCCTGCTAGTGAATGACCCAGTTGATTTAATGATTTAGCAACCTTGAAAATCGAGAGGGGATTCGTTGGCCAGAAAAATGCAAACTGCACATTTTGAAAATGTTACTTCAGTCTAAAACAAAGTTGCTTAGAATAGTTTGTCGAGCTAGTGTTTATGGCGTATAACTTCTTTGAACCGAAATGAATTTTCTACAGGAGAGCATGTGTTTTGCTTTGTTTGTATTAGCCAACTTTTCAGTGTACGGTGTCTAAAATATATATTTTTTGATAGTAATGTCATACACAATATAAAAATCCGTTAACATCACCTACTAAACTGAATAACTGAATTACATTTCTGTTTGTGAGGGAAACGTTAACTACGATGTTGTCTTTTTTTTTATTCCGAACGCTCGATCGGTGCACCTCTGTTATTACGTCTACACATATATAGATAGTTTAGTAGCTGATCTGAAGTTAGTAAACAGTGTTTCTTCAAATTCAAAATGATTGTCATCTAGTGGAGAAAACATATGATAAACTAAATTACCACTAAGGTACTGCTCTCAACTTCTAAGTTGAATGAAGTTTCACTTCAGTATATTTTGAAAAATTAATGTCAAGAAGTAGTCAGATTAAATAATATAAACTGTTAAACCAGAAAAATCAGTCAACAATGTTTCAATATGGTATAATCAAGAATTTCCCGAAACTGAAATAAAATGTGAAAAGAGCAAAATATGTTAAGAATGAGTCAGTTTTCTGGAAATGAAAACAACAGTGAGACATATGGCGTCCCTTCGTGGAAAATGCCTTCTTTTACGTAACATGATGAGCTTACTGTGAACTGGACAGTTTTCCTAGTTCAGATGATTATTTCAACTTATATGGTGACAGATATCGCGATGTAAATCCACAGATTGACATGTGACGCATCCCTACCGAATTTTCCCAAATCCCCCTTAGACAGAAGAGCCTGCTGACCTATAGATACTCTTGTTAAAGGGTAGGCGTGCGAAGGTTAAAATATGGCCAGACGCCGTCTTACCTTCTTCCACAGCCTTGATCTCGGGACCATCATCGTGATGTATGTCATCGTGTGTGCCGCGTAGCTTCATGGTCAGCTTGTATGTAAATTCTGGTCCCGTCCGTCAACACTAAGCCACCAACTCCATCACATGGAATTTTCCTGAATAGTTTAGCACCAGCAGCCTCTAATACGGCACTGCGACAACGAGGAGGACGTCTCTGCTACGTTTGGTCGGCTTCATCGACCCAGCCGTTTCAAAGCCGTGCTGGAACTGTTACTGTAGCGCATGCGCACTGAAACCTATGTAGATGTGTTTTCCATGACAACGCTGTACTAGTGTCGATGATATCTGTCTCACAACGCTACGGCGTTCGTCCTCTCCTCTGTCAGTGGTCTCAGACTTTTAGTTCGTTAATATTTGCCACGGATTTTTTTTAATGACTGGAATAAACAAAATCTGTCTGACACATTTTTATATTTTTCATAATTTTTTAAGAATCGCTTCATATTTTTTATTACAAATCAGTTTGGAAAACTTGGAAATCAAAAGCATCATTCTGACATTTAAGGAATCCTTAAAATAATTTTTAATATTCCTTCACTACCTTTTGACATTTATGCTACTATTAATCATAGAAAAGAGCAAAAATACTCGAAATTTCTAGAATAATGTATGGTCCACATGTTGATCCCTAATTAATCAAATATTTTTATTTCAAGAGTTAAAACAGAAAATATCCAAGATTTTTCTTACATCTCACGATTTCTGCTGGCGTTGAAATGAAGAAAATAATTTACATCCCCGTAGTCTTAGCAACTTTTGATTGTATTTTATCTATTTTTACTATTTTATTTGACATGTGACGCATCCCTACCGAATTTTCCCAAATCCCCCTTAAATAGAAGAGCCTGCTGACCTATAGATACTCTTGTTAAAGGGTAGGCGTAGGCGTGCGAAGGTTAAAATATGGCCAGACGCCGTCTTACCTTCTTTCACAGCCTTGATCTCGGGACCATCACGATGATGGTCCCGAGATCAAGGAACAAATTTATTTACAATAAATTTATTCCTTGAGAATAAATTTATTTCTCAAGGAATAAATTTATTCCTTGAGAAAAGAAATAAATTTACAATTTATTTCTTTTCTCTTCTTTCAGAGTTCAAACTTGTTCATCCTGTTTCAAACTAAATTTTAAAAGAGTAACGGAATGGGTTTTCGAATTACCATTTGGGTATGATTACTTTTCTTGTCAACAGATTATTAATGATGAAGTTATTCATAACCAAAACTATTTTCATAAGCATCGGTGGATTTTTCATTGCATAAAAATGTAACAGTACACTTGAAACATGAAAGAAGATTACAAACTAAGTAATATAGCAATCGAAAAAGATCAAGTTAATGAAATTTTAATATTTATCAATTATTGTCGGTCGTTGAAAGCTGAAAACTGTTCTTTACGAATATCCATTTACTTTTACAAATCAGTGGTGTTATTACTGTTGTCACTTTAATAACCAGTTCATCTATGATTGAAAATCGTGGCGTGGACTCGACAAATTCCTAAAATGCTTGATTTTATAACTTATAATATAACACTACTCTTAAATTGTTGATTTTAGGAGTGCAGTGTATTTGAGTGAAAGGGAGTGCGGTGAATCAGCTGTCTAAGTATTAATGGCAGGTCATTTTGAGAAGAAGATAGAGCTAATTAAAATTTAATAATATGAAATAGGAACAAAAGGTTATTGTAAAAAAAAAACGTCAGCTTCTAAGCGTTAATAATCCTACAAACATTTTTCATTTCATTAATATTTAGGACAATATCTTCACACATATAATTGTATACTATATTAGTGGGAAGGTTAAGGAGGATTAGATGATCCGAAACAACCCTACTTGGAAGTACGTTTTTTGACCCACATCAAATCTCTAATAAATAGTGGTGGTCTTACACTAGGCGATGAAAATTATCCACTAGCCAAAGACATTCACAAACATTCATGACACCGCAGCATTATATATCATGACAAAAATTTTTATCTATATCTGAAGAAAAATAATGTTTACCAAGAGCATAGAAAACGGCTATCTTTATTTTGATACAAAAAAGGTGAAGTATATGACTCGAAGAACTAGCGACCCCATCAATCTATTATAGGTGGTTTACAAAGCCCCGGCTCGTAGGCTCTATGCATCTCTAGGCCTTGCACAACCAAAAGAACTGGCAGGCTTTCGAGTGATTATCACAATAGATCATATTCAAGTTGTACAATAGATTATTGAACTGTATAATGAATACTACCATTATGTTTTGGTTTCATTGGTTATGAGAAAGCCTTTGATTTGGTAAAAACTTGTGTAATACGTAAGGCACCACAAAACCAACAAGTGGAGATGCCATATGCATCAACCACCAAATCAGTATACGCCAATGTAACAGAAACAATTAATTTGAATGGAAATATATCCCCTATGGAAATACAGAACAGCATAAGATAAGGTTACACGATATCCTAAAAACTATCCATAGCATGTTTAGAGATAGTGAAAGAAATAGTGAAACTTCTTGATTATGAAGATAAACGGGAGATATTTAAGCCATTTACGCTTTGCAGATGACACAGTTATCTTTATTTCAAGTCCAGATGAATTACAAATTCATATCTGCGAACTTCACATTGCTAGCAAAACAGCTGGTTTAAAGATAATGAGGTCCCAAGTTATGTTCAATATCTATGTACAACCTGAAATATAAAAATCAGTAACTTTGACATTGAACAAGTAGATCATTACATATATTTAGGACAACGAATATCAATGGATCAAAATACCAGGGAAGAGGGTTGCTTGAGTGGAAAGCATTTGTAAAATTACACTCAATATTCCAAAGGCAATTACCACTATGCAAGAAAAGCTTTTAACCACTGCATTCTACTCCTTTTTGACATATTTGACATAGGCAAGCAAAAGAAACTCAAAAAATAAGAGCACAATTTAACATGGAAAAACTATGCTCGGTATGACAAGACTGGATCACAAAAGAATACTTGGATAAGAATTCAAACTAAAGTTTCTAACGGTATAGAAAGAATGAAACATCTGAAGTGGCAATCGTCCGGGTATGTTGCTCGAAAATAAGACCAACGATGGAGAGAAGTACTGGATTGGATTCTATGGGAAGAAAAACAGCCACAACTCCTACCAAAAGCAATGGATTGATGAAATCAGATTTTTTTAGGACTGCAGGGGAAGAAACGCCATTGACAGGCAATCTTAGTCATTTTAGAAAGGCCTTCATCAAGCAGTGGACTTATAATGGCTGATGGTGATAAGATAAAAAAAACACTATTCCGTTTTTCTCTAATCTCACTTATTCATATACTTTTTTTCAGCTTTTAATTTTGATGGAATTTTGTTGATCGACCTTCCTTCCAGATTTCATCGACTTCCTAAATTAATTCATTTTCACGAAATAATGTTTATTCTTTGTAAATTGATTTAGCTGAAACACTGTGATTTCTAGATATGAAGGAAAGCTCTCTGCACATTAAAACAAAGTTGAATGAAAACGTAAGAAATGTTCGTGAGTTGAAAGTTGATGTTTAAATTATTATAGACTGTTTACTACATATGTTTCCAGATTTAAAAATTTTGTTGGAGTTTTATAGTATAGTTGAATAATTCTCATAAAGTTATCCTAAAGTATTCTCATAACGTTGAATTCTGCCGATACGTTTTTCATTTATCAGAACGTGTTTTCAACTACTCTGAGCTTAAATCTATGTTATGTTGATTAGAATTATAGCCAAAGCAACTAAGACTATGAGGCTAGAGTGTTATGTTTATTAACTGCTGTTCTTCAGCGGGTTTATCTGTTTTGTTTTGCTGGATGAAAAACCTTACCACCTTCCGTATGAGATCAGTAACTCGCCTTCAGTTTAAAAGCTCTTGCAAAGGTTTCACGACAGGATTTGATTTCCTTCAGGTCAACTTATTTTTTATTGCAGAAGACTGTGGTTTTATGAAAAATTATGGTTTCCGAATAAAAGCCTTTCACACCATGTGGGACTCGCTAACTCATCTTCAGTTGTGATTCGAACAGAGGTCTTTTCAACTGCTCTGCCTGCGGAAGTATTTTAGAAGGAAAGTTACTCCCTTGCCGGGAAACCTAATACTTCCATCTATAGCTTGACATGATTTGTTACCACCTAGAAATACGATCTATAATCAATGAATTATTTATGATACACTCAGTAGTTCTACTCGTTCGATCAGTGAATTGATCACTTCTCTGCATGTAGTATGTACATAATGAGAAGTATCCTTTACAGCAGTTCCGCTTAACGTTTGAGTGGGGAGTAGGAAAGGCAACTCTAAAAGCATAAAAATTAGCTTACTCTGAAAATAAATAAACAGCTTATAAATACTACCTACTAATCTAGTTAATAATACCAAGTAATTAAAACAACTAGAATTTTAAGCCACTCAAATATAATGAGAAATTCTTCCAATACTTTTCAGTAGTGATATCGATTTCCACATTCAAAATATATTGGCGTTAATTTGCCTTGCTAATATTGTTGGTATTGGGTATTTCTTTGGTTCATTATAAAAACATTATAATGCAAAACAACCACGAATTCCTCAGAAGATTTTTGAAGAATCCTTCGAGGATTCTTCAAAATCCCAAGTTTATAAAAAGAAGTTTTCTTTTTTAAAATAAAAAATAATAACCCCGATTAACATATTTTCAGAAAAAAAAAAGCTGGCCTAGTATGTCAAAGATAAGTACTTTTAAGTACTTTTTTTACAAATCAGGATTTATTTTCGAATTATCCTCACCTTTTAATAGTTTCGGCTATGCAATATGAAAGCCAGCAAGGGAAGGGCAAATTCGAATGCCGCTAGTAATAAATCATGCCAACAGTTGAACATGGTGGGAAATTGAATGTCTCTCAAATATTGAAAATTACCTACTGGTGAACAAGTTTTAATAGTCATGAGAATGCTTTATATCCGGCACCTTAATTTATTATTATTATTATTATTATTATTATTATTATTATTATTATTATTATTATTATTATTATTATTATTATTATTATTATTATTATTATTTTGTAATTAACTTATGTCATAATTATTACTATTTCAGAATACTAAATATTATTATACATATTAAACAGCTGCAAGCCTCAGCAGTGTATTTCTTAGCTCATACGTATGATGTTCGCTTCAGGAACTGTAATGAATTCGACTGCTACCTTACTTTGTAATTTATACTGGGTTATCTAGGACAACTCTGAGTAACATGCAATAAGAAAATCAGTTTGGCTACAGAAAATGATCACTGTTAACCATGTTTACTGTTTCCTGCGTCCTCACACTTTTCACATTATAACTTTTCATAATTAAAAGGCTGCTGCTGCCTCACAAAGAGCATTATTATTACTTTGAAAACAAAACAATAAACGGCGTCTTTGTAAAATACAGAAACAGAAGGAATATCTAGGAAGTTATTTAACAAATTAAAAACTAAACATTTGTAGAAACGGGACTTTTCTTTTTCATCTTAAAACATATCGGAAATTAACATTCCTCTTATTTAGAAATTATTTACCAAGTTAAACAAGTTGTAAACCAACAAGTGAATTTAAATACAAATTAAAATTTTACCTGAATTCACGTGTTTCTTGTGACACTCAAATTTGTCTGAAAGATAATATCAATTGGGATTCTGAAACTATGGAAAAGGCGGCTAGAGTTGTGAAGTCATTTGTATATCTCCTGACTATGCTTGTGTGAATTCCATCCAGTTTGTATGTTTCGCAATGGATAAAAACTCTAGTTGTTGAGGGAACAATCATCTTCATATGAGTCCAGATCACCTGAAAAGAATTTATAAAGGTGCCGCCCAGCGTCCAAGACAAAATTCGAACATAGGTCTTTCCGACCGCGGAGCAAATATCGTATCATCCTTCTGACTGAGCTAAGGAGGTGCTGATATAAGTAGGCGCTAATATGGTGCTAATATTAGCGACAGATCTATAAATAGGGAAAATTCGCCTACTTTCATGATATTAAGAACGATTTCAAAACTTAAAATATTTCTATTCTTTTTTAAATATTTATTTTATTTTTATATTTTATTTTTATATTTTATTTTTAAATAGCAGTTTTACTTTTTTTTCAACAAATTGTTTCACTGTATGGTGTAATTACTTTAATTCTCTTTCAGAAAATATATTAGATGAATTAAATTTTCCTAAAATATCTTTAATTTAAAATTATGGACCTTCTATTAGGTCGTTTAACTGTGAATTGATATCAAGTATTAAAACTATTTTATTTTAGCTATGTCACAGAATAAGCTGCATTTAAAAAAAAAAAGATTATGCTTTATCTTTGGTTCCGAAATGTTTAATTAAATAGTTGAATTTGACAGGCACAATCAAGTGCAAAATGTAGTGACATTTTGGACTCCAGGAAAAAAAAAAGGGACGAACCTATTAGATAAACTTATATTATATGTTTTGTTTCCAAATTTAAAATATTTTTCCCAAATCATTCATCTTAATAAAACTATTTTTATAACTTCATAAACATTTTAAGAAGACTATGAAATTAAAGTAAATTTTATTTTTAAATAGAAGTTAAACTTTATTTTTCAACAAATTATTTCACTGTATGGTGTAATTATTTTAATTCTCTTTCAGGAAATATATTAGATGAATGAAATTTTCCGAAATATCTTTAATTAAAAATTATGAATCTTCTACCAGGTGGTCTGACTTAAGTCCACGAATTGTTAAAATTCGTACTTCATGCTCAAGTCAGTACAACCTGACTTAGCGCATGTGAAACATCTTGGATATCATTTTATGTATTTGAAGAGAGCAATCGGAGAAATTCTAACCTTATGGGCTAAAATCTGAGATCCAGTGATGCAGTTCATTAGCAAATATGCTTAAAAAGAGTTTACAAGGCATCCATATACCAAAAAAAAAAAAAAAGATAGCCGTAAATTCCACATTTCTTAGCATTACATAATGATAAAATGTTTAAAATTTCTAAAATTTCCAGTTGTTTTGATGCGAATTTTGTGGAGCATATAAAAAGGCTACACTAAGAATTAATATTTTCCATCATATGATTGAATAACATAATGGCAATAGAAGGCCTTTGCATCCTGCTGGTGTTTGCTTGGATGGTGAAGTATGCCGTATAAAGAATACTTTGGAGTGCCAGATGTCCTAAGAATGATACCTCAATTAAATCACTTACATAAATTTTCTGATAGTCTTCACTTTTCCGGAACATAATCATCGAGTACTAATCAGTTTAAAGACGGAGCATATGAAACACACAGCCTTAAAGACGGAGCATATGAAAAAAGTTACCACAATCACTAGGACAAACCAAAGATATTTACTTTACTCTTTTTTGTTTATATAGATGTTAAAGTCTCCATAATTTCATTTAATTCGTAAGTGGGTTTCCATAATTAATTAGTAATGGTTCGTCTGCGAAGCAATCATTTCTCTGAAAACATACTTTTGTTGTACGGGATTACGGACAGTTTCCTGAGTCAGAGTCTTCCTTAGAAGCACTGTTAAAGGTTTTCTTTGACAAACACGGAATAATGTCAGATAAATATTTGACCACGTATCTGTTCTAAATTCTGCAGACCTGTTTACGTACCAGTACTGTAGAAAATACATTTATCATATTTAATTTAGCACATGATGCCCTCAGGTGTGTGTGTGTGTGTGTGTGTGTGTGTGTGTGTGTGTGTGTGTGTGTGTGTGTGTGTGTGTGTGTGTGTGTGTGTGTGTGTGTGTGTGTGTGTGTGTGTGTGTGTGTGTGTGTGTGTGTGTGTGTGTGTGTTTTGAGTGCGAGCCGTATATAATATGCATTGTTTTTTTTTTTAATATAGTTTCTGATGACACGCTATCCTATCGCGTGCTATGGATATAATTCTTTAAATAGTGCTCTCTGATTTGGCAACACGTAGATTACATACATTTTCCCCAAACACCAATTGGTTCATGGAACCACTAGCCTTATACTATCCTGATCATTTGTTCTGATGCAGCAGTTATTAATTAAATACATGGTAGCCTTTCTAAGGAAGTTTCCGTTATATTGATACCTATACGTAAGAAGTATTTCGTATTTTGCAATCTCACATAGATTTCAGATAGGCTAATTGTAGGGGGAAAGAATATTTGATACTTACAGTAAGGTGACAGCTCATAGTTAATTAAATTGAATTTTAAACTTAATTTACAAGAAAATCGTACATCAGCTATTTATGTTGCAGCATATCTCTAGTAATTTGGTTTAAAATATATTTCGTGTATATATCATTTTGCTTTCTTTAATTACAAATTAAAGAAAGCAAAATGTATTGATTGTGTATATATTATACAACCTCATACAATGGAATAAAGATTACATAATCTGAAAGCTCTGCTCAGAGACCAAACGTAGTTTTAAAAGCCTCTTCAGCATTCCAGGAATAATATAATACTAATACTAATAATTTAAATAAAATGTTTTTATTCCATTATAGTTTCATGTTATATCGTAATATTATTATATTATTACATTTAAAAAGTAATATTCATATATTACATTTTGCGTAGTAATATCCATATATTACATAGTAATATTATTACGCTATACATATATTCATATATCACTTAATACATATTACATTACATTTAGTAATTTTATTAGTATTAATTTAATTACGTTTGATGCAATAAATATTTCATTTTTTGTTCATTTTAAATAAGGTTTATAAAATACTAAGAAATTAAACTAATTAATTATTTTTGATTGTGTGTAACTTTTGCACAGGATAATATAAAGGAACAGAAATGATATATTTATGAAAATGAGTTGGGTGCTAACATTAGTTGTAAAAGGATGATGAGGCGGAGTAATCCCACTGACTTCGAAGAGTTAGCTTTTCTGAAGATAGGGGAATAAACTGTTTTCTTTTTTGTTGTTGTTGTTGTTATTGTTAACGTTTGTTGCTGTGGTTATGTTTTATGTGATACTGATAGCAACTTTTGCAGTACTAAGCGTTCTGACACAATGCTATTTAGATGTTCTAGATTACATGGCAATTTGTCGAGTAGCGTGGGTGTAAGATGCTCCCTCACTGCCGTTCCATACAAATTGTTGTAGCGCCTGGCTGTGTTGAGGGTTGTGTTTGGTCTTGTCATGCGATATGTTTTGTTGTTATTACGATAAGCGTTACTGAAATAGTGTCTTAGATTCTTTATGTTCAGGATTTTTGTGGTTTGCCATTAGCGGGATCGCTTATTATCTGGGTATATTGGATCTCCAAAGTACCGTTGAACCGATTCTTCGGTGAAGTTTTTCTAAATTTGATAAGTGAATGTTTGCTGTGTTTGCGTAGTCAGTTATACCGTACTTAGTATTATTTCACAAATTCCATGATTATATGAGTTTTTTTACGTTGGTTGGCATCATATCTTTTTCTTGAAAAATTTTGCAGCAATAGTGTGTAGTTTGTTATGAAGGTATTCTATATGTTTAGTCCATTTAAGGTGGTTGCCAATGTATAAACTAAGGTATCTGATGTGTATTACGAGCGCGATTTCGGAACAGTGACAGCTTCCATTGTTAATGCAATGGTATGTGTGACTATAATATATCGTCAGTGGTGCAAGGTGCATAATTCTTTGGTTCTTTATGATTAGCATTTGCGTTTTAGTGTTGCGTGATAATTGAATTGTGGTAGAAATAACTAGTTATTTTGTTTAGGATTGTTGTGCTTTGTAGAGATCAATGTTAATATATGTGTGGACATTATTAGTGTTGTATCATCTGCGTATTGATAGATTTGACTTTGTTTGGCCAAGTTCTGAACGTCCTTTATATATATATATATATATATATATATGTTGAACAGTGTGGGTGATAATATTGCTCCTTGAGGGACTTCGTGCAGTATCTGTATTCCCCAGCTGCCTATTTTTGTTATTTGCGTTCTGTCTTTAAAATAATTCCTAAACCAGGTATGCAGTATCCCTCTTGTTCCGACTGAGTATAGTCTGGTCAGCAGTATTTCATGATCAAGTGTGTCAAAAGCTTTGGTTAGGTCAGGAAGCATGAGGATAACAAATTTGTTTTTATCTACAGCTTTATTTAGTTCGTTTATAATGTCCCCTAATAACATCGTTGCATCCTTCGTTTTTTTTTGTGTGTGTGTGTGTGTTCGCTTAACTATACCTCTACAAACAATATCATACAACTCAAAATAAAAAATATACTTTTCTCATTAGCCCAAAATAAAACTATTAACCCAAAGTCCACACCAAACCTTCGTTTTTTTGGAAACCGTACTGCTTTTGTGAGATGATGTTATATTTCTATAAGTAGTTTTTTGTAGTCTTGTGTGTGTGTGTGTGTGTGTGTGTGTGTGTGTGTGTGTGTGTGTGTGTGTGTGTGTGTGTGTGTGTGTGTGTGTGTGTGTGTGTGTGTGTGTGTGTGTGTGTGTGTGTGTGTGTGTGTGTGTGTGTGTGTGTGTGTGTGTGTGTGTGTGTGTGTGTGTGTGTGTGTGTGTGTGTGTTACTTTTTAAAGAAGTTTAGAGATTACAGGCAAATTAACTATAGGTCTGTAGTTCTGAACGTCATTTCTTTTCCCTTGTTCATAAATAGGTGTAACTATCGCGTTCTTTAGTTTGGGAATAGTGTTGGTGTCGAATATCATGTTCACAAGTTTCAGAAGTATAGGATTTAGTTGTTCGAAATGTGTTAAGTGGTCTCTGAGTCTGATTTTGTGATGAATTCCTAGACTGGTCTTTCGCTTTAATTGTGAAAGAGCTTCCAATTTGGATACGGGGGGAAATACATGGTTTGCTGTGAACTTTGGGTTAATAGTTTTATTTTGGTTCTTCTCTTGACCGACGTTTTTGGTGCTAAAAATTTTTAGGAGGTTTTTCTTTTTCGGCTTAATAGTCCATTAAGTGCAGACCATGTTTGTTTCATATTGAATTCAGTGAATTTCTGAACGACGACGTTTTGCACTCCTAATTTCAGTTGTTAGTTAAATAAATAATAATATCATTATTATTTATTTAATGATCACAGTGATCACTGTACAAAAAATACAGCCATCTTCAATAAGACTTCGCTGTATTTTTACACTTATGGTTTTTACAGTTTTCATAGAAATGGTTCGTTGCTACCATTCATGTTAGCGACATGATGGATAAGCAATAAATCACTTGTGATCGAGTTTTACTATCTGTTCTAGTATACCGTTCGCTTATCTGTTTGTTGTAATATGCCACAATATGACGTGGTATTCTCCAATTAAAAAAGACCTAGTCAGAAAATAGGTATCGCAGGACGAGACCTTTGTGCAGATGAGTAGGAAACATATTTTCAGGATGATGATAATCAGCGGGAAACAAGTCATTCTTTGACGAATAAGCTATATTTGTTTCTTTACAGGCTATAAACATGATCTTCGTTTTTGATAGTAAATGTTTTTCAGTGCAGAATTTTAGTCAGGTGTTTCTTTAAGGAATGGTAGAGTTTTGTATTGACATTTATTTTTTTTTTAATTTCTTTTTTAGAAAGTAAGCTTTTTTTTTTTACGGAAAGTTAAATCTTTCTTTATAGAGGATTGCATTCTGAAGGCATTCAAAATCAAACATGTACATAATGATACATTAAGGCAAACTATAACTCAATAACTATAACCCTTTTTAATATTTTTAATGAAAATATCCAAAGATCTATCCCTAAATGGCTACCCTATAAGAATCATCAACAAGATTCTCTTTAGTGACATACCGCGAAGACAACGAGATGAAACCCAATACATCAGCTCTATAACAATTCCATTTGTTAGTGCCATATCCAGAAAATTAGCTCTTCTTCTAAAACCATATAATATCAGAGTAACCTTCAAACCTATTGAGACCATTCAAAAGTTTATAAGATCACCGAAAGATAGCCATCCTTTCTACAAATACTCTGGAGTTTATAGCATACCTTGTTCTTGCGGTATTAATTACATCGGACAGATATCTAGAAGTTTTGATAATATATCAGGCCTTTCTTCACACTTTGCCTCTACCAACCATAATATTGAATGGGATATGAGTCATATGCCCTACATAGAAGACAACTACCATTCCAGAACATTTAAAGAAGCTGCTATATTCGCCCGTTCAACAGGTAACTTAAATAAGAATCAAGGCCTAATCTTACCAGATATATGAAAAACTCTAATCAGATCATTTAACCAAAAAAAAAAAAAAAATGAACTTTAATGAAAATTACATGAAATATCTCAACAAATAAAACAAATATAATACGCGTGTTGCACTTGCGACACGTGTATTATATCATTGTATCACGCACAGTGATAACTTTATATAATTTTTAGAATTGCCGGTTAGTTTCCTAGTTTTTGTTACTTTCTATTGCTTACCAGTGTATTCCTTTGAAAATGCTGACAGATATCAGTCAGTGAAACGTTGGATATTAAACTAATATTTACTTGACTAACATACAGAATTAAGTCTTTAATTTATTAATGTTCGATTAATTTTACCGATGATTGATATTTTGACTTTTTATTTTTAGAACATAGCATAGTAGACATACAATCAGCCGCTAACCTCTCTCAGAAAACCTCATGATTTCACTGTCATGGGGTGATGGTTTAGGTAAAAAAAAAAAAAAGAAACAGTGCATACAGTTAATTAAATAACGACACTATCATTAGAATCAGTGTTATCCATTTTGTTTTAGAATAATTTCTTATTCCTTTTTTTCTATAGGTTGAAAGACAAGATTATCCTAGCATACTGAAAATGTGAGTATTTATTTAATTGAATTATTTTTTCTTACTTTCATTCACTATAATATGGAAAATGTCGAATACGTTATCTATTTATTTCGAACAGCAAAGAAACATTACAGAACAAATTTGTTATAAAATGAGTGACTGATATAGGAAGTGACTGAAATATAGGAAGGATGTTATTTTATCTATCTACGACAATTTAACACTTAAGAATCCGTAAAGACATACAGATAATTAACAGATATTCAGAGAATTAAATAGACTAATTTAACAATAGTGTTTACATTGTGAGGTTGGCACATTTAGTTTTGAAGAATATACAGAAACATGATTTATTGATGAACGAAAAAAAAATATTGCAATTATTGACAAAGAAATATTTTAAGATGCACACAAGCTGTGTGACTATTGTGATAAGACATCACTCAAAGCTATATATCAAAAAAATAAAAAAGCTTCAAGTTTTCACTTTATTTTCTTACACTATTTCTTAACATATTTTCCCTCCCTTTTAATACATTTTCTTCACCGTGTAGCAAGATTTTCAAAGACGCTCGCGTGGTAAAAGTCTTCAAGTTATTTTTGGAACCATTTTCTCACCTCATCTTCATTTTGATCTGTTTCCATCATTTTAAAATGGGTACCATTGAGATGTGTCTTCAATTTAAGAGGTAGCCAGAAGTCCAATAGAAAGAAGACCGGGCTGTATGGAGGATGTTCTTTCAAATCCGATCGTTTCGATAGACGTTAAAGCAAAAATTGAACAGGAGTGCGTCTTCTCATTATCACGTTGCAAAAGTAAATTGCTTTTCCTCGCACTAATTTGTTTTTGTTTTTTACGATTGATTTGTTGTCTCAACTTTTCAAGTTCTTCACATAGCTTTACAAATTTATTGCCGCCCCTTTGTCACTTTGCTTGTACAGTATTGGTGAATGACTATATTTGAATTTGTCGGACATTCTCCCTACAGCTTGGACTTGGCTATCTTGGACTCTTGGTTTACTTCTTAATTTGAAGACATATCTCAAGAGTATATGTTTTAAAAATTACGAATAGGTTGACTCAGAAGTGTGAAAAGTTTGAAAAACAACTCAAGAATATTCTATGAAATCTTGCTTTGAAAGTTTTTTTTTTTTTTTTTTTGCAGTGGAGGAAATGTATGGAAAGGAAGGGAAGGCTGTGTTGTGAAGTATTACGTTAAAATAGAGAAGAGATTCAGACTGTGTTTTGTTTTTATTTTGCTGACCTATCTCATTGGAACGGGAATCTATGGAGGCATTACCCTAAATATATATTTCGGGTAAATTTTCAAAAATGCTGTAAAATCTTTATTATTTAACGATTGTGTAGGTAGGATAGTTTCTCCATGGTTAGTTTTATTCTTTATTCTTATAGTCGTGGCTTTAAGTGTTACACACAATGAGAAAGTAAGGTCTTTGAGGGCCACTAATTTTTCACTAAAATGAATTCAGTTTTGTACATTTTGTGCAAGACATTATAATTATCTTATAATAAGATAATTATAATGAATTATGTTTTAGCATAATTATAACATTATAATTATGTTAAAAGCAGAATGAAATAAAAAACGTAAATTTGATCGGAAATTTAAATAATCTTGTGATTGAAAATAATTATGCGATTGTCCTCCACTGTCAAAAACGGATCATTAGAGATAACTCAACAGTCTTGTAATGCAGTATTTCAGAAATCCGACTAGAACTTGAAAGTCATACCATTTAGGACTTTGATTAATCCGACAATGTTATGTTTGAAATGGAGGAAGGCAAAAATTTCTTCTTAGCTTCTGCTTAGCGATATCGGTTTAAAATCCTTAATAAAGAATTCAAAAGCATCATTCTGTTATGTCTCACAGCTGCGCAAATACCGTCTATCTCGGCCTGTTTAACCTCATATTTCCTCACATTTTATCACATTGGCCTCTTTAAACGGATGCGAATAAAAAGATGCATCTTGGATGAATACAATAATTTATGATGTCTACAAATGTGTCACTCACAGACTTGGCTGTTTTACATCGTTTCTTCTTCAACAATTTACAGAAAATTACTTTCTAATCTCATATCCCCGCTGTTTTCTTTGCGTCATTCTTCCGTTTCCATAACAACGTTTTGCAAGAAATGTTGAAGAGCAGTGCAAGCCAAAGCCCTCGACTATCCTTTGTTGAAAGTGGCCACCTTATTGACTCGTTAGTCGATATTTTTGTAAAGGCAACGAACTATAGAATATCCTTCAAGTTACCGTAAGGACGACGGTGAGAGCAGAGAGCATTGCAAAATAGCATGGATTAATCTTGAGAGCATCCAGCAACGATTCAGAAAGGTCGTCCCATTTTTCTCAACTAATGCTCATATCATTTTCTGCGACCTATCAAAACAGCACATTATGCAAAAATACAATATCTCTATAAAATGCTACCGTAATCAAGATGCTTGTTATCTTATAGAGCCTATATCCACTGTGTGTGTGTATGGGAGGGAATTCTCGATAATAAGGCGATGGAAATGATTCCGGTAATATGAATCCCGTGAATTTAAAGAAGTAGGTAATTTTCGTATTTTCTGTAAATGACACTGCCGTCGTTTCGTTAGCAGAACTAGTTGTAATAAAAAGCAACGCCTCTGATTTTAACACTTGAAAACTGAATTAATAAACATGAAATTATTTAGACTGATTTATTACTTTCGCTCAAAGCATTTTCGCTTGATACTAAGTTAGCACTCTCTTAAATTAGATGTTTGCGAACGTCAGTCGGTTTAGCGTCATTCATGTATTCTTAGGGTAAAGGCCATCTATGTTTAAACGACTGTACTGAAGTTGATTGACTTCAAATTGAAACATTTTAGATAAAAGAAAAAGTTAGTCATCTTTGCAAATATCCATTCATGTATGGAAATTATTACATTCTGTATTAAATTTTGCGACGCATTTCTTGCTTTGAAAAAATGATAACTCAATTCGAACTGCCGTTGTGTTCATGTTGTGATACCCACACAAAAAATAATGGAATCCGCAAATCAATTCCAATTACAAAAATATCAACGCCTACGCCGTACTTGTGGGAATTAAAATTTCTCTAACATCCAGATTCTAGGAACTTTCTAGGAACTTAGGAGACAACGTATTATTGACGAAATAGAAGAGTTTAATCCATGCACTTGGCATTTCTCCAAATAATGACTACGTTTCCTATAAAAATTCTGAAAGGCGCTATCCTAAACCAGTAGTAAAATTTTCAGAAATATTAACGCACAGGCTATACTGATTTATATTTATTTATTTTATTTATATTATATTTATATTTATGGTACATGATGATTATAAGCAAAACCGTGATTTAAAATCATTGTTGATCTATTTTCACGTCTACCAATAATAAATCAATCTTGCAAACCACGTGAAGCAAAATTTTGATTCGATTATATTCCAAAGTATAAATTTCATTCAAGATTTCTTATTTGATCAGTTTGCAGCATTTGGAAACTATCCAACTAGTTTTTTTTGTTTGTTTGTTTGTTTTAAGGGGCATTTAAAGGACAGCGTGTTTTGAATGAAATTTTCCCAAAGAATGGATTTCATTTAGCTTTGCTCCCAATGCCTCGTCTGTATTTCGTGATCAAAAAGCAATCTCCAAAAGTCAAAATGTCTAGTCGAACCAACCCAACTAATTCCTATTTAGCAAGACTGTTTAGTGGGTAAATAGCGACTGTTGCAGTTGCAATTACGTGTCTCGTTCGCTGGGGAGTGATTGCACCACTCCCAGTCCGTTGTTACTCGAGGGGGGAGGGGGGAAGGAGTCGTTAAAGCTACAACCATCTGTGTAATTATCTGATCCCGAAGGAACGCTGAATAATAAAGATAACGGCGGTGGCTGGCACAGTTCCGGAACATACGTTTCGTTTAAGAATGTGTGTGGGATTTTTCATTTTGTGTCCAGTTTCATGACTGAGCAAAACTCCTTCGCCTTTTGCGCAAACATTCAAGTTTTGATTGTGTGTAGTTTTCCAAGAGCACTCGTCAAATGTATAACTTTGATAATACCTCCGTGTTAAGTATTGATTTAAACGCAAAGGCAAAGTAAGAATATCAAATGAACAAACAGATGATAAAGAAAGACCGATGATAATGTATTAATGACCAAATGAGGTTTGTACGTGTGGCACTTGAATATAACTACTGTAATAGCTAGCAGTGCTACTAGTTACTGTTTTAACTAGCTAGCAACTTTTGCTGTCAGGAAATGGCACAAGGTCTTGTTTTCAGGGGGGGGGGGGGATTCTCATGCTTAGAAGAGAAGAACCATCTTCTCGAATGAATAACGTATGCATTCTTTGTCAAAAAATAAGTTTTTGCCAGCTTGCTAAGAAAACAAATCCCTTTCATTCTATAAAGTGAATATCCAAAGCATTATTACATCAACTAGTTCCGCATTTCATGTTTTGAATATGAATCGAAATTTCTTAATAGTATTTGAATAACTTATTATGTCTAAGGTTGCAGTGCTAATTTCAAAAATGATATCCATTTTTTTGGGGGGGGGGAGGCCTGTGTAGTTCAGTGGAAGTGATGCTTGCATCTTCTCCACTAGGCCGCCCAAAAATAGACTTCAGTTCAAGTCTAGTCGCCGACTGGAGTAACTTTTTCTAAGCCTATCTTCGACCGGTTCCCGAGTTAGTCGATCTCTGGCACGGACAATGTTTTTTTTTTTTTCGGGAAACTCGGGTTTTTCATCCCGTATACTCAAGAAAATCGACCGTAGAACCCACATTAATTCAGACAGTAACATATTCTGTTAGGGTTAGGTACCAAGAGATGGAAGCACTTGCTTGCCGGTCTCTTCATCGGTGTGCGGCTTATAATTAGTGATAGTCACGGACCAGCTATCACTGATTTTGCTAGATAGGGTTAAAAGGTCTCGCCTACTCCCTATAAGGGAATAAAAAGGCGTTAGCTTCTAATTATTATTATATATTATTATTTTGGGGGGTAACAGGAGGAATTTTCACAAATCGGTAAATACATAACTTCATTATTTTCTAAAACTGACTTATTTTAATCTAATTAAAAAATAAGCACTAATCTATGAAATTATGATGCATTTGTGAACAGTTTTTATGAGTGAATTTTTTTTAATGTCTAATTTCACAAAATACTTATAGGACTAATATACTTAAGCGCTTAGTTTAAAGACTCAAAAGGTGCTGCATAAAACATTCTATAATTGGTCTAATTTTCTTACTGAATTGCTTCATTAATCTTACTTTTATGTTAAACCATCTTAAGGAAAGCTTGTTGGCACTAACTACGAAAAATAACGATTTGAATTATTATATTCAAATATATAAAACAGTCTGCCATAATTTCTAAAAAATCTACGTAATAAAGGAAAATAAGTTCATTTCATGGTCATTGTACTTTGAACATTGAATATTACTTTTTTTGAAAGACAAACTATTTAGACATCTCTTATTATCTCAGCACTTAAGGTTTATGTTTTTTTTTTGTTGTTGTTAGTCTGTTTTTTGTTTTCATTTGTGTCTTCTTTTTCTGTCGTCTTAATTGATTGCTGGTTATATTTTTCACATTTGTTTTAATTGAAAAATACGAAGAATAATATACCAGCATTTCGATACGAAACCTGCACTGTGTGAAATAACGGCTACAAGAGACGAGGGTGGAAAGAAGTATTATTTCTATAGTTTTCACAAAATAAAGAACTTATTGCCTTAACTTCTATATTTATTATTGCTCTGTATAAGTTAGATGACGCCTTAAATTGTTCTAAAACAACACACGTTTTACATTGGGGTGAAACTTCTTTTTTTTTTTTTTTACTTCATGTGAAACATACTTCACAAAGTTGTTCACATTGAAAACAGAGATTATTTTATATGATCTGTATGGATATTACACACACACACATACACATAAATTGGAGGATCAAGATTAATTTTAGGGGAATCAATTACAATTTCGGAGAGGATATTTCTTAGAATTTCATGTTATATTCATGGAATAGGCTCCAAATTTTCAAATTTGTAATTTGTATAATAATTCAAAATGTATACAGTTAGTAAATAAAAAAAATGAAACCTATTTTACATATTACACACACATAATTTTAACTGTGAAGTTAGACAATCTTAAGTTGGGTTAGTTGTTTGCAATTATAACCAAAGCAACTATAGCTGCGAAGCAAATGTATTGTCTTTTAATTGCATGTATGTTCTTCCTGGTGTGCTTATTTCGCATGATGAAGAGCTCGAGTTTCCAGGAGGAGAGTTAAGAATATAACAGACTGGGACTGCAAATTGATTTCTCTTCAAAGTAGTACTATGCAACAGAATTTGTGTGTGTGTGTGTGTGTGTGTGTGTGTGTGTGTGTGTGTGTGTGTGTGTGTGTGTGTGTGTGTGTGTGTGTGTGTGTGTGTGTGTGTGTGTGTGTGTGTGTGTGTGTGTGTGTGTGTGTAATATGATATAAAATATTACATTACAAAAGACGCTCCGCGTTTGAAAAATAGCATTGTACTTTTCATCATCATACTTTTGTGATGCTTCTGCTATTTACAGTGAGTGAAAA
This sequence comes from Typopeltis vanoorti, assembly GCF_054136105.1. Taxonomy (NCBI): domain Eukaryota; kingdom Metazoa; phylum Arthropoda; class Arachnida; order Uropygi; family Thelyphonidae; genus Typopeltis; species Typopeltis vanoorti. Next base: position 78,161,116 of record NC_143564.1, on the reverse strand, counting down.
ATTCACGTGAAAGTTTAAGTATCATTGTATTCAAACATTTGTTTGACTTCAGATTGATTAGAAATTAGGACACGCACACTGTTCTACTTTAACAGATTAGTATTCCAAGCATGAAATATTTCGTAGTTCACTCCTTTCAAACTCATATCGTAAATTGGGCTAGTCTATGAAATTACTGATTAGAAAAACTGGAGTAAACTCTTCTTAATAAACAACCCAATTTATTTCATACTACTGAATGCACCTGTATACTACTTGTAACTTTTTTATATTTATATTGTAAGAACATACCAACTTTAGCTGTCTTTTGACGATATTATTCTTACTCTTTTAGTTAGTTTATTACTCTCTCTCGCCGTAGGCGGACAAGTGTGTACATGTAAGTAATGGTTGGTAATTAAAATCCTGAGCCTTTCACATGTTACTGCAGTGCCTAATTACGTTCCTCACTCTCTTCCTTTTTAATGTGTATCTGGTAGCAGCTCCAATTAAAGTTGCTTCCTTAGCTGCGTGATTTCACAGCTTGGTTTGGAAAAAGATATTTAGAGTCAGATCTCGTTTCTGAAATTTTAAGGTCTTCAAACAAGTTACCAGTCTTAAGAGAAGCTTAGCTCTCAAAATTAGCTTGAATATTAGTGGGTTTCTCAATATCTTGTATCGGATTTTACAAGGAAATAACTAAGGATAGTTAACTTTATATCACAATGATATATTAACATTATCATATAACTTGATGGAACATGTAGAATCGTCTTGAGGTTAAACTCATTTTTAAGTATGCACTAGCACAATCTTGATATTAGTATTTTATTATCATTATGATTCTCCGTTTTCAACGGAGATTTAAATCGGTCTCGAACAACACGAATTACCCAAATTCATGGTTGATACCTCTGCAGTACGTATCAAAATGCATTCAAATATATTCTAGGTCGATTTGGTTCGTAAAAACTTAGAACTGAGTCCGAGAACTGAGAACAACTTTTTCAGGTTTATGTTCTGGAAAGGAGGGGGGGGGGGAAGAGAGGGGAGAGAGAGAGAGAGAGAGAGAGAGAGAGATTCTAAACAAAATTCCTACACAAGATTCCCTACTCCCACACAGAATTTGGCTTGTGTATCGCCATCTGTGCGGGAGTAGGGAATATCCTATGCATCAGATTGAGATGATCTGCTGCATAGGATATGGTTTGAGGAGCTACGTTTCCCTAGCAGTTAGGACTCTAGCATCGTCTTCCTGGAATCAGTGTTCATCGAATGACAAATTTCATGCCATACAACATATCTCAGACCTTGAACAAAAGGGGTAGAATAATATATATTTTTGTCCGTATTGTTTACGATTCACTGTGACAAAATTTTCAAGCACTATTTTACTCAGTCCACCACATTTCCTGTCACATAAGTGAATATAATAGCACTTAGCAGAGAAATTTTTCTCAAGAATGAGTAGAATCATTACTGATGAACTGGTGACATAGATCACTATACCATCAACAGTACAGTGTACTCGCCAATAGCTGCTTGTGCGCACAATAGAGTATACATTTTTCTGGATTATGTACTAAATTTTATTAAAATCGATTCAAAAATTTTGATTTATCATTATTATTAATTTATTTATTTATTTATTATTTTTTTGAATTTATGAGCATTCTAGCTCACTAAATTCTAGGAAAATTTTGAGTCTATAATTTAGTTTTATTTGCTAACTTCGTTTTAGCTGTTTAGTGAGATTTACAATTAAGACATATTCAGAGATAACTAATCACACTTTAAAACTCTTTTCAAATATTTATTTGTTTAGATTATCACTTCTGTAACTTATCCTTTTGTAATAACCACTCATTTTGATATTACGAGTGCTCATGAGCTGAGACCTCATGGGAGTATCGTCTGCACACCTTTACAGATGAAGTATATTACGAGCAAAAAATGGATGGCGGTCTGGTAGTTCAATGCACTCTTTATCCTTTGAATTAATGATTCGAGTGGTTTTCGTTTTACTCGGGGGATCTAACTGTGACTACCCTTTAATAATCGTATGAAAGTACAATCAATCTCCTGGACTTTCTTTACATCATGTTTATTATTGGCTTGTACGACTCCATTTTTGTGACTCTAGGAGAGTTGTTAAGGTGCAATAAATCATTGAGGGATCTCTTTGAAATACGAGTCGTTTTTTGTGTTGTTTTTTTTGACTGGGGATTATTGTGTAGCCTTTATTAAAACAGTCGTTCATTATGTTAATCTCTAAGAGCCCTGACAGCCACGCATCTATCCATGATAGTGTCACATAACATACGGGCATTTGCCGAGATGGAATTATATTATAGAGGGAGAGGGAAAATAAACATAATTCAGGATCCACTATTTTTCTAAAACATCAACTTGGTGTGTGATTGCGATTGGATCCTTCCACAGTCTAAGGTTACTTGAGGGAACTCGTTTTTCCCTTTGGCAAAAGATGAAAACAAGCTCAGGTATCAGTTACTTATCAACTTTCCAGATTACGTAGAAAAGGCCATTATTTTATAAATAGCAAACATCACTGATTAGTTGGTTTGCTTTTCCGAGAGTAGAGGGAGAAATTGGGTGAACAACTTTAAAGATGGCATAATTTAAACTAGACATCAAACATTTCATCTTGATTTTGACCTTCTGTTTTAAGTTGCCTGCAATATGAAAAATACATTTCCTGGCAAAGGGTGGGGCGGGGAGCTCTTCCTAAATTTTCTTCAGTTTCTATTTCTACCTAACTGATCCTCAGTTAAACCTACCTAACTGATCCTCAGTTAACTGAGGATCAGTTACGTAGGTTTCTGCATGTTTACTATTCATTTCCAGTAATAGTATCAAACCTGGCTTGTTCATTTCGGTTACGTATAACAGCTGAGAAGGAACCTTGCATTCTCTTTTCATTGCCGATTAGCCAAGTTCGGTCTGCTAATGGACACTTAAATTAATACTGATATCATTTTACGATGTATGTGTTAATCTTGTTAGTTCTTTGTGATAAAATATAAAAAAATTTTAATGTTTGACAGGTGTCCTGTCAAATATTATGTACTAAATTTTATTAAAATCGATTCCAAAATTTCGATTTATCATCATCATTATTTTTTTTTTGAATTTATGAGCATTTCCTAGAATCTAGCTCACTAAATTCTAGGAAAAATTTGAGTCTATAATTTAGTTTTATTTGCTAAATCAAGTCAGCCTACACAGAGATGCTATTTGGAAAAGTACAATGTGACTTCATCAATAATATAATTCCTCCATTTTCTGATTCCGGTGAATCACTTTGAATTCCCTGTATATAATCAACTTTTCTTGTTTAACGTTTTCTTTAATAATCCATGCGTTCACTCTGGATTATTTTTAATTCCTATTTACAGCCTCCATATGATTCACATATAATGCGCGTTGCTAGTTAATCTTATTTTAGTTTCTCTGAGTTTTTCTGCAAATATATTTCAGCTCATCCTTGCATCAATAAATATGTACTGAACTCTGTCTCAAAAATACCCATCTCTCTCTCTCTCTCTCTCTTCTTTTATAATTGATATCATTTTAATATCTTCACTTGGTCTAAAACGGTTTACAATCGTTTTGTCTATCGTTTCTTCATACATTAATGATCATTAATAATGTGTTCAGTCGACAGAATCTGGTTTGAGTCGGGCCAATTTAGCAGGAAAATTGAGCAGAACGATTCGAAATGGTACAAAATTATATATAGCAAATAATACAAGTGATCTGTAAGTCACGAAGGGGATTACAATATGAATAATTTTTTTGATTTTTATTTTCATTTTAGTTTTTCAGAAGGAACATTTGGGAAATTTTTATACAGATAATTAGAGATAATTTAGAGAGATAATTCGCACATATCTCTCTCTTTCTAAAATTATTAAAAAAATGTCTCTGAAGAAAGCCACAGCGTCACCTCACCTCAAAGTTATCATTATGTCATTTGTTTCTTAATATAACTTTTTTTGCTGCTGCCATGGGAAAAAGCTGGGACAAATGCGAAATAGGGAATGAATGTGCATCACAAGATAAAAATATAACTTGAAATGTATTAACTGTAATTAATTGCAGTAATTCACACTTGCGCAACTTTGGAGTAATTTACTGTCTTGTATGGTAGCGCTTTCCGGAATGAGGTGCAAACTTTTGTTTGATTATACTAAATGCTCTAAGCTATGTCTATGGGTTTTCATTACAGTAAGAGAATACTTATACAGTACGTTTTAGCTAAAAAGTGTAGCATATTATCTCTAATCTCTGCTTTTTGGCTTCTCTAGCTTAAGGTTTCCTTGCCCCATCTGTTTTCTTTGATCTTGAAGCCCAAATCCGCATAACTTCAAAATACTTTACTCACATTTAGGATTGTGCACTTAAAACTTCACTGAAATTTCTTGATGTTTTCCAGGAGAGAAGAGTCCGGTTAATCCCTTTGTCACAATCTCATTCCAACCGCTATCTGCCAGACTGTTTCGTACTACTTTATGTCTTAATTATTTCCATTGCTCAGCTCCATTGCAACGCAGCGCAATATCTGGTCACAATCCAACTGCAAACGCAACGAGTCTGCTTCACCGTTTCTTCTTTCATCTCATCTATCTTTGGTCTCAGTCTTCTGGACAAAGTTCCTCAAGAACCACAACCTACCGGTATTCAAAAAAAAAAAAAAAAAAAAAAAAAAAAAAAATCAATAGCATCCTTCTTTTTAAAACCTTTCCACAGCACGTGTAGCTCAAAACTGTATATAATTTTTACACAGCACCTGAGATACTAAGATTTGTCTGATTAAAACTAAATTTTAAATGGCTCTTTGTAAAAATCCGAATTTTTTGAAATTCAGTGTATATGTAATAGTTTCATGGGCATACTAGACTCGAGGTGCATTTTTTTCATGTGTGTTTGTTTAAGACTCCACACTATTTTGATAATCGGTTTATTTGGCAAAATAAATTTACTTGCATTGATCTTTCACTTTTTTTTTTATTATCCGCTTCACGCTGTAATTAAAGACGTTGTTCTGCAATAAGAACACATGACCATTTTCTTCAATTAGCATTCCTTAAAATGCATATGGATGTATTTATAAATTTTTCCTTAAATGAGAGTTATCTTTTTTTAAGCTCGTATATCATTATTCTTAACTGATATATAAATATAAAATTTATTGCTTTTCAACTGCACTGTTTGAATAACTCTCCAGATCCTTCTTTCTTTTTTTCCCTTTTCTTTCTAAAGTTCAGAATTATTTCATGAGGAAGATTATTTAAATGGCTAGTGTCAGACCACCATCCTGATATTGGAGGGCCTAAAATGGCTTGAAAAATCATCATTTTTTGATCTTTACTTCACTCTTAATATGATAAGTTTATTTCGCGATAAAATTTACACAGGAAATTAATAATAATAATCTACCATCTGTGTTTCTAAAAGAATTCGAAATTATCCAAAATAGCTAACTTTCCCATTAGGAAATTAAACTCCAAACAGATAATACAGAATGGAGTTAAGGAAATAGCCGTGCTATCATTTCGCTCTACTTGCCTGCTGGACATTTGTCTGATTTTCTAAATAGCCCTAATTAGCTCTCTAAAAACACTATGCCACTGTTTTGTGAGACAGCTTGAGTTCTTTTGTCTCACCATTTATTTGGTTTCAAGAGTATTCTTATAATTATTATTTCTGACTTGAGAGAGTATTTGATTTCTCTTAGTTTGGAACTTGTTTTGCGGAACGTAACTGATTAGTTCCTGAATAATCTCCGCCGCAAGTGGTATTTAACTAGTTTAATTCGTTCAAGGTCATCTCTCCTGTTAACAAATGAATTGACAGACGAAGATTCAGCCTGAGAGCACTTAATGCAACCCGAGGTACTAAACAGCCTATAATAATATCCCGAGGGTTTAGTTTGTGGCTTAGTCCCTCGGCGTTTATCAAATATCACTCCAGAAATAAGTCAATCATTCTTTTCAGAGGTGATTACGGAAGAATTTGAAACGAGCTCTCTGAAGCTGTTTATTTCCTATTTGTGTTTTGTCAGTAGTAGTAGTAGTAGTAGTAGTAGTAATAATAATAATAATAATAATAATAATAATAATATATTAATTAATTAATTGCTACTTACAAGTAGCCCATGACAACTCTTCTTTCTTTAAAAACAGTTACTACTAATTACACAAAATAACATTTTTCTTATAGTTAAAGACTCAGGACTGTAATAGGAACCTTGGTAATCCTATGCTTTGTTTGCCACCCAAACTTACTATATTGGCTTTCTTTTTTAAAGTTCTTCGCTAATGTTAATAACACAAACTTTCTCGTGTTTTCTGAAGGATAATTGAGGTTTTAACAAATTTTAACTGTTATTTGAGCCTTTTAATGACTTAATTAAAAATGGCTGTGGTATATTGACTAATTTTTTGTTCTGTCATATCAATATATAAACGATTACTTGCCCTTTTGCGAGATTAAATTCTTGTTCGATGCTGTCTTCTGAATGATTTTTAAAAAATTCCAATTCGTGCTTTACGCTATAAATTTTAACTATTTTAACTCAAGCTTTCTTTTTCTTAAGTAGCACTGCCAGAATTCGAATATAAAAAGTGCCATTGTGATTAGTTAATGACAAGCAGTATTTTTATATTATGGATTTCTTGTTTCAAATTATTTGTCAGAATACAATATATTATTTTCGATGTTCACCCTAACACCTCATCTTTCGTTCTCGATGAAGATCATCACAAATATAATTTCTGTTTGTCAAGGTTAATTTCGGTAAAAGTAACTCAGAGTCTCTACCAATTTCGTTCACTGTTTCCTCTAGAATGGAATTCCAGATTACTTGTTACCTTTTGCTTTTTGACATGTAGGTTGAAGAATGCTGTTTACTCATTTACTGTGTCTTCAAATGTATTGCTGAAATAATCTTTATTTTATGATTGTTGTTGTATAAAGAAATAGCGGAAACATTTCGAAGAATCCGTCCCCCCCCCTGACCATTTCTGTTGCGCAGCATACAACAAGAGAATAGCAATCATGAACAACTGCATTATAATTACCTGTTGAGAATAGCTATCCAATAAATAGCAATGAGACAAATGTCGAGTATATTTTTTCTGTTTTACTCAGGTTCCGGAACCAACTTATTTCTTTCTACAGAACTTCATTTCTGGAAGGGTTTTTTTTTTTTCAAGAATGTCTTAATCAAAGAAAAATCAAAACCTCCGTTCAGATAGTTACAAAAATGTCTTGATTTCCTCGTTATACTTTCATTTAAGCTGACATTAAATGTTCTAACTTAAATGAATATTGAGATTGCTTCAATGGGGATTTATAATAAGGATGGAAAATGAACCATTTTTAATTTCAAACATTTCGTAAAACATATTTTGATTACAGGTTAGCAGATTTGCTAACCTGAGAAACTACTTGTAACTCTTCACAGAAAAATATCTTCCATCTGTTTTCCACACGTGTGCATATCCTGAAGTGCAAGTCTTCTGCAGACGTTTATAACAGAAGATGAGCACCAGTAGGCGTCATCTTTTATATCAGACATCTCATGTCCTATTCATAACGGTACCCTGCCAAGATTTACTTCTGTTAACTAGTCAGGAAGATTGAGTGATACTTCCGCTAGATTACTATAATCTCTTACGAATGAGAGGAAACAAAAAAAAATATATATATATATATATATATATATATATATATATTGATCAGCATTAACAAATACGTAGATCTGCTATCTAAAAGTTCCCGTACTGGATGCCGTAGTATAATTTACCGTTGGTAGGTTATGAATAAATCAATCGACTGTCGCCATTACTGTTTGCAGTGTTTTCACGTAAACACACTTTAACTCTTCATTGTTTATACTCAGCAATTTTCAAATTGAATCATATGAAGAGACAGCAAGTTTGTTCAAGATTTGTTTTAAACTTGACAAACCTGCTCCAAAGACCTTTGAAATGGTTCTGAAACAGGTTTCTGGAGCTTTTCTCAGTGAGAAAAGAAGACAATTCCGGTCGAGAATCATGATCAGGATGATTGTATTATTTGACTATGCTGGAGTTCTGCATTATAGATTAGTTCCCGTAGATCATATTGTTAACCAACAATATTACTTAGGCATTTAAGGGAAGATGGTTTGTCGAAACCAAAAGTAACCCGTGCAAAAGTCCTGGTATTGCTTTCTTGACTTTTTTTGTGTTCTTCTATGTGAAATTGCAGTTCAGGATGGAGATCGAGGATATCATGACCGAAGAATCAACAACTTCGGTCTGAAATGGGTGATAAAATTTATGAGGAACTACTATGAAGAAAACAATAATGACCTGTAAGTCTACATTTTTTTTTCTCAGCCAGACCAGATTCTTTTGAGCATTATCTCAAGGCGATGAATCAAGCTGGCCTATTTATAAAGTGTATTAAGGGAGTCATATCCGAAGGATGTGGTCTTCACCAGCCTAAAAACTGTAAATAAGATACCTCTAATCTAACTTATGCCGGGATCTCAGAAAGTCTAAATCTAAAGCAAACACCTTGACCTCACAAAGTAATAACCTGACTGCTCGAAAATAAAACAAAATAAAAAATAATAAATTGTTTGGTATTGGCAAATGCTTAAATATAAATATACTCAGGAGTCAGAGTAATGAAGTCAAGCATGTGATTCTTAAGTTCTATTAGATCTCACACGATCTTTAGAAGATACTGGATGTGTGTCATTTACAACCCATCTCAAACAACAGTCGGGTACAGAAATGGAATCAGGAGACCCCAGCTTTCCCCTTGACACTGGGGTCAAAGTTACCGTGATTATAAAGTCGCTGTTTACATTCGTTGGGCAACTGCTCTGCAGGTGCGATAATGTATTTACAAGCAGAAAGTGTGTTCGTTCTTGAACATTACTTTGCAGGGAACTCGCTGTCGCTGTTCATCAAGCATTCAGCAATGCCGCATCCTGAAGTGAAGTATAAAAATAAAATTTAAAAAAAAACACCTTTTTTTTTCGTTACAAGGGTAGTAAATACCAAAATAATCTGCATGGTAGGTCATATAAAAACGCAGTCGTTAAAACTATTTAGCGATTCCGAAGACTAATTAATAAACGTACACTAAATGATAAAGCAGCCTTATTTGATTATTTGACCAGTTTATAAGCTCAACGACCAGGGAATGCTGTCGTTTTAAATGTGGCGTAGGAAAGAAACAATCAGTTAGAGTCATCTGTTGTAAATATTATCTAATTTCATATTTCGGATATTTTATTTTCCGTCTTCGCGTACTCAGTCTTTCATAACGTTCTTGTAAACCTAAAACTTCTGCATATAAATATATGTGCATTACTTTGTGATATGTTATAGATGGAAAGAGAAGACTCTGAAGTTGGTCTTTGCCCTCTTCCATGCAGGCATTCTTCTGCGCTTTCATTTTCATCTTAGGCTATGCATTATCTTTCCTAATCGAATTAGAAATTCTGCAATAATTTAAAAGCATTTCATCTATGCTGCTTCATTCACAATACTCCTCTGAAATTGCGAAACGTTCTTTAAGCTAGCTTTGATTCCCATTTCATAACCTCACAAAATCTTCCTTTTGTAATGCTACCTGAGTATTTTAATTTCTCTATATCTGTGTTTCAACACTAATGAATTTCTCTTTCCATTCAGTCTGGTTTATGACAAATATTAGGTCCCTTTCCATTCTTTCGCGCCTGCATCAATCATGATAAATAGAAGTGAACCCGGTGTTAATTCTCTTATGTACATCAAAATTTCTGGTTCCTCTCATCTGTATAGTGTGTATACCTTCATACTGTCCTTGTTATCTTTATTACATTCCCTACTATTCTTTCTAAATTTTTTGGATAAGGAATGGAATAATAATCTCTTCTATAAGCAGGTTGTTTCTGATGTTTTTAATGTCCCTTCGCTGAGAAGGACCGAAAATAATAAGCATTTAGTGATATTTAGAGGAGGAAATTGTCAAAAGATTGGATAATATTTAAACCTGCTTAATTTTTTTAAAAAAAAATTAATATCTACTTAATTTACAAGTTTAATTAATATATAAGCACGCTCATTTCCTTTCTATGTTCGTCAGTCACCTTCAGGATGATGAATTACTTGATGACATCACAGAACCATTGGTCTAGGCTAAGACTTATTTACTTTTGTTTTAAGAGATTTAGTGCTTCTTAATTAATGGATTTTTTTTTACAGGCTTGAATTTAAGGCGTTAAACAAGTACGTTATTTTTAGTTTCATATGTGAAATACATCTCTTTGATAAAAAAAAATGGGACATGAAAAGGGAAAAACACTGACTCAAAAGCATCCCTAATCGTTTAGTTATTTAAAACAAAACACTTCAAATCCTTTCAAGCAGCCTCCTTCACCTCCACGTCATAAACAAAGCAGAACATAATTTGTGAACTCGATCACATTATTTAAAATATATAAGTGAAAATGCTAACCAAAAACATTAAGGTAACATAACATAACGCAGCATTTAGAACTGTTTACAAGCCTGTAGAAAAGATCTTGAAATAAGTAAGCTAAACGAAATATAAACCTGACCCTTTCATTTTCTGGTGCATATATAATAACAAATCAGGCTGTTTTCAATCAGCAACTTGGTCCATCATCGACTAGCGGATATTCGAGCAGAAATAGGACATCGCTTGCACTCATTGTTAGTCTTGAAATAATTTTAGTTATATACATGATAGAGGAATGTCAGATAGAGACGAAGTTAGTGATTATTGAATTCATTTTTATTTTCAATGTTTTAGGTAGTTTCAATTCCAGATATTTCTGATCATGTTTCTACAGACTATAATATCCGCACAGTAAAGCTTTACTTCTCGCATATAACTGACCCTGATTTCTTCAGTTTCTTTCCTGTTTAAGACACAGCTAAATTAGTTGGTCTAAGCAGTTTTCAAATCAGTTTCTATTTCAAATTCTAAAAGACAAAACAATGTTTCTCCCGCAACTCAGATTTCAAAATATAAGTAAAAAAGCTCCTCTTGATCATACATCAATAGGCATATCAAAATATGAAGATAATAAATATTACTTTCTACTAACAAGTTGAGGTATAGTTTCTATTGTGAAGGCCAACTTATTTGATTCAAACAGTCCATGGCTATTCGTAAATGGAAGACGAAGTTTCCCTTAATGATTGCGGATTCCTAAATAAGGATCACTTAAGCTTTGATTGACAAGCATGATATAGATAATGTCTGTTTCGCAGTACTAATGTTTAAACGACTTTCACCCGCGTAGACGGTTGTAAACCTATAGTACATTAGAACCTTGGCTGGTTCCAGATATTTATTTATTTTTTGTATTTTTTAATGTAATCCGGAAGCCTTGCTCTAAAGACCAAACACAGAAATTTTTCAAGCCTCCAACAAGCGGGATATTAGTCTCACGCTGGACAATGAAATTTTATCTCCCGCCTAAAGCCATTCCCAAACATTATGCCCGCATCGGGATTTGAACCTGAAGCCTTGGTCAGAGAGTGAGTGCGGTAATCACTGTGGAAAACTGGGACCTCAGGCGTCACATTTTACATTTTTAAACTCTTTATTAACTTTTACTTTCTCTTTTGAACCGCTGGTCATCTGTAAGAATGTTATTTTCCCCTTCCTCTCCAGTTTTCTACCGCGCAAAACAGACAAACCGGTTAGAAGAACATACGCTGTTTACAGGCATAATAGCTGGCCTCATAAACTGTCCCTCCCTCTCTCGCTGTAATGTAACTGATGAAAGGTTTCGTAATTTTCCTTATGTTATTCTTTCTCAGTAGTTCTTTTATTTGATTTATTTCTTTTCTTTTATTTGATTTATTTCGTAAGTTCTAAATATTTTGGTCAGATACTATATCTTCAAAACAGTCTAGCGATGTGTGAGCCCTGTGTCCAACGCGTGTTTAAAATATAAAGGGATTCCTTTAGCTGTCACTGTGCCACAAAAGAAACAAAAGAGTAAAATTAATTTATGCTTTCGTATTTCGGGTGGCCTTTCAAACATGCAGTGTCGCTGTGTGACTGAAACAGGATCGGTTATGATGGAATTACTTCCATTCTCACCAAGGCTTACCAGTCACCTTTATTAAGAACCTTTTGTACGCACATATTCTCTCAAATTAGGAACTATAATTCTTGATGGAAGAATATTTGAGCCATTAGTCAGAACTTCTAATTAGTAAGTTAAAGATGCCAAGCTATTTTAAACCTGGTTTTACTCCATTTCCCAAGTAAGCAAATAGACAAATAAGTCAAGTTTGCGCGTGCATGTATTGCAAGTCTAGGTGACCCGTAAAGTAGTACAAGTCTAGGCAACTCGTGGTAAAGGTGAAATAAGCTCTGATCACTATTCTTAATATTTACCCTTAATGCAAAGCCCATCTCCTTGAGGAGATGTATGATGCTATGCATTAAAGGCAAGGGGCCACTACACAGACCGGTTTCTACCTTTATTGCGGTCTCATCAGTGGGAGCCGGGCTTAGAAATATATCACCTTTACCACGAGTTGCCTAAACTTGTACTACTTTACGGGTCACCTAGACTTGCAATACATGCAGGCGCAAACTTGACTTATTTGTCTGTTTGCTTACTTGGGAAATGGAGTAAAACCAGGTTTAAAATAGCTTGGCATCTTTATCATATATTATACCCAAGGTAAAAAAAAACTTTCTATTTCTAATTAGTAATTTATGATGGAAAATGGAGTAAAACCAGGTTTAAAATAACTTGGCATCTTTATCATATATTATACCCAAGGTAAAAAACTTTCTACTTCTAATTAGTAATTTACATCCATAATTCATTGTAGCAAAGTAACCATTTATAACACCATTATTGGTGTTATAAATGGTTACTTTTTTAACAGTCTCTGCTCTTAAAATTTATTTTAAGCAGAGACTGTTGCTGGTGTTATAGTTTTACACAATAAATATATATTAAGCACATTACTGTTTTGACTGTTCTGATATTATGTTATAGTCGGGCGCTCCTCTCCCCCCTCCTCCCACAAATTATGCACAAGGATGCTTCTGAATAAATTTAAATGCTATACTTCTTTTCTCTCTCCTGTAGGCTCATATTTCATGTCATTTATAGACAAGGTCGATTTGAAAATCGTATTATTTTAAGGAATTACTTTACCACAGTTTTCTACCACTAGGTGTCGCTCCGTTATTATCTAGCAAGTCTGATTTGCGTGACTACGGTTAGCAATAGCCGTCAAGGTTCGTAACTGCGGCTCTCGTTACGGACGTCAAGCGTGACGAAATACGTGATTCGAGCATAGTGCCCTCTATAGGAAGCATAATATTTCCATTCTGTTTCTTGAAAAAATGCCAAGTCGGGCACTGATCTCATTTAGATGACTTAGAAGGTTAATTTTTTTTTTGTTGTAAGAAGAAGCGTAATGCAAATTCAAGATATATCTGAAATTAAGATATTATCATAAAACACCAAACATAAAAGGAAATGTAATATTATTTATGATTTATGGGGGAAAAAAATTAGAAGTCATATTAAAAAGATCTTGACTTATTCCCGTAACTGCAGATCCCCAAGGCTTAGCACTAAGATGCGAACGTGGAAAAACCAAAAAATACTAGTCTGATTTACAAAATTTTAGGTGTGCTTCAAAAAATGCGTTGGTACCTGATAGATTCACTTTGTCCGTCCATCTATCTAGAAGTTATTCCTCGATTCGGAGTGGACTGATTTTTATGGAAATTTGGTACTTCGTTTCTTAGGGGATAAAAAAAATCGTCGGACCGTTTGAATATGCACAAAGGAAAAATATATATACAGGTATCCCTCAATTAACGCGGTTAATTAATCCCTCGATGTTACCGCGTATATCAAAATCGCGTTAATCAAATGTAATAATCAATGGTAAAAAGTACAAGTCGTCCCTGATCGATTACTGTACTAATAGTTCGTTTTATATGGTACTCTTTTAGGAAAGATAAAAATTGAATGCAAAGTAAATGTTTAATAAGTACTTGTACCTACATTAGTTACTGCAATTTTTTTAATCAAATGAAGTTATAAAGAGTCGTTTGAACAGTTTCAGTTTTTTTTCTTATTGGCATAAATTCTACGATAACAAGCAAAATGACTCTCCAGACCTCGGCAAACAAGCATTCTTCGATTAACATCTGAATCCATTACTTGCTGCTTAAGCGATTCTAAACTGCGAAATATTCCAGGTCTTTGACTGTTATTTCCTTTGGAACCTCATCTTCACATTCCATTTGTTCGTTGTCTTCATATGTGCGTTGTTCAATTTCAAGAAGATCGTTGTCACTGAAATCTTTTGAATTTGAATCCAATAATTCTTTAACATCTTCTGCATCAACACCATCAAAACCGAGGTCTTCACCAATTGCAACGATTTCTTTGACTACGTTGTTCACAGGATTTTGAAAACAACCTAAGTCATTAGCGCATTCTGGCAGAAGGTTTTTCGAAACAGCTTTCGTGCAACTAGAAGACACTTGCTCCCACAAGTCACGAATGTTCTCAATTGTGTGTTTAATGTTAATTTTTTTCCCGAAATTCGTGGAGCGTAATCGCATTTTCTCCCGTTGTTGTTTCTACTGCCTTTGAGAATGTCTTTTTAAGAAAATAGGCTTTGAAAGTTGCAATGACGCCCATGTCCATGGGTTGTAGCAATGATGTCGTATTTGGTGGGTAAAATAAAACTTTTGCATTCTCACATAGATCATCAAGAAAATTTGGATGACCTTTGGAAAATGTCATCACCACGATGCTGCTAGCAGCATCGTGGCCTGAGCATGAATTTTCGTGTTAAATTTAAAGGCGCGTTAATCAAAACTCTTGCCGCGTATATATCAAGGGACTGCCGCAATTAATTTCGTGCGATAATCAAATATGCATTAAGCAAGCGATACCTGTATACAGGGTGGCCATAAAATAACTTTCCCTCTTTGGAGGCATCTGTAGCTAAAACAAATAAACGGAATGAGACCAAATTTTATATTGAGACTTTTGAAGGCATGGAGAGATGATTTCCGCGAAAAAAAGGTTTAGTACCAAAATTCGCCGAATATAAAATGTGATCTCATTCCGTGTATTAGTTTGAGCTACAGATACATCCAAAGAGGGAAAGTTAATTTATGGCCACCCTGTATATATATCGAAATTATGTTTTCGATATGTTTTACAATGACTTCTTTCTGGGTCAATGGAATTAAAAAAAGACCATCACGATTTAGGATGTATCCAAGAAGGTATCAATGTGGTATAATCGAATCATCTTTATTAGCAAAATTACTCAAAGTAATAATAATTACTAGCGAGCTGGATATAATCGAATTATATTTCATATTTAGGGTCTGTATTAAAATATATCGAATCACCTCGATTTTTGTTGCATTTGGACCATTCTTAGCGGTGAAGTTACATGTTGACACCACTTAAACCAAAAATAAGTCGACATGCCAATAAGCGCACGATAACCATTTACACCCATCGGATTTTTATAACAGCGTCACCACTGGATAGTTCGGTGAATAATTGTGATGATGAATGACATGTTTCACACATCATGCTAGTTTTCTCGCAAATAATGTGAAATTGTACTGTTTATAAATAATTACAGTCTTCAAAAATGATCTTGTAACCAAGATTAAAAGAGGCCAATTCTGTATGCTTTAAGGAATAGAGTTTTGTTTTTTTTCCTCCCCAGCGCAAAAGGATTCTTCCTATCATGTCAAAACAAAAGCTTGGTTGTTGTTTTTCTCTCGCTCCCTCACACAAAAAATTGTAAATTTGTATCACATTAGTAACATGGGTGTGTGAAAGACTTTTATGGTGTTTTAGTTTGTGTTTATATTTTTATATAATCCAGAAACCCTGCTCGAGACCAAACATGAAATTTTTTCAGGCCTCCAATAAGCAGGATTGTGGGCTCATACTGGGTAATGAAATTAATTCACACATAAAGGCAATCACAAACATCAGTACTCTCTCAAGAATTAGAATCCTCAGCCTGTTGGTTGGTTATTAAAAATACACAATTGTCAATTTTTAAAAATTGCAGTTTGTAAAATGTATATATAACAGCAAAATTCAGGCATTTGTACATTCCACATTACTGACAGTATTTAAAAACTTTAAAAAAAATTAAAAATGATGTAAATTTAATGATACTTATCAATGCTTCATCTTGTATATGCGCCATCAGTCGTTCTTTGGCGAAAGCAACAGTAGTATCCATTCTCCACCATTTCATTTTCAATGCTAGCGTTGTCCTATCAAAAATTCGACTTGAACCAAGGTTTTCAGTAAAGGGGCGATGTAAGAAAGAATTCGATCTTTAGCGACATCCTGATTCCCGTCTTGGTGCTTTGTCACAAGTTGATCAACTAGTGTTTTATAATTTTAGCTTTGTTGTCTAGCCGTAAACAATGATTTGTGCTTCTGTTTGAGTGAGTCTTATCTAATTCCTCTTTAAGTATTCCCTAATTTGAGGGCAAAACTCGCTCGCTCGCGTGCGCGCGCACACACACACACACACACACACACACACACACACACACACACACACACACACACACACACACACACACACACACACACACACACACACACACACGTGTATATACTTAACTTTGGGTTGCGAAATTGTTGGTAATAATTGTGTTAGGTGCAGTAATTCAGGTCCATCTTTTCCATAAACTTTAACAAGGTTTGCAATGAGGTCTAGATTAATATGCAAAAGTGACATAAATATTGGAATATTTGAATATTGGAGCCTGTGTAGCTCAGTGGATGTGGCATTTGCAGAGGAAATTTTTCTAAGCATTTTTTTTTTTTGACCGGTTCCCGAGTTAGTCGATCTCTGGCACAGGCAAGCGTGTTTTTTCTCCTGGAAACTCGGGTTTTTCGTCCCTTAAACTCAAGAAAATCGACCGTAGAAGCCACGCTGTTTCAGACATTAAATATATTGTGTTAGGGTTAGGGACTACGAGATGGCGGCACTTGTTGAGCCGTCTCTCTTCACTACGTGCCGCTTGATTAGCGATAGCCTTGGGCCAGCTATCTCTGATTGGGTACCAGTGGAGATTGAACTGTCCACTCAGTCTCCAAAATTTAGATAGGGCTTAAACGGCCTCGCCTACTCCCTATACTGAAATAAAAGGCGTTAGCTGAGCTGACATAAATGTTTTCTTAGGATCACCAATAAGCGTGCTCTTTGTTCTCTCTCTTCCTGGTGTAAAAACATTTTTGAGATACCCATGTTTTCTTTCCATAATACTTAGTTGTCTTGCTGTCTCAACATAAAAAAAGAAGAACGCCATAGAGTTTTGTAAATCCTCCTTCCACATCCGGCAATAATATGATTACTTCTGAATTACCATAAGCATTCTAGTGGAATTCCTGGCGGCTTATAACCTTCATCAAATGACAACACATTATCAAGCTTTCCTTAATGCACGCATGAGATATAGAGGGTTTTGCTTCATCATTGAGCAAAGGAAAAAACTGTTTTTATGGATATTTAGAGAATTCCACATAAAAGGGTTAAATTACATTTATATCTTGTGAAATTTTAAGATTTTGTTACAGTTTCTATACATAATTTTCGTTTCCAGGGCTATTAAGTTCCATTGTTGGAAACGAGATCCAAGCAGTTCACACTGTTATATAAATAAATTTATCTCCAGCAAAATTTCGTGATTTATTTGGAAATTAATATATATTATCTCCTGTCTAAGGCTAATGTATGTCTACGAGTGTGTAAGATGTGGTGGGTATTTATTTTATAATACTATTTTTATTAACGAAAATTAACAATCTATAATTATGATAATTTTTTTCTCCACAATTATGAAACTGTTTTTATTAGAAAAACAATTTAAGTTCGTAACACTAATTTTTCTCTGGTATGAAGAAATGTAATGAAAATTAGTATAAATATTAATTTGTTGAGTCGTTTCAATTGTACCATGTTAATAGCCAAATTATGCAAACAAAATAACTGATGAATGATGTCACTATACAAGAATGCTGTTACGAAGCACGCATCTCTGTGATTGTCTGCTGTCACTTCTTCGTATTCGTTTATGATTCCCTCGGATCACTTTCATATTCGCTTTAACTCTAGCGCTTTTTATTAACAACCAAACGTAGTAACTTCATGTGTTATAATGTGCATAAATAATGCACTTTCACTCGTATATAATAAGATTGCCTGCTCAAGTTGCTGTCTGCAAAATGGCTGAGCAAGGACACACACACACACACACACACACACACACACACACACACACACACACACACACACACACACACACAGAGAGAGAGAGAGAGAGAGAGAGCCCTTCTTGGAATTTTCCGATTGATTACTTCATTCTCTTCGTAATTAATCTATTTGCCAGTTTAACTAAGACATCCAAAATTTCCAGTTTCAATGGATGGTCTCTACAAACCATGATATCTTTTCAATAAGCATTTCCCTTATGTATTCCCAATTCATGAATTCCTTCACTCTATTTCTTCCTAATTAATATTTCTGTAATCTTAATTAATATAATTTCCAATTGTAGATGGCAAAGCCTAAACCATTGGGATTATGAACGTCTGTTGCCAAGCCAAATAACATATCGTTCAGCAAAAATGCCTGATTTTTTTTTTTCGGCATACAAAGTTGTACCATGAGCTCTACCACCACTAAATTTTGCATAGGCATCCTATTTGTTTACAGATAAACGGTAGACTAACCCAAATT
This sequence comes from Typopeltis vanoorti, assembly GCF_054136105.1. Classification (NCBI taxonomy): domain Eukaryota; kingdom Metazoa; phylum Arthropoda; class Arachnida; order Uropygi; family Thelyphonidae; genus Typopeltis; species Typopeltis vanoorti. The sequence goes on along the minus strand of NC_143564.1, from coordinate 78,142,304 downwards.
TTTATTCCTTAGAGTAGTTTGATTTTGCCTGTGTAGCCTTATGGAAATAGAGTTTGCTTCTGTAGTGCGTCGCTGCTCGAATTAAAACCGTTATAGGTTCGATTTTTGTCACCGACCAGGGGTACCTTTTATAGGTCTTTCTTCGGCCATTTCCCGAGCTAATCGATCTTTGGTACTTTTCTTTTCTTCTTTTCTGGAAACTTTAATTCTGGAAACTCGGATTTTTCATCCCGCATCTCAAAAAATCGAACCGCAGAACTCACACTATTAAAGACTGTAATACAAATGTTAGCGCTTAGCATCACGCGAAGGCAGGAGTTGTCTGAAAAGTTTTGGTTCATTGATAACTCGAACTCACCATCGATAAAGGCTGTAGGATAAAGACCGCTGTCTGTCTACAAAAAGTTATTTACGACTGAAGGAGCTTCGCCTAGTCGATTTGGAGAATTATTAAAAAATGTTAGTGAATTTATATTTATTTATTTTTTTAATGGAGCAGTTTGATTCCTATGAAATGAAAAGTGCAGTCTTTTTTCTTCCCTGTAAATGCATTTCTAGTGTAGTGCATACTTGAGGTTCAGGTACTGAAAATATGCTTATTGCTAATCTTGACACCGCGTAGCATCTCAATTTCTTGATGGGAACGTAGACTATGTTCGAATTCCACAGTTTCAATCCAGTCACAATATGCGTTTTATTGAAATTTTGCACAGTCTTCCCATTGGACCATTTGGAAGACATTCGAAAGTCAGTAATAACGAAGCTTTTCTAACCAGTGTAATAAAACAAAAAATAACGGACTTTTTCATCCACTTGCGTGCCTAAATAATAATATTGAAATAAATACTAAAAATTCTCTATTTTGAAAAGTGAAAGATATTGATATGTATATTCCTGCCATCACATTGCTATACGAGGCAAATAGATATATCCCTAGAGTTAACAAAACATCTGTTTAATGGCGTATAGAGAAGAGTTTACGAACTTCAGATGTTTTCACAGGAAGCCATATCAGTAGCGTCTGTGCATGATTAAGGACTATACCTCCAAAATCAGCACATGAAAAGTTGAGGGCGTCATCTCAGCCAAGAAACGTAGAGAAAGATCCAAGAAGCTAATCAATAAGAGACCAAACATTGCTTGGTAGGGAAGTTCTGGAATTCCAGGAGTTCATTGTGGAAACTATCAACCAGGGATTCACTGATCTACTAGGATTCACGTCAGAAGTAGCTCACTAAGTAGAGTTGCACATAATCCAGGCATTAACAATAGCAATAAACATCCAAGATTAGATTGATATAATCAATATTGCGACCAGTCACAATATTGATATCATTATTGACTTCTAGTAGAGCGCTGGAAGTCAATGATATGGAGTAACGAATCATGCTATGCCAATTTTCGAATGGATGGGCGAATGTCTGGGTCATGCTTTATGTCCAAATGCAATATTCCAACTGTGACGTCTGGCAGGGGGAGTGTAATAGTCTGAAGCTATTTATCATTATGTAAACACGGGCCTTTATTTTTTTTTCCTGGAAGAAGAACGGCGACGGTTTTGAAACACACAGGTAACGCAATGACACCTTCTTTGCAAAAAAATTTATCGAAGAGAATAACATTTCTTTTAATATTACAATTCACGAAGTAATATTGTAGGTACTTTATGATACTCTTGGTATATATGTAAATCTTGACTGGTATGCACAGTCCGGATCTTAACCCAGCAGAATTTTTCCGTTATGGCAGCATCTAAAACTCAGTTTTATCATTTAATAGTATAGTCGCTGCAGCTTTCAACGTTATCATTCTAATGTAATGTTTTTTTCCCGAAAGGAGCTGCACATAAGTCAATCATCAACTATGGAATTCAGGTTTTTGGTAATATTTTCACCAATACATTAGCAAAAAATAGACTGCTATCATTAAATGGTATGATATCTCTTCAAGAAAATTTTGCGAGGCACTTGATCCTAAAAAGAAACCTAAAGAAGAAGAAGCTGCCTATGGAGATATAGACCTACTAACTGAAATGATTTTCATTCTAGAATCGTATGGCTCTAATCAAAATAATTCAAATGCCTGTGGAGTGGAGTCTTGACAAGTAGCACTGCTCTAAGATGTCAATCACTGCACAGCAACTTAAAAGCTTGTCGTCTCAAATAAAAATCCATTTTGATTAATAACACGCGTTCAGTTTAAAATACGCAAGTGCTTAGTGAAATTTTAAAAAATCTAGTGAAATTTGGCATATTAGACGTAGACCTGGTGAAACTTTTACCAAGGCTGTTTGAAGCATATTTTCAAAATATTCTGCTTCACGGATGGCTTGGTATTCCATTTTAAGTAAAAGGATTTGTTGTCACATTTCTGTAAAGAAACAGCGTCCTGAAAAGTTAGTTGCTATTATTCATAACAGAACACTTTAGTATACATTTGAAAGATGGATATTTCAATTTCAAGGTAACTTTTCTTTATGTTGTGTAATTGTTACACTTCTTGTAACCCGGATGAACTCATGCTCTTGGGTTATACATAGCATGTCATTGTTTTACAATTTTATCATGATGAAGAAAGATTTGAATTAATGAGCTGTAATGTAATGATGTGTATTGATAACTCAATAATAAATAAAATAAATTTAAACAATGATAACGTTTCACCATCTCGTTGACTTAAATATATATGCATTGCTTTATACTGGTTAAAATGGTTACCGGTCGAAAGTGTAGGCTGTGGTCATTTTTGCATTTCCACCGGTATTTTATCTCCCCTTCTTATCTGCAGAAACAAAACATTAGAACGCCACAATGGCCTAGGAACGTACTAAGTGAAGTTTAAAAAAAATCTAGTGAAATTTGGCCTGGATCATAATCGTATCGTTTACATTGGTGTAAACAATACGGAAGACACCAAGAACGAAAGAGAAAAATGCAGTAAACGATATTAAATGTGGTATCATGAAGTAGAGACAATTTTTTTTCTTACGAAAGATGCTCAGGTTTTAATCTAGCAATTGGGTAAAATCGACCTACTTTTATACATTTGATTGCATACAAGTGAATTCTAGTTACAGATCTGGAAGGTCGCCTCTTAACCATGTACTGTTGGAATGCACTCAATTTAGCGAGTCAATCAACGGCTGTCTCCACCTGCAAGTTTTCAAAACGTTAGTGATAAAAGCGTGTTTTCTTTTTTTAGTGTAGAAAAAAAGGTTAGTTTCAGATGTGACTATATCAGCTGCCACTGTTTCCCCTTTTAAAGATTTATGTTCTTTACGTATTAAATTAAAAAGCAAAACTATTTTGTGTGACATCAGATATTATTTTGCATGCTATTATTAGACCCACATTTTGTGTGGGTCTAATAATGACATACAAACACAACACAACGGTTTGGCAACACAATTTTTTTGTGTTACCAAATCAGTCGACTGCCGACCTGGTTGGTCGAGTGGTAGTGTATCCGCTCTCCAGACAAGAGCTTATAGTTTGAATCCTGCCAGAGACATAGATGTTTGCGATTGTTCCTACTAACTCTTTGAGGAAAGGGCATCTGCCACCCTGGACATCTGGAGTGATCCTACGGTCAAAATAACATCACATGTGAATAACTAATTAATCGGTCGACTAGTTTTTCATCATTTTGGATTATATAATATCGTAATCCAAAGATTATATCATACAGGTATATTTTTTCTTTATCTTTCATTAATAATTTTATCAATTTTTAAATCAAAGATTGGACCTGCTGACAAAAACTCCTGCCTACCGTTCAGCGATACTGTTTCTTTTCAGAATTATATTCTAATATACTTTGCTTTTTTTTTTTGTATTTATTGATCACATTTAAATTTTATTCGAGACAACACTGTATCTCCGAGTTCGTCTGAAATAAGCAAATAATTAGTTTTAGAAAATTAAAGGAAGCTTTAGCTGGTTCCATATCATGCTGACGCACCTGATCAGAATATTATAGGCTCTAACTAGCATCTTATATTCTCATCAAGCTGCTTATCAATAATGAGTCTTCTGGAACGAATAATAAGTGCTTCCAAATACTCTAGGTAACTGAAGAAAATGAATTATTATTGATTCATTTTAAGTATATATATAATACATTGTATACCAATAATTGTCCGGATACCCCTGTTACTTGAAGTTATGGAACATTCCAGGTTTATTAATAACATAAAAACTGGTGTACAGATAGCAGGAAGCAGTATTTCATCGTAACAGTAGCATCGAATACAGATAGTATGGCAACACGACGTGAACTCAGTGACTTCGAGAGAGGTGTCATCGTGGGCTGTCACATTGGTAGCATGTTCATACATGCCATTGCAGCTCAACTGGAGCATCCAAAATCAATAATTGGCGATGTGATCAACAAATGGAGACGTTCTGACATCACTAGTGCAGGAAAACACACAGGGCAGTCACCGAAAATTACTGAGAGGGAAGTGTTAAAACGAGTGGCACGCAAAAACCATCTATAATCGGCACAGACAGACCATCCGTGATGAGTCCCAGATCGCCAGTAACACCATGGTGAGCAGTAATACTGTAAGAAAATACCTCCATTTACTGGATTTCCACAGAAGAGCAGCGGCACACAAGCTGAACATCACAACACCAGGCTCGTCTGGCCTGGTGCAAAGAGCGTGTGAACTTGACAATTGACCAGCGGAAAACGGTACTCTGGAGCGATGAATCAAGGTTCACCTGTTTATACTCTGACGACAGGGTGTGGGTGTGAAGGCAGCCTGGTGAATGCTTGTTATCACAGTGTACTGTACCCACAATTTGGTGGTGGAGGAGTAATGGTTAGGGATGCATTCAGCTGGTTTAAAGTGGGACCACTGGCCGTTCTCAGGTGCTGCCTACACTGTGGAGTTTTTATGGAACGGACCCGTGTTACTATCAAGACGACAATGCACCATGCCACAAAGCTGCTGCAGCTGTTATGGAATGGTATGAAGAGATAGGTGTTAAACTACTGCCCTATCCTGCACAAAGTCCTGACCTTAACCCCATCGAACACCTGTGGGACGAATTGGAGCGGCGATTAAGATCCAGACCAACACGTCCTCGATCTGTCGCTGAACTTCGTACTGCTTTGATGGAGGAATGGAGGTAAATTCCACCTGATGTCTGGCGCACATTGGTGGAAAGCCTCCCTCAAAGGGCACAGGAGATGATCAAAGCCAAAAGGTAGATGTACTCGATATTAGGGTTCGCCTGCTGTATCAATTCTAAACTGCTAAGATGTTCAGACAATGATTGGTAGATAGTGTATATGCCACATTTTAGAAATAAATTGCCATATAATTATTGGTTAAGAAAACTGTTTTTTCACATTAAAATTATTTACTTAATAACAATCCAATGTACGTGTCAGCTAAGTTAAGAATAGATAGGTGACGAATTTGCTCCAAATGTTACATTAAAACAAGATAATTTAATTACATCTTAACGTCTTTTTTATTTTCCCAAGGATGGCAGTACTTTAGTCCTAAATCTTCTATATCGGTAGATGACCAGTACTAACTTTCGCAATCGCGGGAGATCTGTGCATAATATGACACTCTAAGGTGACGAGGACAAGGACACAGCAAACGACTGCTGTTCAGGCCAGTGTCTTATAGCGGCTAATTGCGCATTTTCCATGACATTTTGTTTCTGTTTTGCGAATAGAAAACCTGAGTTTTAAGGAGGAAAATATCCCGTCGCCTTCCTATGAGGCGGGATGACTCATCTTCAGCTGAGAAACTTTAACGGTTATTCGTATCCTAGACAGGATGCGAACTCCTATCTAACTAGATGACATCGTCGACACCGACGGCCAGGAATGCTCACAACTGTAACTATCTCATGTCCCTAATCATAATATTAATATTAAATAAATAAAGCTCTACGATCTGTTTATCAGAATTGCCGGATTAAAAACCCCAATTTCTTTCTAGAGGGTAAAAGTCTTAGCTTCTGGAAAGAGCAACTCAAGACACGACTACAAAAAAAGGCCTAGAAAAATATTCCTCTATTCTAAAAATATGCAATTAAAAAAAAAGCTGATTTACAAATAATAGTATTTAATAAAACGTTTCCGTAGCTCAGTCGGTATAGACGAAGCCCTTTAGTCGTAAAGACCCGGTTCGATTCCCGTCAGTGACGGAAGGAACTTTTATCTGGTCTCTTTCGACTAAAGGTGAGTTAGCCAGTCTCATACGGAGGTGGAGGGGTTTTCACCCGGAAACTCGGGTTTTTCGTCCCCTAGAACAGGCCAACCGGCCCTGTGAACACACGCATCTACAAACATAGGAATAACTACTTTATCCTCGGAACGGGTACGGTTTGGAAGTTTTAAGGACAGCTCCGTAACAGGCCACTATGCTTAATACGTAAAAAGGAAGAAGTTTACAAAAACTGAATTTAGAAGACTGGAATTATTTTTACTCCTATACGCCGGCTGATATAAACGTAGGCCCTGTCTCTGGATTAGACACTGTTGCATTTGCTGCAAATTTTGATGAATTGTCTTGAATGCAAGATTTCAATAACTTACAAATCTCCATAACACTGCATTTTGCAAGATTCAGTGCTAATCATTAACAGTTTTTGCTTGAAACAAAACACCAGTCTTTCAGAATGATCTCACTAGTCTAATCGCACCTTTATAGCCATTGTAATCGAATTTGATATCTGCTTCATAAAAGGCCGATCAAGAAAGTAATAAGACAACGTCTAAGTGTAGCCAAGAAACAAATACATGGAAGTTACACAAATAAAATCTTTGAATGATATATGTTAATATCATTCACTGGAAGCAAAGAGAAAACAATCCTCTTCGATTTCAAAACGCACAATCTAATGCCACTGATAACAAATTTTAAGACGCATGGTACGGTCCGTCCCATCCTGAATAATTGGATATCGACCTGAAAGTTTCACTCCATTGTATCACGCAGCCGATTTCTTCAGTAAAGGGAGTGACATTATTGAGCTCTGTCGCTATAACAACCACGACTCCCTCTGTAGTCGAATGCTTGCTAAGAAACTTTTAACAGATTACTGGAAAAGACTACTTTAATTTTCCCTAAAAGCGGATTTGGATATTTCGTATAATTTGAAGTAATGAATTGGAAGAGACTAAAGTAAATATCATTAAGTGGATGTTATGTTTCATTTATTTTTCTCTCTCTATCCCAGTTCATTATAGTAATCGAAGGAACCTAAAATGTATACTTATCAGTCGATAGGTATGCAACAACACACCTATCGACTGATTTGCGAATAATTTTCGAACATGTAAAAATAATTTATTCTTATTCACCAACCCCAGCTCTTTTTTTTTTGTTAATTTAGAGAATATGCATCCTTGTCAATAATAAACTTAAAACAAATCAGTGACTTCAAATTAATTTTTAAAATGTAGATAATACGTTGTTATACTTTATTTTGGTTTATATTTATAACTTTATAGAGAAGAACAGATTTCAGTATTATCACAAATAAGTTTTATCAATATTAAGATCGATCCAATATGCATTTCGTTATCAATTGCAATTGTTTCATATTGCAAGAAAGCTTAAGTTAATAAAATCACTGGACTGTGCTCTACGAGAACTATGAATCACAAAAACTTTCAACTGACACTATAAATATACCTTAAAAAATGAGATAGCTATGATTTTCAAGAAAAACTTAAAAGAAAGCAACCTTTATAGCGTCAAACATATTAGCAATGTATTTGAATTTAAGTCACTCTCTTCAGCAAGTGAGCGTCTTAGACGTTACCGAGGCCGCTAGTGGAGGAGATGTAATTTTTGTTAATCAAACAGTGCATCCCAACATGCACATTTTGGAAGTAAGTGCTTCGTATAATTATGGTGGATTGCTCTATATGTTGTTACAACAGTAGCAGTATCGGCCATATCAGTTAATTTTAACGAGCAAAATTCCATAAAAAACAATCAGTGACTTCAAAAAGTCACTGATTGTTGAACAGGATTTCATGTTTAATTTAATCGGTTAATCCAATAAGTAATGTGTGTGTTCCTTATTTTGAAAATTGAACACGCCTCTACATCTAATCAAATTTTAATCGAATAGTTATTTCGTTGTTCTCAGTGAAGTTCTCTGCCTTTCTATAAGCATTGGAATTCTCCATCTTTATAAAATTCTTTTGGTTTAAGCAAAGAATGTTGCAACTGACGGAAACCGAGTTCTCCATCTAATAGACTCCTCAGACTGCTACACAATAATGCAGACCTCAGAATACTCGTAATCTCATAATGCAAGGTCCGATGGACACAATGGATATGGATTTTCTTCTCAACAAAGTTCTCCTATTTTGGCATTCGTGATCTGTGTGGCATGATGAAATTCCCTCTCTTGCGCTTGATCAAGAAGAGGTTTTTCTTGCACTGCAGTTCTCAAAAGGAATTGGAATTTCTGGCAAAGGCAAAAACTGGAATGGTATTAATGACAAGTTTCCAAAATAAAGTACAGGAGGGAAAGATCGGAATTTGGCTTTGATGCAGGGCGTCCTTCACCAGTGAAACGGTTGGTGTCGACGGTATTAGAAAGGTTGTGATAGTTTTTAATGTAGCATTCACTTTAATGAGTCGTTTAAAAGCAGCGCTAAAAGTCCTAAAGAGCGCTAAAAAGAATGCAGTGAAGCTTAAATATTTATGATCTCTAAGACTATGTAATAATTTACTTATCAACGTATGAGAAATTTATCTTCCAAATTTTGATTTCTTAATAGTTGTTGTAAGCGGAGACAGTCGGTAAAATGGCTCTAGTTGGGTTTGAAGAATTTCAAATGAATTCTCTGCACATATGGCTAATAGAGGTCATCAAAGTGAAAAGCTCATCCCAAACTGGTTAATTATATAAGTTGTAGTAGTCCTCAGACACCTGAACTTTTGTCGGAATTTTGGAGTCTAAAATGAATTCATAACACATTATATACTTACTGCATTGTTTCCATATATCCATCAATTTTTGATGGATATATGGAAAGTTAAAAATATATCAGTTAGTTAAAAATATATCACCGAGCATTATATCACTTTAGTTGTTGACTTATAGTACATAAATGACATTATGTGAAAGGTTGAGAATATAAAAAGAAACCTATTAATGCTCTTCTTAAGTAGCTGCAAGTAGCATCACTTCGCGAACTCTGGATGATAGTGAAGGCTGTTTCAATCAACATAAGCAAATGAGATGAAAGAATTTGCTAGTACCTTGAGACTGAACTTTGACTGATGGAAACTAGTGTTGATCATCTACTGTTCAAGTTTTATAGACTTAGAATACGGGAAGTAAGTCAGTTATTTTTATTTTTCTGTGTAATATATAGATTGATCCGAGACTTTTGGTTAAGTTGTTTCGGAACTGCTGCCGAAAAGCTATGAAACCAATGCATCGTTCCTGTTAATTCGCTAGAATAAAGACACTTTTTTCGTTTGAATAAAAGTCCACTAGGTATATTTCACTCCATTGAGATTCCTTCCTCACCTCTATAGAAATAAAAATGACCTTTCAGCGTAAGTTCAAATATATCATTGAGGTAAGGAGTCCTTAATTCTTTGAAATAAGAGGACATTTTCAAATAAAGGGAGTTAATCAGTCTAGTAAGAAATAAAAGTTTTATTCCTATCAGAAACTCTGGTTTTCATCTATCAAACAGAAAAATCGTCGTGAGCACATACAGTGACATTTATAATATCTGGGCATACAACGGACCCGCAACAAAACTTGAATGCAAGGGACTAGTTATTATGCACAGTCTGAGAGATCTGAGACTTGAATCTAGGAGTTGCTTAAAAAGTTAAAACCTGGATTTAGGAGCTGATATATTGAGAACCTGTACCACTAGAGGCATGTAATAGCGAACTATAACTGAGGACCAATAAGTGCAGGATTAATATAAACAATCCTGCTTATACGTGTAGTATTAGTACACTGTCCCATAGCGAATGAACATTAGTCTAGCCCAGCTCATATGAATGTAGCTTTCCTTCCGCAAAGCGAACCTGTTTGGATATTCGCTCATATTTGTTGATCTGCAATCCAGTATGATATCACGGTCATGGAGCATTTTTCATAGGACTGTCCACATTGAAGCATTGTTTTGAAAGTATTTTTGAAACCACTTAATATAACAAAATATTTGATGTAGTGCTTTACTAGCAAAAAAATCCACCAGGCGATAGTATCTGCAGGCTGGTAATGCATCACCATCATCAGTTTCCTGATATGCACCCTCAAGGGACGCACATGGTACTATGAAAGTACTGCACGATTTAGTTTACAATATTAACAATCTCCTTAAGAGGAGATTATATACCTTTCCTCCAAATTAATCTGTCATTTGTCAGCACTCCAATATTGTCAGAGCTTATGCTTCTGTCTTCTAGCACACTTCTGACTGCATCAATCCTCCTCCTACATATTGATCTTTTTTTTGGGGGGGGGGCGTTTTCCTGCCATCTTGGCATTAAAGACCTGTTTTGCTAACTTTTCCTCTTTCCCCATTCTGTTTAAGTGACCAGTACCACTTTAGATCAACTGCTCTGCCCAACCATTCTTGAACGCTAACAATGTCAAGTTTCCTCCTGATATCTTCATTTTAATATGATTCTACTGTCGATGCCATTTGTTCATTCCCTTAATTTTTCTCAGCTCATATCAGTGGTCTCCAGTCTTTGATCAACTGCTTCATTTCTAACCCGGCTATCAGATTCTATCTTGGTAGGATCTGAGAGCTGAGTTAGACATAATACTTGTTTAATTTGTTTGAAGTTTAGTGTTTGAGAATTTCTCTCTCATTCTGTATAAATTCAATCACTTAACTTCTTACTGTTCTAGCACTGCTAATTCCATTTTCCATTTCCATATGCAGTTTGCCATCTTCTGCCTTGTGCCTAAATAGTTAAATATTTTATTTGTTCTATAGGTTTTCTATTGGGAAGACAGTTAAAATTTTATGTCTTCCTGCCTATCTTCGTGGATTTGATCACTTTATTGATGAGTTTCGTGTTTGTCACAGCTGTTATTCATTCTAACTAAAGAGTCGTGGAGACTTGCACTGATTTATTTATGAGTACATCGTCATCTGCCGGTGATGCATAATAATTTGAATAGTGGTAAACCACAACTAAGAATACTTCATGAATAGTGGTAGCCTACCACTATCTGTGGGGTATCCTTTGGAGAATTAGGTCATTTACATATGAAGGAAAAGGATAATAATAAACCCCTTCTCAAACGGTCTTGTACGAGAAAGAGAAATTTAAGCAAACTTTACAGATCTCTCTTTCTCTCTCTCTCTCTCTCTCTCCAGCAGACCAAATCACTACATGTCTTAAATGTCAAATTATTTTTCATTTGTATAGATGCTTGTAGAAAACGTATTTACACTAGGACCACAGGAGTACATGAAAAATTAAATATTTACAAAATTTAAGTGAATTCAAAGAGGTACATTGTGTTATTTGGCAAGTTAATATAAATACATTGACCTTATTTCTAAGCTTTCTCAGAACCGCTGGATATGCATGGGTGTGTCGCATGGTTAGTCTTTTCCAATCAGATTGCTCTTTCTTTTCTGGAATGCGATTTATTATTATGCGATATATTAAACACGTATTACTTTGCATTTGAAGGACACTACTCTTCAATAAAACCGAACATTTTAGTTTAATATTTCGAAATGTTTTGTTGGATGAAAATTGTGATATTTCACCGTCGCTCGTAGCACTAATAAATCAGTCAAGTGTCGTTTTAAGAAAATGAAGGATAGGGCATCGCTCTCTCTCTCTCTCTCTCTCTGATATTTGTGTGCTAAATCTATTTGTACTTTTGATTGCATATGCTGCAAGTCAAATTTTGGATGTAAGAAAAAGTTCTACACAGTGAATAATCTGAAAACCTCGACAATGGAGCAGGTGTCGAAAAACGATACTACAGCAAGGGAATCTCAGTTATATTATACTCCTGACAGTCCGTTTTTGAAGAAATGAAAGCAAAAGATATTTCATATATGAAGAATCGAAAAACTAAGCAAATGTTTGGAATCAATCGTAAGAAATGCGTTTCACAATTGAATAAATTACTATTATGAATGCTTTCATTTAATATCTCAACTATCGAAATCTAGGGCCATTTAGTGCGGTTTCGCAAAATGCATTAAGTACCTGTTATATTCGTATGCATAGTATATCTCTTATTAGACAGACTTTAGTGAAATTTTGTATTTAGAATCATTGCAGAAATTTGTCCCACCATCTCAATTTTCGTTTCAATCAGTTTGTATGGACAATAGACTAAATTTGACAAAAGCGTTTTCGAAATTATATATTCATAACTCTACTTTCGCTAAATGGAATACAATAAAATATGATATTTAGACGGCCGCTAAAATGTGATCATTCAGTTCCAGTCCGAAACAATTGTCAAAACGATTCGAATGTTGTTATAATAGAAGTGGTTTGAGCGCTTAATAAAGTGAAATTAATATGCACGAAAATGTAAATTGAGGTAATCTACACTCCAGTAAAATACTTTTAGGTATAATGTTGTAATAATGAACGATAAATAATATGTCTGGCGTACGTGTTCCATTAAAACTATTTATGATAATGAATATTTATGTAATGTCGACGTATAATTTTTTTTCAATTTTGAAACTAATAATTCATTTGTCAAAGTTTAATCAGGATCCTAAATGCCTTGCCAAATTTCATTAAATTCCATCTACCTCTTTCAGAATTATCACTATTATTTAGAATCGTTTCAATACTAAGTGCTTCGATTGTAACCAGTACTAAGTTAAGCAGCCAATTTTAACTACATGATGAATAGCAAATTTAAAAATCCTCAAACCAAAACAGACTTATTGCTTTGTAAGATATCAAAACGTTTTTCCTAATTTTATTACTGCAAATGATCCAACTGAAACAAAAACTGTGATTGCGTAACAAGTTTCAGTAAAGATTCCAAACACTAAATTTGAGGACATAACAAAAACAGAGCAACAAGCGACACTTACCAAATGAAGCTTTATATATCTAATTTCTGCAACACAACTTAAGTTTAAAATTTGCTTTGTGAAACTAATTGCTTGTATTGCATTCGCCTGTCGTATCCAACTTGTAACAGCTTAACTTCGCGAAATCATTGCTTACTTCCAGACTATGGTTCTACCGCCTTGTGATAGTATGTGTGTTCACCCACCACCTTTATTTTGTATGTATTTCAGCAGCACAAACGAAATATCCTTGGATTGGAGAGCAAAAACTGTAATAATTACTACTATTAATATCGCATCTTTCCAAGAATATGAACCGCTTGATCATAAACACTCCCACTGAGTTTTAATATTCTCTTTCAAAGTAAATAAAATTATCAATATGATGTTTTCTCTTATTTAAAAAAAAAAAAAAACGATGTCTACTTTATTCAAATTTTCTAATAATCGTATAGCTGTAGAATCTGAATTCTTTAAATTTTTAAATTTCTGATTGTTATTTGCAAGTGTTTCGTTGTTTTAGAAACTAAAAATTGGTGTCACAGTGCCCCCCGCCCACTCAGCCTTACATACTCATACTGTATATAGTGCCACAGCTAACGAAATCTTTCATTATTATATTATAATAACGAAAGGCCTGCATGGCGGAATAGCGTACCCACTCTCCCACCAACAAGTCGCGAGTCGAATCCCGCTGTGGACATCGATGTTTGCGATTGTCTTTATGTGGGAGATGAATTTCATTGTCCGGTGTGACATTATTCCTGTTTACTGGAGACCTGAAGTGGCTTGAAAAATTCTATGAAAACGTCTCTAGAGCAGGGTTTCCGGACTATGTAAAAATAAAATAAAATAATTACAATACCATCATCATCATCATGCCTATCAAGGATTTAGGCCTAGAGTGGCCTGTTCCGGCCTTAGAAGTCATCGTTGAATTGTTTAAGAGGACGTCCTGGTTTTCTTTTTCCTAATGGCTTGTACTTTAATGCTTGTTTTGGTAATATTTCTGTTTCATCCTTTGAACATGTTCCATCCATTTATGTTTATATTTTTTAATTTTTTCTATTACTGATTCCTGGTTTAATTCTTTCATAATTTTTTCATTTCTTTTGTAATCAAAGAGAGTATACTTCGCAGTTTTCTCATAAATTTCATTTCAGCTGTCATTAATCTTTGTTTGTCTTTTTTTTTATTGTCCAGATTTCACTTCCATACAATAGGACTGATAGGGCTAATGTATTGTATACTTTTAGTCTGGTTTGTTTTTGAACTAGGTTTAATTTAAATATAGTTAATTACACCTGTTATTTTAAAATATTTTTCAATTTTTATGTTTATATCTTTTTCATATGTAATCATACAACCTAGGTAGTTATATGAATTCACCTGTTCTAATCTTGTTATCTATTACTATTTTAGTTCTTATTGGATCATGTCCTTTAAAGGCCATCGTTTTTGATTTTTCTGTTGATATTATCATTCCATATCTTTGGATCTCGTTTAGATTTAAAATATCTTTCTGTAAGTTATCTTTAGAATTTGTAATTATTATTTGGTCATCGGCAAAAAAGAGTGTTTAAGTTCACAGTAGGAGAAAGTTTAATACCTTGGTAGAAATTTTTATTGTATTTAAGTAAATATTAAAAAGGTTGCTGAGAGGAGACATCCCTGTCGGACTCCTTGGTTTATCTCTCGTATATGATAGCTCATGATTTAATTATATTTGTATTTGGTTATCTTCATATATACTTATGATAGCTTTTAGAATATTATTTGGTGTTTGTCTTTCTTTTACTATGTTAAATAAAATGCTTCTCTTTTAACTTTGTTGCTTAAAAAATTACAATATATATTACACACACAGAAAAAAAAAACTCCTTAGCCCACCCACGGTACAAATGTACTATAGGTTTACTAATAATTTTTCGTGGGTTTGAAAAATTGTTATACACAGTTGTCATACAAAAGATGTAGTTTAATTAAGAAAAAACTTCCAGTATTTTTCCTTCTTTTAAATATTTCGTTGTAGTATGAACGTTTATACGGTTTTTAGTTATATTTACAAGAAATTTATTATATAATAAAATGTGAACACAACACTTTTTAGGAGGGGGAGGAAGATGAATACCGAAAAACATGCCCAGGGTATATTTGTGTATGTGTGTGTGTGCGCGCACGAGAGAGAGAAAGAGAGTAGCAATAATAAATCAGTCAAATGTCGTTGTAAGAAAATGAAGAATAGAACGATCATTTCTCACTACTGTACCGTTATATTAATTCGAATAATTCTTTAAGTTACTTGATATTTAACTTTCAATTAATTATCCAAATGCTAATTTGATACAGAGAGCACTGATTAGCAAACCAACGCTATTTGATCTCATAATACTGTAAATTTCATTAAGTATATGGCTTCACACAATATATATATATATATATATATATATATATATATATATATATGATTATTCAAATTATATGTCCTGAAATTATAGTATATTCTCATTCTTTCGTCGAATGTTATATTATCGTAAATGAAAAACGAAGATTGCATAATGTGGACCCCATAAAGTATATAAAAAAGTTCATATAGAAAACATTGCATTATGAATCCCACGGTGAGACTCTATGCTACAGTGAGATTCTTCGCGTCCTGAATAATTAAAAGCTTGGCTTAAATCTCTCGCGTATCAAGTAGTTGAAACATGGCTCTGACCAACCCTCCGCTAGCAACACGAAACCGCCCCTATCAGCTTCTTCACTAGTTCACGCTAAAGCCGAGCAGTGTTAGTAACAGACATTATTCCTAATAGCAAATGCATAACTTACCTGTCATATGAAAATGTTCCGCCGCTCCTGCAGGTGGCATGGTTCTCTGATATCGTAAAGCAAACTCTTTGAACTTCTAGGACTATTTAAAACCAAACTTTGGTGTTGAACCGTATAACGACCGTGTCTCCTCCTTCTCGCCAGACCTTGACCGCAGGTATTGACAGCTCTCGTCGGAAACCTATATGTCGTTTATTTATTAACGAAAACAGGCTTTCCAGAGTGCTTTGAATCGCTCTATGGAATACTGAAGTGTTTTAGAATTATATAAGTGCTGTAGCTTCAAAGAATATATTCCAACAACAAGGTGTTGGATCTACTACCTTTCTCTATGTCTCTAACCTTCACGTCGGGTTACAGCGACTACTGTACTGGCTTGTGTCCGTGCGATTTCTCCGACCCTTTCTCCCTTGTTGCTAATGGACCTATCCTCTCTGTTCTCCTGGAAGACTGTTGCCTATCTTCGATCGTGGCGCACAGTTGTGCTTATACTCGGTCGTTATTGGCAACCGACGGCTCCAGTCTGGCTTCTTTCGCGGGTAGCCAACTACACGAAACCTAAGCCTAAATATTTGGTGTTTCCTTCGCTATTGTCGAAACTGGCGAACCGTAGTGACTTTTGATTAACTACCCCTTTTCCTCTCCCCTCCCCACTGCGGGGTGGAGATGATGGAGGAGGGGAATAACAGATTAACTTCCTCAAACAGCAGAGTAGACACTACGGCGTCAAATAGGTATACAACTGTATTTGGAATGAAGACGAATGAAACACGCGTGTATTTTTTTTCTTCAGCAAGTGATCATACTTACTTCCTCTTCTAATAAAAAAGTAAATTCGATTTCATTAACCTTATCCTCGTATTATCTTTTTTTTAAACTAGCTAATAATAATTTTTTAAAATTCATTCCCGCCCAGGAAAGGTTAAAACCTCTATGGACCAATGGTCAGACAGGATAATTTTTGGAAACCAAATTTTATTTTATTCTGTCTCCTATTAAAGGAATCTCGTCATCGTAGGAGGTGAAATTCACTTAAGCGCTCGATCAGAGCATGTAAATATAACTTTTATTTTCCATCTGTGCTTGTAACTGTTTATTTTTGACTAATACTGGAATACTTTGCCTTAACTTTTTATGATCACTTACTGAGGGTTAAAAATGAAACTTGCAGTTTCAATGTAGCAAATTAGTAAATTAATAAAAAAAATTGCACATTAGTTGGCCAAGAAACAGAGAAAAAAAATGATTTTTTGATACATGAAGCTACCAGTAATCAAAAGAGAGATGCTACATTAGAACAAATGTTTTTTAAGAAATTTCTTAAATTCTTAATATACTTATGAAAATATATTTATCATAAGTGAAATGAATAATTGAAGTAAATTAATCTTTTTTTTTTTTTTTGAAAACCGCCAAATTACCCCAAAAAATAGGAAGCTCAGGTTTTCACTTCTGTAAAAGAAACTGGCTGAGGAACACGTGCAATTGACAGACATTATCCACTCTCTTCATTGCCTTAGTCTGCAGTTAATTCTAAACAATCCAACTAAAACTTATTCGCTTTCTTGAGAAATATTAACAGAGGATATTTATCTATCCTCAAAGACTTTTTTTTTCGTTTTCAAATAAATCGTACTTGTTTTCTCATCTAAAGCGACTTTTTATAGTTTTCCCAAACCGTCTGGTAGATAACGTTCTGTAGTATTTTTTTAATAAGACAAATACTTTCTAACTTACATGAATATGTGTGAAGTATCAAGTTCTTTTTTATAGTTCTTTGGACTATATAAACTCCCTTCGTGGATTTATATAGTCCGAAGATTGAAACTTTCGACTTCCTAATGAGCTCCCTTACCTGACAATTGAGTCCCTTAATTTCTGAGCACCACATGAGTTAAGGTACTTTGCGATGCAGATTAAACTTTATTCATAAAATGTTCATGATTTGATTCAGTATTGTGTGAAGAATATATAAAATACCCAAACTTATAATATACACTAGCCAGTTCAATATTCACGAAGTCGACCACTCCTTCAAAAGTAGTGTCCGTTCCAGGCTATATAAAGCAGGTAAGTAAGTAAACACATGCATACACATAGTGCGATAGTAGGCCAGTAGGCCAACAGCGTAACCTGAGCGACTTTGAATATGGTACAGTAAGTTATTGTCAGATATGCCAGTGCAGCTATCACGGAAATTACTCTTCTGCTTCAGGTTTTCACAAGCGACAGTGAATAGAATGCATCAAGAATTGTTTCGGCAGCTAGGAAATATCCAACCAACTGTAATCCTTTAGTTGAAGATAGATTCTTGATGTGAGAGAAACCAACGAAGTGTTATGAGAATTATTTACAAAATGCTATGGAGAGTTATAACATAATGTGTGGTGGAAACAACAGTTTTCGTTGTTTATATCTGGCACTTTTCGGGTTGTGTATGGTGCTTAAATATTATTTTGCTCAGTGATTGTTACTTTTCTTTTGATAGGTTTATTGGTTAAGCTAGGTAGGCTTAATTACTGCAGTTTTTTTTTTTTTACTTTCTACTAGTTCTTTAATGGTGCGATTCATTCCCTCTTAGGATAGTATATAATAATTATGGCGAACCTTCGACACTCGAAACGATATTTGTTAATGCATCACTGAAATACGTAATGAACTTAAATGCAGTCGGGTATGAAGTTTGTGTGTGTGTGTGTGTGTGTGTGTGTGTGTGTGTGTGTGTGTGTGTGTGTGTGTGTGTGTGTGTGTGTGTGTGTGTGTGTGTTAGGAACAATTATAATGTTCTATACTCTGATCTTTTTAAACAGAAAAACCTTGATTCGTGCTTTTTTTTTTTGGTTGGAAAAGTTTGGGTTTGAATCCTGCCTAGAAGGTGAGTATAATTTATGATGGAGGCTTAAGTTGAGTTAGCTGGTCTGATAAGGTAACAGGGCATTCCCTCCCCTTTCGGAAAAGCATTCTTCTAACTTCAGAACAACAGACAAATCGTCAGAATAATACACTCAATTAATAGACATAGTACTGTTTTTAACGTAAGTCAAGCTAGCAGAGGAACTTCGGATAATACAGAATACTGTTTTACATATAAAATTAGCATTCCGTATTACCTTTCTCTATCAACACGTAATGGCATACCTGAATGCTGTTGAATGCATATAAATCAAAAACTATACCAGATATAATATAAAAAGTTAAAAAATTAAATGTTAATGTAATTTCATTTTCTTTATTGAATCAAACTCAACGAAAGGTAAAAAAGTATAGCGCATAAATACCACTGCGAGGGGCTAAGGGTTAAATTATCCAGGAGCCCTGCTCTCGACTAAACATGGTATTTTTCAAGTATCTTCAGGCATCTGGATAAGGGTATTGCATATACAGTGGTATATTTAGATTTTGCAAAGGCGTTTGATAAATTGCCACATGACAAGCTGGTAATTAAATTGGAACGGATGGGGCTGAACAGTAGATTGGTTCACTGGATTGGAGATTGGTTGTCTGATAGGTATCAGCGAGTTGTCTATGGAGAAGCGATATCCCAGAAGAGGAAAGTTACTAGTGGTGTACCTCAAGGGTCTGTTTTGGGTCCATTGCTATTTAATTTGTATGTAAATGATATCTGGAGAGGTCTGAATGGTGATGTGCAGTTGTTTGCAGATGATGCAAAGTTGGGCAGAGCTATCAGGAGTAGTGTGGATGCTGTAGCTTTGCAAGAGGACTTGAATACACTGTCTGAATGGGTAAATAAGTGGGGATGTCAATTCAATGTCTCAAAGTGTAAGGTTTTGAAATTTGGGAAGCAGAGATGGGATATAAAGTACACAATCGGTGCGAATATCTTGGAAGAGGTAGAGGAAATGAGAGATCTGGGAGTGATTGTAGACAAAGACCTAAAATTTCGGGGACATGTTACTAAAATAGTGAAAACAATACAGCGGATAATGGGAATGATGCGGAGGACATTGACTTGTAGAAGTAAGGATGTTATGGTTCCTTTGTATAAGGCTTTGATCAGGCCACATATGGATTACTGTGCACAGATCTGGTCACCTGGTTTTCAAAAAGATGAAATTGCGTTGGAAAAAGTTCAGAGGCGATTGACTAAGGTGGTTTCTGGTCTCTGGAATGTAGAGTATGAAGACAGATTGACAAAATGCAATTGGCAGAAATTGGTGGATAGAAGGAGGAGGGGGGATATGATTGAGACATATAAGCTGTTGAGTGGTTATTACCAGATTAACGTCGGGGAGGTTTTGCACAGAATGGGTGAGGATAGCAGGAGAACAAGAGGTCATTCCTGGAAGCCGTATAAGGAGGGTGTGAGCAAGGGAGTGAGGAGCAGGTTTTTTGCATGGAGAGTGGTGAGTGATTGGAATGCTTTGCCCGAGAGTGTGGTGTGTGCAGAGACAGTGAATATATTTAAGGCACAGTATGATAAGCTGTGTGTATAACAGTGGACCTCCCACGATGAGTCTTTGACTCCATGGAGGTTTTTATAATAATAATAATAATAATAATAATAATAATAATAATAATAATCTAATAAGTATGATGGTGATATCAACTTAGCAACGAAAATCCTGTCCCATTAAAGACTTTCATAAAAATCCATGCCACTGTGAGGTGAGATTCGAATAGTCCACCTATCATTATAAATGTGCCATAAGTTTCCGATCTTTAATTGTGGAGTGGGGGAGTGTCATTAAAAAAATATTAAAAGTGTTTAGTAATGGCGACTTATAGTATTTTTACAAAGTCTAAAAAAGGATGAGCGCTAAATGAGATTTTTCTGTTTTTATATTGAATAAAAGGAATATTTCCAACAGAATTCCACTGCTTTTGAACATCAACCCCCCGCCCCCCCAAAAAATTATAAATCTTATATAAGTGTTATTTTCAAATTTGCACAATAAACTGTTTCGTTTTTTTTTTATAAATATACCTTTAACACCTTTTCATTCTCCAGCGATAGCAAACACTTACGTTTTGTGGAAATAAGTAGGCAGCCAATGCCGTCTCCCAATATCTCCGACGTCAAGTGCATTTCCCCAGGCCGAATTGTTTTAATTATTTAGGTTTAATAATGAAATTAAATTTTACTACAGCTTAATGTAGAGCTTCTCAAATGATGATCCACGGATCACGTCCTGTCCATCAGGCTGTTTTAATTGGTCAGCCAATTAGTAACTGAAAAGTATGGAAACTACTCAAAATATTGGTGCAAGTGTAATATGAATTCGTTTTTAAATAAATTATTTAGAATTTGTCACCAAGCTGAGATCTAAGATGTAGTAATTACTGATAATTGTCTATAAAGCATAGCATTTCTTTGTCACGAGTTGCTTCTAGACAGCTGATATCTTTATGGTTACCAATATAACCATTTTATAAGTCAATGTATGAAGTTCAAATATCTTTGAACACTAGAGCAGCTTTTAAAAAATTTCCATCGAAAATGGAAAATTTGTTTCAGAATTCTTGAATTTGTGTCATTTAACAATGGCTCTTTGAAAAAATTAATTGTTTGAATAAATGGCTCAAAACTAATTAGACCCTTTCCCTCAATTGAATTGCACATTTATGTGAAATGTGCAATTTAATTATGTAGCTGTTTTATTCTTTTTGTGTCTTTCTATTAATTGGTAATATTTATGCTTAAGTGTTACTTCTCCCACTGACTAATGATTGGTTCGAGATCATCATTGGCATGTTGATTGATTAGAGATTCAACAGTCAGGGTTAGTGTGCCCTTTACTTAATTTAATTGAGGTGATTATACATATTGAGAATATGTGTAATCACGCAAAATTAGGATGGATGAAACATGAGTTTGTGTTCCTGACTTTCATTTGCTTATTTAGCAAAAGCAAGATGCGCCGCAACTGTGCTGGATTTGATACGCGACTGGTTTCTTCAGAGTGTCTTGAATAGCCTTCGTAAATCGCCTGTGTGCGGAAAATTTTCTTTCACGACTGAAAGCGACACGGATATTGTATTTCTGAAGAGTCTGAATATAAAGTACGTGCTGCGATTTTAGCTTTCACGAAGTTTCCATCAAAATCATAGCTACTTGCGAAATGCGATCTCCAAAATTTTACTGCCTTAAGAAAATTGTTCACACTTATACCGCCAGTGACGGACAGTTACAACACTTGAATAAATTACGGATATACAGAATGCCGTGCAGCCAGCATATGAGCATTTTTCCTTTCCTGTCTTCTAAATCGTGGATTAGATTTAAGTAGCTAACTCCAGATATAGTAGTAGGTTGCTAAATCCAGAACTATTAATAATGATGTAATATATCTTACATTATTGCATTAAGAATTAGTGACCCAATTCAAAAAGTGTAGCATCTATTAAACTAGTAATTTCCAAGTGTCGCACCGATGCTCCGATGGATGCGCGATGAATTACAAGGAAAAAACTACTCCTGACTATCATACCCCTGTCCAAATTTCACAACTGGCATGATGCTATCTGGCTGAAGGCGTTCACTAGGCGCTTCGCCCATCTCATTCGGCATCTTTATTTGACGCAGCGTAAGTCATGATTCCATATCAAACTTCTGTTCTACGAACTAGTAACGATATTTTATACACCAATATAGTTTGTGTTATTGATGGCTATGATTAATGTTTAGCTAAGCATTGCTTCCTTCCATATAAATCGAAACTGTGCACCTCTACTATTCAAGCGAATTCCTATAGACTCTTCAACTCTTGGTTGATCGCCTCCATACTAGTTGCACTCTTTCAAGCAGCAGTTAATCTCTTTAATGTTATCTTCTTGTGTGGGCGTCCGTAGCTCAGTCGGTATCGACGATGTCCTTTGATTAGAAAGACCCCGTTCTAATCTACGGGAAGAACCTATATAAAGGGTTTTTCATCTGCAGGTGAATTACTTGGTTTCATGATGAGATGGAAGGATCTCCCCTCCTGAAAACCTGGATTTTTCATCCCGTAGAACAGCAGACCGCCAGAACAATACAAGCCATAGTGTTGCTTCAGTCGTAATTGAAAACAGCTTGTTTTCCTATACTTTTCTTGAGTAACGTATCTTTACAAATTTCGGCTGATAACATTGCCTACAGTTGATTTTGAAGATGCAGTCTTTTTCCACTGTCATGAACGGATTGTTCTTCATATGGCTGTCAGAATTATCCTATGGCAAAACCGCTTTCGAAAGGCAGTAAGTTGTCCGTATACTATAGATGCGCATTAGGTTCTCGAAATATATTTCTCTGTCATACGAGTATATGCCACGTTTGACAACAATATACAAGTCAGTATATTTATTTTAGAAATTACTCTGTTTTAATGAGCATAAAGAAAATATACGTTATCTAATCACTAACTTATTTAGCATTCGTTATTTTCAAAGTAAAATATTCATAAATATTTACTTACCGTTTAATTCATAAAACATAATAAATGTAGTTTACAGACAGGTCCAAATTATGGAAAAATACAAGTAAGGACGATTTTAGATCAGTGATTCTGTCTTTATATTTATGATTAATAATGTTTTATTGCTAGCGATCAAGAGTATCACTGTTTAGTAAAGCCTCATACGCGTGTTTGAATAATATTTGAGTAGCACTAAAAATTAACGAGTATTATTCTTAGGCAACAAAATAACTGAAAACACGATACATTTGTTTTGATTTAACTTAGTATTCATGCTAATAGTTTAAAAGTATCTGTGTCTCTTGAGATACGTTTCTCTCAAGCTAATATTATATTTTCAAGGTTAATAGTTCTATTTTCAGCTTCATTATTGCATTAATATTGTAAGAATCTTTGCTTGTTGTAATCTAAACATGCTGAAACAATTATAGACCAAATAGCTTTTCTCGATTCATCACGTTCCTATTTCAACGAACCAGTATAGTGAAATGTCATCGAAGCACGATATTTAATAAAAATATCTGCAATATAGGCTAGAGAGCTCTACTTTCTTAATTGCTTGTTGTTTCACATGCTGTACTGAAAGTTAAAATTAACTCATCTCCTGAGAGCATCTACATACATCTGCCTAAATGGTAATTTGATCTTTTCAATTGAAAACTCGGCAACCTTCCTGTAGCAGCTGGAAACCTACCATTGCTTAATGTTTGCATATTTATAACGCAGAAGTGTATTTTAAATCATGTATCATCTTACGTTATCTGAGCTTTCTTTTTTTTTTTTAATCAAAAAGTAAAAAACATAATAAATTTGCTTATACTATGATGATACTTTTAGGAGAAATGAAACCTTGGGAGGGTGATTGGCTTACCCAATCCATACTTGATATATGTTACGTGTGCTTGACATGTAATCGTGTTTTACGTATTAATTTTTTATCTGGTTTTATACCAGTCTATAAACTGTACTTAATTTATAAGAAAGGAAGAACAAAATAATGAAAACGATAACGTGACTATTTGGAGGATGCAGAAAATAAAATACAGTCCATCATTTGTGTGCGTGTGCGTGCGTGCCTGTGTGCGCCTATAAAATAATACAGAAATCCGTCTCAAAATATAGGTTTGGTATGCAGGGATGTCCTTTTGAAGAAATAAATCGGCTTTAAAACATCTCTCCTGCTCAATCCAAATTTTCCAGCATTCATTTTATCGGATCTTCACTGTTTTCGTAGTGAACACTTAAACAACGTAAGACATGAGCATTGCTTGACATTCTGTTTCTTAGTTGATGACGTAGTAGAGAATAGACTATTTAACCTTTTGACTTTACAAAGACAGTTTAATGAAATAAAGTTATGAAAAGCAAATCACCATGTTTAATTGCTTCAGTGTCGCCTGGGCGATAGTCGGATTTACTCGTTTCATTTCTGAATTAAACAGAAAAAAAAATCTATAGTATAAATTATGAAAATATTCTTCTGAGTTCACTGTAATCAGTAATCTGATGGCATTCGTTGTGTAGGCTTTTTTGTCTTCATACCTGGCGCCGACACGGAAGGTACTTCCTGGGTAGAGAAGCCGACTGTCGCCGTCTTCTCGGGAAACACCTGTACAGCAGCGTTCCATATAGAATTAGTGCAATCTACTAAAGGAAAACCGTTAACTATCAAAAAGTATAAAATTCGATAGGTTTCTATCCATTATCTTCAATAACTTTTAAATATATTATAGTATATCTTCAGTGTGTGTGTGTGTGTGTGTGTGTGTGTGTGAGAGAGAGAGAGAGAGAGAGAGAGAGAGAGAGAGAGAGTTTATCATAGGTATTGCCTATGAAGTTTGACAATATAGTAACGAGATTAGCTAAAAATAATATTAATGATTAATCGTTATTACTGGTATTTTCATCTTCAGAATACGCTCATTCTCACTTCATATTCATATCATTCTAATATTATACTCTCTATGGGATGCCGAAAAATATTTCAGAAGAAATCATTGTCTAAAGGTGCTTTTCTATTGTCCCTGAAAACTGCGTCGATTTTGGAGTTTTCTGTTGTGGAAACCTGATAACATTGCATAGCATGGAGAGAATCTCGCATTCATAGTTTCAACACTACTGTTTCTTTTTTTTTCTTTTACTGAAAATTACCCGATAGGAAAGGAAGGTGCATCGTAGTAGTGCCGAAACCACTTTTCTAGCTAAAGATTTAGACTTTTTTTTTTTTAAACTGCCTTAAATATTCCAGATTTGAACATTGAAGGTTAGTTGAGTAGTTATGTTAATAACAAATTCACAGTGTACAGTTCTTTCGACATGAATATGAAAAAATCAGTATAATTTTGATCTGTCATGACCAAAACGTGTACACGTTCTGACATGCTTTTGATTGAATTGAATTTTTGACTAAAAACTTGGGGTCTTGATTCCTACTCCTTACTGGACGATCCAAGTCTTATCAGTGATTTCGATTTTTTACCCCACAAATGTTTCAGGGTTTTTTGTACAAAGGAATAAAGCATTCCTTCACTACTGAATCAATTATTATGAAATACTTTTGACTTATTCAGAGTCACATTTTCCAACATGTACTGTGTCACAATGAGTGAGCACTTCCATGGCAGTGCTCACTCATCAATCAATCACTTAAGCGATCTCGAGGACAATGCGGCAATTATCTTTCGGTTGGAAATACATGCATTCAAGTTACATAGAAGACGCGAAAAATCTTTATAAGGATTTTTCAGCAGAAGATTTTTCACTAGAAGGTCTTATACGAATTAGTAAAGAGAACACACGCAATTAGACATATTATACTGAAAGCCTAGCCTTAGTTGCTTCCGTCGTAATTACAATCAAATTAAATCAGACTCACTAGTGCTGCCATATATCACAAAAAAAATTAGTTCGACCACATATAGATGTGAATATTCTCAAGAAACGGAAATTTCTAATATTATTCACTGTTTGAAACCTTCATTTTGTTTTTAAAGCTACTTTAAAATGTTTTTTTGTCTAGTTTTTGACTGTTATTCAGAGTTCTGTCTCTTTTTTTATCGTATAAATGTCATAAAATGTTCGTATCTCTATGCTACGACAGGGAAAATTTGTTTCTTCAGATAAAATGGAAAGCACTATATGTTTATTCAGCCACCTTTGCTTTAACAGAGGAAGCGTGTCTTATTTGAACAGACTGTAAAATTAGAAGTACTCCTGTTGTCTATTTTTCATGATGTACACGTTACATTCTGAATGTGGGAGGATGTGAAACATGAAATGTTTCACATCCTTCCAACTTCTCAACTAAAGGTTAGTCAGGTGAAGGACTAACCTTTCGTTCAAGTTCTTATAAATGTTCCTTGCCTCCTAAACGAGACTCAGCCCCATATTAGATTCTCCCAAATAAGTGTTTTTCCAAGTATGCTACAGAGGCTCTTTTGTAGATTACAATATTAGCAAAGTAAGTTCTGCAACAAAGCTGCATAGTGACGATTAAAAGAAGCATTTCTTTCTCCGGAAGCTAATAGTAAAAATTAATATTAAGAGGGGAATCTGCTGTAAATTAATTTCTTTGCTGATATTTGCATAGAATAATTGATTGCAACCTGGTTGGCCAAGTGGATGCCATACAAACAGGTTGTGGGTTCGAATCTCACTGTGAACATGGATATTTGTAAAAGACTGCTCTGTGCGAGCTTGTATAATTTCTTGAGTTTATAACGCTTATCTTTATTAATAATAAAAAAAATCTGTACCGATTTCTGTACTCATTATCGAATATACTTGGAAGGATAGTGTTTAGTGTTTGACAGTATACCGAAAAAAATACAAAAATTATTTTAAAAATATTTAATAAAATTTTTAAAAAATAAAATTTAAAATATTTAATAAATATAAAACATATATATATATATATATAAATAAAACATAAAATATAAAATAATATTTTTTTAAAAAAAGGTATAAACAATAAAAAAATTATATTGCAGAAGGATATAAAATTTGGCGCTGTACGACTAGTAATTTGAAATATGTTGATTTTAAAAAAATAGGATAACATATAAGCAAAAAGCAAACATATAAGAACAAATAAAAGCTGGAAACTCAAAAGAAAACTTCAATGGCATGAAAGCTGAAAGGATGCTCCCACTGAAAGCTTCCTTTAAGTTTATCATTTTTTTTTTTTTTTTTTAAAAAGAACAATTCTGTAGCAGCCTATAATAAAACTTGCAGTTCACACCTCCAGTGTCACATGACTGAAATATCTTAAAGAACAGAAAAATATCTTTAAATCCAGTAGGAACGTAAAAATTACTTTGTCTTTCTCACATGTACTGTTTAATCGGGATTTGTAATGTTTTTCTTTCTTTTTTTTTTTTTTACGTACTCTTTTAAACTAATCCATATCTGCACCTCATATACAGCACTGATGTGCTTTATGTTTTGTACCCTCATGTGTGAGGGATAAAAAAAACATTAAATTGCCAAAAAACTAGATAGTTCTTAAGAGATGCTTTTATATTAATAAGCTCAACTATTATTTCCAAACGAAGATTGTTATTTCAGTTCTTTTCTGATGCTTACAGGGGTTATAGTGCTAATTCGTTTGCCAGGGTAAGTGTAGAGACGATGGATGAATTTAGAGAATAGTATGTTAGTAATGGTTAAGATTTCTTTCGCTGTGATGCAATTTCTTAGAGTTCTGTTGTTGGTGATGATGATGACGATGATTTTTATATATTATTATTATTATTATTATTATTATTATTATTATTATTATTATTATTATTATTCCAAGGATGCCCTCTCGTCCATTCCCCACCCTCCATAAATTGAAAAATTCCATCAGTTGAAATCCTGTATGATCCTTTCAGAACTTTGTAAGTCTCAATCATATCACCCCCTCTTTCTCCTGTTTGAGTGTCTGCAGTCTACAAATCCTCAATTTCATAATCATTATTTCACAATCCTGATATCATTTTTAACACACTCCTTTGTACACTCTCCAATATCTCAGAGTCACAACGGACCTGCGTACAATAGTCCAAGTGAGGTCTTATCAAAGCCTTATAAAGAGGCAAAATAACATCCTTATCTTTACATGTGAACGTTCGTTTCAGCATTACAATTATCTTTTGAGTTATATTTGCAATCTTTGCCACATGGCCACTGAACTTCAACTTCCTATCTATTGACACTCCAAGATCCCTAGCCTCGTCAGTTTCTTCTAGCCTAATCCCACCAGTATAATACGACATTGGATATCTAATCATGCCGAAGTGAATGACTTTACATTTACTAACATTGAACTGACACCCATTTTCCCATGCCCACCTTTCGTTGTGATGCAATTTCTTAGATTTCTGTTGTTGATGATGATGATGATGATGACGATGATTTATATATATATATATATATATTATTATTATTATTATTATTATACAGTTCCAGCCTATTCTGCATATCATCAGCATTCCTGATTACCCTACTTATCTTTCCATCATCAGCAAATAGCTGTATGTCGCTTGTCAAATTCTTCCCAATGTCATTAATGTACAGATTGAATAACAGTGGACCAAGCACTCATCGTTGTGGTACACCACTTGTTACCTTAAACCTTGCAGACTCAGATCCCCCGTATACCACTTTTTGATATCTATCAGTCAGCCATCTTCTTATCCATGCTAATATTGTATAACCCAAACCCATTTTCTCCAATTTATGCAACAATCTATCATGCTGTATTCTGTCAAAAGTCTTAGCAAACTCCAAAAGTATCATGGTGTATCCATTCCCCTTGTCTAGTTCAATGGTAACATTGTTATAGAATGTGAGCAAGTTGTTAAAACATGACCTTCTCTTAGTAAACCCATGTTGTTCATTACAAAGTAGAGATCCACTGTCAACCCATTTCTGAATGCGAGCCCTAACCAATTTTTCCAAAATCTTCACCACCACTTCTGAGATACTAATTGGTCGATAGTTGGATACATCGGTCTTTGCACCACCCTTGTGCAATGGAATTACCATACATTCCTTCCATTCCTGCGGAATCTTCCCTGTTCTGAGACTCATATTAAACAGCCTGGTCAAAGGAATAGCCAGTTCAATTGAACACTCTTTTAGCATACGTGCTGATATTCCATCAGTCCCTATTGCTGAATTCTTATTCAATTTGTGAAACAGCTCTAATACCTCGGCCTCATACACCTGCGTTTCTTCATCTAGTAAAGAGGTAACAGTGAGCTCAATGTTGCGTTCACCATTTTGATAGCTTTTAACAAAATGGCCACTCATTAACTGAACAATCTCTTCTGCACCTGTAACCCTCACATCATCTGGATTTATAAGAGTTTTTCTTTCATATTCATTCTTTCTTTTACTGGTTACACATCGATACAATTCTTGTGGGTTGTCTTTAGCACGCAGAGCCAGTTTCTTTTCATAATCAGACTTTGCTTTCCGTACAACAGTTGTGACTATTCTAGCCTGCTGCTTATAACGCTCATAACGGACGTCATCCTTATGCAAACGGTAGAATCTCTTGCTTAATAAGATTACACATCCATTTGACTCCTACTCTATTTATTCTTCGAACTCTCGGGACACATT
The DNA here is from genome assembly GCF_054136105.1 of Typopeltis vanoorti. NCBI lineage: Eukaryota > Metazoa > Arthropoda > Arachnida > Uropygi > Thelyphonidae > Typopeltis > Typopeltis vanoorti. The sequence continues at coordinate 78,112,407 of NC_143564.1, read as the reverse complement.
CTGATATCGCATCGTTTAAGTATTGTTTGAACGCTTCCTATGCACTGTCGATATTCTTTCCATCCAGCAACCGATCCTATTCCACTGAACTCAGTATACTCCTCAGTTGGTCATAATTTCCTGCTTTGTAGTTCAGAATGTAACCTTTTCTGAATGGAACATTCATAAACTTAGTCACTTCCCAAGTGAGTACCGCATGATCCCTGTCACCAACCGGAGGTAGAATAGTTACGTATTTAACTGAAAAGCCCTCTGACACTATAATCAAATCTAACACTCTTTATCCTCGAGTTCCTTCTGTCACATGCTGCTTGAGGTTGTCCCGCAACAGCTGAATAAATGCATTTTCATTCTTCTCATGAGATTGTACTGCTTCTTCAACCTTCTAGTTCTGTCCACTGCTGGACGAAGGTCTCCCCCATGATTTTCCAAATCACTCGGTTTTCTGCCTCTCCCATCCATCTCACTCTTGCAATTTGTTCCAGTTCATCTCTCCACCTTCTTCTCGGTCTTCCTTTTTGTCTTGCTCCATCCATTGGTCTCCATTCTGTTGTTTTTCTAGTCCACCTTCCGTCACTGCATCTGGCAATATAGCCAGCCCATCTCCACTTAGCCTGTTTAATGTATTTTACAATATCCATGACACCTATTTCAGATCTTATCCAGATATTTGTCTTCCTATCTCTTAATGTTATTTTTAGTATACTTCTTTCCATGCGATATTGTGTTGTTCTCAGCTTTTTGTTTAGGGCTTCTGTTAAAGTCCATGTTTCTCCTCCATATGTTAGGACAGGAAGTATGCAAGATTCTACTGCTACCCAATCAATATTTGGATAATTAAAGTTTCCCATTATGATTACTCTTTCTTTGTTCATCTTTTCTATTTGGTGATGCATTTCTTCACACGAGCAACCGATCCACCAGGTCTGTAACGACACCCCACTATGTAAATGATCTTGTTAGATTTCACTTTACACCAGATATCTTCAAACTTAGTGCGACATGAAATATTGTTAGTAGTAGTACTACTACTACTACAATCATAGGTCTCAACTCTAACTGGATTCAAGTCATCCGATATCATTAGCAGCACACCCTCCCCTCTCTTATCCTGTCTATCCTTCCTAAAAATACTGTACCCTTGACACTCGATACCAGTTAGTAGGTCTGATTCTGATAGCCAGGTCTTACTAATACCTACAATCTGAGGTCGCAACATACTGACTAAGGCAACAAACTCTATCCCTTTGTTTCTGATACTTCTAGTATTCGTGTACAGACATAATAATCTACCTGTATTGTCTTGTCTGCAGTCTGCCTGACACAGTTGGACAACTTGCCCATCTCTATTCTTCTCTAATGCCTTACACTTGTAGACATCTTTGCACACATTTGATGGATCCGAACCCTGACGAACACAAAGTCGAAATCATTCTCTCCTCGTCAACATTTCCATGACAAAGCCCATTCGCGTCATTAACACAGTTATATAACATTGTCGCTCTTACACTCCCATCATTCCTCCCTTTATAATTTAGTTTCCCTGACTCTCTGTGTTAGGTCTCATACCAGTTATTAGCTTTTCTAGACTCCTGATACCAAACGCATTCAGGTGTAGGCCATCCCTCATATATAAATCCAATCTTCCCTCAAACTCACTCCACACATCCAAAAACTCGCAGCCATTCCTTCTGCGCAGCCCACGCATCGAATCATTTGACATCATGACCCTTCTTCTTAATTCATTTTTATCATAGCGAGGTAAAATACTGACGATTTTCGCTTTCTCACTCTCGCTTCTTCCAACAACCCTACCCTTTCATGTCCTCTCTCATACTGAACATATCGTCACATAAATCGTTCGTACCTACTACAGCTACGATTTCATTTACTTTTCTTTTCTGTTTTTGAATCACTTGCGTTATATTTTAATTTTTGCTCCAGAAAAACTCAATGTTATAATTCGCTCATCTGTAGCATGTTTTATTATAGAGTCACCATACCAAATAACATCTTTTTTAACTAATAACGTCACTTAACTGATTTCCGTTATATCCTGACTTGCCTGTTTCCTTGCTCTGTTGTTTCTTATTTTCCTGTTCATTTTTCTTTTTCTCCCTACGCTCATTTAAACGCCTCTCAACTTTTTGCAATTCCTGCGTCGTCTCTCTGATGATCTTGCTTCAACTTCGCTATTTTGGCGGCTAATTCATTTTCATTAACCTCCTCCATATGTACAATAACCTCGTTAGTAGGACTAACCTTCTTGTTCTCGCTTGCGGTGTTTTTTTTAGCATTACATTTCTTGCCGTTTTTGGCGCCATTTTAAACGTATACTAAATATTGAAATATCTTAATAAAAGCATGTGATAAAATACTAAATACACTACAAAACACTAAAATCTACACTAGCATACTAGAAAACACTAATTTTCTAAGGGAAAACACAATAAAAACAGACAAAATTCACCAACTTTACAGGGGCACTAAATTCGCCGACCAGCTACTTATTAACTGCTTTAAATTAATCCTCTTTGCGCGTATTTGTATAGAATGATTTGTTGTACATTTAATATTAGAATTATTTTGAGGGGCATTAGGTTTATGCTAATATGTCCACAATATTAATTGAAATTTTCCAAGCTTAAAGAAGGCTCTCAGAATCTTGTCAGAACTTGAAATTATTTAGAGATTAGGATGAGCCTTTCTTGAGTAGCGGTGATACATAAATAATTCATAAATTACTGTATATCTATTCCATAAAATTTATTTTTCCAGAAGATTGATTCTGCATATTTTATTTTTTATCTCTTATTTAATAATTTTTTGTTTGTGATACGCTCATTAAAGCGTGGGGCACGGGCAACACTGACTATAATGCCTGTTTGATTTTTTTTTTATTTGAGAAAAAATGTTTAGTGCGTGTTGTCTCTTACTCAGTGATGTGCAATTCCCGAAGCGCCTTACAGTCCTGTGTTTTACAATGATTATAGATTAATTAAAATTTTATCAATAGCTGTTTTTGAGGTATGTTATTTAGTAGGGCTCCTTGTATAACTGGTAACGTTTTAATTCTCTCATATCAACTTTCTGATCCGTTACAGTGATATTACAAAATGAAAATGACCGGCTTCGTGGTTTTGTTTCTGTACCCATGATAAGACAGGCGTACGTTTAACTGTGTACATGTTCTCTGACATTCAGATTGAAGAAAAGTGTGAAATCCACGCATAAATTTATGATATCTGCTTTCTTCTGGTTAGTCATTGTTGTGTAGGAGAGGGATCCGGAACAAAACTCCTTCACCTCCCGAATGCTAACTGACATTCATTTGAAAAGCCATTATAAATGTTCATTGCTAACTAACATGATTTGAACTTTTTTTTTTTTTTTTTTCCTGTCAACGAAATGCTACGACTATCCTTCCGATTACGTCCATATGTCAGAATGAAGGTTGCCTTGTTTTTAAGGCAATTACGGTGTATGTGTGTGGGGGGGGGGGGCGCACACACGTAATAAAAGACATTTCGATTGTATGGGAAAAGGTAATATATCTTGACTATCGTACTAAATAAATCACTCTTAGCTTTTAAAGAAGTAGAAGTAGACATATTTGTACTTGTTAACATATAATAATCAAAAATCTATAATGAGTTTATATGAAATAAATAAACAGGTAAATAAATTATAAATTGTCATAAACTCTTAACAGTGTAGGATTAAAACTGTTAGACGAAGAAGTATATGCAGTCTGTGTTCGGACACATAAAACTGGTCTATCACTTTGTCCAAAGTCGACAACACTGGCAGATCTCTGCGGAGATTTCCATTGTGAAACAACTTATTTATTTAATATAAACCTTACAGTGCAATGAATTAAAAATGGAATGAAAGTTGTTCTATTCGCCGTGTTCACAAAGTTTAAAAAGATCAGAGGACTTAAGAATTTATAAGATAGTGGCTTTAACGTCCTGTCCAACCAACAGACATTTTAATTCGAATTCCGCTGTGACATAAATATTTGTAAAAGCCTTGTTTGTACAGCAGTGTTTCTGGAATATCTAATCCTTAGGCCACCAATGCTACTAATTTATGTTTACACTTTTAATTGGTGGGATTATCGTAGAAAAATAAATAAATAAAAATAAAAATAATCTAAAGTTTGGCTAAAATGAAATCCGAATAAATAACAAGCTTTCTTTTCTTATGAAAATAATGGGAGAAACCAACAGATATCTGCCTTATAGGGCGTACGGCCCGCTGATGACTTTGAAGTGAGCATTATCGCGGGTGGCATTAACAGATATCTTTCCTTGCTTACGTGCTCCAACTCTATATTATCTGCAAATGACGATTAACACATTATTTTTCATTTATACTTGTGTCATGAAGTAGGATTAGGAATCATTTTAGTAGACATGCTACGGCAGTATTTGGTGTACGTTTTTAGTAAAAAATCATCTCATAATTATTAAATATGTGACTTTACTCACGCATTTTGCATGCTTTAACTAAAAGTAACGATATTATCGGACCAATGAACATATTTGCATTCATCTTGTTCATAAAATTGTCTTACGTTAATTTTAGAATTAATGCTGAGACAGATGAGGCCACGAGGCAACCATATGATGACTATTAAGTTTATTATTCGTCGACTGATTTTTCTGTTTTGTGGGAAAAAAATTGGTGTTTCTGGCATCTTTCTGCTAGCTAATTCATCTTCAATAGGCGTAGAAAATTTTCCCTCACAGGATTCGATTGATGTTCTTTTGACCGTTTTGTGGAAACATTGTCGATAAGTACGTCAATTCTGTCGATTTATGTACCACAAAATAGCATCTATAGATTAAGAAGGGACTGAAAATCAGGCTGGTGCCACCTGAAGATGGGAAAAATAAAACCGTTGTGAAAGGACCATCGAATATATTTTTCATCTTCTTGAATTGCTGGAACATTATTTGAAAATGAAGAAGAGACAAAATGAAGTGTCTAGATAAAAAGTATTAAACCTTTAGTAGCGTTTCAGTATTTCTGTGTAAAAAATGTTCTTCATTTTAGGAGTTGCAGATAATGTTTACATCAGACGCGGCATCTCGAAGTGCAGAACGTTTCATGTGTAAGATGTTTTTTATTCGTATGTATAAACATAAATCAAATCTTTCACATATAGGTTCATTTACTTAGGTGAATGAAATTCAGCATATTTGTTTTTATATCACATTTCCGTTTTCTCAAATAAAGTAGTGTTGGATTTATCTTCCAGTCACGCTTACTGAAGCAGGTATTGTGAATAATTTCACGCTTCATTTCGTCACAGTAACAAACACATCAAATGTCATTACGACAAATCAGTTACACAGTAACGATTACTTCTTGTATTTTAAATGCTTTTCTATCGCAATAAAAATAAATATCCACACCTCCACAAAGCTAAGTTATGGAGTATGCAGATAATAAATACGAAATAGAAAATGTAGAATTAAATGTTTAATTATGGTTTGGTTAATTATAATGTTTTTGCATGACATCGATTTTGCTTTTATTGATATTTTCTTTAGTCGTTTGGCAAATTTGATACGTGATGATTCCTAGTACATATATTAAAATGCAACATATTTTAATATATGTACTAGGAATAACAAGTATTTAAAAAAAAAAAAAAAAAAACTGCCGGAATGGTGATTTGGTCGTAATTAATTGTGTGTGTGCTCACTAGGTGGTTTGATCGTTTAGCAGGAATAATAAATAAAAATGAAAAATAATAAAAATGAAAAACAAGTTTCTAGGAAGAATATCGCTAGCGTGTCTTCATGACTCCGGCTAATTCACCTTGAACGAAAATCACTTATAAAGGTTCTCAGAGTGCAAGAGGAGATTTGAACCAAGGCCTTTTCGACTTTAAGCCTGGAACTGGAAATGCGATGTGGAGCGCTCATATAGCTGATTATAGTGTGTGCATATTCTTAAACTTTGTTTGTTAATGAACGTTTTAGTGTGATGGAATAGTAATCTTTTTCTTGTACATTAGCCTGCTTTTACGGAAATATTTCTCACATAAGGACAGATTTTGTGAATTTAAACTAGACGCGTTTTCGTTCCAATCGGTACCGTGAGATTCATTCTGGACTATTATGACACGATTTTGGTTCTAGTAATCTTGTAAACAGTCCAAGACTAACGATGAGAGTTAACATTTATGTATGACAGAATATTAATAGCAATTAGAAGTTAAAATTAGTATTCAGCTCTATGTAAATATGTACATAGTATCTCATTAGCGTTATGCTAGATTTAAGACGACCGTTATTCATTTAAGTTTGCGTAAATTAGTTTATCATTGCAGTTTCTGAGATGGCGAAAATTTGTTCAGAGGAGTAAATACATGAAAAGGGATAAATGTATTCGGCGAAATGCTTGTAATGATTTGATCTTCGGGTTATGGTTCGATTACGGGTTTGATTTCTGCGCTTAAATTTATGACGTATGAATAAACAATATGGTAATAGTAGTTAGCTCTTCTGTTTGACTCACTCTCGTGCTACGGGGACAGTGAATTTATTGGCTTTGTTTCATAGTCGGTAATGTATTGTTTTTCTTGATGTTTATCCTAGTATACCAGGACTGGTTGTTTGGTTATTATTATTATTATTATTATTCCTGATACCTCCAAGGAGTCCGAAGACTCATCGCAGGAGGACACCTACAACTGTCTCTACACCTAACCTCTACTACGAATCATCTTCATCAACGCCATCTACCGCCCACCTCCAACACCACCACAACTAGTAATTTTTGTCTGTAAATTGCGTGTGTTCTGAAGGGCCGATTTGTATGTATGCGGGATGAAAAACCCGAGTTTCCGGGAGAAAAAACCCTGCTACCTCCGTATGAGATCGGCTAACTCACCTTCGATTGAAATCGACCAGATAAAGATTCCTCCCGTCGCGACGAGAATCGAACTTAGGCCTATTCCAATCGAAGGGCGCAATGTACCGTCGTTCTTCCAATTGCGCTACGGAGGCGCTATTTAATTACACTATGAAGAGTGCATTATGTCTAAATCGCCGATAACAAAAGATGATCGTTTACTACTTTCGGCTGCACATTTCATTTATTCTCCCAAGTTGAAAATAAAAACAAAAATGTTAGATTCTGAAATAATAATCTCCAAGTCATGATAGATTTTGTCAGGAACAGCAAGCCAGTAGTATCCAGTGGTTTCTGATACTATGAAGTCATTCGAAAAAAACAAAAGGGGAGTCAAAGACTAAAAATAATGCAATAAAATCGAAGTAATCATTGCTCTTTCTGTTACTTACGACTCTAAAAAATGAAATAAAATAAAAAACGCTTTCGTCACATCCTGGATTCAAGTTCGACGATCTTTCAGAAAAATGAATTGAGAATCTATTTGATTGTTCAAACATCAATAGTTTACATATATATATATATATACATATGGGGTGCCTTCAAACGCGCGCGTGCCCATACACACACATAGTGTACCTGAATACCATTCAATAAATTAAGGTTTATAAAAGAGGAAAGCTGATCATTTCTTTATTTGTTGATTATTGCATCAAAGAAAGGGAGAGTATGATTCATAGGTTAAAAAAAATTCTTCAATTTACTTACAGTAGTTATCTAGTATATCTTTTCGGTATGGAAAAAAAATACGAGATCATCATTCCTGTAAGTCAGTTAAGTTTCACCTTCTTGCAACATAAAGTAACTGCAGAAAAGGTTGTATCAAAAAAGGATTCTTACTTATTGTCGTATATATGACAGTTTGAGGTTTGCAACATCCTCCGCAGTCACCAGACAGCAAATATCCCGAATGTTTGATAGTCAGCATAATAATCACATAATGCAAGTGAGTATTTATCAGTCGCATAGTCGTGGTTTGACAAATTATGCAAACACTCTACTAGTGCAACACAGAATATACTCGCCCAAGACTTCCTTCCCTCCATTTTTTTAATATGTCCCAGTAAGTCAATAGGAGTTCCATAACATGATTAGTGGTGCTGTACTGTATCATGGTTGGAAATTTCTCTTGTGCGAGAATCTTTCGAAGAAGGAAAAGTCAATAAATAATAAGAATAGGAAGAACAATAAAACAACATTACTTTTATGGAAAATCTAATTATTACATTAATTTTGCTATTAGAATGGCACTTTATTTATCTTCTTCAAGTTAAAAAGATTTGTTTAGAAAGTTATTTTATTTTTATGTACTTTTGTTAAATAAAAAATCTATTTTGCCCTGTGTGCAGTACTCGCCATGTGGGTGAGAGTATTTTCGAGCATTGCATATAAGTCCCTTTCGTTATGAAAGTTGCGAATATTACACTCCGAATTTGTCATTACAGTAACATAAATCTTATCTTGCAGAATTTTTTTAAACTGAATTATTTTAATATTCGCCAATTTTACGTATCAGAAGTTTAATGCTGATCATTAACTCCATACAAAAACGGAAAGTTAAACGAATTACTGATTTATGTGCAATGCACAAAAATACCGCAGGGAAACTTCTTGTGTGATGTGATGTGATGTGTGTGTGTGTGTGTGTGAGAGAGAGAGAGAGAGAGAGAGAGAGAAAATACTGCTTGATACGTCCTTAGCTGGACAGTATATTGGGTTTTCAATAATGTGATCTTCTAACAGACAAGTTGCCTGCCCTTTTACTTCCTTTTGTTCGTAGTATCAGTATTAGAAATGATAACCAAAAGCTGAATTCAGAGGGGTTGAAAAAGAATGTTGGATACAAGGACGAAAATAAAAAAATTGACAAATAGCCATAAAAATTGATTAAAAAAAGCTGCGTTTCCCAATCTTGTAAAATGAATCAGAAATAATATGTGGGGAAAAAATATTTTTGAAAAGGTCTGAAGTTTTTTAAGAATAAATTAAAGATTTACTAGAAATCTACATATATTTAAAAAAAAAAAATCTTGAAAGACTAATCTCCCAGAGAGTAAATTATCAGACTAGGATAGAAGTAAGTAAATTTCTTCCTTCAGCAGAACAGAAAATATAGTGATGGTGGTAAGAAAAGGAAAAGCTGACAAATGGCAAAAGGGGAATGCAGTACGACCTCTTACCAGAAGGAGGACCACGAAAGAAGTGGGGCTGTTCACTTTGTTCATTCTCACCTGACTTCTTCAGGAAACCTGGGAAGCGTTTAGAGCTGCTAATCTAATCACGTGCATGTCAGTTCATCTTACTTTTCACGGACATGGTGACATCTGTAACACGACTGAGTCAGTTTCTGTGCTTCTAGTTCTCACCCATTACAACTTAGCGCACAGCGGATAAATGAGCAGAGTCGGAGCTTATTTCTGTCACTCGTGCTTGCAAACACTTCGGTAGTTACACGGTTCTTGGAGACAAAGACCAAACTGCTTTATTGTATTTGCAATCTTTCTCCATCTTGAAGTACTGAAGATCGCATTGCATTATCTCCTCTCACATAACTTACTCTTGCCATCATATTATCGTAAGTTAGTTAGAACATGTTATCTTTCAGCATCATTCAAAAAATTGAGTCTGTTGGATATAAAATATTAAACCAATCTTCAGGTTGTAAACACTTGCCTTCTATATATCCTTGTAAGGAGGCAGGTGCGTTCGGTGTTATTTTTATTAAACATATTTAAGAACGTATGAAACTAGGATGAATAGTATTTTAATAGATGGAAAGAATACGTGTACGGACTTATAAAACATATTACATTAATATATGTGTGTACATATATATGAAATCCTTTTGGATTTGCGAGCAATGTATTTGGGAGAAGTATGAAAATGTACGGCTAAAATCTAAGGACATACATAATACTCGTACATATTTTGAACATTTTGGACAATTATATCTTGAATTGATTATTATTTTACTTCACTGGTAGACTGGACTCTTCCTTCATGTTATTGTATTTATGCAATTCTCTAAAAACTTTTCAGAAGGATTACGTAGTACTTTCTTAGCCTTACGATTTGGAAATCTGCAGCTGTACCCACCTTTCATTATCACCACAGATAAAGAGTGCTAGACAAAAGGCACCGTTCCTAATTCACTAATATTGCTACTATGTTGAAATAAGCATTGGGTCAACACAGGTTTTTATTTTATTTTAGTATTCTCCCTTCAACATATCGGAAAAAGGTAGCGCGATCCATCGTTCCATCAGTCGATGTGTCGCTGCAAAATACACTTCTCCTGGGCATACCTAACGTTCAAATTCATCCTAAAGGTGTTTTCGGTTTTTTTTTTTTTTTTTTTTTTTTTTTTTTTTGAGATCGGAAGGCTATGCAGGCCAGTCAAGTTTTTCCGCATCACTTCCCTCAAATCATGTCACAATGGCATCCACACTATTGCATGGTGAATGAACTGTTATGTTGAAAAGAGATGTTTATTCTATAAAACTACTGCAGTGTATAAAGTATTGCATTATCTATAAGTTGCATATTCGTCCTTCCAGACACAACAAAGTCCAAACTGAGAAAAACAGATCCAAACTAGTGCACCTCTGCCGCCAAACATCGTCACAGATCAGATATCCACTCGCACATAAGGTATTTGCCCCAGGCATTTTGCCACACCCACACTTACCCATCCAGTCGGAAAATGTTGTAGTGCGATTCGTCACTCAATATCACAGTAGACCTCAAATGCTTTACAGACATTTTTTTTTCAGTGTAGATGATTGCCGTGCTCCATATTTGGCTAGTGTGCAGCTGCTCTTCCATAGAAACTGGTAATGCCCTATTGTGATGAACTCACGTAAGCTCTTGGACTTTCTAATTGATCATTTTCAATTGGGAGTAATACCAAGATTTCCATACCACCTCTCGTAATACCTGCCAATATTCATCGCCTGATAATGTCCAGAATTGATAGTGGTGCAATGTCGCGAGCAAATAAGCTACTGATATTGTATTGCATACTACGATAATATCTTTTTTGAAGTCAATAATTTCCCTAGGTGCCGTTGAGAGTTATGGATAGGGATCCCAGATACACTGGAAAAAAATAGGGGACACTTATGACTGAGGGTGAAAGTTTAGTATGCTCATCCATCACATATGCCAGTCTTAGAAAATGATTCTAACTTTCCAAGTATGTGGTGCGTGGTAAGGTTTACTATGCACACACACTATACTAAGTATAAGTAAACAAATAGTAAATCCAATTGTTAGGCTGCATATTTTCATTAAGCCACTTTAAGTTGCCTTCAAGTGGTTTTTTACTTACTATTATAGATACAAAATAGATTGCTAATGTAGTAATGCTCTTCTCATCTGACAATATTCTTATTAATCAATCAGTCTTGCTCACTCTTGCAATACTTTTCTGAAGAATAAATTCTGAAGAAAGGATGTGCCCCGTTTCATTCTGAAAAATGAAACGGGGCGGGTTAGCCAAAAACGGGATGATCCCGTATTTTACGGGACGTACGGCATCCCTAGTTATGGAGCATAGTCGAACTAAGGCTGTATCTGGTAATGTACGATGACAGGAATATACATATCAGTATGTTTCATTCTAAAAGGTGGGGGTAGGATATATCGATAGTTATTTCAACAGTATATTTATATGTCCTCTTTCTATTCTACAAATGTTTTTGCTGAGTTGCAGAAATTTCTTAGGAAGGAAATCCTACTTACCTGAGCCAAAGATCGATAACTCTCTCTAAGAGGTAATTAAACCAATAAATATTTATTGTGTCTAGAAAAATTGACATAAAATATAAACGTATTTTATGGCAATTCCACTCAAGAAAGGTTGGAAATCTGTGGTACATTAATACTGTGGATTGTATTATTATGAATTAATAACACGGTAGTTATATAATATGAAACCCTGCTCTGAAGATCAAACATTATGCTTTTCAAGCCACTGCAAACAAACATCGTAACCAGGCTGGTAATTTTACACCGAGCGATGTAAACCATCCCACTTAAAGCCATCCATGTCACACGGGAAATAGAATCCACAGCCTACATGTTGAATGTGGGGGACACTAACCGCTAAATAAGACCGGCTTTCATATCAGACTACAGTGATATGAAGGAAAGTATCATTCATCCCTATCATAGCTCACTGAATGGACATAAAATTATTATTTTTTTAATATTCTGGACCAAATATTACTCAAAATTAATAGATCATATATGGTCAGATTAATTGGGATGTTCTACTCCGATAGTTTTTTTTTAATTCTTATGCCAATATTTGATCTGAAATAAATAAAACGGATTCTTGAGGAATGTCATATCCAGCATCTAACTGCAATTCGCATAGAAATCTAATCCAGTTTTCAAAGCAGTGTTACCGTTATGGAAAACTTTTACTTTAACATGCGAAGCGCCCCGATCAGATTCTCAAGAGATGTAAAGCGTCCTAGGTGATACCCACCTACTGCAATATTAGACTGGAAAGTTCATGCTAGTTTTGTTAACAAATTAATTTGTCAACTAAACATTAAGTTGACAAATTAATGCTTTCTAATTTGCCAAAAAAAAAAAAAGTTTTTCGATGTTATAGAATGTATTTCTACGGATTCTTCCAAAATAAAAATAAAAAAAAGAAAAAGTTTTTGCCTCTACTCTTGACAAAACTATACAGAAATGGAATCTTCTGTTAGCCTTTGCCCGTCATTCTTTTCTATTTCATCCTGTTAGAGAGATAAAACCGTTATTAATATTTCTATCTCTTCTATTTATTTCTAGACGTCTTCTATCTCTTCAGAGGAATAAATGTCTTATACAAAGGTCCCGATTTTGCTATTACTCTTAAATCTTTCTCTGTTATTGATTCCCCCCCCCCTCCCCTAACATGTAATATTATGTACAGAAGTGTACATAATATTTTTTTCAGACGTGGCTGTTTTCGTTTTGTAGCGGCACCGATTCTCTTTTCGGTCTAAGCCAACATCTTCAAATTTGTCTTATCCAGAACTAAAAGTGTTATTTTCCCTGAAGAAGAATACAAACTTTAGCTTTTCCCTTAATCAACCTTTAAAATTGCTGTTCAAGACAGGAAAGAATGCTATAGAAATCTTAATATTGCATGACTGCTAATGAAGATAAAATTACAATAATGCAATTATAGAATGAAAATACGAATACACTCCCGGTAACAAAAATTGCAGTATTTTATAATTTTTATGAGAGATTTGATATCATTCTTCTGCATACAATTTAACCATATATATATATATATATATATTAACCCTGTTTAAAAATGTCGTTAGGACCTGTAAGTATTTTAGACCGTGCCCCTCTCTCTCTCTCTATCATTTACGGGCTGTAGCTCACTAATTCTCATTACTGGATTTTCGTTTAGCCAATTGTACTTATTTAATTTGTAGTTCATACTGATTATATAACCCTTAATACATGGTCGAAAAATTTCTGGAAAAAAAAATCCTCACGTAAGTTACTCCGTTGTTAATTATTGTGTTTAATCTTTCAACAAGAATTTCCTTAATTTATGTTGTTCAATTTTACATTAGCAGGATAGTATAATACCACAATTTCGTAAATTGCTTTTTGTGAGATTGTCGCATATTTTTATACCGGTGCAGTAAGAATGATTTCGATCACTGCCATTTGGCCACAAGGTTCATGATGTTATAATAACGCTGGCTCGAGTGGATAGGAGGATATGAGAGATTTCCCATAAATTACGCGCAAGGCTGTTTTTACCGAATTTCTAACTTGACTACAAACTCTGACACAAAATGAACCACCCTCAAAATTTAGTTATCAAATATGTGACGCCCCCATCTCTGAATTGCAAGTTGTATATAAAAAAATTAACTTTAGTTAATACATTGGTTTTATAAAAAAAAATAATTGCTTTATTAATTACAAAATTATTAGTAATTATTATTGTTGAAATAATGCATAATAAGCATTAATAAGATGCGTGATTTGTTTTATTTTATCATTTAAACGGAGGAAATATATTAATAAAGTCTTATACTAAGTAACAATAGTTTTGTATTTATTATGTTTAGACCTTATTTATACCTTATTGAGATGCTCAAAACCGTTTAAACTGTCATTTAGTGAATCATATGACAGTAACATCAGATTCATCTTATGGAATTAATAAGTATTTATTTTTCTTTTGTCCTTATTGTAATTATATAAGCACGCATTTTTTGTTGTGTTTGCTGTAAATATATAAAATCGGTATTTATTTTCCTTTGTAGTTTACTGTAAATATATTTTTCCCATTTATTAAATGCATATTCCAAATTTTGATCGGCTTATACTCCTCTAGACTAAGAACATAAACTTTAATTAATACTCAATTTTTAAAAACTCTAAATCGGGAGGATCTGAAAGCCTAGCCTTAAATTCACCATAAACTAAAATTCCGTAGTCAATGGTATGAAAAGTCGATTGAATTCTAAGCAATGAAAAATCAAACAATATCATCTAATGATGCAAATTTATTTTTTTTTAAAACAAAACTAAAGAAAAGAAAACTTTTAAAACGAAAACTATGAATTCGATGACTGATTATTGACTATCTTCGAATAGATCTTTCTGAACTGATTACTTACTCCCTTGAATATTCAGATGTGAAAAAAATAAAATAAAATAAAATAAAATAAAATAAATAAATAAATATATATATATATTCAAGATATCATGTAATTTTATATAAACTTGGTTTTTAATCCTATTTCCCAAGTAAGCGAACAGACAAGAAAGTCAAGTTTGCGCCTGCACGTAGTCCAACTCCAAGGCAACTCGTGGTAAAGGTGGTTAAAGCTCTGATCACTTTCCTTAGTATTTTTCCCTTAATGTAAAGCACATCCCCTTGCAGAGAAGGGGATGTGCTTAAAAAAGTTAAAAAGCTGAACGTTAAAAAACTTTCTACATGTGTATGTGTGTGTGTTGAAAACGAGAGATAGCTTTTTCTCTTAAGTAACATATATTTATAAATTAGAGCACAGTCCCTACTTTTGTTAAGTAATTTATAGATAGACGGAAACCAGACGCTTGTCTTCGGTAATGGATGGTGATAGAATTTTTAATAACAACTTTGTATAAAGTTATTATTCATAAGATAAATAGAAGAGATTCAAATAGTTTTATAACTTAGTATAATCCATTGTTTAGTCTACGGAAATTTCTGTACATAGTGAAACAATGTTTATGAATGAAGCGTTCTGCCTCTCCCCTCTCACCTAAGAAGCACCGTAGCTCAGTCGGCGATGAAGAAAACATAAAGCCAAACCACATTCTTTTGATGACAGTTATAATCCTGCTTATTCAATAACTGTGGACATAATTCATACCATTTCCAGTCCTAGTGGCAAGGTCTTAAGAATTGTAATTTTTAAGAAGAATGGTGTTCAGGCCATGGTGTAATTTGATAGTATTGAATCTGCTAAGCGAGCAAAGGAATCCTCGAATGGTGCAGATATCTACTCTGGCTATTGCACTCTAAAAACTGAATTTGCAAAACCAAATAAACTGAATGTTTATAAAAATGACAGAGAGTTGGGACTATACTAGTCCTGGTCTTGGAAAAGGAAATGATCGACCTGCACTACTTGGAGAACCTAGAGGATACGGAGGATCAGGGTCATATCGTGATAGACATGGACACCCAATAGGCTATGGTCCTGATTATGATGGCTATGGAACAGATCCATATGGACCTCCTTATCCAGGATCCCAAGATCGTTATAGTAGCCCTCCTTCAGATGGATTTGGAAGGTATGTCGTGATATCTATGATTGTAGATCTGATGGACCATCATCTCAAGGACCAGGTTATGGGTTAATGCCTGGTGGCCCTCAGCAGTGTTCAGTACTTATGGTTTATGGAGTAACCAAGGACAAAGTGAATGCTGATAAATTATTCAATTTATTTTGTCTTTATGGAAATGTCAGAATAAAGTTTCTTAAGAGCAAAAAAGATTGTGTTATGATTCAAATGGACGATCCTTTATTTGTTGAACGAGCAGTGTCTCATCTTAAAAATGCTGTTTTTTTTTTGTTTTTTTTATCAAAGATGCAAGTGGAGTATTCAAAGCAAGCATTTCTGAATGATGTTCAACAACCTTTTGAATTACCTGATGGAACTCCATCCTTTAAAGATTACATGGGAAATCGAAATAATCGGTTCACAAATCCTGATTCTGCTGGGAAAAATCGCATTCAACCCCATCCAGAATACTTCATTTTTTTAACAGCTCTCCTAATATAACTGAGGAAGAAATGAAGAAGTGGAAGAAATGAAGTAACTCCTCCAAAAAGTGTTAAGCTGTTCCAGTCCAAGAGTGAACAAAGTTCTTATGGATTATTAGAGTTTGATGGCGTATCAGAAGCAATTGAAGGTCTCATTACATGCAATCACACACCACTTCCAAATATCCAAATGGAAGTTTCCATATGTTCTCAAGCTGTTTTTCATCATCTGGCTCTCGTTTCTAAAATGAGATGAATGTGACTCTCTGCTACTCATGAATTTTTTATTTGTAGAATATTCTGTGAAATTTACAAATTTGTATGGTTGTAGGAGATGTAGAAATATCTTTCCACAAAAGATTTTAAATCACTTGTACGACATAACTTGTCTTCATTGCTCGTGTATATCACATTCATGGATTTGCTCACAATTAGGTGTTGTATGTCAGTTTACTGTAAAGGTGTAAAAAAAAAATCATTCAAGATTATTAATGAGAAAAAAAAAGTATCTCAGTTGGCGATGACGCTCATAGGTTGAAAGGATCTGCGCTCGAATCCCAGAACAGTTGAGAATTATCGTATAATCCATTGCTCTTTTTATACTTTATTTTAAAAAAATATACTTTTGGATTTTTTTTTATTAGCATTCATGAAATAGTCAATAAGTGTTATTTAGTATAATAATGCAAGCTGTGATTTCCAGGAAGACGCACACTTGTATTACTAAAAATCAATTATTTCAGATTCATTCGTATACAGAATGTGAATCTCCACTTGGGTTAATCGATATTTCCAGTGCAGTCACTAGTAAAGCTACTACGGGAAGCATATGTTTATTGGAGTTATGTGTAATCACATTTTAATATCTAGTTAAAATGACTTCACAATAGCTATCGTTAAGTTGTAGCTATACTCGGAGTTGCATTACAGATACATAAAAATTGCATATAATCAATAGCATTCTGTTAGTTACTAAGAGACCAAAGTATATGAGTTAGTTCTGAGCACGGTCGGATTAAGGTATTTGACGTATGGGATTCTAATGTGATTGGAGGGCCAAGGTACTCTTTATGAGGAAGTGAAAGAATTGTTCAAGGCATTAGAGTAGACAGCCGACATAGTGAAAAAAAAGCGGTCCACATATAGAAATGACTCTCATAGAATATAAGATATTCTATAGGAGTCATTCCTTACATCCGAGGTACTTCTGAAATGTGTTACTCACACCTTTAGGAAATTTCGGCTTTCAACCAAACCTATTAATGAAATCAGCTCTTTGTTATCATCTCCAAAGAATAAAATGCAACCTTTCCAGCTACATGGAGTCTATTCAATTCCAGATAACTGCAAGTAATCTTATTATAGTCAAACAGTTCAATCAGTTCACAAAGCACGTTTCTGAACACCACCAATTCTTTATTAAATCTAAAACACATCATTGAAAGTGTTGAGATTGAGGACCTCAACACTTTCTTTGCACATATGCTCCCATAAATTGGAACATCTTTTCAAAGAAAGTGTTGAGGTCTCAATCTCAACGATGGACTATCTATGCCCAAAATTAGGAAATTATCAATAACTATGTGTTTAAAAATTACACTCACACACACCTATATCTGATCCTAACAGAATTATGTTTACTTGGGTTTATTGACTCTCTCACAACTGCAAATGGAAAAAGATACCATTCTCCATGCACCTATGCTGCTGTTTCTCATAATCTACTCTGTGGCACTGATGATAGTTCAAGCTACTTAAAAATTAAAATATCCATGTAATTAATTACAGTTTATTAAATATTTCTTCACTGTGTTCATATCAAGACTAAATAGAAAAAGTCATCAAAAACCTCAAATGTGGAGATAAAATCTGGTGTGGGTGCTTAGTGGAGAAAAACACACATCTAGTGATAAAAATTGACCTAAATTTATTTAGCTAATTAGATTATTAAGCCAATGTTTTGCCTAAGTATGTGGATGATAAACACAGACTGAGTGTGAAAGGCAGGATCTTATAGTCATAACTGACACACTTTACGAGTGTGTTGATAGAATCGTCTATATTATTCTGTGAGTTTTTTTTTTTTTCATTAGATCTGATCTGTGGCATGGTCTTCTACTCCTGAATAACTGTAGTGCAGAGTATGGAAATAGTTTCCATGTTCCTTCAGATTTCTGTTGTTCAAAGTAAGTTTGCAGAAGCAAGGAATTCTGTAGACACTAGGATGATCTAGATGGAGAATATCTTTTCCTAAGCAGATATAGGTAGCTAATTTTTGGTCTGGTTTGAAGGAAAGTTTTCAAGCCATACTAAAAAATGACCTCACTTTAGCAAAATATGTGGTAGACCATCGTATTGAGATATTCAGCAAGATTCCATCACCACACCCACACAGGATGCCAGTTAGGACTGTAGGATGTCTTTCACACTCATTCTGTATTTGCCTTCCTGCTGTTGTGCCTGCATGAGTGTTCAGTGCATTTCTTCGTCCCAAGGATAGACTGGTCATTCTGCTGAGATCAGAATCCAAAGACTACATAAGATTTTTGGAATCAGAATGTTCTAGCCTTGCTTCTCAGACACTAGAGATAGAGTTCACTGGAATCAAACCAAGATTTTCACACTACAGCAGATTTAAATTTGATCATCTATTTTTTGCAACTTGCAAAATCCCGCATCATCAACTTTGTCTTAACTGATCAGATTTCATGCCTATCAAAATTTTGGGAAATAATCATAAGTTGTTCATAGTTTTATTATTATTTAGTTAACCCTGACCTAGGGAACTATACTGGGTTCCCTGGAACTTGAATATTGTTTTCTCAGTTGTGACTGAGACATGAAGTATACTCATGCTATATGATTAATTCTTGTTTCTATTTTGAATGTTGTAACTAGTCCTTCACATTCTCCCTGAATGATGCTCATGAAATGAAATGAAATAATATTGAATGAAAATATATATTGGACTTTATACTAAATTCTAATTTTCTTTACTTGCATTATTTCTTTAAATATATTATATATTACTGTCTATCACACATTTCTATAAAATGTCTAGTAGCAAATTACTATATACTGTATGAACCATGAAGGTTATGTTAACAATTAACAAGCCTGGATGCTTAAAGGAATGTCCATCTGAATCCATTCACATCACTGATAGTTGTTCTATCCCAAATATAGGGCTAGAGTTTTGTCTTTTTTTATATATTTTTTAATTATTATTATTTTTATTTTTATGATTATCATAGCCTTCACTGGTACAGAACCTTTCAATGCTTCATGAATGTCTGTATCTTTCAAAACAGCCAATATCATGGAGAGAAAAAAGACATGCTATAGCAGTAATAACAGTTTTTCCATTCTTGTGATGCCCCATTATTTTCATACCTAAATAAATTTTTCCAAAGAACTAAGTAAATCAGAAAGAAAAGTTCTGTATGCAAATGAAACTGATACAAGATGCTAGCCAACTTGTGGCTGGAGAGGTGGCACACAAAGAATAATAAAATATGACTTCCTTGCAGCAATATGCCCAGGCAATGTTATTGTACAGTGGCTATCATCCTTTAAAATGGTAAATCAAAAGTCAAATAATATAATAGGATTAATGGTATGATCACTCTGAGTAGTTATAAGTCACAATGCTATGATAAGAGAAATTTAGGCCAGAGTGAGAAGAGGAGTATCTTTTTGTGAAACGACAAAGTAAACCAATGTGTGCCATATGACAAATAAATGTACTTGCACAATTCAAAGCCAGCAATCTCAAGCGTCATTATGATAAGCATCACAGTAATTTTAGTAAAGAATTTCCTCTTGGCTCTGATCTGAGGCAAACTAAACTTTCAACTTTGAAAGAAAACTCCATGGTCAGAGTAAATTGATGTCCATGTTTACTAAAGAGGGTGATGTTACTACCGAGACTGGTTTCATTTTAGTGTTTAATACTGCACAGGCAAAACATCCATACATGGAAGGAGAATTTGTCAAGAAGATTATTGCACAAATAATTTCAGTTTTAGACTAGGATAATAAAAAACTACTCAAACTGATTGAACAGATGCCAGTCTCCAGGAATACAATTGAAAGGAGAAATCCGTTATTAGTGCTGGCATTGTAAATAACTTACACCATAACTTGAAAAACTGTGTTGCATTTATTCTGGCTTTGGATGAATCTACAGATATTCAGGACAAACCACAACTAGCTACATTTGTCTGCTTTGTATCTCACGACCTGGACGTCAAGGAAGAGCTATTGGACTTGATAG
Organism: Typopeltis vanoorti; assembly: GCF_054136105.1. Lineage (NCBI taxonomy): Eukaryota > Metazoa > Arthropoda > Arachnida > Uropygi > Thelyphonidae > Typopeltis > Typopeltis vanoorti. Next base: position 78,091,908 of record NC_143564.1, on the reverse strand, counting down.
CTTTGAAAGATACAACATGTAGCTCTGACATCAAAGAAGCTCTCGATGTTGCACTTAGAAAAGCTTCAGTATCGCACGAAAAAATCATCAGCATTGCAACTGACGGTGCTCCAGCTATGAGGGGTAAAACTAAAGGGCTCATGTGGCTCCTCAAGAATGATGAATCATATCCTGGTTTCCTACCCGTACATTGCATTATTCACAGGGAACATCTAGTTGCCAAGTGTTTTAAATTTGAACATGTAACAGCAGTAGTTCTAAGAATTGTCAATTTTATTCATTCAAGTGCTAAACACACCAACAATACAAAAGCTTTCTCGATGAGTTGAATTGTGACGAGATTTCTAATAACGTATCATGGTTTTTGCTTAAGTGGCGTTCAGCAATGTATTAAACAATTTTTTTTGCATTGTTAGACCCAATCAAACAGTTTCTTAGAGAGGAGGAGAAATTATTCCCTCATCTCGAAGACACTCAGTGGTTATTAGACATGGCATTTTTTACCAATGTATTCCACTATCTACAGATATTAAACAATTCACTTCAAGGGAAAGAAAAACTTATAACCGATCTCGCATTGACCTGCTAAGCTTCCAAAGTAAACTAAAACTTTTCCAGAGAGACTTGGAAAATAAAACTTTCAATCACTTCGTTTGTCTGAAGAAAATGCTGACAAATTCGCAAGGAGTGGAATTAGAAATAGGATCTTATGTCAGCAAATTAAATGATCTGGCCGAAAAACTCGATCGATTTTGTGACTTTTGAGAACTTAAGCCAACATTCGCTTTTTTGGAAAATCCTTTCCTCACGAACATCCTGAGTGCGGTTGTCCTATTTCAAAACCAATTGTGATGGATGTTGCAGCTGCAGAACTGGAATTTTGAGAATTTCAAGAGGACGAAGGACTGAAGCAAAATAGATGTTCTGTAATTGAGTTTTGGAAGCAAGTTCCAGACCAATGTTATCCAACACTTAAATAATGCACAAGAAAACTGATCTCCATTTTTGGGACCATGTACTCCTGTGAAGCGCTATATTCAACTCTTAAATTTATTAAATCTAAATATAGATCTGTTTTAAATGATGAACATTTGAACAAGCTTGTAAGAACTGCTTTGACTAATTACACACCTAATTTAAAGGAACTTATAAGAAAATGGATACAAGGCCTCTACTAGTAAATAACTAAAATTCTGCTTTGACTTTAAAATTATTCTAATCCTTCAAAGTAAAACTTCATTTAATGTGTTTCAAATTAAACGTTTTTATTGCAGTAATTTTTATTCACCGTTTTTTTTTCTCTCTTTTTTATTTTGTTCCTGTTTTTGTTGTCTCCTCTTTTTTTTTTCCCCTGGTAGAGCGTGAAGAGCCATGTGACATGGACGCAAGCTACATGTGGCTCGCAAGCCAAGTTGGGTACACCCCTGCTATAAACTGTTTAATTCATTTTGAAGTACTAATAAGTTTTGTTAGAACCTTTAGCTCATCACTACATCATAACATTCATTTATAAAATTCATCAATTCATGGAAGTCAGTTTGTTGGTTAATAGCTCTAAACATAATATAATGGTGAGTAGTAGCTGTTATGTTATGTAATATGTACTGTCTGTAGGTCTAGGAATTTTTTTTCTTTAAAACTTGCTAAAGTTGATTATATTGTTTACATGTAAATTAAGAATGCCAAGAAATATTCTTGGTTTAGCTCTTTATCCAAGTGTAAGCAAACAAGGTTTGCACATGAAATAACTTCACGACTGGGCAACTTGTAATATAGAGGCTAATGCTTTCACATCACGTGCCTTATTATCTCATAATACAAAGCACATATTCTTAACGACATGCATAATGCTATGAATTATGGGAGGATTCACTATCCAGACCAGTTTCGATCTTTATCGAGGTAGGTCTCATCACTGGGAACGAGACCCAGGAGTGATACCAAGGTTGAAGTAATGAAGTAGTCATATTTCCATATACAGGTAGCCAAAAGATGTCACATCTTATTACTAAAATACTCTGGATTAGAGACAGATACTATAAATTAAAAATGCCCAGAAATTATATTCTTGGTTTAATCCTTTATCCAAGTGTAAGCAAACAAAGTTTGTGTGTGTGTTAGAAATATAATGAATTATTCATGTGCAATTCACAAGTATACTTTTAACAATCTGGATATTTTATTTTCACAAAATCTACATATACAATTTGTTTTTATTTAGGGAGAAAAAAAAACTATGCTGAAAGAGCATACTGTCTGGTTAATCTATCATACTCTTGGTCCTGTAAAGAAGAAAACTTTTCAAAGAATGCCCAAGTATATATATTTAAATCATTTATAAAATCTTTACTTGTAAAAGTCAAATTTAATTATCACTAAATTGCAATCAAAACAAACAACAGGATTTACACTTGATGTTCCATGACATTCCCTTTAAAATCTTCCCTTCTAATTTAATATAGCAAACCCAGTGTTTCTTTCATATGATTGTTGGAAAATACATGCTTTGAAATATTACAACTGGAATTTTAATATCACTAAAAGAAAACAAATTTCACTACTATCTAACAGTAGAGAACTTCATGTTCTAAGTAAAACGAAATACCAAAAACACAACTTAAAACTATTACCACTAAAACACATGGAAGAATGGGATACACTGTAAACTGCACATTTTTCATCTATTCTTTCCTAATGTTTTCAAGTAACTGTTGGCATAATTAAGTCTGCAGTATTTGAAGATTGGATCAAAATCATTTCCAGGTCTCAAAAAATAATCATTGGTTTTTGTTGAGTAAACCACATGAACAAATCACTTTAGTCAATTCTTTGATCATTGCATTAAGAAATTTTCTAATACAATGATTACAAACTACACATGGAGTGAATTGCAACCACTATGCCTCACTAAGAGAAGAAGAGATGTGTGAGGTTAGGACTAGTTTATTCTTGACATATTCTTTGCATTTTGTAATTCAAACTTAAGCCCCAAGCAACAAGTTACTAGCATTAGATAGCAGACAGTGTCAGTCATCTCACTATTTTTTTATTTCTTTGTAGTTTCTTTTTAACATTTTTGGGACAAGTTTGGGAGAGAAATTCCCACAAAAACAAAACAGAAAGAGCAAAAGCATTGCATGTGTGATGAAACTAATGCCCAGAACAGCTCCATTCTATGAATCTCAAGAAATAACAATCACATTTCACTCTGTTTGCACTGGGTACACAAAACCAATCAAATGCTTAAGTTTTCTGTTTTCCCTTCCAAAGTAAGTTGTAACCTTGCAACAGTTTCTATGGCAGCTCTTCTTGGTTTGTAGCCCTCGTTTTTTTCAAAAAGCAGTATTTACAAAGGGTGCAAAAATGCGATGTCTTTTACAAAGTAATTCTTGATGCCACAAACAAACTACAGTTTTGAATCAATGGCATATGATCCAGCAGATTCTACTCTATCTCTCCACATCTAGTGGAGAAACTATATACTAACTGCAATAGAATTATTTAGTAATTGGTTCAGAAATTTTCTGATTCCATCTTGTATATATATATATATATATATATATATATATATATATATATATAATAAGCACTGCACTTTTAGCATATTCCACAAGTTACTGCATTCTCATGTACGAACTACAACATGGTTCTGGTAAATTGCTTAAAAGTGATCTTGCTGACATACTAGTGATATAATTATATATATACTGCATGAATGAATTATTACAATTGTATCAAACAGACTGGAGAGAAGATAAAATATTTTTGTCATCACTCCATTCTATGGTTGATACAGTTGTAATGATTGGATTTGCAGTCAACAGAAAAAGGTAGTGATAAAAAGAAGAAAGAGACTAAGCTAATAAACAGAGCTTTGAACCTCAACATTTGCTGTAAAGTTTGAGGATAAAGTTCTTCCCACCATCACACTTAATATGCACCCCCATAAAAAATAATTCATATGCTGGGCTCACACGAATGATGTTCTATGGATAAGAGGACGTTGACTGAGAGATATCAAAAAGTGGTATATGGGGGGGGGGGGTTAGTCTATAAAATTTAAGGTAACTAGTGGTATAACCCAAGGATCAGTCCTTGGTCCACTGTTATTTCAATCTGTACATTAATGATATTGGGAAGGATTTTACAGGTGACATACAGCTATTTGTTGATGATGCAAAGATGTATGATAATCAGGAATGCTGCTGATGATGCAATGCTTGCAGAATGATTTGAATAGGCTGGAATTGTGGGCATGGAAAAATGGATGTCAGTTCAATGTCACACATTTTGGTAAGATTAGATGTCCAATGTCTTATTATATTGGTGGGATTATGCTAGAAGAAACCGATCAGTCTAGGGATCTTGGAGTGTTAGTAGATAGCAAGTTGAAATGCAGGGGCCATGTAGTGAAGATTGCAAATAAAAATAAAAAGATAATTGCAATGCTGAAACAAACTTGGACATGTAAAGATAAGAATGTCATTTTGCCTCTTTACAAGGCCTTGATAAGACATCACTTGGACTACTGTGCACAGGTCTGCTCTCCTGCTTTCCATTGTGATTCTGATAGTGGAGAGAGTGCAAAGGAGAGTGTTAAAAATTATATCAGGATTGTGAAATACTGATTATGAAGACAGATTGAGAATTTGTAGATTACAGACACTAGTACACAGGAGAAAGAGGGGTGACACAAACTTCTGAAAGGGTCGTACAGCATTTCAACTGATGGAATTTTTCATTTTTTGGAAGGTGGGGAAAGGACAAGAGGGCATCCTTGGAAACTGAGAATGAATGCCACTAAGGGTGTGAGAGCTAGACTTTTTCTCTCACAGGGTGGTGCATGAGTGGAATGGATTGCTATTGGATGTTGTGTGTGTGGGCAGTGTGAATGAATTTAAGAATAAGTATGATAGCTGGTACATGTAGTACAAGCTATCATAGTTATTGTGGCCTCCCTCAATGAGTCCCTGACTCCCTAGAGGTCTCTCTTCAAAATAATATACTGCTCATCAGTGAACAAAAGAAAATTCTCAGTAAACTAAGGTAAACATAAATAAAACATAAAAGCAAATACACATAAAGCACAAGATGATTTGCTGCTCCATCAACCTGCATGTAATCCTCTGCACACCTATATGAATTGTCTGAACAACAATATTAGTTATTTGGCTTAACTTCCCCTATAGTTATTTACTGAGCTAAATAACTATAGGGGAATAAATGTATAATGCTACTGTTTATTATTGATTACTTATTTATATATCACTGACACATACCATTCCCTCTCCTCTTAAGGTTTTTTTCTTTAATCATGCCCATCATAAATGCAAATATGCATGCCTAGTTTATAGGATTGTATGTTATTCTTTCCAGCCAGCAACTTATAGGACACACACACAATATATCACAAATGTAAATTATTAATAATTCATTTGCCAGTGTGAAAGTATTTCTATCAGACCTGCTCTCTCACACTATTATATTTGTCATTCTCACATAACTCAATAATAATAGTTCACATATTTACACCTTTTAATAACTCAAATATACTAACCAAGTATACATTCTCCTTAATATTTTCTAATATATTCTAAAACAAACACATTCAGTCCATCCCCTCCCACACACATGAAGATTTGGTTATACTCGACAAACTCATCACAAAACATGGCACATCTGCTGATACACAAGCATGAAACTGTGGTATAGTGAGGTGTTTTCTACCACTCTTCCAGATGTCAAGGTGGTGGCAAGAGACTTCCAAACACCATAAACATGAATATGTTAATATTGGATATGCAATCTTCAAATTCTTGCCAGTTGACAGAAAATTCCAAGTGTAGTAAAGTAACTACACTTGGAATTTTTCCAGATGGTGCCGTTTCAGAAAATCAGGTCACACCAACTAGTTGCTCCATGCTGAAGAAGTATCAATATCATTATAAGCTGTTGTGGTTACTTCTGTCACCTTATTGTGTAACATACATGCTGCAAGTTTACTCCATGTTGAGAACTAGGAGTGTACGTAAACATGTTTTACATAAAACATCATTATGTGTGGCAGCATGAATATTTTTCTCTTTATATTTCCTTTATGACTTCTCTGAATGGTGGCAATGTTTATCTGGGTTGTGGGGAGGAGGAGCAATAGCTAGAGATAAAGAACTGTCTCCACTCATTGTATGCAATACATAGGACAGGCTGCTGTAATGCAGTATGCTTTTCTAGTTCTGTTCTTTTGCCCGTGTTCATGCAACAATTATACATTTAACTCACTGGAACATCCCCTTGTTTATCTAACATATTACTCTACAGAATAAATTGTTTTTAGTTTATTTTTCCCCTTGAAATTAATTTTCTGTTTTCTTATGTGCATAGTATTAGTGTGGTGTCACATGGCTTAAGTCAATGTATTTGCTGGCAGTCATGTAACTGTTAAGCAGGTGTCAGTTTTTCAAGAGGAGTGGGTGCATTGAATGTTGTGTGTTTGGAATGGGAGAACATTCATCAAGACTGTCAATACAAGAATTTCAACAATATGAAGAAAAGTAATGAGATATCCTATCTGCTATCTTTTTATTTTTTCTTAAATTCTTGTATTGATAATCTTGATAAATGTTCTCCCATTTCACACACTCGACATTCAGTGAGTAAAAATGCAGCAGAACCATCTCAGTGCAAAAACAGGTGGAAGCAGGAATGGACAAAATGTGCAGTGAAGTAATTAGCAAGAAACCAGAAATAGTCATCTAGACATGCAATACAAGTTTCCTGCTTTTTCGAGCTTTCGTATGAATAGAAAAGAGGTGGAGATTTCGATGAAAGTCATTTTCAATATGTTTGACTCCCTTCTTCAAAAGCTTTGGTACCTTTCTTGGAAACAATGGTACATTGTTTATCAGTTTATCCAAATCTTTTCAGTGCAAACATTTGGATAAACTGAGTTTATCCAAATCTTTGTATCTTATTTCTTATTTTCTGCAATAATCCATTGCAAAAAATAAGATACAAATCCATGTTTTCCCCATTCAGAATGCTTTATGATGCCAGACAACACAAGGATCAGAGTGAATATGCAAGACATCAGTACCACATGGTATGAGTTGTCTCTGAGAACAAACAGCCTCCTCAGAAGGGTCGCCAGTGAGGACAAGATGAAATGTGTTTGGATAGCAGTTAATGTTATCTAGTATTCTGGTAGACATATGAACAATCTTTATAAGATTATTAGCATCAACAAATACCCAAGTGTCTATACTTGCTGAGTCAGTGTAGAAGGGTAGGGGAGAATGAACCTTTAAAAAGGAAATCAAAAAGTTAAAAATAGTTGTGGGCAGGGCTCCAGAAATACAACTTAAATCTGCTAGCCACAAAAATTTTACTCACCCGTAGTATTGGCCTACTTTAATTGTTGTAGGTGATGTTTTAAATTATGACAAAACAAACCAATACATTCTTTAATTCTTACTATAGATCACATACATTTACAGAAATGTGCTTTCCATTATATAAAATGTACTCTACAACACAGCTCATTTTGTGTTTTGTTTTGTTTATTGTTCATAATTAAGGATGGATTTATATAAATTATTCATAGAGTTTAATATGAAAAACAAATAATAAAATTCACAAAAGCAAAAAAGGGTGGCACTCGATGGGGAGCTGGGTCTTTGACTTGTGTTCACAAGATAATTGTACTTTTTAAGTAACAATATTAACCCCCCAACCGGCCACGACATCTATAGACGTCGAGCTACATCTGGATATGAAGCTCGAAAACCCATTGAATAACATGGATAAGAAGTGCAATTTGGTGTCACTATTTCATCCACATTGGCCGGTAGGGAGGTTAATACTCATTTTTGTTATGTAAAATTTGCAAACATTTAATTACACTAAACTAATTTGTGCTGTGGACTGTGGAAATAAGCTTAGGGCTATATTGTATTATAATTGTGCACCTACTTAAGGGATAAAGGTGCTGGAAGAAACAGATGTATAGATGTACTACACCATTTAATTAGATGTGCCAATTTTAATTTTTATGTTTATAAGTACCAGTTTATTTTGTTAATGAAATTATATTGTGAGAAAAGTATTTTTTTTGTAATAATAGATTGTCTATTACATGTTATGTGCACTATATATATATATATATATACACACACACACACACACACACACATATATATATATACACACATATATACACATACATACTAGGGGGGCTACACCCCCTGGTGCCTAAGGCACCCAACCCACCATGTACCGGACTGGTAGGCTGGTTCTACTTGAATTCTGATGACTCGAATTTTGAAGACTCAAAAGGGGCTTTCGCCCCCTGGCACCCCATGGTTTAAAAATTTTTCATGAAGAGGTGGGCCCTTTGTAAAAACTTGATTGTAGCTTAAATATTCTAAAGCACATTGCATCGATTTTTTTTACAGAGGTCAAGTCCCATGAGTATGTTGTAAAAATAATTTTTGTTTCTGTATCTTTTGTACTAGATATTTTTATAAATAACTCTTTGGAAATTAACTGTATATACTCTTTTAATAAGAATATTTCAAATGTTAAAAAAACAAGGCAGTGTTTTGCCACCAGAACTGTATGTAATAGATCTACATGGCAGAAAGGTGGTTTATGAAATTTTGTGTGTATGTGAAAGACTTACAAGCTCTGCACGTAAACACCTCAGAAGTCAGTCAGAAAGGTTCAAACAACTTTCCGATGGCTGGCAACTTACAATCAAAAGAAAGCGGGCCAGACCTGAAACTTAAGATGAAAGAACCATGCCAAATTCTTCAGGGGTTGCAAACTTCGTGCAAGGTCTCAGAGAAGGCATAATAAAAAGGGACTGAGCCAAGCATAAAGAGCTTCCTGGATCTAGAAGTCGCTAGAAGAGGCTGCCCGGTTCGATTCGTCGCCAGAAAGAGGAGCTTCCAGGCCAGAGAGAGGGCTTCCAGATGTTGCCAAAGAAGGAAAGGCTTCCCGGCTTCCAGTCATTGCCAGAGAGAGGGAACAGATTCGGGAGTCCATAAAAGAGTCAGTTGGCAACAATTACGGTCATTGGAGGCAGCTGTTCGAGCTATTGGAGATGGCAGTTGTCCAGGCATTTTCAGCGAGCAAAAGCAGAGGAGAAAAGGCAATGTAAATTACCCAAAGTAACTTCGCTCAGAAGATTTTCTTTTTCGCCGGGGGAGAACAACCTTTTGCCGGTCGCAGTCCACAGCCCACTATTTTCCTGTTGAGATATATTACTGAAGCCCAGACATTCTTGAGGAAGCTCAAGATCTGAGAATGAAAGAAATGCCATAAGACTGTAGTGAAAGACTTTTGACTGAATGTGCGATGCAGAGTCTTTTGTAAGTTAAAACCTTTTGTATATTCCCTCTCATAGTAGGTTGTAGATGGACTTTTAAGAGATTGCTCAATAGTAGTAAGAATAATCATTAAGAGAATCAATTGGCATATTGGAAGTTGATATAAAATTTGTAAAGATAACTTAACAGACAGTTAGCTAACCTCTTTGCAAGTAAACTAGAAGTTTAATAAGTTGAATTTGTAAGCGGAGAGTAAATAAGATTGTGAGTTAAAGAAGTTAATTAGTGTTGAAGTAAATAGGTTATAATTTATGCTAAAGATTTCATAAATGGATAAAGAAAGCAATCTCCCTGATGTTTAAATTCATGTATATTTCTTAGTAATGTAAATAAATTGTTTTGTTCTTTTTGTTAAAAGAGTGCTGCCTGTTTGTTTATTTTTACAACTGCACTGTTCCTAAATAAATCAGACTTGTGAGCAGGAAACTAGGTGAGATAGCCGAAGCGTAAAGTTAAGTAAAAGAATAGACCACGACTGTTTGTGTCAAGTTTTTTTGAAGGAATTTGTGTTAGAGAGAGAAATCTGTCAGCTGTATTATTGAGTTTTATGCTAATTAAATGATATTAGTGGTGCAGTTTAAATTAAATAAATTTTCTAGTATCTCAGGCATAAGACTCGTACTGCGAAGGGTAGATAAACATAGTACGTAATAATATAAGCAAGAAAGATTCAGAGAGAGAAAGCACACACAGCATAATTAGAATAAAAATAAAAAGATATTACTAATATAGGCAGAGTAAGAAAGGAAAATACATAGAAAAAAATGTGTAGAATAGTAAAGATAATAAAATAACGCATTAAAGACAACAGAAGATATTACATCCATGTTCTGTCAAAAAATTACTAGATGAACACCAGTCTTATATCAACACTTAATAAACCTGAAAAATCTGGCCTTGCACTGCATAGTGGACACTAACCACAATATCCCTTAGTCCAATACTCAGCTTTTGTATAGATGCTGGTTTAGGTTTGAGCAGTTACTTAAAGATTACTGAAGCACTTCTGCACCGCTGAAATCTGCTTTAGTACTCCCTTGCCAAGAATTGGGAGAGTCTCACTTTCATAAATGGCAAGCAATAACAGAAATTTCTCTTTCTTTTTTTTAATATATATATATATATATATATATATATATATATATATATCTATATATATAGTGCTATGTTATTCAATCATTTTATTTATCTAATTTTTGTTGTTTTATTGTATTTCAAAAAAAAATTAATTATTTTAATTTTTGTTTTAGCTGTAATTGCAATCTCATTTTATTTTGTAACCACTACGGAGGCACTCAAATACTTGGCTCAACTCTGTAAATAGGATTAATATTCTTTGCTCTATCTTCACCTTGATTAATCAGATACACTGATAATGTTGGCCTGTTAATTTCTGGCTGAAATATTTGCAATAATAAAATATATTATGCTTTATTCTTGTGAATATGTGCATCTAACAATCATAAACTTAGTAGGAATTATAGATAACTCTAAAGGTTGTAGCATTAATTCATTTTCATACTTAATTGACACAGCTTTTTTTTTTTTTTTACTTTAAGATTCCCTGGTAATTTCTGCAGCTGGACCAAAATGGAATACAAGGTTACATAAAGTAGAGAGATAAAAGATGCACAATAGATTGAATCATTTGAGTGATTGTTGAATGAGGTTTTACCTGCTTCACCTAAAAAGTAAGTTATAATTAATAAAAAAAAATATATATATATACTATCATTATTCACATATATTTGGCTCACTTTTATGGTCATGTGTGTAAAAAACAAAAGTGAGCCAAATACTGAGGAAGTAGGAGGTTGGCTGCAATTGAGAAGCAGCTAATTGCTCACAATGCTTAAACCAAGGATGTAAAATTCTCCTCTGAAATTGAAGCAATGTGGTTGGCCTAGTGGATAATTCTCTGTTTCCAACAAATGAGGATTCAAATCCCACTGTAGTATAGATAACTGTGAATGTCTTTTAGGCAGTAATTAATTTGATTGCCCAGTGCAAGATCTACTTACTGGAAAACTAATGACTTGAAAAAGTACTCTGTTTGGTCTAAAGTAGAGTTCAGATTATCTTTTATCTATATACAATGCTTAAAGTACTGTCTGTTTATAAACTTTCATTGATAAGAGTCACAAAAACAATATCACTAATTCAAACAACAAAAATAATGCTAACTAAATAGCTGTTTCTAAATTGCAGCCAATCTTCTGCTTATTCCCCAATACTTGGCTCACTTATTTTTATATAAGGTTTTTATGAGATGATACATGCCTACAGTGCGATAATAATTATCCTATATCTCAATTATATCACTACTTTGCCTTCTTAGCCTATCAACAGTACTAACATATGGGTTTACCTTTTGTGGACAGGATTTCCATAAAAAAAGCAAAATAAAATATACAATATGCTATTATGAAACACTTTTTTTGTATGATGGACTTGAATCATTTCCTGACTTTGAAATAAACCAAAATATACACATAGTAACATGTTAACTTATTGTGGATATACCTATTTCACTTATCATGAATGATAAACAGAAAAAATTGTCAGCCTCTTAGTAGGTGTATAAATTCCATTTCCTTCCACCTATTTGATCTTTCCTTCTTTCAATCTATGTCCATGTAGCTGAAGTTCCCATAATAGTTAATCAAACCGCACTCAAGCTAATTTGATGATGCATGTATTCCGCAATATACCTCACACATCCTGGCCTACTTCAGCAGCAATTTCACACCTGATTGCCTGAAATGAACAAACAGCCTTCCACATTCCTGTCTTCCTGATGATCTCCAATTCTTTTTTGGCTGCAATTCTGTACTGTCATCAGCACTATCCCATCCCATCTCTCCACCCTGAAAATACTATTCCCCTCATATTCTATCCCTGTAACTACATCATCTGCTGCCAGCCAAGTTTCACTAATGCCTATAGTTTTTAGCAAGATTGCAACCAATAACTAACCAACCGATAACTCCTCCCTCTTATTCCTGATATTAGTTTACTTAAATTGTAGTATCCCTTTAGCAATCAACTACTTTACAAATCTTGTATTGGCTTCTGCATTCAATTTTGACTTGTCACTTGAGAGACAGATTCTTTTTTCATATCCATTTAAGTGCAATCCATCAGCATATATATACTTGTAAGTTCTTCCATTAGTCAAACCTGGTCTATAGGTCTACACAAATTGCACAACCTATGCACCGATTCATTTGCATTCGTTGGGGGGGGGGGATTGCAGGTGTGTGGATTGCAGAAGTTGGTTGATAGGAGAAAAAAGAGGGGACATGACAGAAACATTTAAGTTGCTTAAAGGGCTTTATAGAATTGATGCAGGGGAAATGTTTCAGCACTTGGCTGGAGGGGCCAGAACAAGGGGTAATCCCTGGAAGTTGAAGAAATGTGTGATTAGTGGGGGTGTAAGGACTAAAATTTTTGCTTGGAGAGTTGTGAATGAGTCAAATGGGTTGCCAGAGTCAGTTGTGTTTTGTCTGTTAATGTTCAAGGAGAGGTATGATAGATTGGTCTCCCACGATGAGTCTTTGAACTCCATGATGGTGCCTGTATAATAATAATAGTAATTACCCTCCTCTTCCTCAACCTGCCTCTAACACAGCATACAACACTCACAATCTTTACTCTCTTGTTCTTCTTTTTCACTTCTTCCAATAACGCCTTCAATCTTCTCTCCTATGATATTTTCCCTCTTTCCAAGCATTGTGGCTTACCAAAACAATCAATTCTTTCACCTTACCTTTTTGCATCCTGACAGCTTGACTAATATTAAGTTTTGTACCATTAACAGTAAATTAAAGTTTATAAGTAACTTTAATTTACTTATATTTGCATGATCTCTTTCACTGTTATGTGAATGCTCATATTCACAATCTTTCATTTGCTATGTGGACTATCAAAAGATAAAAAAAATACAACTGATTATCACCATAGCAAACATCATTTTAACTCACTATAATGAACTACTGAAAAGAGAGAACTAAATTCTCATAGGTATAACATTATGCTAATGGGAATTTGTTATAATAACTATTCACTATAACAATTCCTGTATCCTCAGGAGTTTGCTACGGTGAGAGTTGACTATATAGCAAGTGATATACAGTAACTATCATTTTTAGTCTTCAATTTGCGCTGAAGCAATTCTTTTAAGAATTGCTTCAGCGCAAATATGGAACCATTCGTTTCATTTTTAATTCTCTTCACATAAGAGAAGAACTGGGGTATTTTGCAAATGGCTTTCATCAAAATTTCCATCATTTAGAAAAAAACAACAGCCAAAAACAACTTGTATCATGTCTGTTTAAATGATCTTACTTCACTTCACTTTTGATAATACCCAAATCTCCAAACAGGAACAGTAAGTTTCTCTTCTTGGACTAGCTTTCACCCAACAAACATCTCAGCTACAGCTTCTTCTCTAGTCGCCAAAAACACAAATTCCTCCACTTAAGACATTACTTCTCATTTGTACAAATGTTGAAATTTTATAAATCTCAAATCCACAAAACTTTGAAATACTGTTTACATATTTTGATGATGCATCAAAAATTTTATAAGAAAACTTGATACTATCCAGAAGAGAACACTGATTATGTTATGTTATGATTGCCTCTCACAGATTCATTCCAAATACGCTCTCACAGATTTTTGTTTCTGGCTTACATCTCTTCTATAAATATTTCTATGGACAACATTCTGCTGAAATGGCTATCATCATTCTATCACTTTTTCCAAGACTATAAAGAACATGAGGAGCTACTGGTCATCATCCATTTATTGTTCAGCTTAAAACCTACTGAAATTCTCTTCTTGTTTCATTCTATATATACCTCTATCCTACAAAACAACCTCTAACATTCTGTTCTCCCAAAACACTACAACCTTCAGCTGCTCAAAACATGGCACTAAATTCCTTCTTTCTCCTTTAACCTATTGCTTATGCATGGTACTTATGTGCTATAGGTTGCTATCTTTGATGTAGATATGATATGATATGAAAAAATGGTAGTCAGGCTTTCTGGTCTTTTATAAAGCTACTTGTCAAAACTTTTGTCTAGTTCAACTTCAATCTCTTTTGCACTCATATGGTTCTATTGTTGCATCATTAACTACAGAAAAAGCCAATCTCTTAGATTCTTACTTTCCTTAGTCAAATTCTTGAAGTCATCTTTGTCAATGTTCTACCATTTCAAACACACAACACTCAGCATTCTTCCCTCTCGATTTTTTGCCAGAAAGAGATCAGAAGAGCCTTGTCCAAACTAGATATCAAAAAGTCTCCTGATCTTGACGACACTTCTCAGTTTATTCTGAAGATTTGTGTTCCCCAGTTAATTCCTCTTCTATGATGCTAGTATCTATCCTCGAGCCCCTGGAAATTAGCCAATTCAACCCATTCCTAAGAAGAACGACAAATCTTTATCAAATTAACATGTTTCGCTTCATTTCTGTCTTAAGTAACATAGAAAACCATCATGTCTATTTCTATGCCACCCTGAAGTCTCTCAACTAATAAACAATTGCTAGTATCTAGAGCAGCCACTTGTGATTCTCCAAACTCTTCAAAATTATTAAGAAATACAAACTCATTGCTACCTATAAACCAATCAACCAAATTCACAATTTGTTACCAAAAGACAAACTCTCCCCCACTGATGATACCTGGTGTATACAAAGTACCATGTTCTTGTAACTTGTCTTACTATGGACAAACAGGAAGATCTGTAAATAAACGCATCTCTGAACATCAAGACCACATTAGTCTCACAAATCTGGCCTCGCACAACATGGAGTTGAAAATGTTAATCAAGGGGTCCAATGGCAAAACACCAAGCTACTACATACAGCCATATATAAACATGAGTGTTTGTATAAAGACAATGCTGAAGACTTATGTCACAGGCCCAATCTTAACTGTAATGTATCCCAAAAGTGAGACAATCACTTTTGGGATAGTGAGACATTCTTATCCTCAATTGTACAAAATAAAATTTATCAGTTATATTTTAATTTAATTTAATTACAGCCCAATAGTTTTAAATCCTTAAACACACTACTGTATACATAGAGGAATTCCAGTGTAAGCATGCGCACTAATGTGATTTTTTTTTTTTTTAATAACTGTACTGATGATATCTTATGATACTTAAGATGAAATATTTACATATTATTAAATATGTTAATTACTGTGGTATACATGTAAATTTATAGTTATGAATACTCTACAGGTTTCACTATATAAAAAAAATCAGACCTTGTTTTTTTTTTTAAATTCAATGTCTTTCTATGGTAATCCAAATCGTTTTCTTCTACACAAGTAATTGTGACTGTTATCACTTGAGTAGTTACAGTATTTCTGTAATTACTCAACTCCCATGCAACTCCTAAACTCCTATGAAATACAAAAAATTGCATCTCATGAACATTTACTACAATTTACATAGTAATTAAAAATTACTGAAAAAACATATATTTTCTTTATCATCCATTAGAGGACAGGCTGAGTCCCCTACGAATAAGCAACCTTTGCCATCTGATTATCTACAGCCATTTCTCTCATCTCTCTGAAACTTTTCCTTCAATGACTATAACCAAATTCTTTTCAGCCTGTCTTTTGATCGTCTTCTTCTAGTGACTCCATTCAAGGTTATATTTTAATCTCTGAGAGGACATTATCTGGAGGTGTCCAAACCATTTTAATTGCCATTTAAGAATTATATCTATGATATTTTCTCTATGGCTTAATTCATGTTTGATTTGTGCTCATTTGTTTTGTGTTCTGACCAGTGAGACTTATTTATTTTTTCTTAAACATTTCATTTCAAATGCTCTAATTTATTGTTTCTTTCTGAGTGAGTTTCATATGTATTGCTGTAGGTATAATAATGATTTTATAGTTTTAGTTTGGGATTTTTGAAATGCTGTTATTTTTTCATATTTAATTTATTCATTTTAGACCATCCATTATTGAAATGTTTTCCTCATCTCTTTTTATTTTCATTGTTTTAGTTTTGCTTAGATTAATTTTCATTCCAAAAGTTTTGCACTTTTCATTTAAAATTTATATATCATAAAATAAAAAATAAAAAAAATCCTATCAAAAACACAAAAATATAAGCAGAAACCTTGTTTTTATTTATTGGTGGAGTAATAGTAATTTTTATGCTTTAAAATAACTTGAAGCATTACAAAAACAGATGATATGTCATCTAGATTTTAATACCTAAATAATGGAAAAAGAATAATTCAAATACATTATATGCTTTTTTTTATAAAAAAAAAATATCCATGTAAGATGTGAACTAGTTTTACCATTTAACTCAAAATTAGTTTATTCAATATGTATTTACATAAATGCATGCCTCAGTCAGTACTGATGTCCTGTCATGACTTAGATTCATCAGTGATCTAAATAAAGTTAAGTTCCGATCATAATGCCAGCATCTCAAATATTTCTGTCCATTTCCTCCAAACATAATAATGAGCAGCAATCAGCTATTGCCATTCAGAAGTAAACATTATTCAAAATACAATACACTGCAATTCAAATTCAATGCTAATAACTTTTTTTTTTTTTGAAACCAATTAACAGAATAAGATTTTATTATTACAGTGATCTCTCCATTATCTGACCTTCAAAGAACTAAACCTTCAATTATCTAATTGATCCTTGAAATGAGTTAGCATATTAGGTGACTTCAGTTATAGCATAATGTTAATATGCCTCGAATAAACTATCCATAATATATCCAAGATTATATGACTAGCAAATTGATTTCCCCATATGGTTAATTAACTGAAGAATTACTGTACTATTATTATTACACAGGTATTTCATGGAATCTGAAGATTAATCATGGGAGGGCCCAAACGAACTATTATTCACACAGTGGCTATTATATGTGACAAGCTCAATTAGTTACTGGCTATTGAATTGCACTATCACATGGTTAAATGTGAAGCAAAGGTTTTACATAATATGATTTTAGGCATAATGTGAATCAAGAAAGTATGAATTTGATATTAAAACATGCTATTTTAGTACATATTTTTGTTGTTGTAACATGTCAGCATGAAGCTGTGAGATAAAAGTCATAGTTTCTGTTGCAACTTACTACTTTCATATAATTATGCGTGACTTTCAATGAATCACACTAATGACTCCTAGAGTAATTTATTGTTTTCATTTACACTGTAGAACATTTAGCAAGCCTGCAAAAATTAAACTTTTTTTGTTGTTGTTGTCATTTTCTGTCCAAAATAATCAGTTAGACAACAAATTTTAACAACCAGCCAGTTTGGATGAACTAGCTGAATGACACCACTGTACTTCCTTCAAGGTGTTCAGCAAAAAGCACTTGCAGCTGCCTTTGGCAACCCATTCCACTTATTTACTACTCTCCAAGCAAAAACAAATCTAGTCCTTGCACTCTTGCTAACCACCTAATCTCACAACTTTCTCTTGTCTACTCATATACTTGAAAATTTCTTTTTTAGCATCTCTTCTATAATTTGGATTTCTGTCATTTTCCTCTTTTCTGCCTGTCAAGCTAAACTTCTTCATCAAATTCCTGACATGTACCCTCAAGAGGTGTACAGGATATGATAGTACTACATGAAAAATTTACATCATTACTACCTTCCTATCTACAATTTTCCTCCAAATCAGTCTGTCACTTGTCAAGACTCCAATATTATCATTATCAGATCTTATATTTCTATCGTATAAGGCACATTGTACCGTATCAATCCACCTATATTTTGGTCTTCCTCTGGGTTGTTTACCTGCCAACTGGGCAGAGAACACTTGCTTTTCTAATCTTTTCTCGTCCATTCTGTTTAAGTGACCATACCACCTGAGATTAGCTCTGCTAACGCATTCCTGGATGCTGACAACGTCAAGTTCTGTCCTAATACCCTCATTTTTAATATGATATTGCCATTGATACCATCTGTTCATGCTTCTAATCTTTCTCAGGACTCTCATATCTGTGGTCTCTAGTCTTTGGTGAAGTGTTTTACTTCTGACCCAGCTCTCAGATCCATAAGTTAAAACCGGTTTGAACACTGTTTTATATACAGCTAATTTAGTGTTCCGACTAATTTCTCTCTTATTCCATATGAAATTATTCAATAGACTTCCTACCATACCAGCTTTGTTGATTCTGTTGTCTATTTCCATATTTAATTTACCATCTTCACTAAAAATCGTGCCTAAGTAGCTGAAATGTTTTACTTGTTCCACAGGTTCCCCGTTCACAATTGTTGAAAATGTCAACACAGTTGAAATTTTCAACAATTCTACCTATTTTCATTGTCTTTGTCTTTTCAATGCTCACCTTCATACCATATCTATTACAACAGTTATTCAATTTAGTCAGGGACTCTTGCAAACTTGTAGCGGATTTATTTAAAAGTATATAACATCGTCCGTATAAAGCAAAGAGCTGACATTAACATCTCCAATTCTGATATCATATTTAATATCACTTTCCTTCATAATGTGATCCATATAGATAATGAATAACAGAGGGGATAATGTACATCCTTGTCTCACACCAGATTTAACATTAAACCATCTTCCTGTGCTTCCTTCAATTCTAACTGCCAACTTACAACTCAAATAAAGACTAAGTATTGCTTGATATAATTCCCCATTGACACTATATAACTGTAGCATATTGAATAGCTTCTCTCTTGGCACCTTTTCATATGCCTTTTCCAGATTGACAAAACTTAAATACAGATCTTTTTTATATTCCCATGCTTTCTCAACTATTTGTCATAAAGTGAAGATCTGATCCTGACAGCCTCTATTTGGCCTGAATCCAGCTTGTTCTTCACCAAGCTTTTCTTCCACAATTCTTCTCAACCATTTCTCAAGTATGCTTGCATAGATCTTGTCTTGCCAGGAACACTCAGTAGGGAAATACCTCTGTAATTCTCACATTCAGTTTTATTTCCCTTTTTATATATGGGTACTATTATAGCTCTACTCCAATCATCAGAAATTCATCCCTCTGTCCAGGCTTTCTGAACTATGCAGTGCAGCCATGTAAGACTTTTATACCACCACAACCTTTAATCTACTCTCACAGGAAGCACCCCACAAACAAGTAAACATTTTGGTCAATCATTTATAAATTTTTTAGAAGACCATAAAGCTGGCACAGAAAGAATAGTAGTCAATCATAAGATTGTGTGCTTATGTTTATTATGCATGACTAATTTGTCAAGTATTTCTCAACAAAATTAAAATGTAAATAATATTTGAGTGAGTGAATATGAGATTGATACTTATTTTAAACTTATTATTGCACACCATGACAGTAAATTTAAAAGTTAGCCATATCATATGGTTTTCACATGAGATGCTGTAAAGTATATGGTGCTTCAAGAGACCAGAAAGCCATCATACTAATGAAATTTTAAAATATACTATCATGAAAGGCAGTCTTGCACCATTAAAAAACCATAAATCATCATCATCATCACTCTTAGTATTCATGCTGATAATATTCCAGAGCCCCTATTGGCAACTTCTTATTCAGTTTATGCAACAGCTTTAGTACATCCTCCTCATATGAGTTTTTCCCTTCAGTGTGAATGTAGCACTGAGCTTTGCTGCATACATATCAACTAGGCTGAAAGCTTTTAGCAAATGGGCACTCATTAATCTCTTCTGCACCTGCCACCTACATACCATCTACATCGATTAGTGTTATTCTTTCTTTTACTTGCACATTTATTCACATTTTTTCCATTTATTCTTTCTTTTACTTGCAGCATAATGACAGAATTTTTTTGGGTTGTCTTTAGTTTGCAGAGGCAGTTTCTTTTCATACTCTCAAGAGTATGAAATATAACCACAACATACACCATATAACAATAGTAAATCTTCTGGCTTGCACCATATAATTTTGATAAATGGCATCATCCTTATGCATACAATATTTCTTCCACGTCACTTTCTTTTATGAATCTCCTCTTTAATAAGATTACACATCCTGAACCCTAGGGACAGATTCTGATATTGCATCATTTAAACATTTTTTAAATGATTCCCATGCACTGCCAATATCCTTCCTATCTAGCAAACAATATCATGAGACAGAACCTAGTATATTCCTCAGCTGGTCATAATTTCTACTTTGTAGCTCAGCATGTAGCCTTTTATGAATAGAATATCTATAAGCTTAGCCACTTCCCAAGTGAGTAGAGCATGATCATTGTCCTCAACTTGGAAGCAGAACAGTCACTCCTTCTGACACTGCAAAATATCTATACTTTATACTTTAAAATATTTATATTTTATCTGAAAAGCTTTAAAATATTTATACGTAGGCTGGTCAATAAGTAATAAAACTATATTTATATAGAAAACAGATTACCTTTAATCGTCATCATTTACATGGTCTTTTTCGAAGTAACTACTGTGAGACGCGATGCATTTGTCCCAATGATGTGTCCACTTCTTAAACACATGTGAGAGTCCGTTTTTTGAGAGTTCTTTCAAAACCGCCTCCGCAGCTTTTACACATGCTTTGTTGCTTTCGAAATGGCGGCCTCTTAGTGTTTTCTTGAGCTGAGGAAACAGCCAGAAATCGCACGGTGAGAGATCAGGACTGTATGGAGGGTGTGGTAGGATATCTGTGTTGTTCTTCTGCAAAACGTCCACTACACAACCAGCAATATGTGGCATTGCATTATCGTGGTGCAATAAGAAGCCATTCTTCAGCAATGGACGCTTCCTTTTGACATGCTTGATGATAATCGCTGCTGTGTTGATCATTATCTCTGTGATGGACATTGAAGGTCTTCCCTCATGTTCAAGATCTTCCACATTTTGCCTTCTTTCCTTAAAAGTTTTATGCCAGCAAAAAACGCTTGCCCTCGACATTGCTTCATTGTGGAAAGCTTCACGTATCATGTTACAAGTGTCCGATGCTGATTTTTGCAAATGCACACAAAATTTAATCGCATAATGCTGTTCCAAGGACACTTCCATTTCGAAGACTGGTCTCACCTCGTAGGCGCACCGATGAGCACTTGTGTTTAGTCACGTGACACTCTGGCACATCAGCCCGTATACACCATCTATCAACCTCTTTTATTAATACATACATACAGCAACATTTCTTTATTCCACAGAAATTAATATTGTGATGAGTGGTTTCGCCACAGTAAAATTAGTCTTATTACTTATTGAACAGCCCACGTACTTTATACAAAAAGCTATGTTCATAATTTTATATGAAAAGCTTCTGAAAAGAAAACTAAGATAATTTCTTTATTGAAAGCTTAATCCTTAACAAGTAACTGTATTATCTATCAGTAAGAGCAAAAGCTGACTTTTAGTTACAATGTGTGCAGCCAGAAATATTAGCCATTTAATTGTTTTGAAAATTTTGTGTTGTTTGAATTTTAGTGATTCATTTTCCCATATTTTAGAAACACTGCTCTAGGGCAACAGGAAAAATTCCTAAAAAGATCAATAATAATTCTGTGACAATTTTAAAGTTTCAGTTCACTGACTATATATATATAATTAGTTTGAATGACTATATACCGAGAATGAAAAAGAATAAGGTTTAATGTTAAGATACTACTAGTTTCGTTGAATAAATTTAAATGTGAGAAAACAATTCAAGCATTATTAATATAACAGCTTTGAAGTGAATATTGACTCTGGAAATTTACAGATATATTGTTTTTTTGTTGGAAATTTAAATAATAAAAAAATAAATTAAAAAGTCCTTTAATGACTTTTAGTCCCCAAAGAGAGTATAGGCAGGCTCCACCCTCGCCCATCTCTTGTTCATAAACCCTAACTAGTAAATTGTCTGAAATAATATGAGTTCTACAGATGATTTGCAAGATGCAACATTTTCTGAGATGTAAGATTAAAAACCAAAGTTTCTGGGATTGTATCCACTGCTTGTGTTAACGATTATAAGTCTGATTTTAGTCATCAACTGGCTCGAGTTGATGAATAGAATCAAACATAATATAATGATCTTTCTTCTGGTGGTCAAGCATTATGGGATGAGAATTCTGCCAGAAGATAAGTCAAATAATTTTAATGAAATATTTTTCTAGACTTTAAATATCCTAAATCTCAAAACAGACTGGTAATTTTGAATAGTATATACTTAAACTTTACCTTGAAATGATATTCTTTAACAAATGGGTGACTGTTATGAGAATCTTTCAGCTGACTGAGGTACCTATTACTCACCTTAGAACAGAAGAAAAAAATTAGTCTGTATATATATATATATATCACCTTAAATCAACTAGGTGATTTAAGGTGATATATATATATCACCTTAAATCAAATATATATATATATATATATATATAAATCAACTACATGTTATATAGCTATATATAATGTTTCACCTGTGTAAAATTTATCTCTGTATCGTTAATGCTTGTTGTTATTAATTACTTTAACTAATTCTTGCTCGGCTGCGCCTTTGTCAGATTCGCTGTTGTACCCTTCGTGACTTTGTTTTAATACTCTCTTATGTGAATTTTCTATCTCTGAGGTTTTCTAACATGCTGTGTCTTTTCATTCTTAAGTTACTTACTACAAATTCAGTTTACGTTAATTTCAATGCAGTCTCATAGCTCAGTCTAGGCCAGTGATGGCGAACCTATGACATGCGTGTCAGCACTGACACACTTGAGGGTTTCAAGGTGACACACCTTGGATGTAGAAAAATATTGGTATTCTGATGAAAAAACTGCGTAAATCATGTAAGATCGCTCTCAGTTAAGGCGAAGGTAGGTTTGTTCATTGAAAGAACTTTCTACCAGTAGTCAGCAACAGAAAAGTCATTAAATGTAATATAAGTTTGTAATTTCAGTTTATTAAATTAATTGTATAATATGAATTCATAGATTTTATATCAATGTCCTATTAAATAAATAGCCTAATATGATATGTATAAATCACCATCTATGATTATGTAGTTACATTTATAATGCATGTATGCAAGTGTCACATCAACAACGTCAATATTTAAAAAAAAAAAAGTTTGACACACCTAGGTAAAAAGGTTCGCTATCACTGGTCTAGGCCATAAATCAATCCAATCGGTAGTGCACTTGTATCAGCACATCAAGGGTCTGCCGTGGCTTAATGCCAATTCCTTTGTTCTGAACTGGTGCTAATTCCCTTTCAAACTTAGAGAAATTTATTTTTAGCTGCGCCACTCTATGTCTTAGATAGTTGAACAATGCAATATCAAGGAATTAGTTTCCAGCTTAGCACACTACAATGTTTATCTTAACCGAAACTATTAATTACTTAGATCATCTAAACTATCAAGATTTGCTTTGCAGTCACAGCCTTCTTTACTTTTATTCCCTCCCTGCCTTGGTTCTACTTTTATGAGCAGTTCAATAGGAAGAAAATCAGGCAAGTCAATAAATGATCATCAATTTCATGAAAGTATATATGAATCATTTCAAGCATATTATTATATCAATACTAAAGCTCTAGAGTACTCTTAATTACTTTAAATTTTTACACATTCTCTAAGACATTAATTAAAGATTAGAGTTCAAGTACAAGGCAATCTTATACTCCGTCATCAGCATTTCTGGAAGAGATTTGCACTCGACACAGTGAAAATATCTCTAAAGCAATTCTACATAACTCTTCAGCTTAAACTTTCTCTAATTTCTTGAGCGAGAACACTAAAGTCCTTTCACTATTCAGTTTTAGCAATTTGAAAGCCCATCACACTAGCAACACATGATTCTCTCAGTACAGTTATAAAACATATCAAAAGTCTACTTTACCCAGGCATGAAGAGATACTTGGCCTTCTACATGTGCGTCCAGGTAGCACATCCTTGGTCTCATCTTAATTCTTATGAGACTTCATCTATATGAATCTGCAATGGTCTCGGGTAGGACACATCTTCATGGAAACGATAGTGTAGGTTCGCCGCTCTCAGGTCAATCAGCTCGGCATGGCATTCTATTCTCCAATGGGTTCCTTGCTGGATCAGAAACTTTGCTCTGCTTGGCTATAGGTTGACTTTCGAACTCCCCTGGAAACATCCACGTGGCCTTCCGACCTCCGCATGACTTCCTGACTTCGTTGACCACTCCGTTGAAAAAAAGGACCAAGAGAGAGCTGCAGGCACTGCAACAGATTTTATATTGCGCACCCTATGTTTTTCTTCCTATGTCACTACTTTTCTTTCACTGCACATGGCACTTACTTCTCCCTGGCAACACTAGCACCATACTGTACTCTGGTGAGCACCCTGGAGAGACTCGTGTGCTACTCTGCCTTGCTCACGTTTTGCTTCAGGCCATTTCCTTTTATAAGCTGATTACTTCGTTCTCCCTCTCGCACATAATTATTTATAGAAAGCACACAGTTATTACATTAGGAGATTTACAAGAATTATCTACAATTAAATGACTCAAAACAGTATGTACAAAGAAAAAGGAATTATGTTGGTAAGTTAACATCATATTATTTAGTCTGATAAACCAATACCGACTCTGGGAATGACGTTTCGTGTTAAACTCTGAATGAAGTACTTACAGGTTCAATCTTCTTTTATTCCAAATTTAATACCTGACAAATCATGATTTGCATTTTTTTCTGAGAATTAACTTATTTGTAAAACAAAAAATGCTAGTCATCACACCTTTCTTTTGTGCTTCTCATTCTTCAGGATGAAGAATTTTACTGGGATTATAAATATTTATGGTATAATCCCAGTAGACAGTTTTTGAGTACACATTTTATATCTTGATATTTCTCTGCTGCATCCTCTAAGGAAAAATATATGATTTCTGCATTAATAATTTAACCTTGGTATATTTCTAGGTCTGACTCCCACTGACGAGACCTCAATAAAGGTCAAAACTGGTCTGGGTAGTGACCCTTCCTGCAATGCACAGCAATATATAGGTCCAAAAAGAAGTGTGGTTTGCATCAAGGGATAATGAGGGAATTGATGTGACAACAGCATCTATATACAAGTAGGCTAGTCATGAAGATACTTCACATACAAAACATTATTGCTTATGCTTGGGAAAATAATTAAACAAGAACCTGGCAAGTATAATTTACTTAGTAAGCAAGTGAAAAATCTTTTTACTATGTTTAATCACAGGGCTTGTCTGTTTGCTTGTGGAGGAGAAAAAGGAATCTTATTACCACTGTAATAAGTTTACTAATTCAACTTCAGTTGAAACACAGTATATAAAAGTTCCTTGCATCATCGATGGAACATGAATCAAGTCTTTACAAACTAAAAGCAAATGTTGCAATACTCTCACAAGTATAGTTACTTGTTACAGTAGTTATTTTGAATAAAAATGACTGCCTAAAACTTTCTAGATTTTGGGAGGTTATAGTGTCTAATACTCACCATTCATGTGTTCCTTAATTCGTAATTAATTTGCTGTTTATATTTAAAAATAATTTAATTAAATTATTTTATTGTAATTTATTTTGTATATCTATTAATGCAGATCAAGCTTATCTCCTGCAACCAATAATGCACATACTATCAAATGAATTCTTGAGCCCTTTTTTGTGTTTTTCTTGTAATTGTATTGACAATGGCTATGAAACGTAGCCAAAAATTTTACAAATAAAGTCATTTAAATCAACATAAGCAATTCTGTTATTAATATGTTATGATCAACAGTTAAAAGCTCTTGCTTTTGATTAATTTTCACTGTGTTCATAGACTTTCAGCATTACAATGATAATGGCATATAAATTTCTATCACATTATACTACCACAACAAATAAAGCAAATATATAGTTAATTTATATGCTATATTTCTCAAATATTATTATTCTGATGGCAATAAATATTCACATGTTTATTTAGTATGCTCGCCAATATGTATAATTTTAGCTGTATACATGTGCTGATCTCTTTATAATTAATACATATTATTAATAATTAAATTATTCAATAAATAGTGGAATATACTGCATAAATAAAAAAAGTAATTCTGAATTCTCAGAACAAGGAAGCAATAGTTTTTTTAGGCATCAGTAATCACATTACTTCAGCTGGAGAGAGAATTAATATGGGACTGTGAAACTTGTAAGATGCTGTTTATTTGTTTAGTACTACACAAGGCAAACTAAGACTACAAATCATATGTAATATACCAGTCAAATGCATGTGTGAGAGCCTCTAAAGATCAGTCAGTTTTGATGAAGCCCTAAGGTTGGAAAGACCTGGGTTTGAATTCTATCTAGGATGGAGAAAAGCTTCATCATGGCTTTCCAACTGAAGATAAGTTAGCTGGTCGCATACGAGGTAGCAGGATTTTTTTTTTTTCCCAAAATGCAAACAGGGCCAAGGAAATATACACAATTCACACAGAGAAATATATATTTAGAGATATGACTAATCATCTTATCCCAAAATTATACAAAAGCCACAATCTGGAAACACACTGGGCCATAAAGGCATGTAAATACTGCATATTATTATTATTAAATGCATGTATTTGACTGATTAGTCTTTTTTTTTGGTGGGGGAAGAGTAAAATTCCAAATTTTGGAGAGAAAATCACTGCTGCCTGGTTATGAGACCAGCTAATATACCTTCTGTTGAAAAGGGGTATACAAAAGTTTCTCATATTATAGATAGGATTTGAACTAGTCTTTCCAACCAACAGCATTCTAAGTATGTTACAGAGGTACATGTTGTAGAATGTACTAAGGTCTACAACACTCTTACTGAATCATTATGTCACAGAACTGTTTCCAATTTACAATTATTTGTTACTATATAACTGCTTGGAAGAAGTATTCTTCCAAGCAGTTATATAGTATCACATTAGCGTGTAATGGAAAACAGAAACAAGTATGAATTTTTTAATGATATATGTTTAATACTAAACTACCTTTATATGAGAATGAACAGTATCCATAAAATTCACTGATTCATAAAAGATAGCAATTAAATGTTCACATGAATATTTATGCTTTTTTATTAAAAAATTCAATCCCTAAGTTCTTACCAACTTTGGCAGTACATTTCACTGTTCTTCCAGCTCATGAATTTAAAAAATAAAAAAAAAATCCATGCCTTCTTGTTTCACAAATTTTCTGTACAACATTCATAAGTACTGTGATATGTTCTAGCTAAGAATGCATTCGCTCTTTCACTTTCTCTTAATTTTTTATCACTAGTACTAAAGAAATAAATCAAATATCTAAAGCACACAAACAGAAACAAGCAAGCAAACAAGAGCATATGAACATGCACAATGCAACAAATCCATTATATTAATAAGCAGGCATACCTCTGGTGGTTTCCCAAGATACTGTGATAAAACAATCATATTGATCAAGGTTTCGGCATTGCTAGGATCCTTTCATTTCAAAAAAACAAAATAAAAATATATAAATAAAAAAACTCATACAATTCACTTCTAAAACATATAACTCAAATAATCTTGGAAGAATTCTATTTAATTTGAAATTAGTTAATATATCTACTTAAAATGCTTTTAGTTTATTTAAACAAAAATAACAGGTTTTGGACTAGTTATTTGCAAAGTGAACTTCTTTGCAATCTGATAATTTCAATATTGTGAATATCTAATAATGAAGATAACAGTGGTGGTTTCCCAAGATTTTATAATCATGACACATATTTATATTTACAAATATGAACTTGAACAAGATATCTATAATTTAAAATATATATTTTTGACTTATCTTGTAATAAGAAATTATTTTTCCATCTCTTCCCCTAAAAGACCTGTGTAGCTCAGTGGAAGTGACGCTTGCATCCTCTTCTCAAGGCCACCTGAAGACAGACTTATAGTTCAAGTCTAGTTGCCGACTGGAGAAACTTTCTCTAAGCCTTTCTTCAACCGGTTTTTGAGTTAGTCAATCTCTGTCACAGGCAAGCAGATTTTTTCTCCCAGAAACTTGGGTTTTTTTGTCCCATAAACTCAAGAAAATCGACTGTAGAATCCACATTATTTCAAACAGTAACATATTCTGTTAGGGTTAGGTACCAAGAGATGGCAGCACTTGTTTGCTGGTCTCTTCACCAGTGGCCACGTCTTTCACTAATTAATCCTATAATTAGTGATAGACGTGGGCCAGCTATCTCTGATTGGCTATCGGTGGAGATTGCACTGCCCACTCATTCTCCAAAAGCTAGATAGGGTTTAAAGGCCTTGCCTACACCCTATAAAGGAATAAAAGGCATTAGTTTATTATTATTTCATTATTATTTATCTTTCTCCCCTTACATGTTAGACTCTATAGTCTGTCATAGCCAAGCAACTGTCTTCACAGAAACCAACTAATGCCAGGACAGAAACAATTTCACAGTCTATCTGTTCTATGTTATTTTTAGCAAGTTTGCAAAATGAAAAAAACTGAAGTCTCTAGAAGGAGAAAAATCTATTGACTGAGTCAGACTATAAAGACTATCAAATCCAAATTTAATGAACTTGAGTCATTTTTATTTAGAAACGAAGTATCAAAATTCTGTCATGTTGTACTATCATTTTATATTGTGGTACAACATGACAGAATTTTGATACTTCATTTCTAAATACAAATATAGTGCAAAGAAGACAGAAATATAAGATCTGATAATGTTGGAGTCTTGACAGGTAACAGATTGATTTGGAGGAAAATTGTAGATAGGAAATCAGTGGCGAAGTTTTTCATGTAATACCATCATATCCTGTACACCGCTTGAGGTACATGTCAGGAATTTGATGATGAATGAAGTAACAAAAGAAACAAGTAACTGTGAAATCAGAAATATAAAAAAAGGAAAAAATAAGAACACACACATATATTATATTAGTTACCTTGCAAATTACAAGAAATACTATTATAGTGGAGTGCTCACTATAACAAATTACCAAAAACCCTGCAGTGACGTCCCATAACATCAATGACTCTACAGGAAATTCCATACAACAAGCTTTCCATTATAACAAATTATTTGTTTGGTTTACCTTATATAAACAAACTTAAATGCTAGTTTGTAATCATCTTATGGTTTAAAGGAAAAAATATTAAACTGAGAGACAAAATTCACCATTAGTTTAATAATCAGATTCCAATATTTCATTGCTGACAAACACCATCAGAGTAAAACAAAGGACTAGCATAAAAATAATTTTGAAATCATAAATTCGTCTTTTCCTAACAATGAAAAAACGAATTTATAATTTCAAAATTATTTTTATCTTTCAACATAATCTCCCTTAAGACTAATACATTTATTCCAGCAATGCTCCAGCGTCATTATCCCGTCCCTGTAGTGGTTCTCGGTAATATCTGCAAAATACCCCTCTACAACTTTAATCACCTCTTGATTTGAAGAAAAACGCTGACCAGAGAGGAGAAGTCAGAGGGAGCCAAATCTGGGAAATAGGGTGGATGTTCCAACAATCATAGTGCAGATCCCTTAATTTTCCCCTTGCCAAAACACCTTTGTGGGCAGGTGCATTGTCCTGATGAAAGATGATTTTTTTCTTCTGCATACCGGGTCTTTTCTCACGAAATTTTTCATCTAGTCTGGTTAAAAGATCGGAATAATATTCCCCGGTTATTGTTTTACCCTTTTCAGGATAATTAATAAACAAAATGCCTTTAGCATCCCAAAACACTGATGCCATGACCTTTCCTGTTGATGGAACCGGCTTCTGTCCATTGTTTTGACTGCTGTTTGGATTCTGGTGTGTAATGGTGAATCCAAGTCTCATCCATAGTAATAAATCAAAGCACAAAATCAGTTTTATTCTTATTAAAACGCTCCAAGCACTGTTCAGAGATTTTCATGCGAGTGCATTTTCGATCTGCTGTGAGCAAGCATGGCACCCATCTTACACAAAGCTTTTTCATTTGTATTCTTCATGCAAAATATATCCTACACGTTCTTTTGATATGCCTATAGTCAGCAATTTCACGGACTTTGACTCGTCGGTCATCCAATACCATATTGTGCACTTGATCAATGATTTTTGGTGTTGTTACACTTTATGGACGTCCTCCACATGGATCATCTTCAAGGCTGGTACGGCCACGTTTAAACTCGAGTCCATTTCTTAATTGTGGAAAACGAAGGAGAAGAGTGCCCATTACTTTTATGAACTTAGAATGAATTTATTTTGGCATTAAACCTTCTTTTACAAAGAATTTTATAACCGCATGACTCAATTTTATCCATTTCAAGAGATACAAACAACACTTTTGCTTCAGACAGCTGTATAAAATAAACTACTTGATAGAATGACTTGCAATTTCACATGACAGATGTACTAACTTAGAAAAAAAAATCTTGCCAATAGTGTTGCCATCTATGGTCGAGTACAAGAACTTTTCAGACCACCCTCATAAGTTAATTGGAACACAGGGATGAAAGGGAGAAAAAAAAAAGGGGGGTGGGGTGAAGAGTACAATTATCAATCTGTCCTGAAACAGAGGCTATACACAAAACAAATGAATCGCAGCTGGTAAGGGACACTGCACCTCTGGAGAAATACAGGACTAGGCAGCTCTGAAATTTGAAATTCAGTTATATATATTATTACGGGCAACTCCAGGGAGTCCTTAGACTCATCGGGGGAGGCCCAAATCATGTTCATCACAACTATTCGACATTCACACAGTATCTATCATACCTTGCCTTAAACTCATTCACTGTCACAGCATCCACTACAGACCCTGGCAGCTTATTCCACTCATTCAGCACTCTAAAAGTAAAGAACCCAGCTCTAACACCCTTACTAACCACACTCTTGCCCAGCTTCCATGGATGCCCCCTAGTCCTCCCACCACCAGCCCTGTTCTCAAAAATATCTTCTCAATTAATCTTATAGAAACCCTTCAGTAATTTGAATGTCTCAATCATATCTCCCCTCTTCCGCCTATCAACCAATTTCTGCAATCCACAAATCCTCAACCTGTTCTCATATGGTTCATTCCACAAACCTGCTATCATCTTGGTCACTCGCCTCTGGATCCTCTCAACCTCCTCCCCATCAAGAAGAAACCTAGGTGACCAAATCTGGGCACAGTAGTCGAGATGGGGTCTTATCAAGGCTCGATACAGAGGAACAATAACATGCTTGTCTCTGCTCGTCAAAGTATTCTTCAGCAACCAAGTGATTTGATGAGCTGATTTGGCCACTTTTGCAATGTGCCCCCTAAACTTCAACTCCTTATCCACCAA
This sequence comes from Typopeltis vanoorti, assembly GCF_054136105.1. NCBI lineage: Eukaryota > Metazoa > Arthropoda > Arachnida > Uropygi > Thelyphonidae > Typopeltis > Typopeltis vanoorti. The sequence continues at coordinate 78,060,269 of NC_143564.1, read as the reverse complement.
CACTCCTAAATCTCTCGCCTCATCAATTTCCTGGAGTACAGTTCCACCAATTTAGTAAACTGCTGCTAATCTTTTCACCCCAAAATGTATAACTTTACGTTTTGCCACATTAAATTGACATCCATTCAAATGTCACCACCTGGATGATATACTCTTGCAAAGTGCTCGCTCAGTAATTCCACTATATCAACTGATTCAGTTACCTCCCTACCCTCAGCATTTTTTAAAATCATTCTGCCATGAACATTTTCCTTTTGCTTGCAACATATTGAAAAAACTGTTTGGGATTCTCTTTAGCCTGCATGGCCAATATTCTTTCATAATCTGCTTTTGCTTTTCTTATCACCCTTGTAACCTTTCTGGCCTGAGCTTTATACTGTTCCTGCACCTGCAGGTCACCTTTCTCCTTAAATTCCCTCCACAAATGTTTCTTTTTTGCAGCTCACGCTTAATGGTGTTATTCATCCATTTAACCCCTACTTGATTTATTATTCGGACTCTTGGTATACAGTCAACCATTGTCTCCTGAAAACACTTCTTAACCACCTTCCATGCACTTTCAACATCCAGCCCTTGCAGTTTTACATGCCATGGCACTGAGCCTAGCACACTGCTAAGCTCGTTATACTTACCAGCCCGGTAATTCCACACGTACCCTGTCTAAATTATAAATTCCACTCCTTTAGCCACCTCCCAAGTCATGACCTTATGATCACTCTCACCAACTGGTGGCAACATGGTCATGTTCGTTATAGCCACATTCTCAGATGCGATTACTAGGTCAAGCACTCTCTGCCCCCTAGTATTTTCCATTACGTGCTGTCGCAGATAGTTGTCCCTTAATAACTGCATAAAATCCAATTCCTTCCTCCCATGTGCCCTCTCCTCCTTCCAGTCAATGTTACCATAATTGAAATCCCCCATAATAATTATCCTCCTTCCACTCATTTCTTCTATTTGCCTATGCATACTATCCCCACCATTTATTCCATCACCTGGTCTACAGCAGCACCCAATTGTATATTTTGTTCTGCTAGCCTCTATCTCACACCAAATAGCCTCAAATGTGCTCTTTTCTCTATCCTGCAGTTCAACTTCTATACTCCTTGGCTGCAACTCATCAGCTATCATCAATAACACTCCCCCCCCCCCATTTTTATTCTCCCTGTCACTCCTGAACATGCTAAACCCATCACATTCAATCCCACTAGCTTTATAATATTCTGTCAGCCATGTTTCATTAATACCAACAACCTGTGGCCTGGAAGTGCCAACCAAGGCTACAAACTCCTCCTTCTTGTTCCTAATACTCCTGGCATTAGTGTACATGAATTGCAAAAGCCCGTTAGTCCCATCCCTACTTTGATGCCTTATACTAACTATCCCATTCTGATTTGTTGTCCTTCATACTCGCTCGGGCATATTATGCTCATTCATGCACTCAACTGCCTCCCTAAAGTCTGCATATCTACTCACCCCCCCCCCTAATAAATCTAGTTTCTCTGAGTCTGTACATCCACTTCCACTTCATTCATCAACACTTTTTCAAGCCTCCGTACACCAAATCCATTCAAATGTAAACCATCCATCTTATATAAATCCTTTCGTCCATCAAACTCACTCCACATATCCACAAATTCACACCACTCTCCATGCATAACCCGTGCATAAAGTCATTGGCAATTATGGCCCTCCTTCTAAACAAACACTTCACTGTCATACCGCAGAAAAATACTCACCATCCTAACTCTCTCACTCTTCTCTTTTGCTACCTCTAGTAATTCCCTCACATCCACTATCATTTCCATTTTGTCTTCTTTCAAATCATTTGTTCCTGCCACGACTATCATTTCTTTCACCCTCTGTTTTTGCACCCTAATAGACTCGCTGACGTCCTTAATGTTCGCACCCAGTTGGTACGATTTTTTCAAACTCTCAACTATCACACCTCTTAATAACGAATCTCCGTACAGCACTCACTCCTTCATTTTGTTTACGTTTACTAACATTCTCTTATTTTTCGTATCAGACTTTCGCCATTTATTAGTTGGTACGTTCAGTACACATTTTTGCATGCGCTCCAGCTGCCGCTTTGCTCTATGTATTGCTCCACTCAACCGTGCAATCTCACTACTTGCATCTATCTCACCATTTTCATTATCATTTAAATCATCCATTCGTTCTGTATTTTTACCTTCAATAACAATTTCAACGTCGCTCGTACACCTATCTGGTACTACCTCGCAATTTCTTACCCACATCACTATTTTCTATATTCTGACTTTTTTTTAACGATATCACTCTCGACACCTGAAACACGCTTTAGATCCTCATTCTCCTTACACTTCATATATATATATATATATATATATATATATATATATATATATGTCCACGCGGTTAGCCTAGTGGCTATGCGCTTCGCAACCATATGCCTGGGGAAGGAGTGTCCTAGGTTCGATTCCCGTCAGTAACGTGAGGAGCTGAAGGATCTTCCTCAGCCATAGCCAAGTTAGCCAGTCTTGGGCGTGGACAGAAGGGTTTTTTCCTCGGTTTATTCTGGGGTTTTTCATCCTGCAAAGCAGGCAAACTGGCCTTGAAAACTTAACACTACAGCCCATAGGATATACTGGGGCATAGGGCTGACCACCTTATCCTGTAAATGGATTGAGGTCCGATGATCAATGGACCCCCGCCACCACAAGGTAAAAGAGGGTAAAAGGAAGATGATATATTTTTTCCTAAAAGGTAAAAGAGGGTATGAAGATGAGATGAGATATATAAAATGGTATCCAGAAATTTCACTGAAAACAATTTATTGAAAGAGAAAAAAAAAAAAGGCAATTTATCGAAAAATCAATTAATTGAATAAACCATAAATCAAAAGACAATTCATCTAACAAGTTAATCAAAAAAGCAATTAATTGAAAGGCAAGTAACCAAAAACAATTTATCGAAAACCAACAATTCATTGAAAAATTACAATTCTCAAAACTACACATCACCGAATGAACAGTTCATCGAAAAATTAATTGTAAGATGTTAATTGAAGTGTATTTATCAAAAATAAGTGTAGATTTTTTTGGATTAACTTGTGACGCAACTGAAGCTTAGCATGATATCCCCTTTACATATATGTTAGATGTGTGTGTGGGGGGGGGGGGGTAATTTTTTTTTTTGAGAGAGAGATATTCCTTTCAGTAGTATATGCGTTTCGTGTATTTTACACAATTCTGGAAAAGATTATGTAAAAATTCTTTATATAGACATGGATACAACTTCGTGCCTAAGTGGAAGAGGTTCCAAATCGAAATTATCCTGGTGAGAGGGCTCCTCCAAATTTTCTTTATCCACTCCATTGTTGTACAGTTCCTCACAGTATTCTTAAAAAAAAAATAATAATAATAAAATAAAAAAAAAAAAAAAACGTTTTTTTAAAGTGATTTTTTTATTGGAGGGGGGGGGATAGGGGTGCCAACTAAAGTTTTGCACACAGGTGCCGGACACTACTGACGTGCTACTGGGTATAGGAGTGCCAGCTAAAGTTTTTCACACAGGTGCCGGACACTACTAGCGTGCCCCTGGATTACATAGAGAAGTCAGAAGAGCCATCAAGCAGGACAAGGAAAAGTTCTATACTAATAAATGTGAAGAGATAAAGTTCCATATGAGGAGGCACAATTATAAAAAGATGTTTTATTTAGTTTGCGATCTAAAGCACAAGTTTAAGCCTAAATTGAATGTCTTCAAAGACAAGAATGGAGCATTACTAACAGAAGAATTGGAAATTAAATTTAAAAAAAAAGTATTCTTTCCATCTGTTTTTTTATTTTTTTTATTTTTTTAATTTCCAATTCTTCTGTTAGTAATGCTCCATTCTTGTCTTTGAAGACATTCAATTTAGGCTTAAACTTGTGCTTTAGATCGCAAACTAAATAAAACATCTTTTTATAATTGTGCCTCCTCATATGGAACTTTATCTCTTCACATTTATTAGTATAGAACTTTTCCTTGTCCTGCTTAATGGCTCTTCTGACTTCTCTATGTAATCCAGGGGCACGCTAGTAGTGTCCGGCACCTGTGTGAAAAACTTTAGCTGGCACCCCTATACCCAGTAGCACGTCAGTAGTGTCCGGCACCTGTGTGCAAAACTTTAGTTGGCATCCCTATCCCTCACCCCTCCAATAAAAAAATCACTTTAAAAAAACGTTTTTTTTTTTTTTTTTTTTTTTTTTTAGTATTTCCTCTTCTCTGGCGTCTTTACTATCCTGGCACCTGTGTGCATTGCACACATTGCACATATGGCTGGCATGCCCCTGATGTAATCTCATATTCTCAGCCCCTCTGTCTCTGTTTTTCCAACCACCTTATTTTGATTAGTTCCCATGTTTAATACGGTATCCATGGGTGGTCTTCTTATTGAATTGGAAAAGAATTTCCAATTCTTCTGTTAGTAATGCTCCATTCTTGTCTTCGAATACATTCAATTTGGGCTTAAACTTGTGCTTTAGATCACGAACTAAATAAAACATCTTTATATAATCGTGCCTCCTCATCTGGAACTCTATCTTGTCACATTTATTAGTATAGAACTTTTCCTTGTCCTGCTTGATGGCTCTTCTGACATCTCTATGTAATCTCTTATATTCCCAGTCCTTGTGTCTGTTTTTCCAACCACCTTCTTTTGATTAGTTCCCATGTTTAATATGACATCCATGGGTGGTCTTCTTATTGAGCCGAGATACTTGTTGGCTATATCCTGTATTATCATCCTGACTCCTTCCCAAAACATTTCTGGTGAGTTCTCCTCATTGGTCTTGAAAAAATCATCCAGCTAAGTCTATGTTTTTTCTGTGAATTCACTAGGAATTACTCTAACATCCAATCTAGTGGGATGTGCCTGACTTGGAAAATTTCACAGCCTTAGTCTTACTTTGGCTCTTACTAGCTGATGGTCTGTACCACATCTGCTCCAGGACAAGTATGCATATCAGAAATGCTAGTCTTCCACTGCTGGAGAGAGCCAGGATGCAATCAATCTGGTGCCTTGACCTATTAAGGTTAGATATCCAAGTATAGGACTGACGTGGGTGTTTTTGGAAGCAGGCATTGGTAATAACTAATGGTTGGTGGGATAGCAATGCTACATTACTGGGGAATAATTATAGAACACCATGGTTTCCTATTGTCTTTCTTCTCCAATAAGTATTTCCTGTCTGTAAATGTGTTCACGGGACTGGTTTGCCTGTTTCCCAGAGGGAAAACCCTGCTATTTCTGTATGAGACCTGCTAACTTGCCTTCAGTAAAGAGGACTGAATAATTATTCGTGTCACAGACTGGATTCGAACCCAAGTCTTTCAACTAAAGGGCTTCATTTATAATGACTAGATTATGGAGGCTCCATTATTATCACTATTATTAGTAGTAATATTAGCACGTGACTGTCGCATGCACACACACACACACACACACCAGTTATATGGGATGAATTTAACTTAGATTTGGTATTTGAAATTTTTACAAAAACTTGTCAAACCATCCCATTTTTCAGTTCAACTATATTCGAGGTTATTACAAAGGTTATTACAACTATATTCGGGGTTATTACAAAGGGATAACATCTCAAAAATTATATATTACAATAACTCTCTGACTTAGTAGAATTTAAAGACATTGTCTGTACAAGAAGTTGTCTGAGTGGTTCAGTTTGTTCCAACTGGATCACTTTTATTATAACATTTTTGTAAAGATTTCTGAAATGATATTGGAATTCTGCTCTGACTGGATGAAATTTAATGAAATTTTATAGTTAAGATCTATATTTAAATTTGTCCGTTTTGATTTCAATCTGACCATTCTTGTAAAAATATTAGGTAGAACAAAATTTGTTATCTAGAGATAAATCACTATGAACACAATGAAGCAGTATCTACAGTTACAGAAAATTTGTTCTAAAATACAACAAAATTATAATGTTTCAATGACTAATTACAAATGTTGTCTATATCTTGAGTAATGTTAGATATTGTTACTGAACACTTAAACCAGGGGTGCAAGAAAGCATTCCTAGGAGTGCGAGCTAGAAAATATTCCAGCATATATGGACTAATTATTTAAATCACATTTGCTTTTTCCACAAGATGAAAAAAAGTTATGTGAACTAAATTATATTTAAGATATGATGTAATTTTTTCATGTAGTACTGTCATATCCTGTACACGGCAGGAATTTGATGATGATGATGATGATATAATCTTTCAACCCATACAGAATTATTCTATTTCACCAAGAACCATTAAATAAGTTATACATATTTATTTGTTACATTTTAAGAAATTAAAAATCACTATATTCAAAAAATATCCCCGAATGTACTGCCGCTCACAAACGTTCATGCACGCGCCCAAGCCGAATGCAAGGATACTTGCTGCGCATACACTTGCCATTGTCATGAGAAACGTTATTTCATTGTGTACAAACATCAACAATGTGGATCAAATGACAAATGAATGCTAATTTTTTGTTTTACCAGCAGTAATCAGTAAGTAAAGAACAACTGATTAAATTTTTTTCTCTCGAATTTTGAAAAGTTTAGTAAGAACTAAAATTAATTTTTGTTTACAAGTTATTTTATAATTTTCTTAAGGAACCATAGCCAAATGTGTAGTTAATATGTAAATATTAATTTATTATTTGTAGTAATCCTTACCATGTCAAAAAGATGACAATGGAAAGATGATTATGTTGCTTACGGATTTACTTGTGCAACAGAGAAAGATGGTACTCAAAGACCACAATGCATTTTATGTCGCAAAATATTTTCAAACTCCAATCTTAAATCGTCAAAGTTGTTAGAACATTTCAACAATCAGCATGGTGGTAAAGCTGCAGGACATACACTTAACATCTTGAAGTCTAAGAAGGCACGAATTGATAGCAGCGGTACCATTACAAAATTTGACTCTGTGGTAGTTCAGAAGCCTTTGCTAGAAGCTTATCAGGTGGCATATCTGTGTGTAAAGAAATAAAAAGCCTCATACAATAGATGAAGAACTGGTGAAACCATGTGCATTGGAAATTGCAAAAATTGTATTAGGTTCTAAAGCACATAAGAAAATTCAGCAAATTCCATTATCAAATGATGTGATTTGATTACGCATTCAAGACATCAGGATATTTTACTGCAAGTAGTACAAGATATTAAAACCAGTCCTCTGAAAGTGTATATTCAATTGGACGAGCCAACTGATGTTGATAATTGCAATAAGTTATTAGTATTTGTGCAATACATAAAGGAAATTTTGGAAGAATTTTTAATTTTGTGATCAACTGGAACTGACAGCAAAAGGAATTGATGTTTTTAATTGCATTAAAAACTTTTTCTTGAAACATCAAATACCAAAGGATGTGATTAGCTCAATATGTACTGATGGCCTGCGATAGGCAATAATTCCGGATTCGCATTCAAAAATATTTTGTATCAAAAAAGAAGTACTGCAAGTTACAATAACACACTGCATGTTGCACTGCCATGCACTTGCATCAAAAACTTTGCCAGAGATCTTTAAAAAATATTTAGCTACAGTGGCAAATATAGTAAATTATATTCGAGGATGGGTGCTTAATCATCGTATCTTTCGTGCATTTTGTGAAGAAATCGGTGCTAACCATAGTGTACTTCTTTATCACACCGACATAAGATGGCTCTCCAAGGGATGTGTGCTTAGCAGGGTTTTTGAAATGCACGAGGAGATTATTCAGTTTCTTACTAACCAGAATTGTAATTTAGTTCAAGACTTTGAAAGAAGAGATGCAGTAATTCGATTGGCATACAAGGGTATGGCCCTGCAAGAGTATGGTAAAAACATAATATCTAGTGAAAAATTATTTGCTTTTATTGAAAAACTAAAAATTTGGATATGTCGAGTTGAAAATGGTAATTTTGCAAACTTTCCCTTGCTTGATGAAATTGTTCTGGAAAATGAAAAAAATCACAATTTTACCTGAAATTGTAACACATTTGCAACAATTGATTGATTCTTTTCATAGATATTTTTCCACAAGAGATATTGGCAAAGAGCAGAGGTGGATACTGGATCCATTTCTTTTAGATCTATAAACGATGGTAATTTAATAAAAGATGATCTTATTGAAATGCGAGCCAGTGCACGTATTCAAATGGAATTTGAAAAATTGGATTTAGAACAATTCTGATGGACTCAGAACCATTTCCACAATTGGCAAAGGCAGCATCGCAGACACTTCTACCATTTGCTACCACCTATCTTTGCAAAATGGGATTTTCACTTTTGCATATAAAAACAAAAACCCGAAATCACTTAAATGCAAGTGATGATATGCACATAGCCCTTTCAAAAAAGGAACCTCGCTTTTAAAATATTATGAAAAAGCAACAACAAATTAGTCACTAAAAATTGATATGTTATTTTTCAATAAATTATTTTGCAATAAATCTTCTTTTCTAACAGATAATGTGAGAATGCAAATTGAAGTTCACTGAGGTGCGGGCCAGTAAAAAAGGTTTAAGAACAACTGACTTAAACAATAGTTCTCAAGACAATTACTTTTCTATAAATTCTTTCATAATTCATCGAAAAATTATCAGTGAATTGTTTTTATTTTATCAATTGCATTTGCAACAAATTGTCATGCAATGAATTGTTTATTCGATAAACTGCCTTTTCGATAAATTGTCATTCATAAACTGTCTTTGATGAATTTTCATGGAACTAGATATAACTGTTAGATATAACTTTTATAATTATATTTATAAAGCTTAATAATGAAATCTTTTGCAATATAATCAAAATCAATTCAAAATAAACTTTAGAATATACAGATGACTGACTACACTAAACACTACTGTCAAGTCCTTACAAAGTCTCATAAGCACATTGCTATGCTAAAAGGAATTATCTATATGTGATTCCTGAGTTTGTTATAGTGAGAACTGACTATAGAAAAAGAATGACTAAACTTCAGTTCACAAGCTAACAATGACAATTTCTGTAAAATAATATTCAATAAGCAATTCTACAGAAAACTGAATTTTTGTATTTTAGAATAACTTCAAAATTTACTGACTGCAACTATATAATAACAAGATTTTCTTTTAAATCTTACTTTATCAAGAGCTTCTTGTAATAATGGTTCAGCATCATCATACTTTCCTTGAGCAATGAGAGCTACGGCCTGTCCATTAAGCAGAAGTGGAGTAGAGGCATATTTGTCACCAAGTTCTTGATAAATGTAATAAGCTTCTTGCAGTTTTTCTCCTCCCTATATAAGATATAACCATAATAAGCTTTGTCTAAATATATGACAATGTAAAATACATAAACTTTCTTCAAAAGATATACTAGTTAGTGTGCACAAGCACTTTGTGCTGAATTCGTTCCAAGATAATCAAGTTCAAAGATGAGACAGAAAGACAGATGTAATATTTTTATGTTATGTGTATCAGTGGATCCTCCTGGATTTTTATGATACATTGTGGACCTGAGATTGCTGGGTCATGTCAAATTTCTACAGCTACTGTTATAACTTTTCATAGCAAAAATGTGCAAGTGGTGTTTTATTTTTACTTTTTGTTTGCTTAAAAACTGAACAGTAATAGTTGATAATTTGTATGATGTAAATGGAATATTATAAAGTGCCATATGTAATCCACACTTCAATTTCAAGTCAACAGTTAAAACTGAAGAATGCAGATGAGATATGCAGCCTTATCTTTGTTAAAAGATAAGGCTGCATATCACATCTTTTTTTTTTTTTACCCTCTATTACCTTGCAGAGGTAATAGAGGGTAAATATAATTTAAATTATATATATATATATATATATATATATATATATATAACATGTTGCTCTCCAGCCCAACTGGAGTTTTTTTTTTTTTTTTTTTCACCAGAGGTCAGGCCAATAATTGTAGTAATGGTTGGTCAGTAACTTTAGCAAACCGTGTAGTTGTAGCGTAGCTTGTTTCTCTATATATTGTGTATGCTCCAGATGATAACCTTGATAAGAAAGTCAAAATGTTGAGTGTTGATTTTGGTTTATATTAAACTAAAGTTTTTACTCTATAACACGGTAGTTGTCTCCATAATTTTTCAAAATGTAATAGCAGTATCAAGGGCATGCTTTTCAAAATGCTTTCCATATAGAAATTGGTGAAGGTAGAGAGAGAGGAGAGCCCATGGCTGTACTCTCAATATGTTTATATTGAGATGTTTATATATGTTTATATAATCTATGCTGTATTCAAGTGCAGTAAACAGAATGTATGGCAAAACTAGAAAGATGAATAATGTCAGGGGTGAAAGCATATTTCACCAGTAAAAATCAGTCAAGTCTTAAAAATCTCATCTGAAGCCAGCCCTTCCTAAGATCCTCTCTATTCCAGGTGTTTACAAGGTTCCTTGGTTTTGCAACTTATATCTGCTAACACTCATCTTAAAGAACACAAGAAATACATCCACTGCCATAACTACGGTTAATCAGGTCTAATTGACCATGCCTTGAATACCTTGCACAGAATCAAATTGGGGAGGGAAAAAACTGTTTCATTGCAAGAAATATAAACTTGAAAGATTTTTTTTTTAAATCAGCAGCAGATTTAAAATAAAAAATAAAAAACCTAAACTTAATAAATATCATTATGTTAAACTTCCAATATCTGGGAAACTTTAATTCTTAGGCCTACTGCCCAACCACTAAGGCCTAGCCAACATCATTCCTTGAGGTCTCCACTTATAGGACTTCTTTTTTTCCCACTTATTGCTTTGCATGTGCTTTTAGAATTTTAAGATTGTATCCCTGATGAAAACTCTGTGACAGACAAAATATAGGAGTCATTAAACTTGTGTTCAATAAATAATCAAACGTTATCAATGTGCTGTATCAAATTAAATCTGTGTTGTATTTATTCCATTAAACATACATAATCTCGATAGCCTGGTAATTAAATCAGATGAAGGACCACTGTTTATCCAACGAATCAGAATGTGTACTGAACTTGATGCTACCTATATAAGGAATACTACCTTTATCGTATTCTTTCTGATCATTCTTTTTATTCTGAGGATGAATGATCAAAACATCTTGTAGAACATCATGGAATTCTATTCACCAATCTGTACTATAACGTAACATCCTGATATCAAGGTTTATTTGTCCACTTCAAATTTTCAAACAGTAAATAGTTGTCCCAATCCAAGTACTGTTCAGTCTTTTAGGCACGTGCACATACACACATTTTTATATATCCATTCTACCAGCTATGATGAATTTTCAATCATAGAACAGATTAGTGAAGTCTACCATTAAAATACCACTGAAATAACATGAATAAAACGTTTTAAGATGGTTGATGTATTTCATGTATTTCATTCACTAGGGCTGGTGGGTGACTGACTATTCTCTTAGATTGGATTTTTTAAATTTAAATATATTTATAACTTTTGTCTTTATCTGCAACTTCTCACCCTTATGATACTCTAGATTATTCTCTAACTAGAAGTCCACAACACAGAAAGGTCTCCCCTTTATCATCTTTAAACAACTAACGAAAACAGAAGTAGTTATAAATTAATATTTAATTTGGTTTCTGGGTAGGTAGCAGAGGGATTGCTCTGTAATACATTATGCTTTGCTACTCTACATTTGTATGCAACAAATTACAGCAACATAAACTCTATGTTCAGATAATTCAAGAATAGTTTAGTGAGATTCTTGTCAGTGTATTTCAAGCTTTAGAGATAGAGAGTGGAGTTGAATACAGTCAAGAAAGAAGAGGATAATCTGGTTTCAGAAATGTGCAGTGTTTGAAATTTTAAAAAAGTCTGATTCATGTGCATTAAGGAGATGTGCAAAGGAGCACTCTGGAATTGGTTCATCTATAGCAGTGTTTTTCAAAGTGTTGTTCACAGGGGTCCACTGTGGAGCACACTTTGAAGCCTTTACAGGGTACCCACAAAAATTATTTTTATAATACTAAGATGTAATTTGCCATTTTCACTCATTATTTCACAAGTGTACAATGAAGTTTTCTTCATATATACCAAAACAACATACCAACAGATTGAATGCAGAAACAGATAAGAAAATCCAGCTATCTTCTATTAAACCAGACATTAAAGAGATTTGCAAAAATGTAAAACAATGCCACTCTTATTTTTGTTTTGTTTTGAAAAATGGTTATTTTTCATAAAAAATGTTATTGTTTTATTATTTATTTATTAAATGAAATAAATAATTATTTAAAATTTTCTCAGTTTTGACTTCTAATGCGATAAATATTGCCTCATAAAGAAAAGCTCTTTGGGGTCCTCAATTTTTAATGAGCAAAAGTTTGAAAACTGCTGATCTAGAGTATGGCAACAAGAGCAGCTAATGAAGAGTGAAAAGAAGGAATAAAAAACACTGTTACTGCATAAGAGAGAATCCAAGTCAGTAGTGACAAGCTAAGCTATAGGCAAGTTACATATCAGGTATTTAGAGAGGCAGTTTAGAGATAAGATACTGTTGGATTCTGATTATGTAGAGATTAGAATAAATGTTATTTGATTCAGAATCCAACATGATTTTCCGTCACAAGAGCTAAATTTGTAAATATTATTTAATGTAAATAACATAAATTATAATTTGATATCATATAACTACCTTAATTATATCAAATATTTAATTATTTAATCAAAGGAATGTGTTAATGATAATAAGATTCTGTATTAAATATTATTAAGCTATTTTATTTATTGTTATGTCAATATTATAAAAACTTGTATTTGCAATTTAACTACGCATTTATTGAAAAGCAAATATTCTAATTATTCCTATTTTGTGAAAGCTTAACGTTATGTAATAACTCAATGTAGTAGTATAGCCTAATGTAACATTGGCGAGAATGTTTACGTTTATCTGTTGTCATAGAGACGCGTGAAATAAACGAGCGCGAGTGGAACAGAGCGTGGGCAAATAAAGAAGAGAAAATATATAGAAGGTGAGAAGGAGTGGGGACAGAAACTTGGAAGTGAAAGGAAGCAAGGGGATAAACTACAGAAGTAGAAGTAAATAAGAGGTTCTTAAGGGTAGGAGTTAAGTGGATAATTTTTATAAGTGAGCAAGGACGAAACGAATTTGCTAGTTAGCTGAAAGTGAAATCAGCAGTAATAATAGAAGGGAAATTAATGCTACAATCGGATAAAATAAAAAGCTGGACGTTTAAGGAAGAATTCTGAATAAACCCAGCTGATCTAGAATTGCGGCTTATTTCCGATTTGCCCTAAAAGAACCTCACAGTGTTTTAAGTAGTTTATGAGTGTTAACAAGCATAGTTGAAGTACCCTGTAATTGATGTCTGGAATCCTGAAGTGCGATTGATAGTGCTTTAAGTATAACTGTGGATAAGTCTTGTAGATGTGTTATTTTTTAAGTAAGATAAATAAATTCCAAAAGTTTGCTCACAACATAATTGATGTACTAGGAACTATTTCCGGTAAGGTCTATCATAGTGTATTATTTCAATCCTTGAAGAATTGTGTGTTAATTACGCTATGCTTAACCTAACTTTCACTATGGAAACTCTTCGTGATTGAGAGTTGGAGATAAGAATTGTTTGAAAGATATTTTTCAGCTATTAGTGCCTGTGATACTTTGAACTTATAGCATGACTGAGAAATGTGTGAAAACTGATTAGATTGGATGTTCTATTATATTTATTTAAGTGTAGAAACTTTGTAATCCAGAAGCTGAGAAAGTGCATGTGAAGACTTGGAAGATTGTGCTAATGTGATTAACTTGACTTAATGTTTGATTTGTTACTACTATTAAAAATTAGAAGTAAAATTTATGTATGTGTTATATGACCTATATTAAATGCTTCATTTGTTAATCTAACTATTGTATTTGCCTGAATTTCTTTTTAATGCACCGTTCACAAAAATTCGAATCTAGCGGGAATCCCAGAAAGAAAATAGATACTTCGGCCTGAATGAATGAAAAGACTGCTAACTAACTTTGAATTGATCCTACTATTTCATATAGACTTATCTAAGGATAGAGTGGCGCAGTATAATAGAAATTTCTCTACCCTTGGATTAGTGATCAATTTACATTTAGTTGTGTTTTATTTTATGAAAGTGACTTGTAACAAGATGGCGGATTCGAACACAACATGAAGAAAACAACGTCACGACATAAGAGAGAATCCAAGTCAGTAGTGACAAGCTAAGCTATAGGCAAGTTACATATCAGGTATTTAGAGAGGCAGTTTAGAGATAATATACAAAATTGGATTGATGAGAAAAGGAATCTTTCCAAGGAAGAGCATGGATTTGTTAGCAGAGATCTGGCTTCAATAACCTAATTATATTTTATACTGGTCAAATGCTTATATAGTGATTGTACAGGAATTTGTAAAGGCTACTGAAAAAAAATTCCAGATGGACATGTTGAATAGGTTAATGCATTTGATATTTTAAGGATACTTGTGACATAAAGATTGTATAATATAAACATGGACACACAAGAAAGATATTGAATTAGCCAAATATTTCAGTCTGAAATTGGCAGACCATCTTCAGTGGTAATACAAGAACAGTTTTAAAATACAAGGTGGAATACTAACAATACATCATTTATAAATAGAACAAGCCGCATGATGTTATATCACTAAGTATTAAAGAGAAATATTTTTAAGCGGAGACATGACTGAATTAAAAATATTAATAATTTCAATAATTTTAAATAACAAAATTAATATGAATTAATGAGTTATCTTGATTAGCCTTTCCATGATTTTTGATATAGATATACAGTCATTCCGATTCAGGTTAGGACGATGAAGTAAGGCCTCTACGCTTCCTTTGAATAAACGTTCAAATTTATAGCAGGATCTTTGTAAGAGGCGAGTTTTTGACCAAAGGATGTTGTGATTAGTTTCTATCCAGTGCTGAGTCAATCCAGATTTTTCGGGTTTGCTGTGATGAATAGAGGATTGATGTTCTTGGATTCTTTTTTCTAGAGAGCGTCCAGTTTGTCCAAAATAGGAGAGATCACAGTTGCAGGGAATTTGATAAGCGCCAGGAAGAGACATAGTTGAGTGTTTGTCTTTAGAAGAAGGAAAATGGGAAGATAATTTGTTATAGGTGAATAAGTAGCTGTTATTTAAGAAATTAAATAACATTTAATTTTTAATAGATGAAGTCATCAGTTTAGATAGAGACACAATTGAAAGACTTAAAACTCATTTTGCAAGACCTCCTAGATTTTATGGTCTTCCTAAAATACATAAGATTGATTTTGCTCTTTGTCCAATAGTAGATTGTATTGATTCTCCTACTTATCGTATAGCCAAATATCTAGCTAAATTATTGAAATCTCACATAGGCAACTCTAGTTCCTTTCTTAGAAACTAATCAGATTTCTTAGAAAAATTGAAAAATATCTCATTGTAACCTACAGATCTTATGGTGAGCTTTGATATAAAATCTTTATATACAAATATACCTCTCAAAGAGACTTTAAAATTACTAGCTGACATCTTTCCAGAAGACATTATAAAACTATTCGATTTCGTAATACACTCTGGATATTTCTTATGTCAAAACAAATTTTACAGCCTAGTAGAAGGAACGGCCATGGGAAGTCTTCTCTCTCCTGCTTTAGCCAACTTTTATTTAGAACATCTAGAAAAAGTTCTCTTCTCATCTATATTCCCTCAACCATCCTTTTGGGTAAGATATATAGATGACATCTTTGCTGTACGCCTCACAACAAAGACTCTTTACCTTCTTTTTTAAACAGTATCAATTCCTTACATCATCCTATAAAGTTTACCATGGAAATGGAAAAAAAACAACCAGTTATCATTTTTAGATGTTCTCCTCATCCGGTCGCCTTCAAATACTCTTACAACTACAGTTTACAGGAAACCAACATTCACAGGTCGTTATATTCTTAAAGTATCTGCCCATCATCCTTGTCAAAAAACAGGAATAATAAAATGTCTAATCAGAAGAGCCAAAACTAATTATTCTACTTCTAATTTTCTACAGATAGAACTTTCTACTATCCAACAGCACATGAAACTCAATGGCTTTCCCAAAAGAGTACACAACATCTTCTTGATTCTTATAATCCACCACTAAACAACAAAGATTCAATACGTCGAGTTCCAATTCCATACATATCCGGGATTTCAGAACCTATTTCAAGAATTCTGAAGAAATATGAGTTAACACCTACTTATTCACCTATTAACAAATTATCTTCCCATTTTCCTTCTTCTAAAGACAAACGCTAAACTATGTCTCTTCCTGGAGTTTATCAAATTCCCTGCAACTGTAATCTCTCCTATTTTGGACAAACTGGATGCTCTCTAGAAAAAAGAATCCAAGAACATCAATCACAACAAACCCAAAAAATCTGGATTAATTTGGCACTGGATAGAAACTAATCACAACATCCTTTGGTCAAAAACTCACCTCTTACATAGATCCTGCTATAAATTTGAACGTTTATTCAAAGAAAGCATAGAGGCCTTACTCCATCGTCCTAACCTGAATCGGAATGACTGTATATCTATATCAAAAATCATGGAAAGTCTAATCCGGTAACTCATTAATTCATATTAATTTTATGTTATTTAAAATTATTAATTAATATTTTTAATTCAATCATGTCTCTGCTTAAAAATATTTCTCTTTAATACTTAGTGATATAACATCATGTGGCTTGTTCTATTTATAAATGATCTATTGTTAGTATTCCACCTTGTATTTTAAAACTGTTCTTGTATTGCCACTGAAGATGGTTTGAAATTTTCAGACCGAAATATTTGGCTAATTAAATATCTTTCTTGTGTGTACGTGCTTATATTATACAGGTTAATGCATTAGTGCAGATGAATGAGGATTCAGTTCAATGTTGCATGGTGTGAAGTCATGCACTTTGGCCAGAAGAAATGAAATGAGGTATACTGCACATACACCAGAAATCAGAGAAAGAAATCTGAGGAATGGTGAATAGGGAGCTGAAGATAAGGGGATACACTGTTAAAGTTGTACAGGTTACACCAAAAATTACTAGCCTGATGTTCATGGCAATCACAAGTAAGGATGAAGTAATAATGTCTCAGTATAAGGTATCAATAAGAGCACATATAGATTTCTGTACACAGATCGATCACACGGCCATCTGGTGATAAGGAAACATTAGTAAGAGAAAGAGAGAGAGTATTTGTCTATACTCTCAAGTCACTCTTGTCTGTCTCAAGATTTTGGAAATGTTGAGCACGAGAACTGACTGAGGTAATGCTCAGCAGAGCTCGGCAGACAGAAAAAAGGAAGTTATTACTGAGACATAAATGGAGCCTATCAGGCAGATATAAACAAAATACTGAATAGCATAATGAGAATGAGAGAATGAGAAGTTAATCCTAAAAACTATATTAGACTTGTATGAGTTAGGAAATGAAAAGTAAATTTTCTGCATAGAGTGGAGACTCCATTGCTGAACATGTTCAAGGTAAAGAATGATATGTAACAGGAAATTAGCATGGATAACACTTGAAAAAATTATTTCATTGAAATAATTTTTTCAAGTGAAAACATTGAAACAGTGAAAGCTATTTAAATATGTCTTGTGCACATATGCCATTAAAACTATTATTCAAAGATCTGATCTATTATGACTAGAATAATGCCTCAACACTTGCCTTATCTTTCCATAAGAAATCTGTCCTTGTGCAAGATTGTGTTTAGAGGAGACAGTATATTACAAAAGGGGCCAGAATATTGTTTTTGTGGTATTTGATATAATTTTTACATTCTTCATGATGAATGGCAGTTTTCCGGAGTATCCAAATCATGACTAACTACAGGGGAAAGGAATCTGGTCAACACCTGGCAACTAAAGGAAAAGTTTGTTTTTTACTGATGACAATAAGAAAATCTTTTGGACAAATAAAAAAAATATTTGAATAACTGTGTTCCATTTGTATCATACTTTTAGGAAACTTTTATTCAAACAACTTAATATCTGCATTTCATTATTTCTTTCAGTTCAAGAATTATGAATATATTTAATCACTGCAATACTATCTTACCACTGCCATATTGACCCAAGCTGTTGCTAGCTGTGTAAGTGTTGCATCATCATCCTTTTCCTGCATTCTTTTGAGTTCCTTTCTAAATATTGTGTGATTCATTATCAATATGAATATTCATTATCTATTCATTATTAATGTTTATCAAATAATCAAAATTAACAGTATACAGAAATAGATATATTTATCTTTAAGATTAATTATTATTATTTGAATATATCACTTGGTTGCTGAAGAATACGTTGACAAGCAGAGACAAGCAGGTTATTGTTCCTCTCTATCGAGCCTTGATAAGACCCCATCTAGACTACTGTGCTCAGATTTGGTCACCTAGGTTTCTTCTTGATGGGGAGGAGGTGGAGAGGATCCAGAGGCGAGTGACCAAGATGATAGCAGGTCTGTGGAATGAACCGTATGAGAACAGGTTGAGAATTTGTGGGTTGCAAAAATTGGTTGATAGGCGGAGGAGGGGAGATATGATTGAGACATTCAAATTACTGAAGGGTTTCTATAAAATTAATTCAGAAGATATTTTTGAGAACAGGGCTGGTTGTGGGAGGACTAGAGGACATCCATGGAAACTGGGCAAAAGTGTGGTTAGTAAAGGTGTTAGAGCTGGGTTCTTTACTTTTAGAGTAGTGAATGAGTGGAATGCGCTCCCTGAGTCTGTAGTGGATGCTGTGACAGTGAATGAGTTTAAGGCGAGGTATGATAGATACTGTATGAATGTCAGATAGTTGTGATGAATATGATTTGGGGCCTCCCTCGATGAGTCTAATGACTCCCTGGAGTTGCCCGTAATAATAGTAATAGTAATATCCATCGAGTCAGAAGACTCATCACAGGAGACCCAGACCCACACTAACCATTATTCACATAATACCAATCATACATTTTCTTAAATTCAATCACTATCAGGGTATTCACAACTACCTCTGACAATATATTTTGGTCGTATACTGCTCACCAAGCAAAAAAAAATGCAGTCTTCACACCCTTACTAACCACACTTGGATACAATTTCTAGGGGTGACTCCTAGTTGTCTCCATGCCCATCATATAGTGAAAAATTTCTTTTGTATTAAACATTAAATTCCTTGAGTAACATATGTGCCTGCTTTTCTGACTGTCAGCTAAACTTGCAATACACAAATCTTAAATCTATCCTCATTGGGAGCATTCTACAGACTTGTCACCAGCTTGGTCACTTGTCTCTGAATATCTTCACCATCACCTCATGCTCACAAAATCCAGGTGACCAAATCTGTACACAGTAGTCCAGATATAGCAGCCTTATAAAGAAGTATATGTTCTTCAACATCCAAATAATCCTTTGAACTATTTTGTCAACTTCTACAACATGTCCTTGAACTTCAACTCGCTGTCCACTATCAATTCCAAATCCCAAGTCTCATCACTTTCCTAAAATCCAATATAATCAATGTGATACACAGTATGTAATCTTTCCAATTCAAAGTGCATAACCTTACACTTTGCCACATTAAACTGACAATTATTATCCATCATTTTTACTGCAGGATCTCTACATTAACTATTGCTTGCCCTCCCCAATTTTGCATCATCAGCAAACAACTGAATACTCCTTCCTTAAATCATTCCCCATGTCATGAATACACAAATTAAACAGAGTAATGACCCTAATACATAGGCCAAGAAATTTCACTAGTTATCCTCATTCTTCTAGAATCCACTCCACCATATACTGCTCTATAGTGTCTGCCTGTCAGCCACCTTTAATCATGCTACCAGCTTCATCTCTATTTACATTCAGTCCAACCTATGTATAGTTTGCATGTGGTATGCTTTTGCAAAAAGTTCCAGCAGTGTCATGATATAGCCATTTCCCCTTATCTGATTCATATTGTAAAATGAATTAAATTTATTATGGCACAACCTACCTTTTACAAAGCTGTGATGCCTACCACAGAATATCATATTCTTATCCATCCATTCTTGAATTTTGTTTAACACATTCAATGCCACTTGTTTATGATAGAACATCCCCCCAGGCCGGGGGTCGGCAACCTTTTGAGTCGGAAGAGTCAAAAATTACAATTTACAAAATTTCAAAGTTTTTAAAGAGCCACAAGATCTTATTGTCTTCAAGGCATTTTTGCACGGCATTCGCTATATCTTCCCCTCTAGTTTGTCCCGAGAGCGGTAGCAATCCTAGAAGTTCTTCTTTTGGACCTTGGGAAGACATATACCTGACAAAAAGGGCAACTTGTGCCGTGTCTTTTATGTCGCAAGACTCATCTATAGCAAGTGATAAGGCAGAAGAAGGTTGAATATCTTCCAACTGCAAATATGTTACATTTGAAGACATTTTAGCTATTCTATCTTGTACTGTTTTAGCGGATACGAGAAGCTGGGCATAATGAAATATAATTTATCAAAAAACATTTTACAACGATATTTCCCAATTAAAAATACCTACCTAAATAAAATAAATAATTCTCTAATAATTTAATTATTAAAATAAATAATTTAGACACGAAACACTGTTTGTCTCACTCTCTCACGTACTGATTGACTATAAGTACATAGTTTCGTCGCATCTGTGGTCGCCTCCCGTGTGCAGTGATCGCCGACTGGCACGAACGGACTTGTCAGAACGTGTTTATCAGTCTGCACATTTGTTTTTTTTTTTAATTTTGGCAAATATTAGATACTTAGTTTACGAGTAAAGGTGTTATGCCCAGCTATGCCGAAATCAATGAAAATTGCCAAACATATAAACTTCCGAGAGCTTCCGACGGACCGACGACAGTGACGATGCGTGTCACGGGGGAGGGGTGCGGTGAAAAGCGAGTACAAGTGGCTGAGAGATAGAATCGGTGCCTAATCCTCGTTAATCGATTCAGAACGATTTTTAAATTTTTTTTTTTTGATAAAATAAATAATATTTGCGTATGGAACTAAAGAGCCACAGCTTCACATCCAAAGAGCCGCATGTGGCTCGCGAGCCGCAGGTTGCCTACCCCTGCCCCAGGCCATTCAAAATGACCTTATAGCATTGTCTACACATCCACACGAATCAGCCACAGGTGGTTATATGCAGCATAGAAACATGTGTCATGCAATGCTTAGAAGCAGCAGTGGCACATATAGAAATACCATGTATAGTTTAACGCTTAAAAGTATCAGTGGCACTGAACATTTTAACCAACTTTTCTGGCCTTAACCACCACCCCTGAGATAAATGGACTCTAATTTCCTACTTCTAGCTTGGAGCTTCCTTTATATAATGAAATCATTGCCAGAGCCGAGATATAGATTAAACAATTTGGTCAAAGGCACTGCAGTTCTCTTGCACATTATCATAACACATGGGATGATATCCAATCCCATTGCTGTATTCAAAGTGATATTTTTAAATATACTAAGCACCTCCAGTTTATCTACTTCAATTCTCAAATTAGTCTATCACACTAGCAATTGCAATATCATGCAATTGCCAATATGATCAAACTGGATCTCGATGAGTCTTTGAACTCTCTGGAGGTGTCATATAAAAATAATAATAATGCTACTTTCCATTTAACTCCCACTTGATTTATCCTTCTGACCCTGGGTATGCACTCTGATACTGCTTTCCTCAAACAATCCCTCACCATTTCCCATTCTCCACTGACATTCTTCCGTTGTAGCTTCTTAAGCCATAGCACTACTCCAAGCTGCCTCCTATTTTTGTCATACCTGCTAGCTTTGTGGTTCCACATATATCTTTTCTTGAATGAGAATGGCACAGGTTTGGCAACTCTCAGGATGAAAACATATAGTCATGTTCCCCAATAAGCAGCAAAATAGTTACCTTTTTTTACATTATTATTAGATCCAGCAGTATGAAATCTCTAGTCTCCTCTGGCACATGTTAATCCAAGTGATTATGTTTAGCAACTGTATAAATTCCATTTCCAACTTGCTACATGCCCTAAAGTATGTTTTCATAGTTGAAATCTCCCTATAAGAACTGCTCAACCTGCACTCAATTTTGCTAATCTGCTGATGCATTCTTTCTGTGCAGATTCTGCATAGCAGGGTGTGCATAGAAAACAGCAACCACCAATATATTTTGTCCTATTGGCCACTGTCACACCAGACAGCTTCAAATGAACCTTCTCTCTCTCTCAGATCTAAAATCTTCTTAACTTATATTTTTTTGGTTGAAGTTCTTTAGCTATCATCAGCAATACCCCTTACATTCTATCTCTGTACTTTGTATTCTATCTCATCTTCTGTCAACCAGGCCGAACTGATTTTTGGCTAAGTCAAGTTGACCAATGTCACTCCTACTCTTTATTTCTAATACCTCTGCCATTTATGTACATGTATTTCAACATCCCCATCCCGTGAGCCCACAATTACCTTTGCGTAACATAATTACTAACCTATCCAGAGTCCAAACCTGGGAAATTGTATCTGTACTCAGCATTTCATGATTATTTCTGCACTCATTTATCGCAGGAGCAGTTAGACAGATGGCTGGCTGCATCAACTCCCAATAATATCTCTGATTTCCCTGGTTTTGCACTTCTGATCTCTCACTGAACAACTTTCTCCAAAACATTCAAATGCAATCCTTCAGGCACATAAGTCCTTTCATCTATCAAATTCATCCTATATATCTATAAACACACTATTCCTCCTGCAATATCTTATCACTGATTCTGACAATTAGCCCTTCTTTTCAATTCAGCCCCATCATACTGCAGCACACTCACAATCTTTACTTTCTCACTCTTCTTTTTTTGCTTCTTCCAGCAACTCTTTATTTTCTATCATTGTATATTTCTAATCTTCAAAAACAAATTTTTTTACCTCTCCTCTCTGCAAACAGTAAATGTATACAATGTTAGTCTGATTTCCAATCCCAGAGACATAAGCAAAATGCTCTGCCACATGGAAGAGAAACAATTCTGCAAATTTTTTTTTAATCAATTTGTTGTATATTATTTTAGCATGTTCTTGTTTATTATGATATGTTTATTTTCATTGAAGTTTTCTTTTTCCTAGAGTTTATGTGCATGTATGGAAATAGTTTATTTTTTTATGATGAACGTGGTGTTATATGTCAGTGTGTTTTCTTGAGGTGGGCACGTGTGTATGTATTTGGAAGTGAGGAGAGGTGTTTTTTGAGAAAAGCATGTGTGTAATTTGTGGGAGTAGGTATTATTATGTGACACCTCCAAGAATTCATTGAGGAAGTGCACCTACTTCTACAACTTTGTCTCCACCACAATTACCAACCATACCGAATCGCCACTACCACCATCATCTATGCCAACACCATCTACTGCCCATCACCACCACTAGTATTTTTTTTTTTTTGTCTGTAAATTGTGTGTTCTCAAGGCCGATTTGTCTGTATACAGGATGAAAAACCTGAGTTTCCGAGAGAAAAAAATCCTGCTACCTCCGTATGAGATCGGCTAACTAACCTTCAACTGATAAAAACCCATATATAAAGATTCCTCTAGTGACAAGAATCAAACTCAGGCCTTTTTTTCCTATCGAGGGTGCAACGAACCATCGTTCTTCCAATTACACTATGGAGGCACTTAGCTGGGTTTTGAGGTGGTGAAGGTGGGTGTATAATGGGGTAGTTCTCAAGGGCTGCAAGGTCAGGTAAAAAAGATTGTTTGTTATATTGGTTTTTTCATATTGTTGGGTATGAACGCCTTTCTAAAGAAAGTTGCGAAGCCCTCTTACATCGGCCAAATTTAAATCGAAACGACTGTCTCTCTCTCCCAAAAGTTTGGGAGACTCCTATTTTATGCAACCATCAATGAAATAATTATCTTTAAAGAATTATTTAATAATATTTTAGTAATTAATCTTCTGGCACGTGCAAAATTTATTTGGTGATCCACCGACTGTTCTGTACTTTGTATTCCATTCCTTTAACTGTTTGTTCTACACTGAGGATGAACTGTTACTTTCAGTACGAAATATTTGTAGCTTTATGTAAGTAAACTTATTACTGTGGTCTATATGTGCTCCATTATTAATATTGTCGGGTATTTTTTGTTGGTGTTGGTGTGGTGATTTGTTTGTTTCACTGAATTTAAATGGTCAGGTGAGCTCTCTGAAAGCCACCAGTCCTTCAAGACAAACAAAAAACATCCAGAAACCTTGACAAAAATCAATATCAGAAACACAAACAAGAACCAAACACCTCTGGCCTGCAACCTTTGTGAGCTTAAAAAAAAAAAAAAAAACCTGCCCTGCTGCTTCTCTTAAAAACACCCACCCCTACCCTTCCTTCCACCTCAAAAAATACACCCACCCTTTCTGTATCTCAAAAAAGACCCACTCACCCTTACCCCACCTCAAAAACACTACCATACACACCTGCTCCACAAGAGATCCTCAGCATGTGTTATTATTACACATAAGAAAATCTTGATATGCTGCTTGTAGTCTACTGTTGGAAGTTTTTCACTTGGTTATACTATAAATTAAAGATGCCAAGAAATTATCTTTTTGGTTTAATCCTTTATCTAAGTGTAAGCAAACAAAGTTTATACTGAAGTATTTTTACGACAGGTGACTTGTATATAGAAGTTAACGACTTCACATCACTTGCCTTAGTATCCCGTAATGCAAAACACATATCCTTACAGACATGGATAATGCTATGCATTATGGGAAGGGTCACTAGAATGCATAGTATTATACATGTCTAATACACGTATACATCATACATGTCATGTATAATGCGTATAATGCTATGCATTATGGGAAGAATCATTATGTGGAAGTCACTGGAATGAATAGCATTATACATGTCCGTAAGGATATGTGCTTTGCATTATGGAATACTAAGGCAAGTGATGTGAAGTCATTAGCTTCTATATACAAGTTGCCCTGTCCTGAAAATACTTCAGGCACAAACTTTGCTTACACTTGGATAAAGGATTAAACCAAGAACATAATTTCTTGGCATCTTTAATTTATAGCTTGAGGTCTACTTGCTTTGTTTTTATAAGTGAATGCAGTATTTTTTTTATATTTTATCAGGTTTATTTTTTCTGTATGCATTTTTTTTTAATGATGTTGGGTTGTTTTTATTATTAGTTTAACATATAATATGTAATATGCAACATTTTTTGTTCTTTCTTACTTGGTTTGTTTCCATTTTCAAAATTTCCCATATAATGATTACTAGTCTTCTGTTAGGTAGCACATTGGTTTCTAGTCTTCCATGTGCAAAGGCAGCACGTCAATCACCAGAGTGATGTCACTTCCAGTGATGATACCAATGCACTACCAACTGGATCACATGGTTTTGCTTACATCTCAGCTATTGGAAAGTAGGCTCACATATACTTTTTACCACACAAACAAACAGCCCCACCAATATCCTTAATCTTTGCACCTTGGAAACACCAAGGTGAATATGCTAAAAGTATACTCTCATCACGTCTTATCAAAGAATCTCCATACAATATCCTTTCCTAACCCCAAATTTCTTACACTTTCATATGCTTCCTATTTACTTTTTCTTTCATTCTCCTTCCTACTGTGCCACATGTTTCTCAAGTCATTCAAGTTCACATTTTGTCTTGGGAAGAACTCCAGGCACCATTTCTTTCCTAACTGCCATCTCATCATCATATTACCTTCGACCATTCCTTTCATACTCTCATATTTAGTCTACTACTGCTTTCTCCTTCCATTACATCCTTTACAATAATTTCACTATCTTGCCTTATAGCATTCATATTTGTCACTTCATTCTCTAGCTTTTGAGATTTCTTGCATTTGCTCACAAAACAATTCCACACCCTCTCTCCACTCTCATTATAATACCATAAGGCATTCAAATCCTTAAATCTGCATGAAATCCCTAATATTAAACTGTTTTAACAAGGAAGCCTTAGCCTTTAAGTTCTTTTCATTAAGATCTTTGTAATTTATGATTAAGTTCTTGAGACAATTTTGTGGTTTGCACAACTGCAATCCACAAAACAACAGGTCAATTCTGCATATATCATGCAAACAAGTATCACCTAGGAATATTTCAACAGTTTGGAAATTACTATTAACCATGATCAAGACAGATAAAGTAGGTTTTCAAATATACATTTATGATACCAAGTCATTAGTGCAGTGAACATGCTATGCTACTGGTGTCTTGAGATAGGAAATTTGGATACCTTTTTAATAATGCTATTAAGCAGATGCTCACTACATTGAACCACTACAGGTGATAGAAACAGTTTGTTATAATGTCAGATTTGCTATGGTGACTTTTGGGAAAATCTTGATTGATCTTCTAACTACAATCTCATGAAACAAATGAAATGGTGGCTGAACCATAATTAGATGCTTTTGTGCCTGAGACAAGAATAGAAAATTGCATTTTTCCCAATGTAGTTTTGCAAAGAAAAAAGAAAATACAAAATGAACAAAAAATTAAATAACAGAAATATTTACTTCAGTTATACCAACTTGGGGGGGGGGGGGGGGAGAACTGATGTGAATGAGTCAGCTTCCTAATTTATGTTTGAAAGATACTTGACCCATAAGATAAAAAACTATTTTGAATTTTAATCTAAATTTTTCATTTAAATGGTACATATATTTAATTCACTATGAAGATTTCAGGTGATTCATTTAAGCTAATGCATGCATCAAATTTTACACATTAATTCTGCATTTTCATTTTTATAACTTCATACTATTCTGGTTCTTTCTTATATATCTTCCATTATTCTTTACATTTTTATTTTTCAAAATGTTATTGTTCCATGTTCTTATGTTTGGTTCTTGCCAATCCTTTGTGTGCTTTTTCCAATATGATTCCCCACTATTTCCTTTATTTTCTTTTGATTTAATCTGATTCCAGCAACTGACTGTGTTCTATTTTGTGCAATTTTCTTTGTTCTGTTTCCCATGATTTTTGTTTATATGGTACAGTTCCTGCCATGTATAAACATTGTTCTGTCATCAGTAAATTTCCTGGTATTTCCTTTGTCTACCAATTGCGACATCACTTGTTAGTAAATTCAGTTTGCTATTGTGCCAGTTTTGAGCTGTTGCTGTTTGTAATAGTAAGCTTAATATAACACTGTTCCATGACATAGCTTGGAACTTTTCTATAGTTTGTTATAGTGCATCATTTGTTACAGGATGTTTGCTATACAGCACATTTATCATACAAATGAGAGAGGCAGAATCACTAATCTGAAATGAGTTAGCTTCAGTTCTAATTGGGTCTTCACCTTACGTACGATAAAGGATACAGAATATGGTTTTGCTTAATATTACGTCTCTGGACTGCAGTAATAATTAGTCCTAATATCATGAGTGAAACATGGAACAGCATTTTCAACAAGAGATAGTGATGGCAAGTACACAATGTCTAGGTGCTCTTGTGTTATATTTGTAAATAAATTATGTGATAGACTGGAAAGTTGCTGATCATTTATCACATGAAATTTAACAGACATGTGTAAGTCTGTTTTACAATGCTCTGATTATTAGGAATTAATGCATAATAGCTGTAACAGTCTTAGCTGAAATGATACCATATGAGAAAATGGCAACCATCTTCCCTCTGTCACATACACATAACATCCTTAGTCTAGCGTTTACATTAATCTACAACTGTGTTTTACAATCCAAAAAAGTAATACAACCCAGAACTTCATAGTGAATATATATACCATTAAAATAAAAAATTCAGATTAAAATTCAAAATAGTTTTTTACCTTCTTTAATCAGGATCATGGCAGCAAATTCTTGCTGTGCCACAAATGTACATCATTCATTTCAGATACATTTTATGCTTAACTGAAATACACACACACACACACACATATATATATATACACTCAGGTTTTCTTGGTGTGTGTGTGTGTTTGCATTTTCCTCCCAACAGTAACCCTACCAGGAGGTAATTTATTTCCTACATCCTCCATGCATAGAATGCATATATTACATGTAGCTTCCAAGTACTGATTAACATTTATATTTTTGTATCAAAATTCATATTTACATTTATATTTTTAAATCTATATGTATTCTGACCTTTACATTCATATTTATATATTATTATTATTTTACACCTCCAGGGAGTACAAAGACTCATCGAGGCATACTTATATTTACACTATATAATTCACACAACATCAGTAAATCCAGTGTCCATCTTTTTAAACACTCCTGGCACCTACCAAGTAGTGTGATAACTACTTTTTTCTCCCCTCAAATATTGCTTCTGCATGATGCACATGTATTCCTAAAACGTTTCCCAGCATTTGGATCACTGGGTGGTACTCCACAAGGCCTTGAACAGGAATACTTTAATTTTGATCACCCTGTGTATGTGTATACTCTACGTGATAACCTCAATACGAAGGTCAAAACATCAGGAAGGTCAAAACATCAGGAAATTAAAGTAATTATTATTTACATGGTAGTACCATATTTACTAGAATATAACTGGCACTTTTTTACCCAAAATTAAAGTTAAAAAATCATAGTGCGAGATATATGCGAGGATTTGATGATTTTTGGAAACTAAAGTTTTTCAGAAAAAAACTAAATTTATGTTTATAATTAAATCCTCAGTATTCATTATAATTTGTAATTGCTAACATTATTTATAAAATGAATTCATTTAAATGTTAATTATCAATGTTATTTATGCGATCAGCCACTCACCTTCATCACATAATATTTTAATCTTTTAGAGACAATGCTTCTGTAATTAAATTAATTATTTCTAGCAAAATCATGTCCCAAGCTGACATATGAAGATAAATGAGAGGTACTCAAAATCTACTTGCACAACAGGTTACTACTGGTTGCTTCCATCTCTATGCATATGATTGGTGCGGTATTAACAAAAGATCGCATGCTCAACAAAAGGCAAACCAACGATTGCTGAGTTGAAATGCTGATTCTCTTCAACTGAATTCCAAAATATTTGAAACTGCCATAACATTCACTATCTATTTCTTAAAGTTTTAAACTTTTTTCATGTGTAAACTATATGTGAAACTTTTTAATTTCTTTTTTCATAAAGTAAAGTCAGGGGTACGAGGTATATGCAAGGGAGAGTTATATTCGAGTAAATATGGTAGTCTGCATAATTTTATCAAAATGAATGCTGGTCACTGAGTAACTTTAAAGGAAAGGCTTTCCAGCTACTTCTTCCTCTTCTCTTGTTTGCTGCCATTCCTGTTATCCAGCAACAGCTATACAAATTTTCAACTAACATGCATGCCCATTACCAAGATGCAAATATGAAACTCAAGTGACAATATGACTGCCATTAATATAGCAATTGCATGTTACAGTAATAACATATGGAATAGGAACAGTTATGAAAAGACAAAATAATACACATACAACATTCTTCTATGAAATTCTCTAAGCATTACAATATCAAGCTAAGCAGTAGACTGCTAAAAAATATATTTAAGTTACCTTTGTTTCACTACCACTTAATCACATGGAAGTTGCAGCAATACTAACAACTGCATTAATAAATGCAAACAAATACATATCTATTTTTAGATTATTCTATCATATAACAAAACTTAAACCATATTTGAAATTTTCATTCAGCATATATAATAAAGTAAAAAAATTAACATAATAAGTAAGCGAGATTTTTATATCTCCCTTGTGCTAGAAGGAACTGTGTAAAGCATAGTTTGGAGAGCTGAGGTTTCCAGATGAGGTTCCATTAGGAATAATGTCTGGTTTGGTAACGAAGTGGTAGAGTGCACATTATTACATCATTTGAAATGATATTAAGGCCAGTAATGTTGGTGAAGTGAGATGGAGTTTTTTTTTCCAGTATTATAAATATTTGTGGTAGTTTTTGGGTTGCAATTTATTTATTTATTTTTTGGAATTGTTTGTTTTGGTGGTGAAGAGTAGGGCATGCAATAATGCAATAGATGGTGAAAAACTAACAAGCATACTGTCTCCACACCAAAGGAACCAAGTTTCCTTCTGCTCTTGGCCTCGATCCCCCCCCCCCCCACACACACACACAGACACTGCCATTTAATGTTATCCATTAAGAGATCTCACTGTGAGCACTATTTGTAATCTGCCTCTTTCGAAGTACAGTAAATCATGTCCAGCAGACTATTGTCACAGCTGCAAAAATCCTCTTGCTTCTCTCTCACACATAGATTAGACAAGTCACAGTCAAATTTTCTCGACATGTTTTTTTTTCACATACTTCCACATGAAAAAATATAATGGTATTACATTCTGCACTTTCATGAATATATTACTGATCCATCTCCTCAAATCGATCTATTAGAAAGTTGCATAAAGCAAACCTGAAGATGAAAAATCTTGTATTGCAGCTGCTTTCTCTTTGAATTACTACAGTTTGGGGTATAAATGAAATGTTTTAATACATCTAGAAAATGATTCCTGTAATGGTTTTCTCAACTAAAAAGCATTCTTCCAGGCATTCATACAGTAGTCCACACAACATGCTTATCTTCAAAATATCACCTTTACTCCAAAAATTCATCTAGCCTATTGTCATTTCTATATTCTGGAGTTATGACAATTGATCCAAAATGAAAATAGCTCCATTAGCAAAAATTATCCATTTTAAGTGCCTCTCATTATCATCAAATTCACTTAATATGAAATTTGCAACTGTAACTCATTTCGTAAAATTGGTGATGTTAATTTCGCTTCTCAGTTGAATTATATGTGCATGCAATCATCATCATTAAATTCCTGCCACGTACCCTCAAGAGGTGTACATGATATTATGATAGCACTACATGAAAAGCTTACATCATTACTAACTTCCTTTCAACAATTTTCCTCCAAATCACTCTATAATCAGATCTTGAGGGTACATGGCAGGAATTTGATGATGACGATTGCATGCACATATAATTCAACTGAGAAGCGAAATTAACATCACTAATTTTACGAAATGAGTTATAGTTGCAAATTTCATGTTAAGTGAATTTGATGATAATGAGAGGTACTTAAAATGGATAATTTTTTAAGGCACTTTTTATTGTATCAATCCACCTATATCTTGGTCTTTTTCCTGCCAACCTGGCAGAAAACACAAGTTTTGTTAATTATTCCTTTACCATTCTATTAAAGTGATCATACCATCTGAGATTAGCTCTACTAACACAGACATGGATGGTAAAAGTTCTTTCCTAATATCCTTGTTTTTAATATGATATTACCATTGATGCCATCTGTTCACGCCCCTAATCTTTCTCAGGACTCTCATATCTGCAGTCTCTAGTCTTTGGTCAAGTGTTTTATTTCTAACCCAGCTCTTAGATCCATAAGTTAAAATTGGTTTGACCACTGTCTTGTATACAGATAATTTAGTGTTTCGACTAATTTCTCTCTTATTCCATATAAAATTCTTCAGTTGACTTCCTACCATACCAGCTTTTGTTGATTCTATTTCCATATTTAATTTACTATCTTCGCTAAAAATTATGCCTACGTAGCTGAAATATTTTACTTGTTCTATAGGTTCTCCATTCATGATATAGTTGATATTTTCAATGTTTCGAATTATTTTCATTGTCTTTGTCTTGTTAATGCTGATTTTCATACCAAATTTATTACAACAGTTATTCAAT
Organism: Typopeltis vanoorti; assembly: GCF_054136105.1. NCBI lineage: Eukaryota > Metazoa > Arthropoda > Arachnida > Uropygi > Thelyphonidae > Typopeltis > Typopeltis vanoorti. The sequence continues at coordinate 78,028,510 of NC_143564.1, read as the reverse complement.
TTAGTAGAGAATCTTGCAGACTTGTACTGGATTTATTTAAAAATATAACATTATCTGCATAAAGTAAATAGCTGAGTTTAACATCACCAATTTTGATAACAGGTTTAATACTGCTATCCTTTATAATGTGATCCATATAGATAATGAATAATAGATTGGATAATGTAGACCTTGTCTGACACCAGATTTAATATCAAACCATCTTCATGTACTTCCTTCAATTCTAACTGCTGAATTACAACTGAAATAAAGACAAAGTATTGCTTGATATAATGCCCATTGACACTATATGACTGTAGCATTTTAAATAGCTTTTCTTTTGGCACCTTGTCATATGCCTTTTGCAGGTCATAAAAACTTAAACACAGATCTTTGTTTTTTCCAACGATTTCTCAACTATTTGTCATAAAGTAAAAATCTGATCCTGACAGCCTTTATTTGGCCAGAATCCAGCTTGTTCTTCACCAAACTTCCCTTCCACAAGCTTTTCTCAACTGTTTTTCAAGTATACTTGCATAAAATACCTCTGTAATTCTCACATTGTTTTATTTCTCTTTTTATATATGGGTATTATGTGAGCTCTACTCTGATCATCTGGAATTCATCCCTCTGTCCAGACCTTCTGAACTATGCAGTGAAGAAACTGCAAGACTTTTATACCTCCATACTTGAGTATTTCTTGTCGAATATCATCTAGTCCTGCTGCCTTTCCAATTTCAAGCTTTTGATGGCTTTTCTACTTTAAGTATGGATATGTATTTCTGATTGCATATATTGTTGAGTGTTTTTTTATTTTTAATCACTGTTCTGTCACTGCTTATTTCATTTAGCAATTTTTTGAAGTAATTACTCCATACATCAAGGACATCTTTTTCTACAGTTTTAATGTTACATTTATCATATCTGATTCCTTTTATAGCAGTCTTTCCACCATTTCTAAGCATTTTCAACAGTCTCCAGAATATTTTGCCACCTTCCTGATATACTTATTTTCTATATTCTTACCCAAGTCATCCTATGACTTTTGCTTAGATAGTTTTACACAGTGTTTAGCTTTCTTATATTTGTCTCTGTATTCTCTAAGAGCACAAGCTGACTTATTCACCAAGAACTTTCAATATGCTTTCCTCTTTTCCTTCACTGCTTCTTACTGTGTCCACTATGGAGTTCTGATTTTTCTATCCTTGCAGACAACCTCATCACATGCCTCTCTTTTAGTCTACAGTTCACATCTGAGAGCTGCTCAAATTTTATTCGCTTTAAAACTTTCTTACATTCTTCTTTTCAATGTGAACTTTGGTTTCATTCTGCTCATGACTAAATGGTGATTACTTCCAATTTCAAATACTCTGTGCATTCTAGTGTCCTGCATCAGTGAGAGAACATCACTATCAGCAATAACATAGTCAATGAGACTTTTCTTATTCCTTGCCTCTTCTCTCAATGCGAATTTGTGCACATTTTTTATGTTGGAACATTGTGTTAATAATAACCAGTCCATGTCCTGAGTAGAAATCCAACAGGCATTCGTCATTATTATTAGCTATGCTCTTTTCTCCAAATTTTCCCCAAAATATTTCTGTATGTCTGAAAATAATTTCGTACACTGTTATTTTGATCACAAACAAGGACCAACTTTTCCTTTTTCATTGTGTCAGTTGCTTTCTCTAAAGCCTCAAAAAATTCCTGCACTTCCACCTTAGCAGAACCTTCTGTGGGAACATAGACACCAATAAGTCTCACTGTCCAGTTCTCCATTCTGATATTTGCCCATATCACTCTACTTGATACTGCTTGCTATTCAAGAAGATTATCCTCATATTTAGTTTTGAATACACTATGGCTACTCCCTCTTTTACCTGATTGTTATTGCCTGAATATAACATTTTGTATATGCCACTTAGAAAAATCTCAACTGTTTTTGCCTTCTTTGTTTCAATCATGCCTATTATGTCAATCTGGTATATATCCAATTCTTCTGCTAGTTCCATTTCTTTGTCATTTAGGCTTCTTATGTTAACAGTACCGATCTCGAACTCTGGTGATGTTGACTTGGGATGTGTTTCAGGATTTCTTCCAGTAGCTGACTTTTCGCTGTTCATTCTGGTTCCCTGGAAAAAACAACAGGGACCTTGTTTAACTGGGCAATACCCCAGGTGGATGTGGCATGAAATTCTATCATATTGTACCATCATTTTACATTGTGGTTTAAGCCAATAAAAATACAATTTGGTCAGCTAAATCCCAAATTGCCAGCCCATCCTCATTCGTTCAGTATCCGAGTAGATACCTAACAGTGTGCACCACGAGAAGGTGAGAATTGAACATTAGATCAGAAGTGCTGGTCAGTTCTCGGCATTCCTTTAAAGGTTATGTGGAGGTCTTCTCTCAGTTACACAGCTTTGACCCTTCTTAGGCACTTATTCAAGCACATTTTAGATGTGGTATAACTAGTTTTCAAATGCAAGAAGTAATAGACTTTGGGGGGGGGGGCTGTACACACACATGACATTCAACATTTGGTAGTTTCTCTGGATGTTAAGTCTCTCCTGTTGATTACTGATTTAAAACGCCATTTTCCTAGACTGAGTAAATCATCTAGTATATATATATATATATTTTTTTTTTATTAGGTGCTTCTTCCATATATATATATACACACACACACATAGATAGATAGATAAAAATGGCACTGAACAGTAAAATGGATTTGGCACACCGAAGCACGCACGCACGCACGCACGCGCGCGCACACACACACACACACACACACACTTGCTAAGCTTTCTGCTAAATGGATAATATTATGCTGTGGAAAATCTGGGCTAGACATAACATGAATTCACAATAATAAAGAATAAGAATTTTTATTATTGCAAATATTTTGGCTAGAAATTAATGGGCCATCATCAGTGCATCATCTTGCTAAGGTTTTAGCTTCAGCATAATCACAAGGTGATGATGGCCTATTAATTTCTGGCCAAAATATTTGCAATAATAAAAATTCTTATTATTCTTGTGAAGTCGTGTATCTAATAATCATTACTATATCATAAGTGCCATTAAAAACTTGTTTAACATAACAAATACCACTCTGCTAAAAATCCATATTTGTAGTAATTATGTCAGTGTTATGCAGGAAATGGTGCAGTAAAGTTTGAGGAACTGTTCAATCTTCTACAAAAAATTTCATTGTTACATGTCTTGAACTTGTTAATCTATAAATTTTAAAATACCAGAGCTGGTTTTTTTTTTGTTGTTTTTTGATGATGATGATGATTCTGCCTTGGTAAAAGGGAGGTGGGAGGGACACTCAGTGTGCTTTAGTTTACGTTATATAAAAAAAGCTATGAGCTAGGGTTAGAAAGAGAACTAAGTTTATGCTATTTATTATTATACAGAGTCAAAGTGTCAACTGCCACTAACCATTATTGACATAATATTTATCATATCTCAAAAAGTCTTTGGTATCAATCCTACAAAACCATGTTAGCATTAATAAGACATCTATCTATCATGGCCCTCTTTCTTTTTGCCTGATGAATGGTTTTTCTAGCTCAGAGACCTATCTATCCTCAGAGGAAGCATTCCATATACCTGGAACCACCTCAGCATCCATATGGAATCCAGGTGAGCAAGATCTGCACACAATTCCAGATATATAGCCTTATTAAAGCTTTATAACTGGAAAACTATCTTTCCTACCCTTGAATGTCAGTCTCTTATTCAATAACCTGTAATCTGATCTGCTATTTTGACCACCTTTCCTATATGCCCTCTAAACTTCAACTTAACCCCCACCCAAATCCCTGGCCTCATAAATTTCCCACAATTCAGTTACATCAACGAAGTACACAGCTTGTGATCTCTTCAATTTAAACATGCACGAACTTACACTTGGTAAGTTACGATTCATACAGTTTTAGCTGAAATAAACCTTGAGAGAATACCAAAGCAATAAAGTGCTTCCTAATGTTTTTTGCTGATACATTGCTCATGAAGTACGGTGTTCCTTTTTTTTAAGCCACTTCAGGCCTCTAACAAGCAGAACAGTGATCTCATACTAAGATACAAACTGTCTATCACTAAAATAGCAGCTTTCAGGGGAGGTACAGGACAATATTTAAAGGTGATTACATGGAAAAATAAAAACAACAAAACTTAGATAGTACACTTGCACTGGTAAATAAACAACTTAAATTCATTATTCCACAGTAAGGAAAACAATTTAATATATAAATTATAAAAGAGAACTTTGATTTAATCATGAAGAGAAACAATATAAACCAAATTTTGTGATTCTAATTCTTACTACTCATATAGAATTTGCAAGAATTTCAGTTGGCCATTAGGTGTAGGCGTCTCAACCAAACACCTACACTATTTTGTAAGCTATGGGTGAAAGAAAGCCATATACTAAGTTGGATGAGGTCCAGCTCTTTTAGGTAAAATCTCCTCAACCTCATCCTTTTGCTACTTTATTAGGATAAGGAAGCTGTATTCCAAATTTGATGATATTAGTCCATAATCTTTACATAAAAAGGTACCCTGGATACAGATAACTTGATCAAACACTGTTAACATAAGGAAGTTGTATTCCACATTCAGTATTCCAACATTAAGATAAAATCTGTAAGAATGTGACTGGAAACTCACTAATACAGGTGGCCCACCAAAATTTTATAGTGATTTAAATTATTACAAGAGGAAACTATATACCAAATTAGGTGATCTAGGATGACTCCCCCCCCCCCACACACACACACATAAAAAAAAAAAACTTATAGTACTTCAAGTTATAATGGGATGACCTTGATTCTAGGTCATACCATTCAGAAGTTTCACTGTTTGGCTTGCTTCTTCAGGATTAAGGAAACAAAAATACATTGAACATAACAGAATATTATTTATATTAGTCAGTGGTCTTTATCTTTTGAACAACATAAATAAAAGGTGTAAAGTACATAACACATTAACAGCAGTTTTGTAAACTTAAAGAGATAGACCAAAAAGTGCTAAACTGGAAAAACCAGGTTTAAAATTGCTTGGTATCTTTAACATAATTATACCCAAGTTAAAAATACTTTCTACATGGAAATTTAATATAAACTAATACTGTTGATGTTCAAACATAAACAATTTAGTTCAGTTAGCAAGAGAATGAATGCACTTAAGATATATCAAATTATCATATTAGATACTACCATATTTACTCGAATATAACTTGCCCTCAAGTATATCTCACACCCTTGATTTTATTTTATGAAAAAGGAAATTAAAAAAAAGTTTCTCATATATCTTGCACAGGAAAAAAGTTGAAAACTTTAAGAAATAGATAGTGAATGTTGTTAATGGCAGTTTCAGATATTTTGAAATTCAGTTGAAGAGAATCGGCATTTCAACTCAACAATTGTCGGCTTGCTTTTGTCATACAGCAGCACAATCTTGTCAATACCGCACCACTCATATGCACATCTTCATAGCTGCGCTATTTCTACCGGCCTACCTTTGCTGTCCGTTTCATGCTCTGCTTTCACTTCTCATTAGTCACTCATGAAGGATTATAAATTACTGGTAATTTTTTCTTGAAATATGGAGAAATGTTTAAGCTACAGTGCTGGTTTTAAACTCAAGTTATGATAAACTTAAAGATCATATGATTTTGAAATGATAAAAGGACAAGCAATAATGAAATTGTTTGATTTAATTTAATTACAGAAGCATTGTCACTAAACATGCAAATATATTGCATGATGAAGGCAAGTGGCCGATCACATAAATAACGTGGAGAATTAAAATTTAAATGCATTCATTTTATAAATAATGTGAGCAATTATAAATTATAATGAATATTTGGAATTTAATTATAAAGTCAATGTAGTTTTTTCTTGAAAAACTTTAGTTTTCAAAAATCCCTGCATATATCTCGCACCACAATTTAACTTTAAATTCAGGGGAAAAAAGTGCTAGTTATATTTGAGTAAATATGTTAAATTAATCATACTATACCATGATATGTGAACTTTTGTTTAAATTAGTAAAATTAAGTAAACAAAAGCTTAGGATACCAACCAAAACTTGTTATTTGCACTATCGCTTGTTTAACTTATATGATAATGATTTGAACAGTCTGAACAAACAACATTCAACTGTTTTTAACAAAAAATTCAATACTGTAATAATGAGAAACACTAATGTAATATCAAGAATTCATCACATCAGCTGGATAGAATCATAGGACAGAATGATTGCATTATATAAATGCTGAAAACTGTTCACAAAGTTGGAAAGAGTCATCATCAAATTCCTGACAAGTAACCTTGGGGGTGAGGGGGGAAAGTAACAGGATATTATGACAGTACTATATATAAAAAAATTACATCATTACTAACTCCTCATCTGCAATTTTGTTCCAAATTAATCTGTTATCCATCAAGACTCCTATATTATCAGAACTTATATTTCTGTCTCTTTTAAGGTACTTTTAACTGCATCAATCCATCTAGATCTTGGTCTTCTGGTTCTTTTTCTAGTATCCTGACAAAGAACACTTGTTTTATTAAACTTCCCGCTCCCATTCTGTTCAAACAACCGTATCGCATGTAATTAGTTTTGTTAACACATTCCCGAATGCTAACAATGTCAAATTCTTTCCTAATACCCTAATTTTTAATATGATAATGCCATTGATGCCATTTGTTCACTCCCTTAATCTTACTCAGTATTCTCATATCTGTGGATTCTAGTCTTTGATCAAGTGTTTAATTTCAAACCCAACCCTCAGATGCATAAATTAAAATTGGTTTGAACACTGTCATGTATCAAGACAGTGTTCGAAGCAGTCTTTCTGTTATTACATACAAATTTATTCAGTTTACTTACAACCATACCAGCTCTGCTAATTCTCTTGCCATTATTTAATTTTCAATTTTCACCAAGAATTGATTAAATAGCTGAAATGCTTACTTGCTCTATAGGTTCTGCATTCATGATGCAGTTGATATTTTCACTATTTTTGTCTTTTTATTGCTGATTTTCATACCAAAATTTATTACAGCAGCTATTCGATTTAGTCAGGGAATCCTGCTAGTACTAATAAAAAACTAAACTAATCTAGTACTAGATTGCAGGGAATCCTGCAAAGTAGTACTAGATTTATTTAGGAGTATCATCACATCATCTGCATAAAACAGATCTAAGATTAACATCTCCAAGTTTGATATCAGGCTTAATGCCGCTTTTCTTCATAATATGAGTTGTATGAATGATGAATAACAGGAGATAATGTGTACTCTAGTCTCACACCTGATTTAACATCAAACCATCTTCTTGTACCTCCTTCAATTCTAACTGCTGACTTACAACTCAAACATAGACTAAGTATATTTTCATATAATGTCCCATTTACACCATATCACTGTAGCATTTTGAACAGCTTTATTCTTGACACCTCGTCATATGCCTTTTCGAGATCTGCAAAACTTATATACAGATCCTTGTTATACTCCCATGATTTCTCAACTATGTCTTAAAATGAAAATCTGATGCTGACCACCTCTGTTTGGCCTAAATGAAGCTTGTTCTTCTCCAAGTTTCCCTTCCACAATATTTCTTAGCCATTTCTTAAGAATACTTATACTTGCATTAATCTTACCAGGAACACTTAGCAGGAAAATTTCTCTCTAATTCTCACAGTCAGTTTTATTTATCTTTTTATAGATGGGTACTATGAGAGTTCTACTCCAATCATCTGGGAATCTGACTTCTGACCAGGCCTTCTGAAAGAGCAAGAATATGAAACTATGTCCTTTTTTGCCTTGTGGTGAAGAAGATAGTAAGTAAACAGATTAGCAAGTATCTACTTACAGATACTTGCTATTTGCAAGTATCTGCAAGTTGCAGTCACCGTTGTAAGCTGTATCTATTTACGTTATTGTAAACTGTTTATTTCTATATTTAATTTACTATTTTCTTCTATACTTCAATTTACTCCTATATCTCTATTCTTCATTAATCTTATTTATTCCCTCTTTTAACTTTATCTAATCCTTTCGTGTACTCTATTAACTTTTGTATCCTTACTCTACCTTCAGTATTCTTTACCTATACCGTAATCACTAGAAATTTATTTTTGATATAACAACTGTGCCACCAGTGGTCTCCTTGTGGTATAAGAAATATCAATACTTCCAGTAAAGTTCGCTTTCTATCTTAAGGCCCTTCTAATTATATTATTTTACAGTCATGGCTAACACTTAACTTCAAGTCGTAGCTATTAGTAAACTCTCCGCTCACAGGATGCGTTTATTTGGAAACAGTGCATTGCGTAAAAGATCAGGTGGCAGTCTTTGTAAATAAAATAAACATATTTATTTGTACTGAAACAATCATACAATTTACACACTAATGAATTACTATTACTTATTGAACTCTAAGTTTAAAACCTTAGAGAAAAACTTCCTTTAGAACATTTACATAAGCATGCAACATAATGCAAATCATTAAGCAATTTAAAGAAAAAACTATTAGCCATTTACAATATAGGAATTATCATGCCTTGTTTACTATAACTATAAACTCCTGCTATCACTTGATATAAACTTCTCTTTATGCAATTATTTTCATACTATATATAGTAACTCTATAAACTTATCAGTCCTTCTAAAACAGTCTTTTATAACATAGACAAAATTACATTTAAAACAAACTCACGTGACTTCTTTATCAGTATAGTGCACTTGCTCACATTTCCTTTACTGAATTCTCTGGCTTTTCTTCCATATCTGGTCTTGGGCTTTTACTTGGAGATTTCAAGAACACTGACATTTCATTGACGAGTGGCTGGCAGAACCTGGAGCACAATTTCCTGGCCTTATAGACTCAGGTGAAGGTCTGACGGTCGATGCCTCATGCAGGTTGTCCACTGGCAATGAATTAGGTCCAGCGGCACTGCTCCCATGGTAATTAATCGGCTCCTGGGACTATCCGTCGCAACATCACTCGAACGGGACGAAAGTCGTGGATTGACGATACTCTCTCCTCTTTTCCTCCTTTCTCTTCTCCTGGTGTCGATATTGATCTCTTTTTCCATGATGCCTTATATTAGGTTTTCCCGGGACTCTGAACGAAAGTTTGAGATCCCCCAAACTTTTCCACACAAACTCTTGACCTTCTTTTAAACTCGGACTTCTAGCTCTCCTTGAAGTGCACATTTAATCTCCTTAACGGAATGGCATAGCCATGTTAGATGTATGCTGTCACTTTTAATACTAACCTTGAAGGCGGTATCAGACTGGCAGGTTTCTTTTACATTTTATCTAAATACTAACATCAATATATTTCCGGTTTCTAAGGCATTACCCTTGAACTTCTATTTACACAATTTAGCATGCTAATTCCTCTGGGTTTTAATACATGGGCTTTTAGTATTATTTACATAGAAAATTACAAGTTTATTTTTTGTGAATTTTGGATGTGATCCCTGTAAAAGTTGATGCAATAAAATTGGAGAAATTTACACTGCATCGAATTTTACAACACTATGGTAAAATGGGTGTCTTGCTAGAATGTGTGTGGTACCAACCATACACTTTTAATAATGCACCTCAAATTCACTGAATGAATTTGGGATGCATTACTAAATAGAATGGGAGAGTTAGAACAGGCTTTTCACCTTGTAGAAGTATAGATAATACAGGCGAACCCGAACTTATGAACATAATGCATTTATGGAAATACGCTTGTAAGTTAAATATTTGTAAGTTCAATTCATTCTTTTAACAAGATTATTATTACATTTTTAAATGTGTTCTTGAAATAAATTTCCTTAATACAAAGATAGAAAATAATATATAAATCCAAAATAATTTATTACAATTAATTATATTAATTAATCAAATGTGTCCTTTTTGGTTCCTTGGTGGAAAAAAATAAAGTACAGTATAAAATAACCATTAGTACATTACTGATATAAAGTTATTAAGTTCATAATTAACTCAGGTGGTATGGTGACTTAAGCAGAAAATGGGAGAGGAAAGATTAGCAAAACAAGTGTTCTCTGCCAGGATGGCAGGAAAAAGACCCAGAGGAAGACCAAAATATAGGTGGATTGATACAGTAAAAAGTGCCTTAGAAGACAGAAATATAAGACCTGATAATATTGGAGTTTTGACATTTAACAAAATTGTAGATAGGAAGTTAGTAATGATGTAAATTTTTCATGTAGTACCATCATATCCTGTACACCCCTTGAGGGTATATATCAGGAATTTGACGAAGTTCATATTAATTATGTATTTTTAAAATAAAAGTTTATTGAAAAAATATGTAATTTGAAGAGAACTACATTTTTTCACTTTTCTTTCATTTCTTCATACATTTGTTTGTAACAGGACAACTCTTTATTAACATGTTTGCAGTGCAGAACAACTAAGCAATGGATTTTTCTATTTTGCTTCTGAATTCAAACTGTTAAATGTTCTATTTCTTCAATGATGATATTTCCTGTTTACAAATAACTACAGACTGAACAGAGCTTGCACTGTAAGTATAATCACAAATATTTTTATTTGTCTTTTAAACCAGCTGCAATGATTAGAATAATTATGTAAGTAATTAAGCATAAAAAACTTATGAGGTGCTTAAGGGTCAAAGCTGGATAACTGAGAGGAGACCTCCACATAGCCTTTAAAGGAATGCGGAGAACCGACCAGGGCTTCTGACCTAACATCCAATCCTCACCTTCTCGTGGTGCACCCTGTTGGGTATCTACTTGGATACTGAACGAACGAGGATGGGTTGGCAATTTGGGATTTAGCCGACCAAATTGTATTCTTATTGATTAAACAAAAATAAAAAATGATGGTACGACATGACAAAATTTCATGCCGGCTGGGGCGCCAACTGGTTAAACAAGGCCCCCATTGTTTTTGCCAGGAAACCAGGGCGAACAGCGAAAAGTCAGCTACTGGAACAAATCTGAAAACAAACCCCAACTCAACATCACCAGAGTTAAAAATCGGTACTATCAACGTAAGAAGCCTGAATGGCAAAGAAATGGAGCTAGCTGAGGAATTAGATAAGTACAGATCGACATAATAGGAGTGACTGAAACAAAAAAGACCACAACTGGTGAGATCTTTCTGAGCAATAAATACAAAATCTTAAATTCAGGCAATGACAATCAAGTAAAAGAAGGAGTAGCCATAGTATTCAACACAAAATACGAGGCTAATCTTCTTGAATGGCAGTCAGTCTCAAGTAGAGTAATGTGGGCAAATATGAGAATGGGGAACTGGACAATGAGACTTATTTGTGCCTATGGCCCCACAGAAGGTTCTACTAAGGTAGAAGTGGAGGAATTTTTTGAGGCTTTAGAAAAAGCAACTGACACAATGAAAAAGGAAAAGTTGGTCCTTGTTGGGGATCTAAATAGCAGAGTAGGAAATGATTGTGACACATACAAAAATATTTTGAGAAAATTTGGAGAAAAGAGCAAAGCTAATGATAATGGCAAATATCTGTTGGATTTCTGCTCAGGACATGGACTGGTTATTACTAACACCATGTTGCAACATAAAAATGTGCACAAATTCACATGGAGAGAAGAGGCAAGGAATAAGAAAAGGCTCATTGACTATGTTGTTGTTGATAGTGATGTTTTCTCCCTGGTGCAGGACACCAGAGTGTACAGAGAATTTGAAATTGGAAGTGATCACTATTTAGTCTTGAGCAGAATAAAATTGAATTTCATATTGAAAAGAATAACATGTAAGAAAGTTTTAAAGCGAATAAAAGTTGAGCAGCTCTCAGATGTGAACTGTAGACTAAAATACACAAAGATTATTGAAGAAAAAATGAAAGAGTTTGAGAACAGGAATCAAACCTTGGAGATTCAGTGGCAAACTCTGAAGAAAACATTGATTGATTGAGAAGCATGTGGTGAGATTGTCTGCAAGGATAAAAAAAATCAGAACTCCCTGGTGGACACAGGAAGTTAAAGAGGCAGTGAAGGAAAAGAAGAAAGCATATCAAAAGTTCCTGGCAAATAAGTCAGCTTGTGCTCTTAGAGAATACAGAGACAAATGCAAGAATGCTAAATACTGTGTAAAACTAGCTAAACAGAAGTCATGGGAGGACTTTGGCAATTAAATATCAAGAAGGTGGCAAAATATTCTGGAGGTTGTTGAAGAAGCTTAGGAATGGAGGAAAGAGTGCTGTAAAAGGAGTTAGAGATGATAAATGTGACATGAAAACGGGAGAAAAAGATATCCTTGAAGTATGGAGTAATTACTTTGAAAAACTGCTAAATGAAACAAGCAGTGATGACAGCACAGTGGTAAAAAACACTGACTAGGCATGCAGGCAGGAATACATATCCATACTTGAAGTAGAAAAAGCCATCAAAGGCTTGAAATGTGGAAAGGCAGCAAGAGTAGATGATATTCGACCATAAATGCTGGAGTATGGTGGTATAAGTCTTACAGTGGCTGCACTGCATAGTTCAGAAAGCTTGGACAGAGGGACGAATACCCAATGATTGGAGTAGAGCTCTCATTGTACCCATATATAAAAAGGGAAATAAAACTGAATGTGAGAATTACAGAGGTATTTCCCTACTGAGTGTTCCTGGCAAGATCTATGCAAGTATACTTGAGAAATTGTTGAGAAGAATTATGGAAGAAAAACTTGGTGAAGAACAAGCTGGATTCAGGCCAAACAGAGGCTGTCAGGATCAGATCTTCACTTTACGACAAATAGTCGAGAAAGCATGGGAATATAACAAAGATCTGTATTTAAGTTTTGTCGATTTGGAAAAGGCATATGAAAAGGTGCCAAGAGAGAAGCTATTCAATACGCTGCAGTTATATGGTGTCAATGGGGCATTATATCAAGCAATACTTAGTCTTATTTGAGTTGTAAGTCAGCAGTTAGAATTGAAGGTAGTACAGGAAGATGGTTTAATGTTAAATCTGGTGTGAGACAAGGATGTACATTATCCTCTCTGTTATTCATTATCTATATGGATCACATTATGAAGGAAAGTGGTATTAAACATGATATCAAAATTGGAGATGTTAATGTCAGCTCTTTGCTTTATGCGGACGATGTTATACCTCTAAATAAATCCGCTACAAGTCTGCAAGATTCTCTGACTAAATTGAATAGCTGTTGTAATAGATATGGTATGAAGATCAGCAATAAAAAGGCAAAGACAATGAAAATAGGCAGAATCACTGAAAATGTCAACTGTGTTGTGAATGGAGAGCCTGTGGAACAAGTAAAACATTTCAGCTACTTAGGCACGATTTTTAGTGAAGATGGTAAATTAAATAGAGAAATAGACAACAGAATCAGCAAAGCTGGTATGGTGGGAAGTCAATTGAATAAATTCATATGGAATAAGAGAGAAATTAGTCAGAACACTAAATTAGCTGTATATATACAAGACAGTGTTCAAACCAGTTTTAACTTATGGATCTGAGAGCTGGGTCAGAAGTAAAACACTTGACCAAAGACTAGAGACCGCAGATATGAGAGTCCCGAGAAAGATTAGAAGCATGAACAGATGGCATCAATGGCAATATCATATTAAAAACGAGGATATTAGGAAAGAACTTGACATTGTCAGCATCCCGGAATGCATTAGCAGAGCTAATCTCAGGTGGTATGGTCACTTAAACAGAATGGGCGAGGAAAGATTAGCAAAACAAGTGTTCTCTGCCAGGTTGGCAGGAAAACGACCCAGAGGAAGACCAAGATATAGGTGGATTGATACAGTACAAAGTGCCTTAGACGTTAGAAATATAAGATCTGATAATGTTGGAGTCTTGACAAGTAACAGACTGATTTGGAGGAAAATTGTAGATAGGAAGTTAGTAATGATGTACTTTTTTTCATGTAGTACCATCATATCTTGTGCACCCCTTGCGGATACATGGCATTAATCTGATGATGATGATGATAAAAAACTTATTGTTTAATACTGACCATATACAAATATTTTAACATTCTTTGCCTACCAGTTTCGCTAGCAAACTGTCTAGCTTTTTCAACGCGTTGACGTAAACGTATAAAAAATACTAGTAAATGCAAATTGAAAGGAACATAAAAATGTTGTGAATACTCTAGTAGCTAAGGTTGCACGTTCGCGTAAAAAGACTGAGTTAACTTATTGTTCTTAATCATTATCACGCACGCGTGTTTGTTGTAAACACATAATGTGATTACTAGCTAGCTGTAGTTCAGATGGATTTAGAGAGAGGATGAGGTTTTTCCATGAACTGTTAAGAATAGTACCCTGGTTTTTGTAGAGGTTTACGCCAGTTTTTAACACTACTGCGGCTTCCTTGAATAAACGATGTCTATAATCGTCATCTAAATATGGCATGGAGCTATTTTGCCACTCTATCGTGTGGTGAGATGTACAGAAATGATGTGCTAAGCCGGAAGAAATACTTCTGTTGTGGTTTACATCACGAACGTGTTCTCTGTCTGATCTCCAAACTTCGTGAAGTTTGTCCGCTGTAGGCAAGACCACAGGAGCAAGGAATGTAATATACTCCTGGATATTTGTAGAATGGCACCTTGTCTTTTGCTGATCCTAAAAAAATGTTTGATGCTGGTGGTTAGTTTGAAGATCACTCTGATGTTGTGGGCTATTAGTATTCTGGCTATTTGATAAGAAATTGACTACTTGATGAAGAGAATCACTACAGAAGAAATGTGCTGGGAGTTTGGTTCTTCTTGTCTGGGGTTATCACTGTATAGATATTTTTTGATGATGTTCAGAGGGTATCCATTTTGTGATAATGTTTTGGCTATTAGTGAGATTTCAGTCTGTGTATCCTCCTCTTCTGATATAAACTTACGTGCTCTATTTTTCAACATATGGATAATGCTTAGTTTGTGTGTCTTGTGATGGTTAAAAGTATAATGAAGGTATCTTCCAGTGTCTGTCGGCTTTCTGTAAATAGATAAATTGGCACTATTTGATTGTCTTTTTATCAAGATGTCTAGAAAATGCAGATGGTTGTTTTTTTTCCAACTTCCAGAGTGAATTTTATCTTGTAATTAATTATTTATAATAATTAATATTATTATAAATAATTTCAGTTTGGTTTCACTAAAATCAACCAAATTTTTTCTTCACTGTTTCTTGCCACTTTTAGCAGCACTTTCACAATTGCTGCATCTCCATTTGTTTTCTATATTTCAAGGGTATTAAAAAAAATAATAATAATAATAAAATAGAACAGTATATTTACATATACCATTATGCTTTTTTATTATCCTTGAAATACACCCACACTACTAACATGTGGAACATGTTTGACAATTGAAGAAAATTCAGTATGTCACAGAAAAATGAAGTAATTACTGCCCAAACATTTTCTGCTGCACATTGTATAATATATTGATAAACTCCAAGCAATGTAAAATGTTCATAATTGCAGTATTCTGCATTTGTAAGATGAACTGGAGTCACAGTTTATCAATCCATGCAATGTTTGTAAAATCAAAAACTGCTTGTATCATGAAAGTTCTAAAGTAGAGGTTTGCATGTATAATTTTCCTCTTTAATGCTTTACTTACTAATGCAATTAAAAAATCTCTGGATACTCAAAGTGTCAGCAATAAATACCACTGCCACCCTTTTTTTTTTTCCCATCATTTAGTTTAAAAAAATTAAAAAGCTAACACACAAAACTATATATTCAGAGTAACACGTTTTCAGTTTTAACCTCTTAAAGAAAAAAAAAAGTACTTACTTGGCAAGGTCTATTCTATCAGTCTTAAGGTATGTCTGCAATATGAGTGCTGAACTGTTGAAAAAAAAATCATTTTGCTACATTAGAATTTGTTACTAGTAATTAATGAGTTTGGTTTTTTTTTTAAATATTCTTTATTTCTATATTCAGGATAAAACTAAAGTCATATCTGCTTGCTTCCTAGTATTATCCATTACCTTCACAGGTGTAAAATCATAAGTGACATCAATTAAATTTGATGTCTATGCAAAGTTAACCATAACGGGTGGCTAATATCAACAAAATGAACGTAAGTTTAATGATATTTAACACGAAAAAAAGTTTTTCTTTTTATTTAAAAAAATACCCTATTTAACTTAAAAAGATTTCACATCTTGTCCAGAAAAAACACTATAAACATATCTATTTCACATGGGATTCACAAACCCACAGTCTTTTCAGCATATCAGATTTCAAACTGCACCATTAAGGTTGATAATATCAGGTCAAACTAGTTAACATCCTCAAATAAAAAAAAATAATAAAATTAAATTAAAATTAAAAAAAATCAAGCATGTCTCAATTTATTTTATGAAATAAGTTGGCTAAACATTCAATTCAATAAAATTTTGTTCGAACAAGTGGATATTATCACTTGTCACAACACTGGCTAACAAATCCACAACTTCTACCATTATCATCGATCAGTTATCAGTATGAACTTATACAATCTTTTGGTTATTGGTAGCAGACTGAGATAAATAGAAAATAAAGAAATTAACACAGAAACATCTGAATGGCCAAGAAAACAAAAGACAAAACACAAATTTAGAAACGTACAAAATATTATTAGCTGATTTCAAACAAAGAGTTTGAAATCAGCTAATATGCAAAGAGATTTTGTGATGAAAAATATGAAATGGCACACAAGAGAACTTTAAATTTTCTTTGATAACTGAAATCAAAAACTCTGATTATATTTTTTCAAAAAAGTAATAAAGTAAGAAAAACAACTACAACAATAACGATTGTACTCCCCCCCCCGGTCACTGGATATTTGTTAAAAGTATACTTTTATATACTTTTAACAAATATCCAGTGCTTAACATCTGTATACAGATGTTAAGCATTGGATATTTGTTAAAAGTATTTCCACTTGGTTATACTATAAATTAGAGATGCCAAGAAATTATATTCTTGGTTTCATCCTTTATCCAAGTGTAAGCAAACAAAGTTTGCATGTTGAAAGTTTATTTTTCACTTGGTTAGAGTATAATAAATTTAGTTTAATCCTTTATCCAAGTGTGAGCAAACAAAGTTTGCGCCTGAAAGTATCTTCAGGACTGGGGTAAGGTGGTACAACACCAGGGAAACTCCTTGCAAAGGTGGAGCAAGCTACCAACGCTCCTGTCTCATTATCTCCTATGATGCAAAACACATCTCCTTGCAGATATGTCTAATGTTATGCATTAAGGGAAGGGCCACTTCCCTTAATGCATAACATTAGACATATTTTCATTAGACATTTTATCTTCTCTCCATGTGAATTTGTGTGCATTTTTATGTTGGAGCATGATGTTAGTAATAACTAGTCTATATCCTGAGCAGGAATCTAGCAGGTACTTATTATTATAAATTTGCTCTTTTCTCCAAATTTTCCCAAAACATTCTTATATGTCTGGTAATCATTTCCAGCTCTGCTGTTTAGAACTAAAACAAGGACCAACTTTTCCTTTTTTGGAAGTTTTTTCACTTGGTTAGACTATAATAAATTTAGTTTAATCCTTTATCCAAGTGTAAGCAAACAAAATTTGCGTCTTAAGTATCTTCAGGACTGAGGCAACTCATGGTAAAGGTGGACCAAGCTCTGATCACTACTTGTCTTAGTATTATCTCCCATAATTATTTTAGTATCTCCCATTATGGGAGATACTAAAATAATTATGGGAGATAATACTAAGACAAGTAGGGATGAGAGCTTGGTCCACCTTTACCACGAGTTGCCTCAGTCCTGAAGATACTTCAGGTGCAAACTTTGTTTGCTTACACTTGGTTTAATCCTTTATCCTTTAAAAGGAAAATAATAAACTAAATTTATTATTTTCCTTTTTTATTATGCCAGCAGCCTTATTGAATGACTCAAAAAATTCCTTCATTTCTTCCTTGGTAGCCTTTTGAGGGACAATAAGCACAAATAAATCTGATTGTCCAGTTACTCATTCTGATATTTGCCCACATCACTCTACTAGGTATTACCTGCCATTCAAGAAGATTAACTCTATCCTCATATTTAATGTTGAATATTATAGCTACTACTTTTCCCTGATTGTTATTGAATGCATACAACTTTTTTTGTATTTGTTAATTAGAAAGATCTCACCTGTTTTTGTGTTCTTTGTTTCGATAACACCTATTATGTCAATCTGGTGCTTATCCAATTATTCATACTTGATATGTTGATATTGCCAATCTTGACTAAATCCCAAACTACCAACCCATCCTCGTTCAGTATCCAAGTAGATACCCAACGCACCATGAGAATGGCGAGTATTTGACATCAGGTAAGCCCTGGTCAATTCTCTGCATTCCTGAAAAGGCCATGTGGAGGTCTCCTCCCAGTTATCCAGCCTTGACCCTTAAGCACTTCAAGTGATTTGTTCCACAAAACAATAATAATTATAGTTATTATAGACTGTTACAAAAGAAAGATCTACTAAAACACTTTTTAGGTGTTTTGCTAAATGCACAGCACCCATTATTCCATTACTATTGATAGATTTTATAGAAATTTATTATTTGAGATCCTAATTAAAATCTTTTCTTAATTCTGAGTTTAAGAATGTGTGAACTAGATTCTTCTCTTGGAGAGTAATGTATGAATAGGTTGCTAGTGTTTGTGGATGTTTTCTCAGTGAATAAGTCAGTTTTTAGTGGCAAAATATTGTGAAATGATATAAAATAATAATTTTGTTATTGGCTGGATAGAATATAATGAGCTTACCAGTAGATCTGTGGTTGAAAGTTTGTTTTCACGTGGTTATACTATAAATTAAAGATGCCAAGAGATTATATGCTTGGTTTAATCCTTTATCCAAGTGTAAGCAAACAGTGATGTGATGAATGGACTACTTGTGAGGAAAATGCAGAATTAATCGCACTTGTGAAAAGTGATCCCAGCTTTCCAGAGTTTCTTCCTGTTCATTTATTCATCACGAAAACCTGGTAACCAGATACTTCTAGTAAGAAGGTGTTATGAACTCTGTTCTTGAAACTGTTAATTTCATATGCTTAAATTGAAGAACTGGAGCTTGAAGATAAACCCAGTGATGTCTTTTTCTACTGCACTGTGAGGTGGCTGTCAACAGGCAATATTCTAAATAGGTTTGTGGATTTGATGGAGCCTATTATTACTTTTCTTGAAGAAAAGATTCTATCCTCAACTGGAAAATGATGAATGGATGCAAGACCTAATGTTCCTTACTGATATAATGAATCATCTACAAACTCTCAACTTGATACTCCAGGAGAAGGATAAAATTGTTTCTGATCTTACTCTGACAATTTTCAGCTTTCAGAATAAAACAAGTTTTTCAAAGAGACATACTGTGAAGAAACTTCAGTTACTTTCCCAATTTCAAAAGGAGAGTAAATACATTCCGTAATATGGAATTAAGACCACAAACTGGAAGAATACAAAGATAAATTACAAGGACTGCTTGATAATTTCCTAGACAGGTTTAGTAAAACACTTGACCAAAGACTAGAGACCGCAGATATGAGAGTCCCGAGAAAGATTAGAAGCATGAACAGATGGCATCAATGGCAATATCATATTAAAAACGAGGATATTAGGAAAGAACTTGACATTGTCAGCATCCCGGAATGCATTAGCAGAGCTAATCTCAGGTGGTATGGTCACTTAAACAGAATGGGCGAGGAAAGATTAGCAAAACAAGTGTTCTCTGCCAGGTTGGCAGGAAAACGACCCAGAGGAAGACCAAGATATAGGTGGATTGATACAGTACAAAGTGCCTTAGACGTTAGAAATATAAGATCTGATAATGTTGGAGTCTTGACAAGTAACAGACTGATTTGGAGGAAAATTGTAGATAGGAAGTTAGTAATGATGTACTTTTTTTCATGTAGTACCATCATATCCTGTGCACCCCTTGAGGATACATGGCATTAATCTGATGATGATGATGATGATGATGATATAACTGAATTAAAAATATAACTGAAAAAAAAACCTATAGAAGCTGAAGCCCTGGCTTTGCCTTCTTATAAATCCATTCATGGTTGATGTGATCAATGATTGTTGTCCAATTCTTGAACTTCTGGTTACAGATTCATCTGCTGTGGAAATGGAACTAACATAATTACAGGAGGATCTGGGTCTAAATATGATTCATAAATCTCAGTCTACAAATGAGTTCTAGAAGCAAGGTTGAGAAATAAAATATTGTAGAAACAACTCATCTCAATTTTCAGCACAACATGCTGCTGTGAATCACTGTACTCTGTAATGAAGTTTGTGAAGTCAGAGCATCATGCAATACTTACGAATCAACACCTGACAGAGCTAATTCATACTGCCCTGACAACCCATCAGTCAGATTTTCAATGACTCACAGCCAAGATGCAGACTCACAAGACCTCTACCAGTAGTAAATAGCCTCATAATTGTAGCAATGGCTATTTGTGTCATAAAAATATTATGATAAAACTATAATTTTGTAAGGTGGTATCTGATGAAAAGACCTCTAATTTTATTGGTTTACATGTTTCTTCCATTTTTGACCAGATATTTATTAGAATAAATATCATTAAAAAGATATGTTTTTACTCCTTTTATTTTTGGCAGTCTCATTTAATATTAATGAAATGTAAATTTGCATATTTCTCTTAGATGTTTCCACAGTTAATTACTGTATTAAATACACTCAATATAATTAAAACAATGATCAGTCAAGATTTTGAAAACATTTGGTATACATGTACTTTGTGAGTTTTGAAACTAATACAAATTAAAAGTTTTAATTACTACGTACATAAATAAATATTATTACATATATATATTTCTTAATATCTATATAAAATTTTTGTAACAAAATATGCATGTAAGAATAAAAACGTGTGTATAATATTTCATGTCTTGAGGCTCTGAAACATCTGAAGTTTATCGTATGTGACTCTTATATTAAGCAAGTTTGGCTACCCCTGTTTTATGAGAATGTGAAAGGGAATTATCAGCTTTTCTGATCATGCTGTTTAATTTACACCTCTATACTGGGTGCCAATGGAGTGGAAAGAGGGTAAAATAGTCTTGCTACATAAAGGAGGCTCCAAGACAGAAGTAGCAAATCCTGCTACTGGATTTTTTATAGTATCAAAGAACCAATCTAGCTATGCTGCCTTCACTTGTATGTAGTCATGACCTGATTAATTGTCAGACATACAGAATTTTCTGTTAAGAAGAAATATATGTGGAATTCCAAGCAGGTGATTATGACAAGCTGAGCAGTCAGCTCACGGCATAAGAATTTGGAGAATTTGGGGATGGTGGTGGTGGTGCATGGGAGGTGGTCAAGGTGGTGTTTGAAGAAAGCAGTATCAGACTATATACTCTAAGACAGAGGAATAAATCAGGTAGGAATTAGATAGCTGAATAGCATCATTACATAGGAATTGCAGGAAAGGAAAAATCACTAAAAATCAATGACGTTCTTGCTATTCCTAAAGTATGGGAAATTGTCATACAAAATTGTGTAAAATAATCTCTTTATATATGTTATCTTTTTTTTTCTTCAGTTATATTTTAATTTAATTCTATAACATGCTACTGTATGCATACTGAGATTCCATTGTAATCATGCACCTTAACTATGTTATTCCTAGTACTGTTTGAATTATTGTACTGAGGATGTCCCAAGATACTTGGGATGAAATATTTACATATTAAAACTTATCACTGTGGTTAGTACGTGTGTTTTTTAGTGATGAATTCACCACGTTTCATTGTATAAAAAAGGAAAGGAAAAAGTTATAGAAGGAGATAAAGAAAAAAGTGATCAGCATACCCATAAACAGTCAAGGCATGGGCAAGAAGGGGGATCTGCATGGTAACAAGGCCAAAGCTGATTATGAGAGAAAGCTAGCTGATGAGGCCAAAAATAAATCCTAAACATTTCTTTTACTATGTGGTAAAAGGAGGAATTACTATCAAAGGATGACACTGATAGGAGAGAGAGAGATAACCAAATAGTTGGGTCACTGAGCAATCATTTTGCAAGAGTGAAATATCACCAGCATCTGGACTGGGGCGGGGGGAGTAACAATCGATGCTGGATGTGAGATTGCCTGAATGGGAGAACAAAGGCAGAAGAATTAAAGGTGCTTAGAATATTGCAGAACTTCAATGCAAACATGGCCATTGGATTAGATGGCATATTGGCCCATGTATTATGAGAATATGCAAGAGAATTATCAATTTTTCTGACCAAGCTGCCTAATTTACACCTCAGTACTGTGTGCCAATGGCGTGAAAAGAGAACAAAATAGAGTTACTGCATAAAGGAGACTCCAGGACAGAAGTAGCAATTCCTAGGCCAATCAGTGTCTCAGGAGTAGTAGTTAAGGCACTGGAGAATTAATAAATGACAGAACTCAGGACTGCATGGATATGAATACGATACATCATAAGGTGCAACATTGTTTTGTGAAGGGTAGGTCTTGCCTTAGTGACAATGGAGTTGGATAAAGGAAATGGCTACTCAGTGATACTGCTAGACTTTGTAAATCATTTGCATTAACTGGAGCAAATGGGGATGGATATGAATTTGGTGATTTGGATTAGTGGGTGGCTGATGAGCAGATATCAAAGGGTGGTTCATGGAGGAGTATCCAGGAGAAGGAAGCTGAATAATGGAGTACCACAGGACTCGATACTTGGTTTTCTATTGTTTAATTTGTATGGAAAATGACTTGACAGGAGATATTCAGTTGTTTGCTGATGATGCTAAACTGGGAAGAGCAATATCTAATGAAGAGATCCTGCAGGATAATTAGACTGGCAGTATCTATATCTAATGCAGGGAAAGGGAGGTTATTGTTCCTCTGTATAAGACAACATTTGGACTACTGTGCACAATTCTCCTGGATTCTATGGGGATGAAGAAGTGGTCAAGAGGATTCAAAGGCAAGTGACAAAGATTGTGGTAAGTCTATGGAATGCTTTCTATGTGAATGGATTGAAGGTTCCTTGTAAAAATTTTGTACAAGCGTGGTTAGCAAGTGTATTAGGACTAAATTTTTTGCTTCAAGGGTGTTGAATCGGTGGAATGAGTTGCTAGAGGCGATTATGAGTGTTTTGTCAGTAAATTGTTGTTTAAGACATACCTGTACCATGAGAAGTTTCTTTTAATTAAAATTCAAAATACAAGGAATATATTTCAGCCAGAATATTACAGGCCATCACTAGTGGTGACAAAAGTTAATTATAATGTAGATATGAACAATGGACCAAATTGAAAAAGAGCCACATAAAACAACACAATGCTGTAAATGAGTGAATACTGCAAGATTCAGTGGCAAACCCTGAAGAAACATTGATTCTGCCAGAGAGGCATGTGGTGAGGTTGTGTGCAAGGATAAAAAAAATCAGAACTCCCTGGTGGACACAGGAAGTTAAAGAGGCAGTGAAGGTAAAGAAGAAAGCATATCAAAAGTTCCTGGCAAATAAGTCAGCTTGTGCTCTTAGAGAATACAGAGACAAATGCAAGAAAGCTAAACAGTGTGTAAAACTAGCTAAACAAAAGTCATGGGAGGACTTTGGCAAGAATATAGAAAATAAATATCAAGAAGGTGGCAAAATATTCTGGAGGTTGTTGAAGAAGCTTAGGAATGGAGGAAAGAGTGCTGTAAAAGGAGTTAGAGATGATAAATGTGACATGAAAACAGGAGAAAAATATATCCTTGAAGTATGGAGTAATTACTTTGAAAAACTGCTAAATGAAACAAGCAATGATGACAGCACAGTGATAAAAAACACTGACCAGGCATGCAGTCAGGAATACATATCCATACTTGAAGTAGAAAAAGCCATCAAAGGCTTGAAATGTGGAAAGGCAGCAGGAGTAGATGATATTCGACCAGAAATGCTGAAGTATGGTGGTATAAAAGTCTTACAGTGGCTGCACTGCATAGTTCAGAAAGCCTGGACAGAGGGACGAATTCCCGATGATTGGAGTAGAGCTCTCATAGTACCCATATATAAAAAGGGAAATAAAACTACATGTGAGAATTACAGAGGTATTTCCCTACTGAGTGTTCCTGGCAAGATCTATGCAAGTATACTTGAGAAACGGTTGAGAAGAATTGTGGAAGAAAAGCTTGGTGAAGAACAAGCTGGATTCAGGCCAAACAGAGGCTGTCAGGATCAGATCTTCACTTTACGACAAATAGTCGAGAAAGCATGGGAATATAACAAAGATCTGTATTTAAGTTTTGTCGATTTGGAAAATGCACATGACAAGGTGCCAAGAGAGAAGCTATTCAATACGCTGCAGTTATATGGTGTCAATGGGGCATTATATCAAGCAATACTTAGTCTTTATTTGAGTTGTAAGTCAGCAGTTAGAATTGAAGGAAGTACAGGAAGATGGTTTAATGTTAAATCTGGTGTGAGACAGGGATGTACATTATCCCCTCTGTTATTCATTATCTATATGGATCACATTATGAAGGAATGTGGTATTAAACCTGATATCAAAATTGGAGATGTTAATGTCAGCTCTTTGCTTTATGCGGATGATGTTATACTTCTAAATAAATCCGCTACAAGTCTGCAAGATTCTCTGACTAAATTGAATAGCTGTTGTAATAGATATGGTATGAAGGTCAGCAATAAAAAGACAAAGACAATGAAAATAGGCAAAATCATTGAAAATGTCAACTGTGTTGTGAATGGAGAACCTGTGGAACAAGTAAAACATTTCAGCTACTTAGGCATGATTTTTACTGAAGATGGTAAATTAAATATAGAAATAGACAATAGAATCAGCAAAGCTGGTATGGTGGGAAGTCAATTGAATAAATTCATATGGAATAAGAAAGAAATTAGTCAGAACACTAAATTAGCTGTATACAAGACAGTGTTCAAACCAGTTTTAACTTATGGATCTGAGAGCTGGGTCAGAAGTAAAGCACTTGACCAAAGACTAGAGACCGCAGATATGAGAGTCCCGAGAAAGATTAGAAGCATGAAGAGATGGCATCAATGGCAATATCATATTAAAAACGAGGATATTAGGAAAGAACTTGACATTGTCAGCATCCCGGAATGCATTAGCAGAGCTAATCTCAGGTGGTATGGTCACTTAAATAGAATGGGAGAGGAAAGATTAGCAAAACAAGTGTTCTCTGCCAGGTTGGCAGGAAAATGACCCAGAGGAAGACCAAGATATAGGTGGATTGATACGGTACAAAGTGCCTTAGACGATAGAAATATAAGATCTGATAATGTTGGAGTCTTGACAAGTAACAGACTGATTTGGAGGAAAATTGTAGATAGGAAGTTAGTAATGATGTAATTTTTTCATGTAGTACTGTCATATCCTGTACACCCCTTGAGGGTACATGGCAGGAATTTGATGATGATGATGATAGCTATTGTTACAACTGATATCTTAAGAATGTAGAATTCTCAGCTATCATGGTGTAACATGAAGAATAAATAAATTAAAAACCCTGAATAAAAGATAATAGATGAATTAATTAAAAGAAAAAGAAATATTTTTACATCCAATAAAATATATAAAATATAAAGGTGTTTGTTGAACTAACTAACAAAAAGAAAGAATATATTAATGTTGTAATATGATATAAAAGAGAAAATTTAACTAAATACAGAAAAGGATTAGTCATAAGAGATGGTATATGAGAGGCTAGAGATTAAAATATTAAGTGAATTCATAGAGAAATTTTGGAAAGGGGATTAAGTTAGAGGCTAGCGAAAGAACAACAGACTATCGCTCAGGGCCGATTCCCGGATTGAGACATCATTACGGGCTCGCCGACCAAAGGACGTTTGGCAGAAAAACGCCACCCTAATTGGTCGGTGAAGTAAAATCAAGTAAGGAGCGGAGAAAAGAAGTTAAAGAAGGCACCATTAGGAGAGCAGGTATAAAAGGGTTGGAAACCCCCCCCCCATGGCTTTTTAGAGAAGTAGGCTTTCAGACCTTTTTGGCTTTTGGTTTTTGGTTCTGTTCCAGGAGAGTTCTTTGTGAGCTCCTTCGTATGGGTTTCATGGTGTTTTCCTGAGTGGCAAGATTGGAGTTATATCTCCGTCGTCACAACATGGAAACAAAAGTATGCGAAATTTCGGTTCCGTATTTCCTATGTAAGAAGCGAAGAATGCCATATAGTCGAGGAGAAGAAAGCATATTCTTTGAGTTTCAACTTCAGTGACAACCACGAAAAATGGAAAGCTGTAAAGAAATCGATATCCACGTCGCGAGTTGCACAGCCGTTATTTAGACGATTCAAAGTGTGTCCTGAATAACGAAAGATAAAGACCGCGTAGATATAGTTCAATTCAATAGGGAACATAGGAGAAGCAGATTATCGGAGAGGTTATACCAGGATACTTCAATGAGAAAAAGATAGAGGCCCATATGGAAAACTCAGGAAAGAAAGGTACTGTAAATTATATCTCGTGTTAACTAAGATTCGTCTGTATTAGTTATCATTATTCTAATACTGAACTGTCGAAGTGACCAAGAAAACAATACTAGGACTTTAGTATCTGTCAGAATATATTGAAAGTAAGCTGGCTAGTGTTAATGTTATATGAGTATTTAAGTGTTCTGAGAATTTTGCATGTCTATTATATTGTATAAGAAAGTTTAAATGTCATAGTTATGTGTTAGTGCAGTAAATGGTTTAGTTAAGCTACTTAAGTCTGAATAGTTAAATAGTGTGAATTAATCTTATATGTCCATGTCATATGAAGTTATGTGTTGAATGTGTATGGCGGCATGATCGTAATACCCATTATAGGATCATAGCTTAATTATTTATGATAAGCTAATGTCAGTTTGTAAATATTTAGTATAGCATTGAATTCAGTAATAACTAAAATTTGAATTGTACCATGTTAAGGAATTTAATAAACCTTTTGTCCAATGATAAAACAGTTGTCTGAAATTGCTGTCCAATGCACCACTTGAAAAATTACGAACCTAATCATGCGGGAAATTAATGTGTTAAGAAACGAGATAAAGTGTCACGACTGCAACATAGTTACACTTTCAGACATATTTTAGTTCTTTCTGCTTGTTTTTGTATATAATATCTCAAACTAAATATCCCAAAAGGGGCAGTATAATACAAATATTAGGGGTACTAAGGAGAGAAATAACTTAAGTATTAGTAAAACTTTTGGTGATATCTTGAGCATAGATAATAGCAGAACATAGATAAGCGGAAATTATTAGATAGAATAAAAATCATAAATTGGGACACAACACTATTTAAAAAACAAAAATCCTTATCTTCTTATGGTGCACCCTGTTAGATATTTACCTGGATACTGAACGAACGAGGATGGGCTGTCAATTTGGGATTTAGCTAACCAAACTGTATTCTTATCAGCTTAAACTTCAATGTAAAATGATGGTACAACAGGACAGAATAGCTGGGAAATCGTCTGGTTTAAACAAGGCAACTGTTTTCATCAGAGAACCAAGATGAACAGCTCAAAGTCACCTACCGGAACAAATCATGGAACACATCCAAACTCGATATCAGCAGAGCTCAAGATTGGTACTATCAACATAAGAAGCATGAATGGAAAAGAAATGGAACTAGCAGAAGAATTGGATAAGTACTAGACTGACATAATTGGTGTTACTGAAACAAAGAAGACAAAAACGGGCAAGATTTTTCTAATTAATGAATACAAAAAAAAAAGTTATATTCAAGCAATAACAATCAGGGAAAAGAAGGCATAGCTATACTATTCAACACTATATATGAGGATAATCTTGAATGGCAAGCAATATCAAGTAGAGTAATGTGAGCAAATATCAGAATGGGGAACTGGACAGCAAGACTTATTTGTTATCTTCCTTGGTATTTCTTTTGTAGGACAATAAGAATACCAAGGAAGAAATGAAAAAAATTTTTGAGTCATTAGAGATGACAGCTAGCACAATAAAAAAGGAAAAGTTGGTCCTTGTTGAAGATCTGAACAGCAGAGTAGGAAATGATTATCAGACATAAGAAAAATGTTTCGGAAAAATTTTGAGAAAACAGCAAAGTTAATAATAGTGGGCAACTCGTATAGAGAGGCAACTGGCTGCACATCACTTGCCTTAGTATCCCATAATGCAAAGCACATATTCTTATGGACACGTGTAATGCTATGAATTATGGGAAATGTCACTACCCAGACCAGTTTTGACCTTTATTGATGTCTCATCAGTTGGAGCCAGACCCAAAAGTGATACAAAGGTTAAAGTGATGTAGAAGTCATATTTCCATATATAAGTAGCCAAAAGGTGTCACATATTATTACTAAAATACTCTACATTAGAGATAATGTTGAAAATTTTTCCATTTGGTTATATTATAAATTAAAGATACCAAGAAATTATATTCTTGGTTTAATCCTTTATCCAAGTGTAAGCAAACAAAGTTTGCACTTGAAGTAACTTCACGACTGGGCTACTCATATATAGAGGCAGTGACTTCACATCACCTTTGTATCCTATAATGCAAAGCACATATTGTTACGGACCTTGGTATCACTTCTAGGTCTGGCTCCCACTGATGAGATCTCAATAAAGGTCGAAACCGGTCTGGGTAGTGACACTTCCCATAATGCATAGCATTATACATGTCTGTAAGGATATGTGCTTTGCATTATGGAATACTAAGGCAAATGACGTGAAGTCATTAGCCTCTATATACAAGTTGCCCAGTTACTTCACACGCATGCTTTGTTTATTTGCACTTCAGTAAAGGATTAAACCAAGAATATAATTTCTTCACATCTTTAATTTATAGTATAACCAAGCAGAAAAACTTTCCACATTGACTATGTTATTTTTGACAGTGATGTTTTCCACTGCTTCAGGACATAAAAGTATGCAGAGGATTTGAAACAGACAGTAATTACCATTTAGTATTGAGCAGGACAATATTGAACTTCTTGTTCAAAAGAAGGGTGTGTGTAAGAAAGTTTTGAAATGAATCAAAGTTGAACAGCTATCAGAGGTGAACTGTAGACTCATATACATCACTGAAGAAAAATGGAAGAGTTTGAAAACAAGAACCAAACCTTGGAGATTTAATGACAAACCTTGAAAAAAGCAATGACTGATTCAGCCAGAGGTGCATGTGATGAGGTTGTCTGTAAGGAAAGAAAATCAAAACTTATGGTGCCACGAAATTAAAGAGGAAGTCGAGGAAAAAAAGAAAAAATATGGAAAGTTGCTGGCAAGTAAGTCACAGTTTGTACTCTTAAATAATACAGAGCAAAATGTAAGAAAGTGAAGCATTGTGTAAAACTAGATAAACAAAATTCATGGAAAGACTTTGGTAAGAACACAAAAAATAAATATCAGGAGCAAAATATTGCAGAGGCTATTGAAAAAGCTTAGAAATGGGGGAAAAAAGTACTGTAACAAGTATCAGAGGTGATAAAGGTGACATGAAACTGAGGATAAAGATATTCTAAATGTTTGGAGTAATTAATTTGAAAGACTGCTAAGTGAAGCAAGCTGTGTCAGAACGTTGATAGAAAACTCACAGCAGGAATACATGTCCATACCTCAACTAGAAAAAGCTATCACAAACCTGAAATGTGGAAAAGCGACTGGAGTAGATGATACTCGACCAGAAATGCTAATACAGTAGAATCTGCTTATTGTGATCACAGATATTATCATCAATCGGCTCTTGTAATCAAAATTAGTCAGTCTCAAAACACACCATTTAAAAGGAATTAATAATAATCCGTCTATTATAATCAAAGTTCCGATTATTGTTATCAAAATCCTTGAATGTTTAGCCTTTCGTGTCTCAGAATTCTAAGAAAAAGGGTTAATCAGGAGAAAATTTGACAAAGAACATTTGTAGAAATTTGACTGTTTTATTAATCTTCTTTTAATCTTATTCTTCCATAAATCTTATATCTTCAAGGCAAATGGGCGGGGGGGGGGGGTATAAATACAGTCTAATTGCGATTTTTCGAGTTTATTTTCGTGCTCTCTTTCAGTAAGTGAATTTGACTTTAAGTGCTTGTTAAAACAGCCCTTAGAATTACGACAGAAGCAAGTAAAAAACGTAAAGATTTATCTTTTCAAGAAAAGCAAAGAATTTTTTTGGAGTGCTATGATAAGTTGCCCAAAATGAGTCAGCTAGTGCGACTGTACATATCACAACCACTCTTGTGCAAGACCTTAAAAAACAAATCAAACATTGAAACTAATTAGAAGAGATCCCAATCTGGTAAGGATATTCAAGTTGAATCAGCATTAAAAATTTGGTTTAGTAATGTTCGTGAAAAAGATGCTTCAATTAATGGGCTTTTGATACGTCAAAAAGCAGAAGAACTTGCAAAAACAATGGGCAAAGAAAATTTCACCATAACTGATGGATGGTTTAACAGGTGGAAAAAGCGAGAGAATATTGTGTACAAGGGTATTATTGGTGAAGGAAAAAGTACTGATTTTTTTTTATCAGCTCATGCGTGGATTAAGACTGAGTGGCCAAAAATTATTGCTGAATATTCTCCCGAGGATATTTACAATGCAGATGAAACAGGACTCTATTTTCGTGCAGTGGCAGAGCATGCTTATTTGTTTCAAAATGAAAGTACTAAAGGATTTAAATCTTCAAAAGAGCGAGTGACAATTCTTTGTTGTGCTAATATGAAAGGTGAGAAATGAGAGCTCCTAGTAATTGGAAAAAGTAAAAATCCTTGGTGTTTTAAAGTGTCAAAAGTTTGCCTGTCGACTACTGTTCTAGTGCAAATGCTTGGATGACTAATGACATTTTCAACAATTAGTTAAGTGGGATCTTAAATTAAAGTGAAAAATTGTCATGTTAGTAGACAAATGCACTGCACACAAACAATTTATCGTTAAAGAACAAGTAATTTTCTTGCTTTTGAACACTACATTGTTAATTCAACAATGTGACTAAGTCATCATACAAGCTTTTAAAGCTTATTATCGCAGAGAAGTTCGTGCAAGAATTATATCTGAACTTGATTATATAAAAGACCAATCTGATGCAAGTGCAATTGCAAAAAAAAAAAAAAAGATTTCCCTTCTTGATACATTGCGTTTGGTATCAATGTCATGGAAGCAAGTTTCAGAGAAGACTATTGAAAACTGCTTCCAAAAAGGTGGATTTTTTTAAGACAAACTCTGAAACTTCTTCCAAAGAACTTGAATAGCTCACAAATGAAATTTTTGATAAAACCCCAGACCTCTTGGTAGGAACTAGGTACATCAAAAGAAGAATTTGAAAATTGGTTGGATATTGATAACACCTCAAAGTGATCGCTACAGTGACAGTGTCAGGAATATGTCAAGCTGCATCCAATGAGAGCTTTAAACTAATAGAAGAAAGTGAATCTAATACAGTTGATTAATGGGCCTTTGATAACGTATAGAAGAACAAATTTTAGAAGCCTCATCCAATCAATGCAAGAAGCTCTATGAATACTTCGTCACGGTGTGCAACATAGAGCGACAAACTTCGAAAGGCATTATGAGTATGAGCAATTTATTCATGAACTACTATATTCAAAGACATGACAGACAACACTAGATAAGTTATTAAAATAAATTTTATGTTGTTGCTTATTAAAAAGTTGTTTATAATAATAAATTAAATAATGTTAACAACAATAAATTGAAATAAATGATGCAATTTTTTATATCCTCTGCTTAATGTTATCAGCCGGTTATTGTTATCGAAAAGCAACTGTCATAAAGTGATCACAATAAGCGGTGCCTACTGTATATGGAAATAAAAGTTTTACAATGGCTACACCACATAATTCAGACGGCATGGTTAGAGGGTCGAATTCCAGATGATTGAAGTAGAGCGTTCATAGTACCCATCTATAAAGAAAGGAATAAAGCTGAATGTGAGAATCACATTCAGTAATTCCCTAATGAGTGTTCCTGGTAAGCCTTATACAAGCATACTTGAGAAACAGCAAAGAACAATTATGGAAGGGAAGCTTGGTGAAGATCAAGCTGGATTCAGGCCAAACAAAGGTTGTTAGGATCAGATTTTCACTTTAAGACAAATGACTGAGAAATCTTGTATTTAAGTTTTGTTCATCTGGAAAAGGCATGTGACAAGGTGCCAAGAGGAAAGTTCTTTAGAGTCCTACAGTTATATGGTGTAAATGGGACATTATATTGAGCAATACACAGTCTATATTTGAGTTAGTATTTGAGTCAGTCAGCAGTTAAATTGAAGGAGGTACAAGATGGTTTGATGTTATGTCAGGTGTGTGACAAGGTGTACATTATCACCACTCTTATTCAATATTTATATGGATCACATTATGAAGGAAAGTGGTATTAAATCTGATAACAAAATTGGCAATGTTAATCTTATCTCTTTACTTTATGCAGATGATGTTATACTTCTGAATAAATCCAGTACACGGTGTGCAAGATTCCCTGACTAAATTGAATAACTGTTGTAATATGTTTGGTATGAAAATCAGCAATAAAAAGACAAACATAATGATAATAGGCAGAAACACTAAAACATTAACTATATCTTGAATGGTGAACCTATAGAACAAGTAAAACATTTCAGCTATTTAGGCACAATTTTTATAGAAGATGGCAAATTAAATATTGAAATACACAACAGAATTATAAAGCTGGTATGTAGGGAGTCAGCTGAATAAATTTATATGGAATAAGAAAGAAATTATTCAAAACACTAAATTAGCTATATACAAGACAGTGTCGAAACTAATTTTAACTTATGGATCTGACAGCTGGGTCAAAAATAAAACACTTGATCAAAGACTGGAGACCTCTGATATGAGAGTTCTGAGAAAAACCAGTAGAATGAACAGATGTCATCAATTGCAGATCACATTAAAAATGAGGATATTAGGAAAAAACTTGCCATTATTAGCTTTCAGGAATGTGTTAGTAGAGCTAATGTCACTTGAACAGAATGGGAGAGGAAAGATTAGCAAAACAAGTGTTCTTTGCCAGGTTGGCAGGAAAAAGACCAAGATATAGATGGATTGATACAGTGAAAAGTGCCTTAAAAGAACGAAATATAAGATCTGATAATGTTGCAATTTTGACAGATAACAGATTGAGTTGGAGGAAAATTGTTGATTGGAAGTTAGTAATAGTTTAACTTTTTCATGTAGTACTGTTATGTCCCTATCTTACGATCTTTGTTTGTTTGTCTTACAAACTTCCTTTGTCTATATTCTTCTAACTTCTGAATTTAAAACACCACCAAAATTTCTACTAATATCTGAGCTATTGTTCTCTGTGGTATCCCTAGTATTTGTATTTTAATTGCGCCCTTTGGGATATTTAGTTTAAGATATCTTATACATAAACAGAGAAAGGAACTCAAATAACTGAAAGTGTAACTAGTGCAGTCGTGACACTATTTCTTATTACTCAACCTTAATTCCTTAAACTTCCCGTTCCTTAACATTAATTCCCCACGTGGTTAGGCTAGAATGTTTCTAAGCGGTGCACTGGATTAGCAATATCAGACAACTTCTTTTATCATCAAAGAAAAGGTTTATTATTTCTCTAAACATGGTACATATCAAAATACTCATCTAAATTACTTACACACTAAAATTTGCTTAATACAAGTAGTTGGGCTATGATTCGACAAAGGTTACCATGATCATGCCGCCACAAAATTTCATACAAAACATGAATTCACTTAACATAAAAGTTTTAGATCATCACACATTAATAGATTATTCAGCTCCAAGTACACTAACAAATACATTAACTACTCTAGCACATATTTATGACAATTCCGATTCTCTACACATCACACTAGGCATTCAAATTCCTCAGGCTACTTGGTTACTCAATTTACACTAATCAAACTCAATAATCATTAACACACAACTATGTCTTTAACTTTCCTTTTACAATATAGTAGGCACTCAAAATTCTTAGGATAATTAATTATTCACAGATTATCAACTCTAGCTAGCTTACTTTTAACACTCTCTATCGAACTCTAAAGTCCTATTATAATTTCTCCCTAATCACTTTAACAGTTCCGTAATATGACAATGGTATCTATCACATGCAACTTCTAGTTAACATAAGCCAAAATTCACAATACCTTTCTTTAGCTTCACTTACGGGCCTTCACCTTCTACTGAACGAACTTGCTTGCATAACTTCTTGCAATTCAGGGCTATATGAACATCTGAATAAGGGAATAGCTTTCCCGTTCACTTTCGATTCCTTGTTGTGGCATGAGGATATATGCCATATCTCTCCACTCAGGAACACCGTGAAATCCACTAGAAAACCAAACTAAAACCACCGCGACTATCCAAACGTTTCTTCTCTTCTCACAAAAAGGCAAAAGGACTCAAGCCTCCTTGACCACCTAAACATCTCCCCCAAGACCCAAAAGAGCCTACTCCTTGAAATCCAAAGTCAAAAAAGAAAGAAAAGCCTCGAAAGGGGGGGGGGTTACCAACCCTTTTATAGCTGCTTCCCTAACGGCGCCCTTTCTTACTTCTTTTTCCCACCTCCTACTGGTTTTCCGTTTGTCTACCAATTGGGTGGAATTTTGGCCGCCATACGTCATTTTGATCGGCAACTCGTAACGAAATTCCTATCCGGGCATAGGACCTAAGCGATATCCCGTTATTTCTCTTGTTAGCCTCTATCTTAACCCCCTTTCAAACCTTTTCTCAGAATTCAACTTAAAGCTTAATCCGTAGCCTCTTACATAGCGTATTTCATGACTCATCCTTTTATACTTATGCACTTAACTCTTTCATTCTTAATCGCATTACTATATTAATTCTTAGTTAGCTACTTATTTCACACAAATTCCTTGTTTAGTCATAATACATCTTAATACATTCTTTTCTTTTGTTATCTTAACTGAACAATAGACCTTTACATTTTACTCAATTTATACTGGATGCAAGAATATTACATTAACTAAATTATCCTTTTTATGCAGGGGGTTTTATTTATGTTATTTAATTTTCATGTTACACCATGATAACTGAGAATACTATATTCTCAAGATATCAGGTGTAACAGTACTATCATAATTATCATGTACATCCCATGAGGGTACATGTCAGGAATTTGATGAAAAAAAAACATATACAGGTATCCCTCAATTAACGCGGTTAATTAATCCCTTGATGTTGCCGCGTATATCAAAATCGTGTTAATCAAATCTAATAATAAATGGTAAAAATTACAATTCGTCCATGATCGATTACCGTATTAAGAATTCGTTTTATATGGTACTCTTTTAGGAAAGATAAAAAATTAATGCAAAGGAAATGTTTAATAAATACTTGTACCTACATTATTTACTGCATTTTTTTTTTATCAAAAGAAGTTATCAAGAGTCGTTTGAACAGTTTTAGTTTTTTTTCTTATCAGCATAAATTCTACGATAACAAGAAAAATGACCCTCCATACCTCGGCAAACAAACAATGAAACATAAAGAAAAAACACTGCAAATATAATACATAATGGTACAAATTAAGTTAATATTGAATCCAACATTATTTCATAGCTAAATATAGAAACTACAAGAGTTTCGTGCCGAATATATAGAAACTAAAAGTTTCGGCAGATGCAAGCATAAGCAACCTTATGGGCAACTCATAAAGGTGGAGTAAAGCTCCAGATCACTTTCCTTAGTATTTTCCATAATGTAAAACACATCTCCTAGAGGATATGATAATAAATATTGACTCCAACATTATTTCATAGCCGAATATAGAAACTACAAGAGTTTCGTGCCATATATATAGAAACTAAAAGTTTCGACGGATGTAAGCATAAGCAATCTTCTGGGCAACTCGTAGTAAAGGTGAAGTAAGCTCCAGATCACTTTCCTTAGTATTTTCCATAATGTAAAGCACATCTCCTAGAGCAGCGCTTCCCAAACTGTGGGCTGCGGCCCCCTTGGGGGCCGTTAGTTTTGTTGAGGGGGCCGCGAAATAATGAAAACAAATTTAAAATGTTTTAAGACTAAGTAGATTTTTTTATTTTAAAAGAAATGTATTTAACTTTTATTATTTATGATTTCTTTTTTGTTATTTTTTATATTTTAATGGAAAAATTCACACATTGGTGTTGGTTCACAAACTTTGCTTCCTGCGTATTTCGGTGCTTAATCAATATTAGTAAATATTGCTTATTCATATGTTTCATTTCAAAGCAGTGGTTAATTGTATTTACTTTGAATGCTCTCCAGGGAAGCTCCAAATCTTCCTGTCCCTTTCATCAGGCGTTTGTAATCAGGGACTTGATACTGACTTTATATACATATCAAAACTCATTTTATATTATCACTGTCATCCGAGCTAGTTTTCTGTTACCAATAAAAGTTTTGCATGTACTTCACACATGAAAAAAAGCTTAAACAAGTTCATGTGGGGAGATAGTAACTCGCTTGCAGTGGTAAACAACAGCCCTCCCTAACAGCCACTATACTGCAGAGGCAATAAAAACAAGTACTTTTATTATGCCAGTGATTAAGGTATGAGCAGTCTGTGTAATATATTTCTCAACAAATAGTGCAATTAGAGACAACTGGGATAAAAACACACTAATTAATGAATCACATGTCCCCTCATACAGAAACTATGCTGTATAGACTGAAACAAAACCATATGTTGCATGGGCAAACACAGTATCTAACTAAAAACTACTGTTATTAATTAGATGTGTGTGTGAGTTCGATTTCCCAAGGCAGCAATAAAATTCAACCGAATGCGTTAAAATTCTTAAAAGTGTTAAAACCAAGTAATATATATATATAATGAATGTTATGGCAGTTTCACATATGGAATTCGGTTGAAGAGAGTTAGCATTTCAACTCAATTGTCAGCTATGCTTTTATGTTTCAGTTGCGCAATCTTTTGTTAATACCGCACCAATCATATGCACGTTTTAATAACCTGCCTCTGTCTGTTTCGCGTTAGGCTTAATTACCGTAAAGGGAGAAAAGTCACAAAAGAGAAAAATGTTCCTGGTCCGGGGATTCCCTTATTCAGGTAATATTCACTAATTTCATGTTATCAGTATGTGGTGTGCCAGTATCTGTAAGTGGTGATATTATTTGATCTATTCTACGTTAAAAAATTTAACCCTGGGATGGATAAGTGGCTGATAAAAAATAAAAAAAAAATCCCACAAACAATCAGAAGAAGCAGAAACAGACTCAAAAAAAGGACAGTATTTCATATTTTACCAGAACAGCCCGCATTGTCTTCAGAACCAAACGGTAAGAGGCAAAAAATGTAATATATGCATTTGATTTTTGCAATATTCGCTGTGTATGTTTTGTATTGAATATAAATACAATAAATATTATAATAATATATCTCTCTATTACGATTTTTTTCGAGGGGGGCCCGTGAAATATTTTAATTTTTACAAAGGGCCCTGACATCCAGAAGTTTGGGAAGCACTGTCCTAGAGGACATGTATGATAAATAAACCTTTGGCTCTCTATTTCAGTGATACATGATGGTTTATTTATTTTCAGTTACAATCTAGAAATTATTGAACAAAGAATAAAAAACAACTAAACATTGCTATACTGACATCGGAGGTCGCGGTATCTCTCAGATATAATTTACTGTCAAATATCACAAACCTTTATATAACGTGTGTTAAACCAAATTGACAGCAAAAAAACAGTGCAGAATATCATTTGTAACATATGAATGCAAAGCTACACATGACCTCCAAGCTATACACTGAATTGTGTAAGAATATTTATATTAAATATTTTGCATGTATCTCTCAGATCAGCTGCGAGCTCTGCAGGGTTAAAGGTGAATTAATCAAAACTTTTGCTATTAATTTGATTAATGCATCAATTAATTTCGACGCGTTAATCAAATCCCGCGTTAAGCAAGGGATACCATTATATATATGTGATTGAAATAGGACTTTCCCATGTCATAGACAAAGAGAAAGAGGAAGTCGTTCTGATGTTGAAGTAAGGCCTCAGCACTTTCTTTAAACAAACGAATTTCTTCAAACTTATACGAACATCGATGAAGTAAGTGTGTTGAGGATATTGTG
Organism: Typopeltis vanoorti; assembly: GCF_054136105.1. Taxonomy (NCBI): domain Eukaryota; kingdom Metazoa; phylum Arthropoda; class Arachnida; order Uropygi; family Thelyphonidae; genus Typopeltis; species Typopeltis vanoorti. The sequence continues at coordinate 77,990,411 of NC_143564.1, read as the reverse complement.
GTCTGTATCTATTCCATACTGCGTCCCAGATTTCCCACATTTACTGTTGCTAACATAAGATTGGTGTTCTTGTATTCTCATTTCTACTGAGCTTCTAGTATGTTCAAAGTAAGAATAACGACAGTCACAGGGAACTTGATAGACACCAGGGAGAACTAAAGGAGATCATTTATATTTGGAAGATGAAAACCATGTTGATAATTTTGTGGATAGGAAGAAATGCAGCCACTAAATTATATTTCTTAAGAATTCTCGAGATGGGTTACAACATGCCAAAAATGCCAGATATCAGATTTCTAATGAATAATTAATATTGCAATATTCCCTGAGTTATACCATTGAGTTTTATGTATAACATCACATGGCTCTTACTTTTTCAAATCAATCCATTCACGTTTAATTAACTATTGTTGCCGATGGGGGTGCTTAAGGGTCAAAGCTGTATAACTGAGAGGAGACCTCCACATAGCCTTTAAAGGAATGCAGAGAACCAACCAGGGCTTCTGACCTAATGTCCAATCCTCACCTTCTCATGGTGCACCCTGTTGGGTATCTACTTGGATACTGAACGAACGAGGATGGGCTGGCAATTTGGGATTTAGCCGACCAAATTGTATTCTTATTGGTTAAACCAAAATAAAAAATGATGGTACTACGTGACAAAATTTCATGACGGCTGGGGCGTCGCCTGGTTAAACAAGACCCCCCATTGTTTTCGCCAGGGAACCAGGGCGAACAGCGAAAAGTCAGCTACTGGAACAAATCTGAAAACAAACCCCAACTCAACATCACCAGAGTTAAAGATCGGTACTATCAACGTAAGAAGCCTGAATGGCAAAGATATGGAGCTAGCTGAGGAGATAAGTACCAGATCGACATAACAGGGGACTGAAACAAAAAAGACAAAAACTGGTGAGATCTTTCTGAGCAATAAATACAAAATCTTATATTCAGGCAATGACAATCAAGGAAAAGACGGAGTAGCCATAGTATTCAACACAAAATACCAGGCTAATCTTCTTGAATGGCAGCCAGTCTCAAGTAGAGTAATATGGGCAAATATGAGAATGGGGAACTGGACAATGAGACTTATTTGTGCCTATGGTCACACAGAAGGCTCTACTAAGGTAGAAGTGGAGGAATTTTTTGAGGCTTTAGAAAAAGCAACTGACACGATGAAAAAGGAAAAGTTGGTCCTTGTTGGGGATCTAAATAGCAGAGTAGGAAATGAATGCGAGACATACAAAAATATTTTGGGAAAATTTGGAGAAAAGAACAAAGCTAATAATAATGGCAAATATCTGTTGAATTTCTGCTCAGGACATGGACTGGTTATTATTAACACCATGTTCCAACATAAAAATGTGCACAAATTCACATGGGAAGAAGAGGCAAGGAATAAGAAAAGTCTCATTGACTATGTTATTGTTGATAGTGATCTTTTCTCCCTTCCCTGGTGCAAGACACCAGAGTGTATAGAGGATTTGAAATTGGAAATGATCACTATTTAGTCTTGAGCAGGATAAAATTGAATTTCATACTGAAAAGAATAACATGTAAGAAAGTTTTAAAGCGAATAAAAGTTGAGCAGCTCTCAGATGTGAACTGTAGACTAAAATGCACAAAGATTATTGAAAAAAAATGAAAGAGTTGGAGAACAGGAATCATAACATAACATAAAAATGGAGATTCAGTGGCAAACTTTGAAGAAAACATTGACTGATTCTGCCAGAGAGGCATGTAGTGAGGTTGCCTGCAAGGATAAAAAAATCAGAACTCCCCGGTGGACACAAGTTAAAGAGGCAGTAACGGAAAAAAAGAAAGCATATCAAAACTTCCTGGCAAATAAGACAGCTTGTGCTCTTAGAGAATACAGAGACACATGCAAGAATGCTAAACACTGTGTAAAACTAGCTAAACAAAAGTCATGGGAGGACTTTGGCAAGAATATAGAAAATAAATATCAAGAAGGTGGCAAAATATTCTGGAGGTTGTTGAAGAAGCTTAGGAATGGAGGAAAGAGTGCTGTAAAAGGAGTTAGAGATGATAAAGGTGACATGAAAATGAGAGAAAAAGATATCCTTGAAGTATGGAGTAATTACTTTGAAAGACTGAAAATAATGAAACAAGCAGTGATGACAGCATAGTGGTAAAAAACATTGACCAGGCATGCAGTCAGGAATACATATCCATACTTGGAGTAGAAAAAGCCATCAAAGGCTTGAAATGTCGAAAGGCAGCAGGAGTAGATGATATTCGACCATAAATGCTGAAGTATGGTGGTATAAGAGTCCTACAGCGTATGCACTGCATAGTTCAGAAAGCCTGAACAGAGGAACGAATTCCTGATTATTGGAGTAGAGCTCTCATGGTACCCATATATAAAAAGGGAAATAAAACTGAATGTGAGAATTACAGAGGTATTTCCCTATTGAGTGTTCCTGGTAAGATCTATGCAAGTATACTTGAGAAACGGTTGAGAAGAATTGTGGAAGAAAAGCTTGGTGAAGAACAAGCTGGATTCAGGCCAAATAGAGGCTGTCAGGATCAGATCTTCACTTTACAACAAATAGTCGAGAAAGGATGGGAATATAAAAAAGATCTGTATTTAAGTTTTGTCGATTTGGAAAAGGCATATGACAAGGTGCCAAGAGAGAAGCTATTCAATACGCTACAGTTGTATGCTGTCAATGGGGCATTATATCAAGCAATACTTAGTCTTTATTTGAGTTGTAAGTCAGCACTTAGAATTGAATGAAGTACAGGAAGATGGTTTAATATTAAATCTGGTGTGAGACAAGGATATACATTATCCCCTCTGTTATTCATTATCTATATGGATCACATTATGAAGGAAAGTGGTATTAAACAGGATATCAAAATTGGAGATGTTAATGTCAGTTCTTTGCTTTATGCGGACGATGTTATACTTCTAAATAAATCCGCTACAAATCTGCAAGATTCTCTGACTAAATTGAATAACTGTTGTAATAGATATGCTATGAAGGTCAGCAATAAAAAGATAAAGACAATGAAAATAGGCAGAATCATTGAAAATGTCAACTGTGTTGTGAATGGAGAACCTGTGGAATAAGTAAAACATTTCAGCTACTTAGGCACGATTTTTACTGAAGATGGTAAATTAAATATAGAAATAGACAACAGAATCAGCAAAGCTGGTATGGTGGGAAGTCAATTGAATAAATTCATATGGAATAAGAGTGAAATTAGTCGGAACACTAAATTAGCTTATACAAGAAAGTGTTCAAACCAGTTTTAATTTCTGGATCTGAGAGCTGGGTCAGAAGTAAAATATTTGACCAAAGACTAGAGACCGCAGATATGAGAGTCCTGAGAAAGATTATAGGTGTTAACAGATGGCATCAATGGTATATCATATTAAAAACGAGGATATTAGGAAAGAACTTGACATTGTCGGCATCCAGGAATGCGTCAGCAGAGCTAATCTCTGGTGGTATGGTCACTTAAACAGAATGGGCGAAGAAAGATTAGCAAAACAAGTGTTCTCTGCTAGGTTGGCAGGAAAACGACCCAGAGGAAGACCAAGATATAGGTGGATTGATATGGTATAAAGTGCCTTAGATAATCGAAATATAAGACCTGATAATGTTGGAGTCTTGACAAGTAACAGACTGATTTGGAGAGGAAAATTGTAGAGAGAAAGTTAGTAATTTTTTTCATGTAGTACTATCATATCCTGTACACTACTTGAGGGTACATGACAGGAATTTGATGATGATGAACTTAAAAAAGAGGTTAAGAAAATTTGTGGAAAAGAAACCAAGTGATGATGAAGAAGAAGTAACTGAGTTTAAGCCAAATAGAGGTTGGCTGCATCATATTTTTACTAGTTTGAAAAATAATGGAATATAACAACGATTGGAATTTTAGTTTTGTAGACCTGGAAAATGCATGACAAGGTGTCAAGAGAAAAAGATGTGTAAAATGCTGTAGTTATACGGTGTGAATAGAATGTGATATAGAACGATATGTTGGTAGCAGTTAGAACTGAATGATATGCTGGAAGATGGGTAATGTAGAATCAGATGTAAGACAATGGAGCAGAACACTATCTCCACTCTTATTCATTATCTATATGAATCACAATATGATGAAAAGTAGCATTAAACCTGATATCAAAAGTGCAGATGTTAAATCGCAACTCTTTACTTCATTAGATGATATTATGCTCTTATACGGAGTACAAGTCTTCAGGATTCTTTAACTAAGCTGAATAACTACTATAACAAATATTTGATATTAAAATTAGCAATTAAGAGACAAAAAAAAACTATGAAAATAGGCCCCTCCCCCACCTTAAAAAAAAAAATTCGCCCATATTCTCAATGAAGAACTTAACAAGTGAATTATATCAGCTATTTAGGCACTGGAAATAGAAAAAAAACATAATAAAGAAAACAGGTATGGTGGCCAGGCATTTGAAAATATTTATATGGAATTAGACAGAATGTAGCCAAAACGCAGAACTAACAATATACAAATATTTAAAATAATGGTTGATCAATATAAGAGTTTTGGGGGGGGGGAGGTAAATAAATAGGATCTTTGGTAGAACCATATTAATAATCAAGAACATCTAATGTATAAAATGTAATCTAAAATGATGACATCACTTTTAAAGAGTACATAAGATAAACAAAACAAGAATTTCAAGTGAATATAACAGGAAAATAAAACCAAGAAAGTGAACTTTTTTTTCCCCTTAAGATATTTGTGGTGTTTGCAGCTGGAGTGCTTTCAAGGACTAAAATGTAAGAATAATCAAATCAGAGACTGGACAAATAAAAAGACCAAGTTGAAAGATATTTAACATTTAAAGTATTTCACAAAACTAACATTAAGAAACGCAGCAATTTATCTAGTAACAGCTTATTAATATTTAAATTTGCAATAGTGTTTGAATGAAATGAACAAATATAATACATACCATTCCAAGGAATCTGCTTGCTGAAGCACTCTTAGAGCAGCAGCATAATTCTAAAATAGATATATAAATCCTTAGGGAAACAGATGTAACCGACAACTAGTTAATTTTAATGGTATTATAATGAGGTGCAGCTGTATACAGTAATAAGGCAAGAAGTAAAGAACAATTTAAATAGACTATTCAAAACATTTTGTTTTGAAGACATTCTGTAACTGCCTTCTTTTCAATGGTCTCAATGCTATTAAATCTTCATCCTTTCAAAAATGAATTCCATTTTTGAAGAAGGAGGCAAAATTGTTCAGAACAAGTTTGGAAAAACAAAGGCAGGGAGGGAGCAAGATCAAATTGCACAATAAATTCTATTAAAAGCTGTTATTATACGTGCGGTTATGTGCTTCGCAACCATATGCCTGGGAAAGGGGCGTCCCTGGTTTGATTCTGTCGTCGACATGAGGAGCTTAAGGATCTTTCTCAGACATAGTCAAGTTAGCCAGTCTTGGGTGTGGACAGCAGGGTTTTTCTCTGCAGTTTATCTGTTTTTTTTTTCCTCCTGCAAGCAGGCAAACTGGCCCCGTGAATACAAAAGCAACAAGTATACTGGCAAAATTCACAAATAATAATCCTGTTAGGATTGTTATTTGTGAATGTGACATACTATTTTGTGAATATTTATCAATCTGACATTCATACTTTGGGTTCAGCATGTTCTACAAAATCCTTCAATAAAGATTGCCTCATTTCTGGATAACAATGGCAACATATCCAGGTTTTATCCCTAGTTACAATGCTTTCCAAAAAAATTATTCTGGCATCAGAACAGAAGTCCTTAAAGTTCATTATTCAAAATTAGTTGTACTATCTTTGTAGAAATTTTCCTAATGCAAAAATTTGACAAAATGAGATAGCCAAACATCTCTCTGAATGAAATTCAGATCCAGTTTTAACTATTGTTAACCAATTGCATTGCACGTGATCATTAATATTTTTCAGCCTACATGAAATGTTTGCAACAGACAAACATTCTTTTCTTGTGCTTATGTGCTAATTTTAACCTTTTAAATGATTTATTTGTGAACTTCTCCAATCTCATACAATACTTAGATGATAACTTTTGGTTTTAAATAATAGTCATTCATCAAATGATATCTGGCTAAGGATATCTAACGATATCCTTAGCCAGATATCATTAGATTATTACACACATACAGAAGAATAAAGAATAATAATTTTCCTTATTGCAAATATTTCAGCCAGAAATTAATGGGCCATCACCAGTGCTTCAGCATAATCACAATGTGAAGCTAGAACAAAGAATATTAATCCTATTTACAGAGCTGAGCCACATATCAGAATGCCATGATGTGGGTCATTACAAAAACAAACGAGATTACAATTAAAGCCAAAACCAAAATTAAAATCATTTGAAATGCAAAAATTAAACAAAATTTAAATAAATACAATAAATAAATAAATGAATGAAAGACAGCATTATAATAAAAAAAAGAGGGGAGCACTTTACTGCCTGTCATTTATGAGGATGAGAATCTTTCAAATCTTGGCAACTGATAGGCAGTCATTCCGATTTAAGCTTGGGCTTTGGCACTCTCATTAACTGCTCAAACCTAAAATGGCACTGATGTAAAAGTTAAGTACTGGACCAGAGAATACTGTGGGCAGTGTCCACTTCATGCTGAGTGCCAGATTATTCAGGTTTATTGTTGTTGATATGGATGCTCTTGCAGTCATATTTTGACCGAGCATCCTGCTTGTCTGAAGTATGAATGCAGATATGCACTGAACCTGGTAATACCCAGGGAGGGAAAGATTAGGCTGTTTATCTTTCATGGATGGTAATTAGGAGAAGATTTTGGTAATAGGGAAGAATGTAAAGACTAAACTGTACCTTTTCAGGATCTCTGCAATCAAATCCAAGACCTGCAATGTATGGGATAGAGACCAAACATACAGGTTCAGAGTGAGGTTTGTAATGTGTCTAGGATCTATTTAAACCTCCTTGAAGTAAAGATTAGTATGATGGTAACCAGGAGGTTACCATCATACTAGTTCTTGTTGGAGAGCTTGGGAATTGGAGCAGATCATAGGTGCTCTAATAAGCAAATATTTGATCCCTATATTTTTTGAAGACAGATGATGGACTAAAGCTTGTATGTAGTGGCTTGTGAAGGTAGGTTTATGGCGAAGAGGTGTTTTAAGTATTCCAGATTGGGTTACTGGTAAGGAGGATATCCATGAAGGCTAATTTTCTGTCATTTTCTTTTTCCATGGTGAAGATGATGCATTTGTAAGCTGTTGATTTTGGTTAAGAAATTCACTGGAGATGTTTTTGAGTCTGGGCAGATGGTGAATACATCATCTACATAGTGTATCCAAAAGGAAAGTTGTATTGAAAAGAATAGGGAGTCTTCAAGATGATCTAAGTAGAAATTGGCAAGTGCAAGTGACAAGGAGCTTCTAGTGGTTCCTTCGTAAAAAGAAACTCTTTGTAGAAATGATTTCTACAGATGAAATAGCCTGAGTGCATGACAATGTTGAACAGTTTGACCATGTGTGGAGAGAACTCTTCTGATAACAGTTAGAGAATGTCAGCCAGAGGTACCTGGTAAATAACGACTGGATGTCAAAAAACTGACATCCAGTTGTCTGTTTTTTTTTTTTTAATTCATGGTTACATGGCAATCAGTATTCATCATTAAAAATTATGGAAACAACTGTGTTATAGTAAAACTTCAGTTTAACATAAACCAAATTAATTAATCAACATAATATAATCAAAATAATCCAGATGATGACCTTCACATTAAGGTCATCATCTGGAATATACAATATATATATATACACAGACACACACATACAATGAAACAAGCTACGTTACAATCTACATGGTATGCTAAAGTTACATTAATTTGGTCAACCATTAAAACTAGTGGACTGACCTATAGTGTCAGTCCACTAGTTTTAATGGTTGACCAAAAAAAAAAAAAAAAAACTTACTACATCAAAGCCAGAGCCTGTATTATAATCTATTTGGTTACAAATTATTAAGAGATAAATAAATGGATAATAATAATAATAACAGGACTCTAGCTATGATGTAAGTTTTTTTTTACCAACAGAGGTCTGGTCAGTAGTTTTAACGGTTGACCAAATTAAGGTAATGAATATGTCGATTTTATCAATAAAAAAAATGAATGTTACAAAAAATAACTAACAATGGTCATAACAGATATTTAATCAAACCTGCTAGTGGCTTCTTCTGGGCAAGGAAGAACAAACAAATATACAATAAGCGATAACCGTGAACTATTACATTACTAAAAGCGGAATATGATGTAGGAACCGTTACACAAAAATAAAAAAAACAAAAAACAAAAAAAACACATGGGGCATGGAAGCTGGCACAGGCCAGTCACTGTTCAGCAGGTGTGCACAACAGTTGGCAAAAAAGTTAAGTCTGATGTGTTGAAAGATCAACATCAAGCCTACTATGTCTTGAAAGAACCGTACTAGATGTGTTGAAAGATCATGATCTTTCAACACGTCACACTTTAATTTTTATGCCAACTTTTGTGAACACCTGCTGAATAATGACTGACCTGTGCCAGCTTCCATGCTCCAAGTGTTTCTGTTTTTTTATTTTCATATAACAGTTCCTACATATTTGGCTTTTTTTATCATTATTATTAAACAAGACCTCAAGGAGTCAAAGACTCATCTGGGAGGTCCTTTTATCACACACACATCTCATCATACCATGTCTTAAACACACTCAAACTCTTTGCAGACACCACACTCTCAGGCAAGGCATTCCAATCATTCACAACTCTGCACGAAAAAACCTGCCTCTCACTCCCCTACTCACACCCTCTTTATACAGTTTCCAGGGATGACCTCTGATTCTCCCCTGATCTCCCACTATTCTCTGTAGAACTTCTCCACCATTGATCTTATAACAACCCCTTACCAACTTGTAGGTCTCTATCATATCTCACCTCTTCCTTCTCTCCACCAGACTCTGCAAATTACATCTTCTCAATCTTTCCTCATACTCAACATTCCAGAGATCAGAAACTACCTTAGTCAGTCTCCTTTGGACACTTTCCAACATCTCTTCATCCTTTTGAAAACCCGGTGACCAAATCTGGGCACAATAGTCCATGTGTGGCCTAATCAAAGCCTTATACAATGGAAAAAAAATCTCCCTACTTCTACACGTCAGTGCCCTCCGCATCATTCCCAGAAGTCTCTGTGTTGTCTTCCCAATTTTGGCGATGTCCCCCCTAAATTTTAGATTCTTATCCACTATCACCCCCAGATCTCTTATTTCCTCTACCCAACAATATCTTCTCACTAAGCATAAATTCTGCATCCCATCTTTGTTTTCCAAATTTTAAAACCTTACATTTTGCAACAACTCACATTCCCATTTGCTTTCCCAATCACTCAATTTATTCAAGTCTTCTTGCAAGGCCACAACATCTTCACTACTCTTTATGGTTTGTCCCCACTTTGTATCATCTGCAAACAACTGAATATCTCCATCCAAATCTTCGCCAATATCATTAATATACAAGTTAAATAGTAATGACCCTAAAACAGACCCCTGAGGCACTCCACTAGTGACTTTCCTTTTCCTGGATATCACACCCCCATACACAACTTGTTGATACCTATCAGATAGCCAGTCTCCAATCCAATGCACTAATCTAATATCCAACCCCATCTGCTCTAGTTTGACTGTCAACTTATCATGAGGTACTCTATCAAAAGCTTTTGCAAAATCCAAGTATATTACTGTGTATCCTTCTCCTCTGTCCAAGGAAGCAGTCACTTTATTGTAATAAGTAAGTAGATTACTAAAACATGACCTCCCTTTAGCAAATCCATGCTGTCAATCAAAGATAATACCATTGTTATCAACCCTAATCTGGACCATAGTTCTCAAAAGCTTCTCCAACAATTAACCACAACACCTGACACACAGATAGGCCTATCGTTGGATGCTTGAGTTCGATCACCTCCTTTATGAAGTGGCACAATCTTGCCCTCCTTCCACTCTTTAGGAACTTGACCAAGTGCAAGGCTCATATTAAAAAAATATGTCAAGGCACATGTCAACTCTCTGGCACATTCCTTCAGAATATGCGGTGATATATTATCAAGTCCCACAGCCTTATTTATATCTAGTTTACTCAATTCCCCAAACACCTCTTGCTCTCTTTTAATCATGTAACGGTTCATGTTTATTGCTTATTGTATATTTGTTTGTTCTTTCCTAACCCAGAAGAAGCCACTAGCATATGTGGTAAAACTAGTAGAATTAATCAAATATCTATTACGATCCATTAAACCCAGTGTTAGTTATTTTTCTGTAACAAATTAATGTAACTTTAGCATACCATGTACTGTATTTTTCAGACGATAAGACACACTGGACTATAAGATGCAACCCCAAATTTATGAAATAATTTTTAGAAAAAATATTCACAAACCTTAACCCTCAGGCCATGTTGGTGGGACTTTTTTGTCCATCCAAAAACTATTGGCTGTAATATCTTTTAGGATTGGACAGGTAGCACCATCTGCGATAACGGTAAAAAAAACTTTAGGCCGAGCACTACAATATAGGCTGGTAGTCCGTTAGTTTCGGTTTGTCCTTTCGGGTGTAAAGAAGCCTCGTAGTTGCTGAAGGACAAAAAAGTCCCATGGACATGAGCAACGGGTGTCAAATGAAATATTGAGTTTGCGCTCTTTTTCATTTTTTTACTGTCTGGTGATATTTTTGTGCAAAAATTACTAAGAAGGGTGAGGTAAGTGTTAAAAAAAAATTTTTACAACAATTTTAGCCAAAAAAAAATAGTTTTTGAGAAATGCTAATTTTTCGAAATTTTTAGCTCCAAAAATGGCTCTTCGCAATTCAAATGAGATTGTTTATTCTCTCCGTGAGCCCATTAATTATGTTGAGAGCGAGGCATCCAAAGAAGAAGATAAAGTAGAAGAAGATGAACACTTAGAAACAGAAGAAGGCGATAATTTTTCCGCCAACGAAGAAGACGAAGAGAACATCGAGCAGCCAGTTACTCCAACTGTGGGACAAAGATCTTATATTTGAGGTAGAAACAGTCACAAGTGATCTTCAAATGCTCCGGAAACACGTGGTCATCGATCATCGGATATTCAAATGCATTTTCCGTCTCCATCAGGAGATGTGTTAAATATTCACTGTCCATTAGACAGATGGAGCTTGCTTATAGCGGACAATATTTTTAGCTCCTAAAATGGCTTAGTATGCGTAAACGATACATTTTGAATGAATATTTTTATTAAATAAATCATGTAAATAAAAAAAATCATGCATTTATACCTTTTTACAATTGCTGTAAAATTAGCAACTTTCAATTGCAAAAATAATTATTGTAATTTAAAGATACGATTTTGTCATTAATTTTGTGTTAATGTACATACATTTACCTACAAAACTAAAAAAAACAAAGGTTTTGGTCTATTACAAGCAGAGATATGAATTTGTAAAATTTTTCAGTCTTTTTTGCGCTTTTCTGACGCTTATTAGTTTAAACAATCATTTAAATAATTTTTTTGCTATTGTTATTGATTGTACCATGTTTTGGAATGTATTAATGATGTGCTCTGTTCACGTCATCTTAATTATTCAATAAAAACATCATTTAATAAGCTCTGGACACAAAAATCACACCGACATGGTTTACGTTGATCGAAAACAGCGACATGGGCTGAGTTAAATTTCATTTATTATTACCATAACTTGTACCAGCAACATTCAGTTTGTCTTCACTCGTCTCGTTACTGTCACTTTTCGTTATTTCAAAGACAGTGATAACTATTGTTATCAGTCTCTTCAAAAACTAAGTAATCTTCAGTACCATCTGTAACATTACTTATGATGCATTTTTTAAAAGACTTAATAATCATCTCGTCCATTCAAAACTACATACACTCGTCTACTAACCACTATTGATGCCAGTAAAGTGAGCCAAGCAAGACATGTTTGGCTCGCATTGAAAACGTGGGAATCCAAGACTTACCCGGTATCACCTACCTTTGGATCATAAGATGCATCCCGATTCTAAGTCATTTCTCTACATAAAAAGGTGCATCTTATGTTCTGAAAAACATGATAGATTGTAATGTAGCTTGTTTCTTTGTATATGTGTGTACACTCCAGATGATGACCTTAATGTGAAGGTCAAAACATCAAGTGATTATTTTGGTTTATATTAAACTGATGTTTTACTATAACATAGTAGTTATTTCCATAATTTTTAGTAATGAAGGTTGGGTTTTTATTTTTGTCAGAAATTCTGATGAAGTTTTCACAGAGGCTTGTTCCTGTGGCTAGTACAGGAACTTGAAAGACAAGCTAGGAATTTGGCTAGGTTCTACATGGGGGGCATATCTATGCAATCAACTATGGGTATATGAGTGAGACTCCTCCTTTGTGGATTTTTGGTAGGGCTATAGAAACATGTAATATAATATGGGTTTTTAGTTTGTTGTAGTGTCTTCATTATAGCTGATCACTTTGTTGAGAAGAGAATTTAGTTTGCTGATTTGGGTATTGTTAGGGCTCTGAGTAATCTCCTGGTAAGCGGTCTGATCTTGTAAGGAAATTTTTTTGTTGTACATAAAGTGTCTATGATTACTACAGCTTTTCCTTTGTCTCTTTGGTGATGGTGAGGTGACTTAAATCTCAAGGATTGTAAGTCAGGGTAAGTCTGGAGGTAAGTAAGGGGCTGGAAGTTTGGCTCTAAGTAGTACTGAAAAGACCTCTAGTCTCCTCAGTAGTACTTTGTTATTATTTCTCAGTACTACAAAAAATGCAGCTATCATTAGCAAAGTAATCCAATTAAGTGACTATTTTTATGCAAATCAAAGTGTTTAAACATGGCTGCTCAGGTGTTCTGATATGGAATATCTTGCTCACTGTAAATACTAATTGTAATTACTTTACAGTCATACTAATGATATAAGACTGAAAAGCTGCATTTTTACAAATAAATTTTTTGTAAAAGAAAGATTTAAGTCTACATTTTTTGGCTATTAATGATAATATAATTAACAGACATCAGAAACTTACCACACACATTAATTACATAAAGAAAAAAAATATTTAATACAAAAATCTCATCACTTCATGATGATCATATCATCATCAATGTAAACATAACAAAATGACCACTGCATGAAAGAATAAATGAATGGAGTGAAACTCAACTGCATTCTTTCTACTCTACCCAGACCGGCAACATGATAGATACTATCAGGATCAATACAAAAACATTACCAATTGGCAGTGGATTGCAAAAGGTATCATATATACAGTAAAACCCCTTTTTTATACTTATCACGGGACTGATGGAAAAAAGTGTAAATAGCAGGAAATGTAAAATAATTTTAAAAAAGGCTAAAAGATGACTTACTGCTAGAATGTGAGTCTACATACTAGATTACAAAATTTAATGACTGAAAATAAATGAATTTATAATTACTTACATTTATCTATTTAAAAAAATCTTTAATTGTTGATTGTTTTTGCTTTTTTTTTTTTTTTTTTTTTTTTTGATATAGCGCCAGATTGCTTTGCATTGAGTTCAATGCTTGACCTGTTTTTTACTATCGTGTTCAAAATGGACATGGAGAGTCCAAGATATTTTGCTAAATGCACACGTGTTCTGGCATGCCAATCTACACATCGCAGAATTGCCATCTTTTCTTCTACCGAAATACATTTTTCTGTCTTTTTTCTACCACTAACATGGATAATCCACCACCACAACTTGAAAGCAACTTTCACACGCTAAATTACGTAGCAGAAATTCTGCAATATCAATTCATCCTGTGATTGAAAAATCACGGTATCGCTCATCACTACATTACTGCTGCAAGCGTGCAAGTCACCGTGACGGCGGAAAAGAAACTACAGCGAAAGCAATGTCCGCAGAAATCTATTCGAAAATCAGTATTGCCACCCGAGAAAAAACGCAAATCACGGGAAATAACGTCCACATCAAGTTGTTAATGGCGGGAAAACAATATATCGTAAGAATAGGCCTTAAGACGGGACAAAAGGAAAACGACGTAAATGGCAGGAAAACGTAAATTGCGGGAACGTAAAAACGGGGTTTTAATGTATTTGCATAAGAAATGTATATAATCATCATCGTCAAATTCCTAATATGTATCCTCAAGAGGCATACAGGATACAATGACAGTACTACATGAAAAGTTAATATTATTATAAACCTATCAACAATTTTCATCCAGCTTAATCTGTTATCTGTCAGGACTCCAATATTATCAGATCTTATAATTAATTCTCCTAAAGCACTTCTTGCTGCATCAATCCACCTAGGTCTTCCTCAGCTATTCTGCTAACCTTCCTCTCCCAATCTGTAAAGATGACCATAATACTGGAGATTAGCACTACTTGCATATTCCTGAATAATAATAATAATGTCAAATTTCTTCCTAATATATTCGTTTTTAATATAATTTTGTCGCCGTGATTGTATCTGTTCACTCCTCAAAACTCTCATATATAATCTCCAGTCTTTAACTTTATTTTTAACCTAGCTCTCAGATCCCTAAGTTAAAACTAGTTTCAATACTGACTTGTAACAGCGAGTTTAGTATTCTAACTGACTTTAGTCTTATTCCAAATAAATTTATTCAATTGATTCCCTACTCCAGTTTTGCTAATGCCATTGCCATTTGCATATTTAATTTGCCATCTTCACTAAAAACTGTGACTAAACACTGAAATGTTTTTATCTGTCCTATATATTTAAATTCGGGATACAGCAAGTTTTCAATGTTCCTGCCATTTTCATAGTCTGTCTTTCGTTGCTGATTTTCATACCGAATTTGTTACAGCAATTATTCAATTTAAAGAATTTTGCAGACATGTAATTTAAGAGTAAATACCATATTTAACATCAAACCTATATGTAATTTCTTCATTTCTAACTGCTGACTTACAACTCAAATATACAGATTATGCATCTCTCAGCTCCCATTTACACCATATAACTATAGCTGATACCGACAGGTCACTAGTTAGACAATGACAGGTCACTATTTCTTGTTATATACAGGGTGTTTCAAAAAGAATGTCCCAAATTGAAAATTGTATATCTCTGCAATCACGAACCACAAATGAATGCGACTTGTACCATGCGAAGGGTCTTGGCCCAGAGTTTGATATGATGACCGCTAGATGCCACTACTAGCGCCCAAATAGCCATTACGCTTAGTTAATGAGAAGATGGCGTCTCAACAACAGAAGGAGTTTTTGTGTTCTCGAATTTAGCAAGACAGAATCCGTGATTATGGTGCAGCGTGCGTTTAGACGAAGTTACGGAATTGATCCACCACTGGACAAAAACACTCATCGTTGGTATCAATAATTTCAAGAAACAGGGTGTAAGGGAAAGAGTCCTGGACAACCACGCACCTCAGAGGGGAATGTGCAACGAATTCAAGAGGCTTTTTCAGCGAAACCAGTGAAAGTCCACTCATAGTGCTAGCCAAGAACTTACCATCCCTCATGTGACTGTTTGGCGTGTGTTATGATGACGTTTGCTTATAAAGCCACACAGATTGCAACTGGTGCAAGCTCTTTGTGTAGGTGACAAAAAAAAAAAAACATTTTTGTGCTAATCTGTTAGAGGACATGGAGGTCGACACCCTCCTACAAAGGTTGATTTTTAGTGATAAAGCAACCTTTCATCTAAGCGGTAAAGTTTTGCGCCAAAATGTTCGCATATTAGGACTTGAGAATCCACATGAAATTATACAACATGAACGTGATTCACCAAAATCTATTTTTTTTTTGAGCGGTTACTGTTAGAAAGGTTTATGGCCCTTTCTTTTTGAGGAAAACTCCTATCTTGAAATGCTGCAGGACTGGCTACTTCCACAACTGAATGAAGAATCTGAAGATTACATTTTTCAGCAAGACAGAGCACCACCACATTGGCACTCCAAGTTCGTCGGTTTCCAAACAAAACATTGCCTCAGCGTTGGAATGGATGCACGGGACCCCACAACTCGGCACTATACTCTTGGCCTCCAAGATCTCCAGATATCACACCTTGTGACTTCTTTTTATGGGGATGCGTAAAAGACTGTGTTTATGTTCCTCCATTACCCACTGACTTGGATGAACTCAGAACCAGAATCGTGGCTGCAGTAAATTCTGTGACAGAAGACACTCTCAGACGCGTTTGGGATGAATTCAGCTATCGGCTTGATGTCGTCCGTGCAGCAGGTGGAAGGCACGTTGAGCATTTGTAATTGTGGTGAGTGAAATTTTAGGCCTTACTTCATATTTGGTAATTTACTTTGTAACTGTACCACATTTTCATTATTAAATATAATTATTTGAAATAAGGTCATTATATTTGAAACACCCTATACTTAGCTCTTTGCTGTATGCAGATGTTGTACTCCTAAACACATCCAATGCATATTTCCAAGATTCTCTAAATTATAGCAAACTATAATCAACTATAGCAAATTTGGCATGAAAATCAGCAATAAAAAGACCAACCTGAACAAAGTAAAGGGCACAATTTTTGGTAAAGACAGCATTTAAATCTGGAAAAAATGGGCAACAGAATAAGCAAAGCTGGTATGATAACGAGTCAGTTGAATAAATTTATATGGAATAAGAGAGAAATTAGCCAAATAAAACCAAAACTAGCAGTATACAAAACAGTGTTTAAACCAGTTTTAAATTATGGATTGGAAAGCTGGGTAAGAAATAAAGACTTGATCAAAGATTAGAGACCACAGGTACGAGAGTTCTTAGAAAAATTAAGACCTTGAACAGATGGCATCAATGGCAGAATCATATCAAAAATGAAGACATCAGGGAGTAACTTGACATTGTTAGCATGTACAATATGTGAACAGGGATAATCTAAGGTGGTATGATCACTTAACCTTTCCTCTCCCATTATTTATCAATCCACCTATATCTTGGTCTTCCTCTGGATCTTTTTCCTGCCAATCTGGCAAAGAACACTTGTTTTGCTCTTTTCTCTCCTATTCTGTTTAAGTGACCATACCAACTGAGATTAGCTCTGCTAACAATATTAAGTTCTTTCCTAATATCCTGGTTTTTAATGTGATATTGCCATTGATGCCATCTGTTCACTCCTCTAATCTTTCTCAGGACTCTCATACCTGTGGTCTCTAGTCTTTGGTCAAGTGTTATTTCTAACCCAGCTCTCAGTTCCATAAGTTAAAATTGGTTTGAACACTGTCTTGTATACAGCTAATTTAGTGTTCTGACTAAATTCTCTCTTATACCATATAAATTTATTTGGTTGACTTCCTACCATACTCGCTTTGTTGATTCTGTTGTCTATTTCCAATTTTAACTTAACATCTTCACTAAAAATCGTGCCTAAGTAGCTGAAATGTTTTACTTGTTCTATCTCCATTCATAATGCAGTTGATATTTTCAGTGCTTCTACCTATTTTCATTGCCTTTGTCTTATTATTGCTGACCTTCATACCAAATCTATTACAAGAGTTATTCAATTTAGTCAGGGAATTTGGCGGACTTGTAGCAGATTTATTTAGAAGTATAACATCATCTGCATAGAGTAACGAGCTGAGATTAACATCTCCAATTTTGATAAAGTTTAATACCACTTTCCTTCATAATGTGATCCATATACAGATAATCAATAACAGAGGGGATAATGTACATCCTTGTCTGACACCAGATTCAGCATCAAACCATCTTACTATACTTCCTTCAATTCTAACTGCTGACTTACAACTCAAATAAAGACTAAGTATTGCTTGATATAATGCCCCATTGACACTATATAACTGTAGCGTATTGAATAGCTTCTCTCTCTAGGCACATTGTCATATGCCTTTTCCAGATCGACAAAGCTTAAATATAGTTCTTTGTTATATTCCCATGCTTTCTTGATTATTTGTCATAAAGTGAAGATCTGATCCTGACAGCTTCTATTTGGCCTGAATCCAGCTTGTTCGTCACCAAGCTTCCCTTCCACAATCCTTCTCAACCGTTTCTCAAGTATACTTGAATAAATCTTACCAGGAACACTCAGCAGGGAAATGCCTCTATAATTCTCACATTCAGTTTTATTTCCCTTTTTATATATGGGTACTACGAGAGTTCTACTCCAATCATCTGAAATTCGTCCCTATGTCCAGGCCTTTTGAACTATGCAGTACAGCCACTGTAAGACTTTTATACCTCCATACTTGAGCATTTCTGGTCGAATATCATCTACTCCCGCTGCCTTTCCACATTTCAGGCTTTTTCTACTTCAAGTATGGATATGTATTCCTGATTGCATGCCTGTTGAGTGTTTTTTTTACCACTGTGCTGTCATCACTGCTTGTTTCATTTAGCAATTTTTCAAAGTAATTACTCCATACATCAAGGATATCTTTTTCACCAGTTTTCATGTCACCTTTATCACCTATAATTCCTTTTACAGCACTTTTTCCTCTGCTTCTGAGCTTTTTCAACAGCCTCCAGAATATTTTGCCACCTTCTTGATATTTATTTTCTATGTTCTTACCAAAATCTTCACATGACTTTTGTTTAGCTAGTTTTACACAGTGTTTAGCTTTCTTACATTTGTCTCTGTATTCTCTAAGAGCACAAGCTGACTTATTTGCAAGGAACTTTTGATATGCTTTCTTCTTTTCCTTTACTGCCTCTTTAACTTCCTGTGTCCACCATGGGGTTCTGATTTTTCTATACTTGCAGACAACCTCATCACATGCCTCTCTGGCTGCATCAATCAATCTTCGGGATTTGCCAATGACTCTCAAAGGTTTGGTTCCTGTTTTCAAACTCTTTCATTTTTTCTTCAATAATGTTTGTGTATTTTAGTCTACAGTTTCCATCTGAGAGCTGCTCAACTTTTATTTGCTTTAAAATTTTCTTACATGTTTTTCTTTTCAGTATGAAATTCAATTTTATCCTGTTCAAGACTAAATGGTGATCACTTCCAATTTCAAATCCTCTGTACACTCTAGCGTCCTGCACCAGTGGGAAAACATCACTATCAATAACATAGTCAATGAGACTTTTTCTTATTCCTTGACTCTTCTCTCCATATAAATTTTTGCACATTTTTATGTTGGAACATTGTATTAGTAACAGAATGAAATGTTAGATATGACAATATTGGAGTGCTGACAAGTAATAGACTAATTTGGAGGAAAACTGTTATTAAGAGATTAATAATAATGTAAACTTAAGTATATAGTGCTGTAATAGTAGCCTGAACACCACTTGAAGGTGCATATCAGGAAACTGACGATGATGTTATACTCCCACAATTTCTCAAACATTTGTCTTAAAGCGAAAATCTGATCCGGACAACCTAATTTGGACTGAACTCAGCTTGTTTTTCTCCAAGTTTCCCTTCCACAATTTTTCTAAGTCACTTCTCAAGTATACTTACATAAATCTTTCCAGGAACAATCAGTAGAGAAATTCCTCTATAATTCTTACATTCAGTTTTATTTCCAATCATCTGGAATTCAACTCTCTAACCAGGCCATCTGAATCATGTAGTGCAGCCATTACAAAACTTTTATACCTCTATATTTGAGCATTTCTGATTGAATATATTGAACGAGGCCAAGCAGAATGTAGATCTCAGTAAGAAATTAACTTAAAATTAACTAAAAATTAAAGTATTCAAAGTTATCCTATAATTAATTGTACTGGAGCAATTAAGGTGAGTGCTGATGTGCTATGCACTCTTAAAACTTTCAAACATCAGTAAAAATGCAATCATGCAGTCAAATTGACGTGAATTTTGCATAAGCCATATGACAGCACACCCAACCTAAATGGGCATGTGATGTCACTGATAGATATATATATATATATATATAGAGAGAGAGAGAGAGAGTGTGCAGAAAGGTGATGTGAAAATAGGAAAAAATGAGCATAGTACACAAGGTTAGAAATTTCAAGGCATCAACAACAACTTCACAACACTACACGGAGAGTGGAGATATTGGAAACATACATGGTGAGTATCATGAAAGGTACACAAGGAATCAAAATACAAAAGAATAAATAAATAAATAAAAAGCAAGATGAGAAAAAATAAACAGAAAAGGGTCAGAAATGATATATTTTACAGTGATTCTATAATCTGCAGTATGATAAATAATTAAGTGATAAAAATAAAAAACGAAGGCCTGTGTAGCTCAGTGGAAGTGACGCTTGCATCCTCTGCACTTGGTCACTCGAAGTCAGACTTAAGTTCAAGTATAGTCGCCAACTGGAGGAACTTTTTCTAAGTCTTTCTTCGACTGATTCCCGAGTTAGTCGATCTCTGGCATGGGCAAGCGGGTTTTTTATCCCGTAAACTCAAGAAAATCGACCGTAGTACCCACATTATTTCAGACAGTAATATATCTTGTTAGGGTTAGGTACCAAGAGATGGCAGCACTTGTTGCCAGCCTCTTCATCGGTGGTTGCTACAATTAGTGATAGACATGGGCAAGCTATCTCTGATTGGCTACCGGCAGAGATTGAAATGCCCACTCAGTCTCCAAAAAGCTAGATAGGGTATAAAGGCCTCGCCTACTCCCTATAAGGGAATAAAAGGAATTAGCTTATTTATTTATTTTTTTATTTATTTAGTGATAAAACCATCTTTTCCAGGTGCAAAGATTTGTGATGTGACCAACACTATAAAGTAAGCAGAGAATATAATTGTGCTGGTTAGAAGAAATAACTTAAAAGAAGATAAATGTGGCATGAGAATTGATATAGGATAGGATTGTTGGAAGAGAAAAAAGGCAAAACAATCAAGATTATGACAGCACTAAACTGAGGAGAACAGTTAACTGCATATGATTCAATAAACACACTATCTATGAGAACTAGTGTGCAGTATACTTCTGTGTGGTTTGGTAAAAGAAGAACTGGTACTTGCAAGATGGATTGCATTTGAACAGATTTGATGTCAGGAATTTGGAGAAATGTTGCTTGGTAATGAAAGAGTAAATATAAATAGTAAAATATTAAACATTGCATGAGAGTTTGGGCATGTTCTATTAAGGCAAGTAATAAAACTGTGATTTTTATGGAAAGAGAGTGAAAGAAATATAATCAGCATGGAAGGATTGATCCTAACACGACTCCTCTAATCCAGCCCATGGACCAGCAGGTCATTTCAAACTTTAAGAAACTTTACACCAAAGCACTGTTTCAAAGGTGTTTTGAAGTGACCTCTAACACAGAATTAACTCTCAGAGAATTCTGGAAAAATCACTTCAATATCCTCCATTGCTTAATATTCTTGACGAAGCCTGGGTGCAAGTGACTTACAGGACCATAAACTCGGCCTGGAGGAAATTGTGGCCAGACTGTGTAGCAGACAGAAACATTCAGGGCTTTGAAGCTGAGTATGTTGCTGTTGTCGATGATGTGGTGTCTCTGGGCAAAAGCATAGGCTTGGAAGTTGGCAATGCTGATGTGGAGGATCACAGGAATGAGCTCATCACAGAAGAAATGGAACACCTTCAGAAGGAGCAGCAAAAGACGGTGATTGAAGAAATATCTTCAGAGACAGAGGAAGGAAGAAAGGATTCCTAGTTCTTTGATCAAAGAAATGTGTGCAAAATGGGATGAGGTGCAAAGTTTTGTGGCAAGAGATCACCCTTTTTCGTCTATATTTTATCTATTTATTCTTTTTATGTAAGATTTCGTTATTTTTGTATACGATTTCATGCATGAAGTACTGTTGTAAGGGTTTAAATAAGCAATCATCTGGGGTTCGGGAACAGATTATTCCATTTTACATTAATTCTTATGAAAAAATGGTTTCAGTTTTCAAACAAATCAGTTTCTTGAACATGTCTCAGATGTCCTTTATAAATGAATTACGTTCGACAACTGAGGTTCCACTGTATTATGAAAACATATGAAAGGAACTGGCATTGCCTCTGACTAGGTTTAAGTCTCTTTCCACAAAACTTTGCACCTCAGTGGCAGGAGGTTGCAAAGTCTAAGGGAGTGGCAGGAGGATAAGATAGTTTTGTTGCATAAAGGAGGCTCCATGACCACAGTAACAAATTACAGACCAATCATTAACATGGAGTGGTGATAAAGATATTGGAAAAGCTGATCAAAGACAGAATTCAGTGAGTGGATAAAAATATGATAAATTACGGGAAAGCATGGCTTTGTGAAAAGCAGAATATGCCTTAGTAATATATTCAATTTTTATAATAGAGTGACAGCTGACTGTGATAAAAAGTATTTGGACTGTTCAATTTGTAAATAAATGATATAGAAAATTATTTGAAAGGAGATATTCAGTTGTTTGCTGATTATACAAAATTGGATAGCATAATAGCTAATCAAGGAGATGCAGAGAACTTGCAAGATGATATTTAAACAGACTGACAGTATGGACAACAGATAATGGATGTCAGTTTAATGTGGAAGAATGCACTTTGGGATGAAAAGATTACAAGCAGTGTACTCTAGGAAATTGATGAAGCTGGGGATTTGTGAATGATAGTGGATAGGAAGTGGAAGTTAAGAGTATATACTGCAAGATGGTCAAGTAGCTCAAAGGATAATTTGATTATTGAAGCACATACTAATCAACAGAAGTTATCCATCCTCCTTATAAGAACTTGATATGGTCACATCTGGTTTTACCATTCACAAGTATGGTCAACCTGGCTTTTTTGAGGATTCAGAGGTAAGTGACTAAAGATGGTGATGAGTGGTCTGTGATATGCTTCCTTTGAAGACAGAAGGTGGAAAGGAGGAGATCTGTTTAAATATCTGTTAGAAACATTTTAAATTACTAAAAGGGTAATATAGGTTTGATTCCAAACAAATTTTTCAGCTTGGCTAGAAAGGCAGAACAAAGGGTCATCCTGGAATTTTTTTTATGTTGTTCTCACCTACCAAAGGTTATTTATTTGGAAAACTGTAGTACATTTTTACCATGTGTGAGATAAGGATTTTTTTTTCTGTTTTTATATTTTTTTGTATTTTTAATTTATTTTCTTGCATAGTATGGAAACCTTATTCTAGAGACCAAATGAAAAATTTTTTCAAGCCACTTCAGGTCTCCAATAAGCAGGGCAGTGGTCTCATGCCAGGTGATGAAATTCATCTCCCACCTAAAGACAATCACAAACATCCATGCCCACAGCGGAATTCAAACCGACAACCAAGCTAGCTAATTAAGAAAGAGTGGTGTGAATGAAAGTGTGAGGACTACATTTTTTCCCTTGAAGAGTGGGAAATGAGTGGAAATGAGTTGCCAGAATCTGTTTGAAGTGATTCATCTATCAGTACTTTAAAGAACAGGTATGACAGATTATTGTGTGGATAGTGCAGGTCTTTTGTAATGAACCTTCAGACTCCATGATGATTCCCATACAATAATCATAATGATAAACTTTTGCATCTGCTCATTGCAATTATCACCAAATATTAATTCAATAATGTATTTATTTTATTTTCTTATTTATTTATTTTATGTTACTGATTCTTCCCACCAGACCTTTCTGCCAACTCATGGCACTGTTATAGGTTTTCACCTGTCATGCATGTGGTTGATAAAAAAATTTTTTTTTTAAAAAAAAGTAATAAAAACAATAAAGTAAATGCTTCCTTCAACTTCAGCTACATGTCTTAAACTTAATGTGAATCAGTCACAGTTTACGTTATTCTCAGACAACAAATTACGATGCATAGTAATGATACACTGACTTTTCATGATAATAACTAATGACAAACAATACAATAAAATATTACTATCTATACCAGCAGTATCTTGTTCAAGTAGGTCATTATGCACACTGCAGCACCAGATATTGTGGTTTTTGGAAAAACAATGAGCGAAGATACTTTTTTTTTTTTGGTAAGACCTACTACTTTAGTAAAAAAAATAAATCTCCATCATCATCATACGTATCAAGGATTTAGGCCCTAGCATGGCCTGTTCCGGCCTTAGAAGTCATCGTTGAATCATTTAAGAGGACGTCCTGGTTTTCTTTTTCCTAATGGCTTGTACTTTAAGGCTTGTTTTGGTAATCTTTCTGTTCTCATTCTTTGAACGTGTTCCATCCATCTATGTTTATATTTTTTAATTTTTTCAATTACTGGTTCTTGGTAAAAAATAAATCTAAATATCATAATAGAAATTTCTAAGTATTTAATACATTTTTAACTCACCTGTTCATGAAAGTAAATACTTCCTGCTGTTAGCAACAAAGTTGTGTTCGCAACATCCAAATTTTTCACCATTTGGTCTATATCTCGTACAACTTGGTCCCTGGTTAAGAAAGCAAATATTTGACGAGTTACTCTAACATACAAACTTCTACTTGTGAATTCTGCTGAACTTAAACAGAGTTCAACAGAATGGCAGCTATACTAGTCTAGATAACAGATACAATTTTTTTTTCTTGCTATGACTAATGACGAAATAGTCAATGATATAAAGCAATTTTGCTCTCCATTATCAACATAAGAACAATATCTTGAAACAAAGCTCTCTTTGTCACTGAATGTCATACAACTCTCAGTATTTTTTTACACCTGTGATTTGTTCTTGACATTCCACAGACACTAACAGTTGATTCACAAGAATAGATTAGTAATTTATTCAATGATATGAAAAGCTCTATTTAAGTAGTAAATGCTTAACATCAAGTGCATGCACGCACAATTGTATTCCATCACATCTTCAGAAAAATGTTTATGTGCAATGTATCTTCATGACAAGGACTACCTGTATATGGAAGCTGTTGACTACATATCAACTGACTTCTGCACTGATTCAACCTTTGTTCCTTTCTGGGTCTGGTTCCTATTAATGAGAACTCAATAAAGATCAAAACCGGTGTGGGTAATGACCCATACTGAAAAAAATCATGCATCTCCATATATAACTAGCTGATTTACTTCAAATGAAATCACCCTTAAAAAAGTTCCTCATGTGCTAAACAGGATTCGAGCCCAAGTCTTTACGTATTTTACATCATGAGATACTAATGAAACTGATGTGAATCAACAGCCTCCATATAACATTAGCCTTAATCATGAAGATACTTCACTTAGTTTGCTTACACTTGGAAAACAGATGAAAGAAGAATAGAATTACTTATCAAGTATAATTAACTTCAGGAAAATGGTGTTAAAACTTCATACTTCCCACACAGTTCATGCAAACTAACTTTGTTACATATCCAAACCAAATAAACAGAAAAAGCTATATAGCTCGTGCAATATCATAATGAAAATACGTTATCTTATATAATGGCTGATATTGAAAGTTTATTTTTCACTTGGTTAGACTATAATAAATTTAGTTTAATCCTTTATCCAAGTGTGTGCAAACAAAGGACGGGGGTAAAGTGGTACAACACCAGGCAACTCCTTGCAAAGGTGGAGCAAGCTACCAACACTCCTATCTCAGTATCTCCCATAATGCAAAACACATCTCCTTGCGGATATGTATAATGTTATGCATTAAAGGAAGGGCCACTACCCAGACTAGTTTCAACCTTTATTGAGGTCTCTTCAGTGGGAGCCAGGCCCAAGTGGAGATACCAAGGCAGAAGCATTAGCAAGGTCATCTCCTCCTATAGGAGCTGTCAAACGGTGTGCCACCTTTTTATTAATCTTTCTCTAAATCCAGAGTAATTTAATAAAAAGATGGCACACCGTTTGTTTGTTTATTATGTCTGTTAACTTTGTGTTCTCTGGATAGTATGAATGTTTTGCAAGAAAAAATATCATGCATCTCCATATATAACTAGCTGATTTACTTCAAATGAAATCACCCTTAAAAAAAGTTCCTCATGTGCTAAACAGAATTCGAGCCCAAGTCTTTCAAATGGATAGGTAAGTGTTGCATCATCCTGATAAATGCAGGTAACTGAAAAATAACTGCATGGAAGAAGGACAGTCCATAGGACAAGAAATCTGCAGGTCAAAGTCTGGAAAGGACTGTAACAGGTAGATGTATTATTTGTTAAATTACTTCTTATAACAACGGCTTCATCCCTTCTCAAGTTTAATAAGCATAAGTGGAAAGAGAAACAGCTGAAGCTGTAAACATTAAGCATTAAGGAAGATGATGCCGCTGCTTGGGAAGTTGAACTGTATAAAATCAAGATGAACAAATAAAAAGCAGAACAAGTGTGACTCAAAATTTGGAGAACAGTTGAGAGAGCAAATGAATGTTGCATAATTTTCAGGAAAATCATCATTAAAATTCTTGATATGTACCCTCAAAGTGTGAACAGGACATTTTTTGATGTCCTGTTCACACTTTGAGGTTGGTGTGAACACATTTCTTCACACATTTTTGATGGTGCTACATAAATCGTTTACATTATAATACTAACCTCCTATTAAAATATTTTCTCAAAATTAGTCTGCTATCTATCTTATCCTATATTTCAATCTCCTAAGAAACTTGTAATTGCATCAATCCACCTAGATTTTGGTCTTCCTCTGAATCTTTTACATACCATTCAGACATCATACCCCTGTTTTGCTTATCTTATTCTTTTCTTATCTCTTTATCTCATTTACCTTACCTTATCTTTCTATCTCCCTTCTGTTAAAGTACCTCTGCTCACACATTGCTTAATGTAAATAAATCCAAAATTTTCATTTTTACCAGATGCCATCAATTCACTTCCTAATTTTTCTCAGAATTCTCATATCTGTGGCCTCTAGTTTCTGATCATTTATTTTATTTTATTTATTTTTTTGATCAAATTAAAACTGATCTGTGCACTCTTGTATACACAAAGTTAACTATTTTGAAACTTTTCTCTTATTCAGTTGACTTCCCAAAAGTTCACTTTTTTTTTTTAATGTGAATTTTACTCATGACAAGTTATAAATTTTTATTTTTTACTGATTTTCCTAACTTCACACTAAAAACAGTGCTGCATACTGTGCTTCCGAATGTACTATGTGGGACCATAGTATGTGCTATAGTGCTATGTGCCCAAGCTCCAACAATATCCTGTGCTATCTAACTCCAAACATGGGTCATCGAGAAGTCATTCTCCAATAAGTTCTCTATGTAGCCAGTGTGCCTGCAAAGCACGTACAATCATATCTGGGAGTTATGTCAACCAGATATGATTTTTATGAAAATGTCCCTAAGTTGAAGCACTGTGTTGAAGTTTGGAGATGGTGTGGTTATGACTGAAATAAAAAACTAAAGGTATAAAAACTGGTTTACTGAATGAATTCATGTGCTGCAATGCCATTTGTTGTTACCATCAAGCACAGTACTGCATCATATCTGTATGTATCTTCTACATTTGATGACGGATAGATTTTCATTGTGTTCATTCTAAAATACCTGCCTAAGGTTGTATGTGAGCTAGATCATCTTTGTAGATCACTTACATAAATCTTTAAAATGTTAGCATTTATTTTTGAATTTTTTTCAAAATCTGGATCATGCTTTTCCAAAAAGAGCCATGCCAGCTTCAAAATGACAGAAAGTTTCAGAGAGAATTTTGGAAGCTGGCTTTTAGGCTCAACAATGAATACCACTTAAGGCACAACTTCTTGCCTCTGCTCTTCAAGTGTCAGAAGATCTTCATTGCTGAGAGGCTGAGAATGGGACTTCATAAGTTCAGCTACATCTTGCTGCTCCACTTCTAGCTCTAACTGCCTTGCCATCTTTACAATACTGATAATTACTTCTTCAGGTACAGGATTTTCTAAGCCTTCAAACTCATCTACCAACTGTAGACATAATTTTTTCCAGGCTCCTTTTACCGTAGAGATCTTAAAATCATTCTATGCATTTCATTTCGTATAGCTTTGATGCCATCTAAGACTGCAAAGGCTTTCCAGAAGTTCCTGATGACTTCTTGTCCAGTGCCTTCTTCGAGTAGCACTTTTAACTTCGGCAAGATTTTTTTGTTTGTTTTTAATCACAGTGTTAATAGTAGTGTGAGGGGAAGCCTAGTGCTTGGTCTATCTCAGATTGCATTACATCTTCACCACTAAGTTTAGTCATTTTAATCCTTGAATCTAATGTAATAGCCTCAGGACTTTTCTTTTTACTTAAGTTTATTTTTAATCACAACAAAAATAGTAGAATAAAAGTTAAAAAAAGTTTAATATTCACTCAATCACAAAGCAACACAATAGCTTAAAAATGCATGTGAGCCACATCTGACAGCACATTGATGAGACAGCGACACCTTTCAAGTGGTAGCATCATGGTACTAAAGACATAACTCAAGGGTAAGTAGCAATTCAAAAATATCCATAAGTACAAGGCACCATAAGTCAAAGTACTGTAAGTCAGGGTGTGGTCCCATATCTTGAAATAAGCCCACAAGAATCCAAAACTGAGCAACTCCATATAACTTTGCTCACACCGTATATCTCTGAAGGATACAGTTGTAGAGATAAATTTTGGTACAATGTCGCATTCTTCGTGAAGTAGATATACCATGGTTTTCAGCACAGTAGGCAGCTTTCACACAAGGGAAGGTAGTGAGTGGTTGCCTGGCACCCACAACTTGTTTGTCGATAACAACTAACTCATCTCTCTCTTTACTACAAGGTTAGGCTTCTTCAATCTAATATTAGTCCTAGAGTGGGGTTCTGCTGCTGATATCTAACCTTTGTTTTTTAACCTATTTTCTATAATCCTAACTGCATTAAGTCTTCTGACACGTACTCCATGGTGTGATAATAACGATGTGCAACATGAGCCAAAGTTTCTATACTCTGACAAATGCTGTGCAGTTTCTGTTATCACTTCTTCCCAGAGTTGCAATGCTCAAATCAGAATAGCAGTGATTCCTGAATTAATTAAGTCTATACATATATATATAGTATATTAGTGCTACTACCATGGTTTGGTCAAGAGTTAGATAATTTGGAAATTTGAATCAAACAAGGAACTTTTCTCGTGCACGTCAGGCCTCCAAAATGTTCATATATCTGACAATAATTCATTAACCACTTAAATTAGTTTCATCAAATCTTCAGGCTCTTTCATATTCATAGTTCATCATCATCAAATTCCTGCCATGTACCCTCAAGGGATGTACAGAATATGACAGTACTACATGAAAAATTTACATCATTACTAACTTCCTATCTACAATTTTCCTCCAAATCAGTCTGTTACTTGTCAAGACTACAACATTATCAGATCTTATATTTCTATCGTCTAAGGCACTTTGTACCGTATCAATTTACCTATATCTTGGTCTTCCTCTGGGTCGTTTTCCTGCCAACCTGGCAGAGAACACTTGTTTTGCTAATCCTTCCTAGCCCATTCTGTTTAAGTGACCATACCACCTGAGATTAGCTCTGCTAACACATTCCAGGATGCTGACAACATCAAGTTCTTTCCTAATATCCTCATTTTTAATATGATATTGCCACTGATGTCATCTGTTCACAACTCTAATCTTTCTCAGGACTCTCATATCTGCGGTCTCTAGTCTTTGGTCAAGTCTTTTACTTCTGACCCAGCTCTCAGATCCATAAGTTAAAACTGGTTTGAACACTGTCTTGTATACAGCTAATTTAGTGTTCCGACTAATTTCTCTCTTATTCCATATGAATTTATTCGATTGACTTCCTACCATACCAGCTCTGTTGATTCTGTTGTTTATTTCTATATTTAATTTACCATCTTCACTAAAAATCGTGCCTAAGTAGCTGAAATGTTTTACTTGTTCCACAGGTTCCTCATTCACAACACAGTTGAAATTTTCAATGATTCTGCCTATTTTCATTGTCTTTGTCTTTTTATTGCTGACCTTTATACCATATCTATTACAACAGTCATTCAATTAAGTCAGTGAATCCTGCAGACTTGTAGCGGATTTATTTAGAAGTATAACATCGTCCGCATAAAGCAAAGAGCAGACATTAACATCTCCAATTTTGATATCATATTTAATACCACTTTCCTTCATAATGTGATCCATATAGATAATGAATAACAGAGGGGATAAAATACATCCTTGTCTCACACCAGATTTAATATTAAACCATCTCCCTGTACTTCCTTCAATTCTAACTGCTGACTTACAACTCAAAATACAAAATGATGGTACAACATGACAAATATTCATAGTTTCACATCATACGACAGAATTATTTTCAAAAAAAAATTTGTTAGTATATCAAATGAAATAATTTTTGTCAAGTTTTTATCATTATCATCATCATGGGCAACTCCAAGGAGTCCCTAGACTCAACGAGGGAGGCCCTAAACATCGTGTCAAGAACAATTATTCAACATCCACACTATCTATCATACTTTGCCTTAACTCATTCACAGTCATGGCACCTACAACAGAATATGGCAGCTTATTCCACTCATTCACAACTCTCCAAGTAAAAAAACCTAGTTTTAACACTCTTGCCCATGGATGGCCCCCCTAGTTCTCCCACCACCAGTCCTGTTCCCAAAAATATCTTCTGAATTAATCTTAGAGAAACCCTTCAGTAATTTGAATATCTCAATCGTATCACCCCTTTTCCGCCTATCAACCAATTTCTGCAACCCACAAATCTTCAACCTGTTCTCATAAGGTTCATTCCATAACCTGCTATCATCTTGGTCACTCGCCTCTGCATCCTCTCCATTCAGAAGAAACACTGCACCCATATCTCGGCACAGTAGTTAAGATGCAGCCTTATCAAGGCTCAATACAGAGGAACAATAACTTGCTTGTCTCTGTTTGCCAAAGTATTCTTCAGTAACCAAGTGATTTGATGAGCTGATTTAGCCACTTTTGCAATGTGCCTCCTAAACTTCAACTCCCTATCCACCAACACTCCCAAATCCCTGGCCTCGTCAATCTCCTGGAGTGCAGTTCCACCAATGTGGTATACTGCTGCTAATCTTTTCACCCCAAAATGCATAACCTTACACTTTGCCACATTAAATCGACATCCATTCTCCTTAGCCCAGTCCTCTAATCTATCCATATAATCCTGCAAAATTTTGACATCATGTGCATTCACTATTGCTCTACCCAACTTTGCATCATCAGCAAACAAATGAACAGTTCCTCTCAGATCCTTTCCTATATCATTAATGAACAAATTAAATAGTAGTGGTCCAAGAACAGAACCCTGCAGCACACCACTAGTCACAGGTCATCTTTTGGACTCTACCCCTGAATAAATTACTCTGATATCTCTCAAACAACCACCCTCCTATCTGTCCCCCATTACCCTTATCCAGTTCAGTCGTCACTGTGTTATAAAACGTGAGCAAGTTAGTGAGGAATGATCTACCCTTCACAAAACCATGCTGTCCCCCATACAGTATCCCATTTTCATCTATCCATTCCTGTATTTTTCTCTTGACCACTTTCTCCAAAACCTTCATGACGACGACTCCTGATATGCTGATCGGTGGGTAATTTGCAACAGCAGTCTTGGAACCTACTTTATACAGTGGAACTATTTTCCCCTCTTTCCACCACATTGGGACTAACCCAGAACCAAGACTCAAATTAAACAAAATGGTCAAGGGCACCAACAATTCTTTAGCCGCTTCACGTAAGACCCGAGCTGGTATACCATCCAATCCCACAGATGTATTCACATTAAGGTTTTGTAATATACTATTCACCTCCATTTCATTCACCTCAATTCCCATATAAGTTGTTGGTTCTTTCAATCCTGCAATGTCACCACCTGGATGATATACTTTTGCAAAATGCTTGCACAGTAATTCCACTATATCAACTGATTCGTTACCTTCCTACCTTCGGCATTCTTTAAAATCATTCTGCAGTATACATTTTTTCTTTTACTTGCAACATATTGAAAAAACTGTTTGGGATTCTCTTTAGCCTGCATGGCTAATGTTCTTTCATAATCCACTTTTGCTTTTCTTACCACACTTGTTACCCTTCTGGCCTGCACTTTATACCGTTCATGTGCCTGCCGGTCACCTTTCTTCTTAAATTCCCCTCCAAGTTGTTTCTTTTTTTGCAGCTCAAGCTTAATGGTGTTATTCATCCATTTAACCACTACTTGATTTACTATCCAGACTCTAGGTATACAGTCAGCCATTACCTCCTTCAAACGCTCCTTTACCGCTTCACATGCACTATCAACCTCCAGCCCTTGCAGTTTTACATGCCATGACATTGAACCAAGCAATCTCCTAAGCTTGTCATACTTACCAGCCTGGTAACTCCACATGTACCCTTTCTTAATTGAAAATTCCACACATTTAGCCACCTCCCAGGTCAAACCTTATGATCACTCTCACCAATTAGTCGCAACATGGTCATATTCATTACAGTCAAATTCTCAGATGCAATTACTAGGTCAAGCATTCTCGAACCCCTAGTATATTCCGTTACATGCTGTCACAGGTAGTTATCCCTTAATAACTACATAAAATCCAATTCCTTCCTCCTTCCAATCAATGTTACCATAGTTGAAAACCCCCATAATAATTACCCTCCTTCCACTCATTGCGTCTATTTGTCTATGCATACTATCTCCACCATCTATTCCATCACCTGGTCTATAGCAGCACCCAACTGTATATTTTGTTCCACTAGTCTCAATCTCACATCAAATAGCCTCAAATGTGCTCTCTTCATATCCTGCAGTTCAACTTCAATTCTCCTTGGCTGCAGTTCATCAGCTATCATCGATAACACTCCTCCCTCCATTCTTTTCTCTCTGTCCCTCCTAAACACACTAAAGCCTTCACATTCTATCCCACTAGTTATATCATCTTGTCAGCCATGTCTCACTAATGCCAATAACCTGTGGCCAGGAAGAGCCAACCATGGCCAAAAATTCTTCCTTCTTGTTTCTAATACTCCTGGCATTAGTATACATGAAGTGCAAAAGCCTGTTAGTCCCACCCCTATCTTGATGCCTTATATTAATTATCCCATTCTGATTTGTTGTCCTTCGTACTAGCTAAGGAATGTTATACACATTCTTACACTCAACTGCCTCACTGATGTCTGCATATCCACTCCCCCCCCCACTAATAGCTCTAGTTTCCCTGATTCTGCACATCCACTTTCACTTCATTCAGCAACACTTTTTCTAGTCTCTGCACACTAAATCCATTCAGATGCGAACCATCCATCTTATATAAGTCCTTTCGCCCATCAAACTCACTCCACGCCACTCCTCCTGCATAACCTGTGCATAAGGTCATTTGCAATTATGGCCCTCCTCAACTCTTCTCCGTCATACCGTGGCAACAGACTCACTATCTCAACTCCCTCACTCTTTTCTTTTGCTACCTCTAGTGATTCCTTCAGGTCCTCTCTCATAGCAAATTTATCACCTTTTAAATTATTTGTTCCTTTAACTACTATCATTTCTTTCACCCTCTGCTTTTGCGTTCTAATAGCCTCATTTACATCCTTAATTTTCGCACCCGGTAAGTACAATTTTATCGAACTCTCATCTATTACACCTCTTACTAGTGAATCACCGTACAACACTCGCTCCTTCATTTTCCTTTCACTCCCTATCATGCTCTCATTTTTCTTATCACACGTTCGCTTCTTTCCGTTAGCTGATGCGCTTGGTAAACAATTTTGTAATCGCTTCAGCTGCCACTTTGCCCTATATATCACTCTGCGCAACCATGCGATCTCCCTCGTTGCAACTAACTCTTCATTTTTTTTTTTTATCACTCAAACCATTCTCACGTTCTGTACTTTTACTTTCACTCTCACCCACAACACCACTCTCAATGCTATCTGGCACTACACTGCAAATTTCTATCATATCATTATTTTCAATCAGATTATGGCTTTCATCTATTATATTAATCTCGCAACCTGAGACACACTTCAAATCCTCACATTCCTGACACTTTCCCACCACTATCATTATCGAACCAAACTCCAGCTGCTTTCGGAAATGCATACATCCTGCAAATGTTACACTGAACAAACTCCCTTGGGTTAAATTTATTCAACAAAGACGGCAATGATTTGGACGCCATTGCCTTTCTTCTCATTGGTGCCATGTGCTACACTACGTATGTATCTTATCAAAATACTAATTTAACACTAATTAAAACAAACTTTTTATGCTAAACAGATTAACTCTGCAATAAACTATAATCTAGCACAATAATTAACTGATAACGCTATTTTTTTTTAAAACTAAATCACTTATCTTTCACAGCTCTTCAAATGTAGTCCTACTATCAATGTGGCCCCTAACGACTATCAAATTTTACAGATTTAGACTTGATATCTAGGCTAGACTTCGCCTCAGATTCACAAACTCTCGAAACAATCAGTCTTTCCAAACTCAATAATAACAAGAGTGTTATTTTTCAGAACCTATTATAAATTTAAATTGTAGATTCTTAAATAAAAATTTTACCAGATACATGTCTGCTTATTTTATTTTTTTACTGATGAAACTTCTACTTATAGCTACTATTTTTTTTAAAGTGAAGTGGCCATAGATTCACAAACATTTGGCATCAGATAAAATGTTCATATTATGCAGATTCTTCCTGACCAGTTCTATACAAAAAGAAATATTTTTCCTCTTATTCCTCGCCCTAGGCAATTTCCCAGTTAACAAATTTTTAGCAGCTACCTTTTCTGAAATTGAGTTTACACTATTAGAAAACTTATATGCTGCATATAATCACAGAGAACTAAATTATTTATACTAGTAGACAATTGAAATAGCATCAACAATTCTCCCACCTAGTACTAAGTCTGTTGGAAACAGATGCAGCTGCTGCCCAACATCCCTTTAGAGTATACCTTGAAACCCACAGAACAAGTTTCTTTTCCTCCTCCTTCATCCCTGTTACTGCTGTATCGTGGAAGTCTTTCCCTGTGTTTCCCAAGGAATACAATTATACAGGCTTTTAAATCAAATGTAAACAAGTTTGTCCTTTCCCAATCCACTACTCATACACAGTACTAACATATTACAGGTTGATTAACCAACCTCTTGTGTATGAGCTCAACATAAAAACTAGATTAAGTAGAATAAATTAAATATTTTTAAACATTCAAAACATCTGCTAATTCAGAGACTGCAAGTGGCATTTACAATATTAGATTATTGGCATTTAAGAAACGTTTAAAAATATCACTGAAATATTTAAATACAAACATGTTTTCCTGCTTACTTTCTGGAAGAATCACTAGCCAAATAATCAGCAAACATCTTAAGACATTGAAGCTCTTCTACATCACCTGAGCGTATTTCATCAAGTACAACTCCATATTTCCTCTGAGCCAAATAAGCTCGATACATGAATATTTTTTTTTCTAGTTTTTGCTCTGGATTAGTGATCTAAAAATACAAATATAAAAACTATTAAATGAAAGGGGAAAAAAAAAACACTATTGAACAATAAATACTTAAGTGATACATGAGATTTAACAATGCTGGGTCTGATGACAGTACCCAATTACTTACCCATAACTAAGGTAGCTACTCTGTTCCAATTGCAGAGAGAGAGAGAGATGATGCAATCTTTGAGCTGTGAGGTGGCAAAGTACATTTCACATTAAGAACATGTATATGAACTATAGAGCAAGTAATTAATGGAAAATACTTAGCCATCTCACAGCTCAAAGATTGCATGATCACAAACAGCTAAAGGCAGTACCATGGGATGAGAAACTACAAGGAAAGGAAGGGAATCACTCAATGCAGAAAGGAAGGAAAGAGTGTCAAACTGCACTTTCAGCAGTATGAGAATAAATCAGATGAAAGTTAAACTGATAATTGAAAAACAACTTGCATAATCTACATAATATGTCATGAAAAAAAAAAATTCAAGGAAAACATCATTAGCAAACTCATGAGTCATATAAAGCACAAGCTGAAAGAGTGATGGTCATGGTAATGAAGACAGATTAGATTATCAGATAAAATTATCTGAGCAAGCCAAAGAGAGCTGTATTTTGCTCTGTGACAAGAACGATTACAGAAGGATAACTTTAACAACTGCAATGGCAGGATAGTGATATCAGCAGAAAGAATAAATTATTTTGCTAATCTATCATACAAATGGAGATACGGTGTATGATTTGATAGAAACAGATGAGATAATTGAGCAGGAGATGAACTGAAAATTAGGGCACAAATTCATAATTGCAGATAGGAGTATCATGGAAGAAAAAGAGTAGCATGAAGTTTTGTAATTTAGTAATTTACTCATTTTTATAATAATATGAGTAAATTTTATAATGGAAATGATTATTCTACGATATATCTAGACTGGCAGGCATAGACTTCTGTGGCTAATTGGTTCAAAAGATATATTTCGGTGATTATACCACATTTTTTTATTATTCAGTTATATAAAACACTGAAATAATTGTTTCCGACAAGTTTCATAAATCGTAGGATTTACATCTTCAGGGTCTTGCTTTCCATACCACTTCCACTGGACACAATGTACTCTGGCATAAAATGACAATGTCATACATAGAAAACAACAGTATATAAGAAAATTTAAAGAAGCTGCTAATATGCTAAAAAACCCAACCCAATGCAATAAAAATCAAGGTTTAATTCTCCATCAAGTGTGGTCAGCTCTAATAAAAATTCTACCTCAATCTGAGCTCGGACTGTATGAAACGAGAACAAGAACACGTGACATTGTCCAGTATTGTTCAATGTCAATAACGTTATATATCTGCATTCTGTTATTTGAGTTTTATGAATAGCCAGACGGTTATGATTTGTATTTATTAATTCTCTTGTTTAAACTTTAAGTTATACTATTTACCCCCTGAAGATGTAAATCCTACGATTTACGAAACTTGTCAGGAACTATCATTTCAGTGTTTTATATAACTGAATAATAAAAAAATGTGGTGTAATCACCGAAACATATCTTTTGATATCTAGACTTTGCAAAGAAATATAATGTATTTATGTGTGCACAAGGCATTTTCTTTTTTTCTTTTTTCTGTTATCTTATCTGATGATGTAGCTATGGTGTCTGTACTTGGTTGGACCTCACGAGGGCTTCGAAAAATGTGAGAATGAATTATGCTCAAAGGGATTTTTGGATCACCTATCCACCACAGAGCCATCTATGGATACCCACTATCTAACAAGCAATAAAGTCTCTCAGAAGTGGAATGCCAAAGTTACTTCAGATACTAGTGTAAAATTCGATGCAGCATAAATTTTTATATTTTTTTATTTCATCGACTTTTACAGAGGTCAGATCTAGAAAAACTTGTAAAAATAACTTTTGGTTGTTATTGTAAATGGAATACTAAAAGCCTACGTATAAAGCCCAAAGAGAATTAGCTTGCTCGCTTGCATAAACAAAGAATGTCAAAGTGGTAAAGCCAAGGGCAATGCCCTTGCCATCAGAAAGTTATGATGTTAGTGCTCTGATTAAATTATAAGAGAGCCCTTTTGTTTGTTTGCACGTTCAGTCTTAGACGACCCTCAAGGTCAGTGGAGAAAGGGGCGGCAAGATTCAAACATAGTTCCACAGTCCGGTAAAACGGATTAAAGACATACGAAAGGGGAGAAAAGAGAAGTCGGCGGAAATTTTAGATCAAGAGTCACGAGGAAATATCTGGGGTTCCAAAACCTACATCCAGGGTTTGCACAGGAAGGTACGGGGATTTCAATCTTTAACCCAAGGTTCCGGAAAAGACTGAATATAAGGCTGGGATCTTCAACCATCGAGGTCGACAGTTTAGGCTAGAACAGAGAGAAGTCGAAAGGAGGTAACGAGGTGGAGGTCGATCCACAGCAAATCATCCAGATCAGAAATGACAGTTACCAGAAGCGATTAACTATGGAGGGAGCAGCTGAGCCGGACCCAATGCATTGCCGATCAGACAAATCTGCATGTACTCTGCATCCCCTTTGCCCGAAGCTCCAAGACACTGGGAAATTGCGTTCCAGACCTGCCAATCGTTCTGAATGAAATGCCAGTGCTCCGTAAACCTCTAAGGAAAGAACTCAAAACCCGAGATGGAAAAGGAAGCTAAGGACTTTGAGACGAATAGAGAAGTCGTGCACTAAAAGCAAAAAGAATTCATTTGCATCAATTGCTGTATATTATTTTTTTTTATGCGATGTAAGGGAACTACCTTAATGGACTGCTAAGTTTAATGTGATAAGATAATTATAGCCTGAAAATAATTAATGCAACTTTATGGTTGGAATTAATAAGTGTATTGATCAGAGCATAGCAAATTCCTAAGAAGTGATTGGGCAAAATGTTTAATTGTTAATTGTAAGGAATTCTAAGACTTTATGCTGGATAATTACAGAAAATTACCATAGTGATTCTGTTCTAAATTAGTTTACTTAAAATAGGAGTCATAAATTATATTGCAGTAATTTTGTAAGATATGTTACATAATTGTGGAAGTATGCTGTAGAAGTTTGTCATATACAGTGTAGCATTAAGAAGCAACTTCCCTATTGCATGCATTGTATATTCAGTCTTAGTATTTAATAAACATGCTTGTTATTTATATTCAATGAGTACCGCCTGATCTTTAATATGCAATGCACTGTTTCGAAATAAACTCGATCCTGTGAGCGCGGGGGGGGGGGGGAGACTAAATGATAGATAAGATAAGGAATGCATAGAGAGCCATGACTGTAATTTAATGAGAGGATTTGGATTAACTAAAGACCTACTGGAAGTACTACTGTTTCTTATACCACAAGGAGGCCTAGTGACGTAGTCTTTAATAAATAATGAATTTCTAGTGTTCTCAGGTATAAGAATATAGAGTCATGGAAGGTAGAGTAAGAGATAGAACCAAGAATAGGAATTAAATAATACAGCATAAATAGATAGCCATAGTTTACGATGGCTATTGTAAACTATGGGAAAAGGAAAGTTAACTCCACTACACTTAAGACTAAGAGTAAGGAAGGAGGAAAAAATAAAAGAGAAAATAATGCACGGAAAGTATAGAAAACAAAAAAAAAGGAAAAATGAAACAAGTCAGTATCACTGAGAAGGTCCCTCCATGAATATGTGCCCTACATGAGGGGAGGAGTATTAGTCTGGTTGGGAGAGGCTATGCATTGTCTCTCATCAGTCTATTAGTTGCCCTCCCATATTCATTTTATTATTATTATATTACCGTTATTATTACATAACAGTAATTAGCAATCAATTAATACTTAATTAGCAATCAATTCATCTTCAACATTGTTCGGGTCCATCTAGGTATTGCTCACATGGCAAGTTTGAACCCACAGCTTTTCCAACTATGTCTTTCAAACTTCTCTCTTATACTATCATGCCAAATTAAACACCAAGTCATTTTGCATCTTATGCATGTTAAATGCCTACCAGTGTCTAGGTTTACATTTAAAAAAAAAAAAAGGAAAAAAAAATTACAGAAGGCCAGAACTCCAGAATTAATGTCATTTCCTTTTCAGGGTTCTAAAATAAATAAATATTAATTTTTACCATTCATCAAAATAAAAATTATTTACTAAAATCATTTCAATCTACATACCATAGGTATGCATATGCATGACTGTAAACAGAACACAAATAATATATAATATAAGTAATAATAAACTATTAGCATTTTGAAGTTTACTAACTTTCAAACTGGGTTGATATCTTTCAGAGAGAGAATCAGCTATTTGGAATATGTAGATAATGTCATTGGGGACTTAAATCTATTCCGATATGAAATGCAGAACAGCCATCTTTGATCAGAGATGGAAATAAGTGGTAAGGATTCAAGGTTCAAAAAGGTGAATAGTTTGTGAGTGGTACCTATGAACTAAGAGCTACATTATATGATTAGGTTGTGTTTATATATATTTATGTATTTCTCTGATTTAATTATAATTAAATGAGTAGATATGGGAACAAATAGGCATAAGCTGATTTTTTTAAATTTTTTTTTTTTAAATGAGTGGAATGGGCTACCAATAAGCAATGTGTTAGTGTGACCCCAGGGCAGGTCCAAGAGTATGATGCCCCTAGGCAGAGAAAATTTAGGTGCCCCTATACATTGTCTCTCTCTACATATTTTGTCATACTCACACAAACATAAGCCCCGAAGTCTTAGCACCCCTAGGTGATTGCATAGGTTCACCTAATGATAAAACCAGCTCTGTGTGAGCCTCACACAATCAATGTTCCTTTGAAGAAGTTATAGCAATCGCTTTTCCGTAAGTGATGATGCGTATGACTCCAACTGAGCCATACACATCATCATTCCCCAGGGCCGGCCTTCTCTATAAAGGGGCCCGGGGCCCAAGAAACCTTTTGGGGTCCTAAAATATTTTTCAAAGGTAAAAATTAAAGGATTCGAAATAAACGTATTGTAAAACCTCTTGCCTGCAAATGATTTTGCCACAGGAAAACAAAAAAAACACATTCGAAATATAACAGGTTAAAATAACGTTTACTGAACACAAAACAAAAGTATTAAATAATTAAAATAAATAAATATTTAACACAAACAAAAGTAACCTGGCTCACCAACTAGCACACAAAAACTATTAACAATTAATTATTGTTTAAAGTAATAAAAAAATTAATTTAAGCACATAAAAAAAATAAATAGGTTTACTATTTAGGGGCCTAGATTTACTAACACGTATATTGCTTAATATGTATTTATTTAAATATGCAAATTTTTATTTGCCATGTCATTAATCATTTCCAAAAAATTACAATTTTTGGCAATTTCCTTTTCGATGCTTAATATAGCAAGTGCATTTAAGCATTCTTCGCACATACTTGATCGAAGATAATTCTTTATCAATTTTAATTTGCTAAAAGAACGCTCTGCACTTGCTATAGTAACTGGTAACGTAAAGAAAATTTTCAATACAGTTAGCACATTTGGAAATAGTTCATTATAACTATTATTTAATATATATTGCAATATGTCTTGCGCGGTATTTACATTTTTTTGGTCCAAGATCAATTCTTGTAACAAATCAATTTCCAGGATTAAGTCTTCATTTACATCTTTACTATAATATTTTACAAAATCCCTTGAGCGGTTTTCTAGTTCATTTTTTTCTAATGTTTTTATATTAGTGATTAATTTAAAATAAGAAATAACATTGGGTATATTTTTAAATCTCTCATCTATTTGTA
The DNA here is from genome assembly GCF_054136105.1 of Typopeltis vanoorti. Taxonomy (NCBI): domain Eukaryota; kingdom Metazoa; phylum Arthropoda; class Arachnida; order Uropygi; family Thelyphonidae; genus Typopeltis; species Typopeltis vanoorti. The sequence goes on along the minus strand of NC_143564.1, from coordinate 77,949,254 downwards.
CAATAACGGTATCAATCACAACGTTAAAAAAGTGACATCTAAATTCCTCTACCAGGTTTAGTAAAACTTCATCTTCTGCTAGTTCGGAAAATAATCTTTTTCTTTTTCGAATTCTTTTTTCAGGGAAGTCTTCAGAAATATTCAAGTTTGGTGCTATCATTTTTGCGTCATCTAAAAATGTGTTAAATTTTGATCTTAAATTTTGGATTTCATTTTTAATTTTATTCACTAAATTAAAAGCAGTCAAGAACAATTGTTTTTGCTTGAAATAGTTTGCCAATATTGTAAGCTTAAATAAGCTTAAAATAAATGGCATTTCTTGTAATCAATCTAGTAGACTTTTAGCTTTGGGTACTGCTGTGTTATCGTTAATTGCACCAATAAATTCTTCTAAGGCATTAAAAGTTTGTTCAAACTGTGTATACACTGCTTTGACTGCGTCTATTTTGGCTTCCCATCGAGTATCACATAATAGTTTAAGCGTAATATTTAAATGCTTTTGTATAATTTCCCACCTTTTTGTAGATGCAGAAAATACGCAGCATAAACGTTGCAATATTCCGAAAAATATTTTACAACATATGCTACTGGAAGCAACATCACAAATTATCAAATTAAAAGAATGTGATAAGCAAGGTCCATAAATTGCATGAGGGTTTAAACTAATTATTCTAGATTGTACGCCTTTATAGGTTCCCTTCATATTGCTACCGTTATCATATGCTTGCCCTCTACAATTCATAATATCTGAATCAAGCTCACCTATTCTTTTTAAAAGCGAATTTGCTAGTCTTTCACCAGTCACATCAGTTACTTCAATAAATCCTATAAATGACTCATTTATAATTAATTTTTTGTCTTCAAAATTTACATATCTAATAATTATTGAAGTTTGTTCCTTGTGAGAAATATCAGGAGTACAATCCATTTGGATGCTGTAATATATGGCTACTTTTATATCGTCTTCAATTTTTATTAAGGACTATTAAGGACAATTTTTATTAAAATACGCAGCATAAACGTTGCAATATTCCGAAAAATATTTTACAACATATGCTACTGGAAGCAGCATCACAAATTATCAAATTAAAAGAATGTAATAAGCAAGGTCCATAAATTGCATGAGGGTTTAAACTAATTATTCTAGATTGTACGCCTTTATAGGTTCCCTTCATATTGCTACCGTTATCATATGCTTGCCCTCTACAATTCATAATATCTGAATTAAGCTCACCTATTCTTTTTAAAAGCGAATTTGCTAGTCTTTCACCAGTCACATCAGTTACTTCAATAAATCCTATAAATGACTCATTTATAATTAATTTTTTGTCTTCAAAATTTACATATCTAATAATTATTGAAGTTTGTTCCTTGTGAGAAATATCAGGAGTACAATCCATTTGGATGCTGTAATATATGGCTACTTTTATATCGTCTTCAATTTTTATTAAGGACTTCATTACCTAATGCAGCAATAATTTCCATTTGAAATCTATGCGCCAAATGATGCACAATTCTTTTTTTCGTATTTTTAATTCTGTTTACATGATCCATTAGCACAGGATCATATTTACTTAATTCTATTAAACTTAAAAAATTTCCATTATTCGGCATTCCTATTGTTTCATGGGATCCTCGAAATGATAGATTACTTCTAAAAATAGAATTACATCTACAATCAGTGGTGCACCCAGAGGGGAGCCAAGGGGCCCGGGCACCCCCCAAAGAAAAGGAAAAAACACTAGAAAAATTTCCAAAAATCTTTTCCTAATTAAAATTCATTTTTTTTATTTATGTTGTGTGCTACTTATGAATTAGCGATCACTGCAGATGCTCAGTTATAGGTCGTATGCGATGTGTAGTGTGTATTCGCAAAACGTCTACTCAACTCAGCCCCCCCCCCCCAAGGTTAAATCCTGAGCGCTCGGCCCCCTCCAAGATTAAATCCTGAGTGCGCCACTGTCTACAATTCTTTGGAATAGTAATTTTAGAAGTTCCATTTCTTTATTTATATTAATTTGATTTGTTCTGTCAACAGTCGAACATAAATTAAGCCTTTTTAATAATTCTTACCAAGCAATAAAAGAATTAAAGTAACAAACAGAAAGCTCATGATCTCGAATTACAGATGACAGTTTTCTCCATTTATTAAAACCATATATAAATCGTGTTGATTGATCTTTTCCTCTTCTTTTGGAAAATAATACACAACAAAAGCAAAATACTGAGTCTTGAGCTTTTGAGTAAACTAACCAGCTGCGAAGCTGAGTTTCACCATTTGGCATTTTTTTTTAAATAGTATGATGTAGAAAATGATCTACCTACAACATTCTTAACAAATGCGTCTTGATGATGTTATTTAGGTCCAGTTTTAACACAAAATAATCTAAATTTATCAGTTATAATATTTGGCCACAAACCTGGATCATTTATATTCACTTGATCACCATCGTTATTGTTTTCATCGTTATTTGCTGTATCCAAAACATTTGTATAATCAGACGCATCTTTTTCGACAAATCCCACAGTTTCTACATTTTCGTTGAAAATATTGTGTAGCTTGTTTGGAGTTTTCTTCTTCAGTTGAAGTTTGAATCACAACTGCTGAAATTGTAGCAATTTCATTGTCAGATTTATTTTGTAGCCATGAAAACAAATCTACTTGCAACGTTTTGAGATTTTGCTTTTCTTCTTTTTTCTTTTCTGCTGATTTCCTCTTTTTGACACCCAGAGGGATATTTTCTTGGCATGGACATTATAGGTTAGGCTTTGCCTGTCGAAGAAGTAAATAATATTAAATATTTTTATCCCATGAATTAACAAAAAGTTAAATATGTACATACTTTTTACAATATTACAAAATTTTAGAAACACTCAAGGAATGTGGATTTTTGTTTGTTTGTTTAGTTCAGTACATCAGTTTCACCCTTATCTATCACTATTAACTGAGTTGAAATTAATGTAGTTGAGATCTAATCACGTGCAGACAACACTTCATAATCCTGAATATTGATAATACATTTCACATAGCTTTAAAAATAACTTACTGTATTTACTGAAATATAACTGGTCCTTGCGTATAACTCGCACCCCTGATTTTACTTTGCGAAAAAAAGAAATTGAAAAGTTTTGCGTGACCTCGCACAGAAAAAAAAAAGTTTAATCATGTTCACCTGATGGCAATAGTGACTCGCTCATGGCAATAGATCCCGTGGCAAACTACGCACTCTCCATACTAGCCAATATGTCTGCAGACGCAAGTAAAAGCAGGTCGCTTTATTGTATCACTGAATAAGGTACAAACATTTGCAGCCTGTGTAATATATTTCTCAACAAATAGTGCAATTAGAGAGAGAGCTGGGATAAAAATGACACTAACTAATGAATTGCATGTCCCTTCCCCAAAAAACTATGCTATTTAGCAGCAAGCAAAACCATATGCTGCACTGGCAAACACTAAAAACTAGATGTGTGGGAGTCTGTCCCCCCAGCTCAAATGCAGAGCAACAATAAAAATCAACAGAAAGTGTTAAAATTCGTAAACGTGTTAAAGCTAGGAAATATATAGTGAATATTGTTATCTCACTTTCAGATATTGAATTTAGTTGAAAAGAATTACCATTTCAATTAAAAAATTGTCTGCTGACTTTTATCTTTGACTCGCGCAACCTTTTGTTAATACCGCACCAATCATATGCACATATCTTTACTGGCCTAGTACCATGGCTGTCTGTTCATTAGTCATTTGTGAAGGATTGTTCATTAAGTATCTCAAGTCTTGTAAATTACTGCTAATTTTTGCTTGAAATAATGGGAAAGCAGATGGTGCTATTTGGGTAGGATGCACACAAGGAAACTGCTCTCTAGGCAGGAAATAGCAATTGCAATATATGCGGGGATTTTATGAAAAAAACTGAAAACTTTAGTTTCCGAAAATCAATGTAAAGGAAATTTGCTTTTATATCTAATAAAAAATTGACAAATTAATTTACATTTATTGTCATAAATTAATTGACAATAAATACTTCCAATCCATATTTTAATGACTTATGATTTAATAAAATCCAAATTCAAATACACTTTAGAAAACGGATACGTTCTTTACGAAACATGAAAATATATATCAAATGATGGTAAAGGAGTCACGCCACGTCCGGATGCCTGACGAATAATGCAACAACTGAACTGGACAAAACTTGTACATCAGTATATCGTGGCAATATATCGATGGCTTAGAAATAGGATATTTGTTTCTAATTTTCTTATTACTTATTTTTATGAAACAGTTGGCAGAGTTTAATTAATTATTGCATTTTTATTTGGTATAGCTGTAATTAATAAAATTGTATTATATTAAGTTAAAATATGTGTCAGTAAAGATGTTTGAAATGTAAAAAAGTCATTGGTGTGCCACGTTTGGAAGGCATGTTAAGGGTTGCCCACCCTTACTCTAGACTAACTATATATAAAGAATATAATAAATATTTTTTCAACTGTTTCGATAACGAGCCAAATGATATAAATGTGTAACAGATTAGGAAAAAAAACTAATGACGAATCAGGCATTTTAGGGTATAAGCGAAATCATGTTTGTTAATTTTTATACACTGCATAAACTCATCAAAAGGGTTAAGCAAAAACCCTAATATAATAGAGAAACACAGAAATATTATTATTAAAGGGAGCCCTAAAATCCTGTCGATGAAATCCCTTCAGTTATAAGCTAAATTAGAAGAAAAAAACAAAAAATACGTTTCCGCAAATGTGTACGACTGTGCCCACTCGATCGTGCAGCCCGGGAGCATTGAAACCACTGCACCGACGAGATGGCCGGCCCTGTCACTCCCCCACCTTTCACACAACCCACGAAGCTGTCAGTGATATAAATGCATTTTCTAAAGCGACTGGGAGCAAAAAAAGTCCCTTTCTTACCCTCCCCATGGTCAGCCGCTCAAATACTGAATGGAAGTATCATTTTGTTGTTATTATCGAATATTGTAAAAGTAAGGAATTACTTGAAATCGAATTTTGGAAATTTCCAGAGGAATGATGTTTGCTGCATGGGCATTTTTTTTAATTAATTCACATTTCCTGCAGCATGCCAATCAAGATAGATTCCACAAATAATTGCAAATTAGAATATATTTTATTTAACAGAACTAATTGTAGACTTTCATCAAACCTTGAATTATCTTACGTCATACATTGGAGGATAACACAGAACGTTATTTTCTAATATCTAGTATATATAAACTCTACACTCAATTAAACTAATAAAAGAAACAACTGGATACCTTAATCTTTTGCACTTCATTTATACAATGCTGAAAATTCCCGATAAAAAATGAATTCTTAGTATCAAATAATACGTCCTGTTGAGATGACATCTTCATAAACACGTTGGCAAACTAAAGATCACTACGCATGCGTCGAAATAAACTTAAAAACACCTTTTCGTCTGCTCTCGTAACGGCAATTGCTTTAATTGTCATTTACGGTTAATGGTTGATAAAAATAAATAAATAAATAATAAAACAAAAGGCTTCATTTTGGTGAAATAAATTAATAGAAATAGGACATATTATTATAAATCCATCCTCATTTCATAGCCAAAAAGTTTCTAAAAATTGAAAAGAGGGCTTATACGAATACGAATTCAGCTTCGTAGTTACCTTAGATCTGCACTACTTAGAGGACACAACCTCTACCCAAGAGCCATGTTTTTGTCTTTTATTAGTACTATAAGGTTCACTGGCAACTGATCGCACGGTGCGGAATCCAGCATACTGCACACTCAGATGGCCTGCTTTGTAGTTCAGAGAATATCTTTTCTGAATGGAACATTCATAATCTTAGCTGCTTCCTAAGCGATTGCTACTACATGATCACTGTCACCACCCACAGGAAGAATAGTTACGTCTTTAAATGAAAACACTTCTGACACTATAATCAAATCTAACACTCTTTGATATCCAGTTCCTTCTGCGATATGCTGCTTGATGAAGTTGTCTCGCAACAGCTCAATTTTCACACTGGTAGACTCCACCTCACACCAGATGGCTTCAAACCCACTGCGACTTTTGTTACAGTCATATGTCTCAAAGCTATGTTCAAGCCATGCAATATCATTAGCAACACACACCCTCATCTCTTACCTTACCTTCAATAAAAATACTGCATCCATTAGATTGGATAAAAGTTAGTATGTCTGCCTCTGAGAACCAGGTGTCATTAATGCCTACAATCTGACCACGGCAATAAACTCTACTCCTTTGTTATACCTCTAGAATTCGTGTACTGACATAATAAGTTACTGGCATGTTTTTTGTATACTCTTCTTTTAAGTCTGCTTGACACAGTTGGACAACGTACAGATCTCTCTTCTTATGTAGTGTCTTATTCATGCAGTCATCTTTGCACGTGCTTGATAGGTCCAAACCGGAAGTATACAAAGTCTTTCTCCCCTCGTTATCCACTAATTATAATGCCCTTTCACTTCATTAACACAGTTAGATAATATCATCGATGTTACACACGGATTCTTACTGTTCCCTACCATCATAATTTAGTTTCCCTGCCTCCTTCTATTAGGACTCATACCAAACAATTTTACAAGACTCCTGATAAGAAACCTATTCAAGTGTAGGCCGTCTCTTATACAAAGTTCCTTAAAATTTCTCCATATCTCCACGTGTTCATTAATCACTAATTTGAAACAATATGTATAAGAATATTCCATAAGTGAAGATCTTTCCACAAACAGTCGAGCAGAACTGTATTGTCTGACTGATTTGTTGATTTCTGTATTAATTTTCCTAGTCAGTACTAAAATGAAGTAAAACTTGCATCAAAGATCCCGTTTATTTATTTATTTCTCCATTTTCGAATTTCCCAAAGTGGGTAATTTATTCTGCTGCCAACAGCAATTACCTTCTTCCCGCACAAGTCGAGGAACTTTCTTTTTGTTGGAATATTCTTGAAGGCACAAATTTGAAGTTAGCGGAAAAAAAGCAACCATATCTTTTACCTGAAATGAAACCAAACATATTGTTCATACTCAATGTACCAGATAAATAATTAGAATAATCCGTATAAAGACAAACTACAGGATGATGAATCATTTATTTATGTCAATATAATCTTTCTTTAACTCAATACAATGCTTTCATTGCTCATACTAATTTTCGAAACACCGTTAGCAAGAATCTAAACGTATTATGTTCAGCTCAGTGGTCACACGCTCTTCTGGATGACCTCCATTCATCCAACAGGGTTCGCTGATTTTCGTTTTCACTTTAAGAAACTAAACAACTCTGCAGTTGCCAACTACTGCGAAAACTGGTAATGTTCGAACATTGTGGTGGTTTTGGAAGAGATAAACTAGTTCACGTTTGACTCATAGGTGCAGGAGTATTTTTGATAGCAACACCAGATGGTTGTTCATCTGCTATTGATGTGCAATCATTCGAGTAGAAATTCGAAGATCGCTGTTGACGAGACCACAAACTTTTTCCCATTTTCATTGATCCAAACGGAGGTAGGCCTTTCTGGTCGTAGATAGTTCTTTATTTTATTATTGTTGTTTTGGTAACCTCCATGGAGTCAATAGACTCATTGTGGGAGCAAACTCAACCAACAACATGCCTATCTATCATAACGAGGTTTGAATTCATTTACACTACCTGCATTCACAATGCACTCGAATGCTGTCCAATAATACTTTAGCTGAAATATACGTTATTAAAATAGTATGAGTTTCCCTATATTGACCAACTGCATGTAAAAAAAAATCTACAACATTATAACTAAAGTATTGCATGGTCTTGCTTATATCAACTATAAAAAAAAAAATCAGCTAACGCCTTTTTGTTCCCGTATATACGGGAGTAGGCGAGGCCATTTAGCCCTATCTAACTTTTGGAGACTGAGTGGGCAGTTCAATCTCCACTGGTACCCAATCAGAGACAGATGGCCCAAGGCTATCACTAATTAAGCGGTACGCAGTGAAGAGAGACGGCACAAATGTGCCGCCATCTCGTGGTCTCTTACCCTAACTCAATATATTTTTTTTAATGTCTGAAATAATGTAGGTTCTACGGTCGATTTTCTTGAGTTTACAGGACGAAAAACCCGAGTTTCCGGGAGGAAAAACCTGCTTGCCCATGCCAGAGATCGACTAACTCGGGAACCGGTCGAAAAAAGGCTCAGAAAAATTTCCTCTAGTCGCCGACTAGACTCGAAACCAAGACTTCCTTCGTGCGGCCTAGCGCGGTGGTGTGCAAACGCCACATCCACTGAGCTACACAGGCTCAGTGGATGTGGTAATTTGTCTATTTGCCTTAGTAATTTGTTAGAATTACTAAGGCAATGAAGCAAGTGTGTTTAACTTTAATTGTGCGCGTTCTAAGCCATTCTTTGACAGGTTCCTGAGATAGTCGATCGATGGCACAGGCAAGCGGATTTTTCTCTCGGAATCTTGGATTTTTCGTCCCGTAAAACTCAAGAAAATCGACCACAGATCACAAACTATTTCAGACAAGAACATATCTTGTTAGGGTTAGGTACCAAGAGATGACAGCACTTGTTTTCAGTCTCTTCGTCGGTTGCTGCTTATAATTAGTGATAGTCTTGGGCCACCTATCTGTGCTTACTACCAGTGGGGAATGAACTCCCCAATCAGTCTCAAAAAGTGAAGGCTAAAACGTCTTCTTCTACTCTCTAGAAGGGAATAAAAGGTGTTAGATGATTTATTCTGTTGACCACCTAGCAGTAAATAAATACTATTATCTCAGGACAGCTATCCCAATAAATCATACCAAACATGTAGTTAATAATAATAAATAAAATTGAAACACTCACTGGTAATTAATAGCCCTCAATGGGCGAGGCAGGTGATTCAATAGTAATCCTGAACCCTGAAATTTCGTTCACATCCGACAAAGGGTTGAAGAACAACAAGTCCAATCAATCGGTCTTGTCAGAACAATTAACAAGCGAGATTAGAACCAGGTGTTTTCAGCCAAAATGCATCATCATTACTGACTAAGCTTCTGAGGGTCCACAAAAGAAAGAACGTCATAAGTGCGATTTCAGTCGCACTTTTAACCCCCCCCCCCCACACACACACCCTTTAACGACTGTGGAACTCTGACATCTCTCAGACAACAATATAAGTTAGAGTACAGGATTACGAGATGACAACATTTGTTCTTGACTCGCACCTCAAAACTACAATCTCACCGATAGCCATAAGATCAGTTATCAGTGAACTGATAATGATCAGTTCTGAGGGTACAAACTGGCTGCCTATAAATTTACAATTTTTTGTAATATCTATAGTGTTCTTCCACTAAAAATAAATAAAAAGCTGATGTTGGACTGAATTTTTTTATGTCATTTCGTGATATTAAATCTAGAAGAAAAATCTACTTCTTTTCACAAGGAAGAAGATCTGCATAGTAACAATAGTAAAATCAGCAAAGTTGTTTGCTGATTAAAAGCTATTGATTATAGTAAAGTCCTCAGATGAATATTCAAAATTAATTTTTAAAAAATCAATAGAAGCATGACTGGTCTTCTAGATGTTCAGCCAATGCACTGGAATAAGTCAGTTGAAACATTAAATTCATATGTGTAACAAGAGTATGATGTAATAGTTATTCAGATGACTTATTGTGTAATGGATCCTTATCGTCGCAAATTTCCTATTAGCAATTACATCATTGCAAATGGTTGTAAAGATCAAGGTTGAATCCCATCTGATATGTAAAGAACCTTTACAAAGTACTTTTCAAATTAATGAGTCAGTCTATTGAACAGTACCGTCGACAGGGTGTAGCACAGAGGCAGCTATGGTTAAACGAGCGCCGATAATAAAGGTGCTCGTTTAGCCATATTGAGGTAGGTGCCATCGCTACGCTAACAATTCCTGTTAGCAATTGTTAGCGTAAGAAGTGCGAAAAGAAGTTTTTCCAAGCTAAAACTGATTAAAAATTATTTGCGAACAGCAATGATCCGTGTAGCTCAGCGGATGTGGCGTTTGCTCACCACGGCGCATGAAGGAAGACTTGGTTTTGAATCTAATCGGCGACTAGAAGAAATTTTTTGAAGCCTTTTTTCGACCGGTTCCCGAGTTAGTCGATCTCTGGCACAGGCAAGCGGTTTTTTCTCCCAGAAACTCTGGTTTTTCGTCCTGTAAACTCAAGAAATTCGACCTTAGAACCCACATTATTTCAGACATTAAATAAGAGTGTTAGGATTAGGGACCACAAGATGGCGGCGCTTGTTGAGCTATCTCTCTTCACTGCGTACCGCTTAATTAGTGATAGCCTTGGGCCAGCTATCTCTGATTGGGTACCAGTGGAGATTAAACTGCTCACTCAGTCTCCAAAATTAGATAGGGCTAAAACGGCATCGCCTACTCCCTATATAAGGGAATAGAAAGGCGTTAGCTGATTATTATTATTATTTTTTTTCAATGACCCAAGAAAAATTGGTTGATCTAGCAACTATACCGACAGTGGCGGACAACATAGCTTATAATTTAAATTTAGAAAAGATTATAGACAGTTTCATTGTGCGATATCCTCATAGAGCAAACATTTAATTCATATTATTATGTAATCGTTTTGCATTAACGTTTCTCTTGTAATAAAAACAAAACCGCAATTGGAGATTTTCTTATATTTTTGTCTTATAATCCATCAGGGGCGATATTTAATTGTTTGCTTCAGGGCGCGATCTAATCTGGCGATGGCCCTGTCATCGAATACAAGTGCAGCAGGAATATTCTACAGGTAACTGTTTTACTCGAAATAGTAAACTAGACAGAAGAACATATGAAATTTGTTGACATAATACACTTGCCACAACCATACTTGCTTCACCCTATTTCAAGCTACAAAATGGACATGAGTTATACCAGTAGAGTTTTAGTCAGTAGTAAAGTTGGAATTTTCAGTCTTTCAGTCTCTGCCCTAATTCTTCCCTAAACTAGAATGTTGACTCTCGGGAAGTAAAGGTGGTTGGGGCCTAAAGGGATAGCTCAGTTTTGTATATTGATGCAAGAAGTCTCAGGAACAAGGGGAAGGTGTTTGTGGCATTGGTCAGTGCAACCTCGGCAAGAGTTATAGGCATTAGTGAGAATTGGCTGATAGCATGATGTAGTTACAGAGATAAAATGTAAAGAGTTTAGTTACTTCAGAAAGGATAGAGGGGACAGGATGGGGAGGAGCACTGCTGAATGATAGCAGGAATTACGGTCAAAAGGAATAGGAGATATGTGGAAAGGTGGCTGTTCATTTGAAGTAATCTGGTGTGAGATCAAAGCCAATAAGACAAAATATACGGTGGATGCTACCATAAGCCAGGGGCATGTCCAAGTATAATCTGAAGACATGCGTCAGCATATTTGTACAATGAGCGCAGGAAGGAAGAGATATCAAATGGCAGGAAAAAAATGGGACTTACAAACTTACTGAGAGATAATTACTTCAAGGCTACTTGAGGCGCTAGAGTATTAGACTTGGTTATAGGATCAGATGAGCTAATGAAGGTGGCAACAAAGGTTGGTCGATTGGTAGAGCTACTAATGGTACTTCTGTAGTATTAGTAGCTCTACCAATTCTCTACTTCATTAGTAGAGCTACTTCTGCTACTAATGGCTCATGCAAAAAAAGTTAGCAAATTTGAGTGTGGTTGGTAGTTGGAAGGGATTCAATCTTTCGATGCTGTTGGCACACTCTCCCTCGATGAGTCTTTGGACTCCCTGGAGGTGTCAAATAATAATAATAACATTGCCTTTGATTGTGGTTAGCAGGGGTGTGCAGACCAGATTTTTTTTTTTTTTTTGCTTGGAAAGTGGTGAGTGAGTGGAATGGTTTGCCAGAATTGGTTGTGAGTTCAATAACAGTGAATGGATTCAAGGAGAGGTATGATAGGATTTGTGTGCCCAATAGTTGATTTGGGTCTCCCACGATGAGTCTCTGGACTCCATGGAGATGTCGTAAATAATAATATTATTATTATCACATGATGACACTTCCGTGGAGTCCAAGGACTCATCGCAGGAAGGCACTGTACACCCACAGAACCTATGGTCTACACTACTCAATCCAACATCCACTCTTCGATATCTAACCCCGCCACACACCACTGTCATATTACTATAACACGATCCACTATATACTGCTTTGTAATATCATATATTCTTATTATAGCATATATTCTGTATGTTTTATGGCCGATTTCCATGCGAGATGAAAAATTGAGTTTAAAAACTCAATTTTTCATCTTGTTTATGCTCTGATGCTGATAGTTTATTTCCAGCTGGTATTGTGATAGTTCACTTCAGTTTTCATTACAGTGTAGTGCATTAATATTGCATTATTATTATTATTATTTGACACGTCCAGGGAGTCCAAAGACTCATCGAGGGAGAGTGTGACAACAGCATCTAACGATTGGGCCCCTTCCAACTACTAACCGCGCTCAAACTTACTTAACTGAGCCATTAGTAGCAGAGGCTCTACCAATCGACCAACCGTATTGGTAACAGTAATGACAAACTGAAACGGGAAAAACTCTTTCTTTCCCCGCATGAGATCGATTGAGCTTGTCTTCATCCATATAAAGATTCCTCTCAACATCAGCATCGAACTTTGATCCCTTTCAATCGAAGAGCGCATTTTGTGTATCATCGTTTTTGCAATGCCACTATGGATATACTACAGTTGCAATTTAATAAATAATTGAAGGTCACATAGGTATTTTACTTCTCTTATTTGATCATAAATAAGAAAAAAAAATTGGGGAAAAGCATGATATTCTTCATATTTCATTGATGAATCAATTTAAAAAAAAAAAAAAAAAAAAAAAAACTCATTTATTTGTCCGACAGTAGCGGCAGGAGGGCGTGTTTGAGTGGTAATCATGCTTATTTAGCATTTAATTTAATATAATATTTAGCTTTTAATTGCGTACATATTATATCATAAATCTTATTTTTATCATAACTAGAAAGTAGTGAAAAAAATAGATTGCTTATCTTATATATATTCTGTGAATTGTTATGAATAGTTTTCTGTATGCGATCTCTTTTTTGTATGTGATGCAAAACTTGATTATTTAATATTTGTTGACGTTATTTCATTTAATAAAAAAGAATATACAGTACTTTAAATCCGTGTTCATATAATCCTTGACATAAATGGAAGAAAGGGAGGCGTTTAATTAACGAAATGTGAATAATCAGTGGGAAGAGCCCTAAATAAAATCATGAACATGAAGAAGACATATGGACCTATTACAAAATTCAGAACATTCCTTGGGGCAGAGCATCTTAAGCAAAAACCTTATGCATCAGAAGTTCTCACATGTTACATCAGACAGAAAAAAATGCCTCCGTGGACATCTTATTTTGTCAAGTACAGTAGTATCATAAATGATCACTTTGGTCTGTCACATTTCAACTGGCAAATAGAAGAAGTGAATTACCATATTTTAAGAACTGGATGTTATCCTTATATAAAATATCATTGTAGCAAACGACCATTTCAAGATTTGACTCTAGAAAATAGATTTTTCCAGATCTTAAAAATTATGAACTTGGGTAAGTCTTAAATTAAGATGGATTATTAAACGTTCTCCATGAGAAGAAACTGCGAGTAACACACGATGTATATTAAAATTGCGCTGTTTTTAACGACTCACAGAAGTCCGTAGAATATGTAAATTACCCAATATCCGAGGCACATTTCCAGTCATTAAAAATTTTATGATAAAAAAATAAATAAAATGAAAATGAAAAAAAATCAGCTTTCAGTTCAGTAGCAGATTTAGGGGAGGATTTCCCCCCCCCCCAAAAAAAAACAAACAAACATAATATATATATTTTTTAAAAATTATATTAATTATAATGCACATTACAAATGTGAAATAGAATTTACTAGCAAAAGATTGCAGTAAATTCTATTAATAAAATATATCAAAAACAAATATATATTGTTTAATTGCCTTCTGCTCTCCAAGATTCAGATCTGAGAATCGGGACCTGTATTATTTGTCAGTAACTTATGTCTAGATCTATCCAACTTGATCATACCAAAGTACTGAATCATGACATCAGTGTATATTGGGTTTAGGCTCTGATGCTGGTAGTTTATTTCCAGCTACTATTTTGATAGTTCATTTTAGTTGTCATTACTGTGTAGTACATTGATATTGTATTGGAAACAGTGATTGCTCCTTAAATGTTACTATGGTCGATATTATTATTATTATTATGGGAAACTCCAGGGAGTCCTTAGACTCATTGAAGGAGGCCCCGAATCATGTTCATCACAACTATTCGACATTCACACAGTATCTATCATACCTTGCCTTAAACTCATTCACTGTCACAGTACCCACTACAGACTGGCAGCTTATTCCACTCATTCAGCACTCTAAAAGTAAAGAACCCAGCTCTAACATCCTTACTTGTCCAGCTTCCATGTATGTTCCCTAGTCCTCCCACCACCAGCCCTGTTCTCAAAAAATCTTCTGAATTAATCTTATAGAAACCCTTCAGTAATTTGAATGTCTCAATCATCTCTCCCCTCCTCTGCCTATCAACCAATTTCTGCAACCCACAAATCCTCAACCTGTTCTCATAAGGTTCATTCCACAGACCTGCTATCATCTTGGTCACTCGTTTCTGGATCCTCTCAACCTCCTCCCCATCAAGAAGAAACCTAGGTGACCAAATCTGAGCACAGTAGTCGAGATGAGGTCTTATCAAGGCTCGATACAGAGGAACAATAACATGCTTGTCTCTGCTCGTCAAAGTATTCTTCAGCAACCAAGTGATTTGATGAGCTGATTTGGCCACTTTTGCAATGTGCCCCCTAAACTTCCACTCCTAAATCTCTCGCCTCATCAATTTCCTGGAGTACAATTCCGGCAATGTAGTAAACTGCTGCTAATCTTTTCACCTCAAAATGTATAACCTTACATTTTTCCGCATTAAATTGACATCCATTCTCTTTAGCCCAGACCTCCAATCTATCCAAATCATCTTGCAAAATTTTGACATCATCTGCATTCACTATTCACTATATGTCCTTATTGATATTAATGTGGTTGATTATCTGCCCTTCAAGATGTGAAACTATATTGAGATGAAGCAAGCTGATGGGAGCATTCAGAAGCATATATTTCTCTTGATGGGAATTCATACGTGAATACAGAGAGTTTTGTTAATTTTTATGACAAGCAAGCAATTATTGATTTTATATAAGACTACAGATGGAGGAGACAGTGTTATTTGGGAAATATTTAATTCACAGGTAATAATAATAATAAAACCCTTAATAATAAATTGAAAGATGTTTCTAAAGAATTAACAAAATATTAATTTTTAGAATAATTTATTGAAAATATACAAGTTTCCCAAAACACAACTATGACATGATTTTATTCTACCTCTAAGTTTTAAATAGGCATTATTAAATAACGCTTATCTGAATTTTTTTTTCCAGGAATTCCTACCCTGGCATATGGCTTGGCAGCATCACTACTAATTAGTTATGCAGAAGAGGTGTTAACACCAAAAGGAAAAGTTATAATCTACTTTTTGAACAAGGAGCATCATGGTGCAATGTTCTAATTATAGATTCATCTTTAGCTTAGTTAAAACATATTCATCGTCATGCGTATCAAGGATTTAGGCTTAGCATGGCCTGTTCCGGCCTTAGAAGTCATCGCTGAATCGTTTAAGAGGACGTCCTGGTTTTCTTTTTCCTAAGGCTTGTACTTTAAGGCTTGTTTTTGTAATCTTTCTGTTTTCATTCTTTGAACGTGTTCCATCCATTTATGTTTATATTTTTAAATTTTCTATTACTGGTTCTTGGTTTAATTCTTTCATAATTTCTTCATTTCTTTTGTGATCAAATAGGGTATACTTTGCAGTTTTTCTCATAAACTTCATTTTTGCTGTTGTTAATCTTTGTTTGTCTTTTTGTTTTATTGTCCAGATTTCGCTTCCATACATTAAGACTGGTAGGGCTAATGTATTGTATACTTTTAGTCTGGTTTGTTTTTGAACTAGGTTTGGTTTAAATATAGAGTTAATTACATCTGTTATTTTTAAATATTTTGCAGTTTTTACGTTTATGTCTTTTTCATTTTCATATGTGATCATACATCCTAGGTAGTTAAATGAATTCACCAGTTCTAAGATCTTGTTATCTATTACTATTTTAGTTCTTGCTGGATCTTGTCCTTTAAAGGCCATAGTTTTTGATTTTTCTATTGATATTATCATACCATAATCTTTAGCTATCTCATTCAGATCTAAAATAGCTTTCTGTAAGTTATGTTCAGAATTTGTAATTATTATTTGGTCGTCGACAAAAACGAGAGTGTTTAAGTTCGCTGTAGGAGAAAGTTTAATTCTTTGATGTAAATTATTTATTCCATTTTATTATTATTTCATTTAAGTAAATATTAAAAAGAGTTGCTGAGAGGGGATATCCCTGTCGGACCCCTTGGTTTATCTCTCTCGTATATGATAGCTCATGATTTAATCTTATTTGTATTTGATTATTTTCATATATACTTGTGATAGCTTTTAGGATATTATTTGGTATTTGTCTTTCTTTTAATATGTTAAATAATATGTTTCTTTTAACTTTGTCAAATGCTTATTCAAAGTCAATAAATGCAATATGTGTTTCTAAATTGTATTCTCTTCTTTTCTCTATTATTAATTTTAGGCAAAAGGCCTGGGTCTATACATGATCATCCTTTTCTAAATCCATTCTGTACTTCTAAAATAAAGTTTTCGGAATATTTCATTAGTTTGCTATTTAAGATTCTGCTATATATTTTGTAATAGCAATTTAGTATACTGATACCTCTATAGTTTTTAGGGTCATCTCTATTACCTTTTTTTAAAGATAGGAATCACAATTGCTTTTTTCCGTTCTATTGGGGGGGGGGGATACCAGTTGAGTAAATTTTATTTAAAAATAATAAGAGTCTGTCTTTGAATCTTGTTCCTGTGTATTTATATAGTTCTGAACCTAGCTTGTCTTCTCTATAGCATTATAAAAGTCAATACTGTCATTCAGTCTATTAAAAAAAAAATCAGAACTTGCTTTATTGCTTTCATTTCCCATTAAATAGCTCTTGTCTTTTGCTTTACATCAAACACTTAATTCTGTATATAGAGTGATTTGCTATTTATCCAGTTCTTGCATAACCGCAGAATATCAGTTTAACATTCCTTGAATGGATTAGTGTGATCTGAATCCTGGAGTAGCACTTTGTAATTGTATATTCATCTTGATTGGCCACATATAATAATTATAGTGATAATTTAAGATCTAGTGATTTAAATAATACACATAGTTCATAGTGTATATCATATTATTTCTCAGTCTAAGCATAATAAATAGTTATGTTTGGAATGATACAAATACATACCTCTAATTTCAGCTATCCTTTCAAAGATTCCTAATGGTGAATTGTTATATTATACTTTATATTATATATTGCCAGCAAAGTTTGGTCGATTGGTAGAGCCTCTGCTACTAATGACGCACGCAAAAAGTTAAGCAAGCTTGAGCACGGTTAGTAGTTGGAAGGAGACCAATCATTCGATGCTGCTGGCACACTCTCCTTTGATGAATCTTTGGACTCCCTGGAAGTGTCAAATAATAATAATACCAGTACTTGGCAATGACTGTGCAGTGGTAATTAGTTCTTCCATGTTTTTATATTATTTTGCATTTTTTGAACTTATATTGCATGTTACTTTCTTAGGATACAATACTAGTGGACACAATAGTAGATGTGCACTATACAAAATTAAAGAAAAAACCTGGCTTAAGTCCCATAGAACAGTTCTATTTTAAGTTTGCTTAAACATAAAAAAAAAATAGAGAAAAAAAGAAATAGGGAAAATCATACATTGACAAAGAATGATGGAAAATAGAATGAAGAAAATAACAGAAAAACATAAATTGATGACACACAAAGTGAATACAGAAAGCACATGAAGAACAAGAAAAAATATTTTTGCTATTTAGGCACCATTTTTAGTGAAGATGGCAGGTTAAATCTGGAACCTGACAATAGAATAAGCAAAGCTGATATTGTGGATAGACAGGTGAATAAATTTATATGGAATAAGACAGAAATTAGCTAAAACACCAAACTAGCAGTGTACAAGACTGTGCTCAAACCAGTTTTAAGTTATGGATCTGAGAATTGGGCAAGAAATAAAGCACTTGATCAAAGACTAGTGACAACAGATACGAGAAAAATTAGGTGAGTGAACTGATGGCATCAATGGCAGAATCGTATTAAAAATGATGATATTAGAAAGGAACTTGGCATTATTAGCATTCAAGAATGTGTCAGCAGAGCTGATCTAAGTGGTATGTCCATTAGTAAAACAGGTGTTTGATATGAAGATGGCAGGAAAGAAACCTAGAGGAAGATCGAGGACTAGGCAGATTCAATCTGAAAAGTGCCTTAATAGCACAAAATGTTAGATATGATAGCATTTGAGTGCTCACAAGTAGCAGATTGATTTGGAGGAAAATTGTTGATAGGAGATTAATAATAATGTAAACTGAATCATGTAGTGTTGTCATAGCAACCTAAACTCTCCTTGTCAGTATATATCAGGAAATTGATGATGATGATAGTTATTAATTATATTTATGATCACTCTGATTATTACATGTGCTCATTCAAGATTATCTGTGTATTAATTATTATATGGTATCCTCTTGGACTCAGAAGACTCATCTTGGAAGACTCATTCACATAGTAGCCATTATTCATACAATACATATCATACCACTCCTTAAACTCATTCATTGATTAAACACTCATAACCATATCTGGCAACCCATTCCACCTATTCACCATCCTCCAAAAAATATCTATTTCTAACACCTTGCTAATCCCACTCTTACACAATTCCCACAGATGACTCCTTGTTTTCTCTCTTTCTGACATGTACTGAAAAGTCAGTACATGGGCACCTCCAGTGAGTCATAAGAACTTATCATGGGAGACCCAAACTATCCCCACAATATCTATCATATCTCTCCTTAAAACCATTAACAAAGCACTCACAACTGAATCAGGCATCCCATTCCATTCATTCACTACTCTCCAAGCAAAAATCTATTATTTACGGCCTTGCTAACCACACTCTTACCCAATTTCCAGGATGACCTCTTATTCTGTTCCCTCTAGCCAAGTGCTGAAACATTTCCCCTGCATCAATCCTATAAAGGCCCTTAAGTAACTTAAATGTTTTGATCATATTCCCCCCCTGTCCCTTTTTTTTTTGTCTATTAACCAACTTTTGCAATCCCCAAATCTTCAGTCTATCCTCGTGGAGCATTCCGTAGACCACTCACTACTGGATCCTCTTCACCACTTCTTCATCCCAAGAAACCCAGCCACCAGACCTCAGATTTGGTATGTCATGGCTTTAGGAAGAGGAATGACAACTCCCTTGTCTCTGTTTGTTAGTGCTCAGGATTATATTGAGGGAAGCTCACAGGATTAGAATAACTAAGTAATCCTGTGAGCTACCCTGGCTCCTTTAGCAATATGTCCTCTAAATTTCAACTCTCTATCTACTACTACCAAATCCCTGGCTTCATCAATTTCATGGAGTACAGTTCCCTCAATACTTGACACTGCTTGTAATCTTTGTATCCCAAAATGCATAACTTTACACTTCTCCACATTAAATCAACATCCATTATGTTTTGCCCATACTGTCAGGCTATTCAAATCATCCTGCAACTTTCTACGTTACCTTGATTAACTGTTACCCTACCCAACTTTGCTTCATCAGCAAACAACTGAATATCACCTTTCAAATTATTTCCTATATCATTTATGTACAAATTAAATAGCAGTGGTCCAGAGCCTTGCAGCATACCACTAGTCACCTGCCTTCTCCTGGATTCTGCTTCTCCATATGCTACTTTTTGGTATATCTCTCCATCAGCCACCCTTTTATCTATATCACCTGTTTCGTATCTATTCCCATTTGTTGCAGTTTGCATAACAGAGTTCCATGTGGTGTCCTGTCAAATGCTTTTGTAAAATTCAGCAGCATCATTGTGTAGCCATTTCCTTTATCCAACTCAGTTGTCACTCTATTATTAAAAGTTAGTAGATTACTATGGCATGATTGACCCTTCGCAGAGCCATGCTGCACCTCATAGAATATCATATTCTCATCCATCCATTCCTGAATTCTCTTTTTGACTGACTTTTCCAGTAGTTTTACCACCACTTCTGAGATACTAATTGGTTTATAATTTGCCACCACAGACATAGATCCTTCTTTATGCAAAGGAATTATTTTGCCCCCTTTCACTCTCTCATCGGACTTTGCCAAAGCTGAGACTTAAATTAAACAGCCTAATCAAAAGCATTGTCTGATCCCCTACACATCTCATAAAATGCAAGCCGATATCCCATCGAATTCCACATCTGTATTTGCATTCATATTCTGCTATATACTAAATACTGCTAATTCTTTCTTTTAAGGTTACACAGTAGTCAGCATTCATAGTGAAGAATTTATGGAGACACAACACACGTATTAGGAAAAGTACATATTGTTATATCCCCGTTTTGTTCCTTTTATCTTTAAACTGGCTTTTACTTTACTTTAACATTAAGTTTTGTATCTCTTATTCTCAGACTTCAGTTGCTGACAAATTTGTATAGATTAAAGACTGCACCAGCCAGCAACTAAATTCTGATACACTATCTAAAATACTTAAAGAAAATTGTAGGGATCAAGATGTATGCAGTCGTGGTCCCTATTCTCATATCACTATTGGTTTCCCCTTTAAATGCATGGTACGAAATTTTCCAAACGGTAATTCAAATCCACAGAAGATATGACAAACTCAATTGATTATGTAAAAAGAAACACATTTATTATTTCACAAAGACAAGTATACATGTTATTTAAATTCTTAACCTTAAAAGAGTCTGGGTTCCCCTTTCTTGATTAAACATATTTAAACTTCTGCACTATGATTTCTTACTGGGCATAAATTCCTCACTTCTGTACATATATCTATCCTCAGACTCTCACAATTAAGTTACCTGATAATATCATACATGAAACATTACATATAAACAGTAGACAATTCAATAAATCTGACATGTAATTTTCTAGGACAACAGTACTTATTTCTACTTAATTCTCTCCCCCAAAATATCTGTTAACATTTAATTACTTTCTGAACATATGACATTACTTTTCTTAAAATCACTTAAACAGTCCGGAGCTTGGCCTCCTGTTCGGCTGGAGCCTAATATGTTTTCTTCTTAACAGTAGACACAAGTGTCCAAATTGCAGACTGTTCTTATGGCACAACACGTAAATAGCGTGTGTTCGTAACCTCTGTTTCTTTACTCCACGGATACTTTAATCCTACATTAATATAAGAAAATCTTCGCTTACCGTTCTTGCTTTGACTAGGTATTCTGATCTGTTCACTGTACCTCCTCTGATGGCGGGCGTTGTTCCCTTGTTCCTTTGTTCTACACGAACCGAAAACACTCATGCACAGATCTGTATGCTGACGTGGATTTCATCAGCGGCTCTTTCTCCTAATGTATTTGAACACAATGTAGTTGCAGCTTTGACCGATGTAACATGCATAGCAAGGGGAAATTCTTGCTACACGTGGCGGCAAGCTCTACATAGCTCTCCTACGGGAAACTTGGTGCCGGCGATACTCGGAGACGAGACACCAGCAATCGGAGATAAGAGATAAGAGAGCGATTCGAACTCCTGCCGAAACTTATATACTCCGGAACAGCTCCTTCACTCGGCGGTGTCGTCATGCACACGGCGGCAGCCGATTGGACGCCGTGGCTACGAACTGTCTTTACATGCCTTAAACTTGTACTTAGCTTATACATATTTATCAGTTAATACTACATGACTTTCTACTTTAATTCATTCACAATTACTATCTTAATAAACTTATGGGCTAACTTAACAATGTTTGGAATTTACACATCTTGTTATTTACATTTTCTTGGGACATTATTCGGTGCATTTCCCATCAGGAGGCATAAGCATGTCCTTATCCCTTCCTTCTGAGGTAACGTAACGTTGGGTGGGAAAAAGGGATGACTCATCACTTTTTCCGACACAACAATATGTATAAGATACAAGCTACATGACACTACACTATACAAAGTAAGATGAATCTAAATGGTTATTGATCATTTAACCTAGCCTGACTTCTTGTGGAAAAAAAAAATAATAATATAAAAATAAATAAATTAATTAATTAAATTAAAATATAAAAAAATTTTAAGGAATTACAATAAAAATAACATATTATTATTATTATTATTATTATTATTACGGGTATCTCCATGGAGTCAGTAGACTCATCGCGGGAGACCCAAACTAGCAAAACAATATCTGTCATATCTCTTCTTGAATTCATTTACAGACAAAGAGCTCACAACTAAGTCAGGCAATGAATTCCACTCATTCACCACCCTCCAGGCAAAAAACCTTGTTCTGACACCTTTGTTAACCACACTCTTCTTTAATTTCCAGAGATGACCTCTTGTTCTTCCATCACTATCACACAGCTGAAACATTTCCCCTGCATCAATCCTATAAAAACCTTTTAGTAATTTGAATGTTTCTATCATATCCCCTCTTCTTCGCCTATCAACCAATCTCTGCAATCCACAAGCTCTCAATCTATCAATGTAGGGAGCATTTTTTATATCACTCACCAACTTGGTCACTCTTCTCTGAACCCTCTCCACAGCCTCCTCATCTCCAAGGAATCCAGGTGACCAGACCTGAGCACAGTAATCCAAATGTGGAAGTATCAATGCTTTATAAAGGGGAATAATAACCTCTTTATCTCTGGATGTCAGTGTGTTCCTCAACAACCAAGTAATCCTATGTGCAATCTTGGACACCCTAGCAATGTGTCCTCTGAACTTCATCTCCCTATCTACCAATACCCCTAAGTCCCTAGCCTCATCAATCTCTTGGAGTACCTTTCCATCGATGTAGTACACAGCTGGTAATCTTTTAATCCCAAAATGCATGACTTTACACTTTTCTTGAATTCATTTACAGACAAAGAGCTCACAACTAAGTCAGGCAATGAATTCCACTCATTCACCACCCTCCAGGCAAAAAACCTTGTTCTGACACCTTTGTTAACCACACTCTTCTTTAATTTCCAGAGATGACCTCTTGTTCTTCCATCACTATCACACAGCTGAAACATTTCCCCTGCATCAATCCTATAAAAACCTTTTAGTAATTTGAATGTTTCTATCATATCCCCTCTTCTTCGCCTATCAACCAATCTCTGCAATCCACAAGCTCTCAATCTATCAATGTAGGGAGCATTTTTTATATCACTCACCAACTTGGTCACTCTTCTCTGAACCCTCTCCACAGCCTCCTCATCTCCAAGGAATCCAGGTGACCAGACCTGAGCACAGTAATCCAAATGTGGAAGTATCAATGCTTTATAAAGGGGAATAATAACCTCTTTATCTCTGGATGTCAGTGTGTTCCTCAACAACCAAGTAATCCTATGTGCAATCTTGGACACCCTAGCAATGTGTCCTCTGAACTTCATCTCCCTATCTACCAATACCCCTAAGTCCCTAGCCTCATCAATCTCTTGGAGTACCTTTCCATCGATGTAGTACACAGCTGGTAATCTTTTAATCCCAAAATGCATGACTTTACACTTTTCCACATTGAACTGACATCCATTTCCTTTTGCCCAATTTACCAGCTTATTTAAATCCTCCTGCAAACTTTCAACATCAGCTTGATTTTTTATTGCACTACACAACTTTGCATCATCAGCAAACAACTGAATATCTCCCTTTAAGCCGTTTCCTATATCATTTATAAACAAATTAAACAACATTGGCCCAAGCACAGAGCCCTGAGGCACACCACTGGTCACCTGCCTCATTCTGGACTCGGCTCCTCCATACACCACCTTATGGTATCTCTCCCTGAGCCATTCTCCTATCCATATCACCAATTTAATATCCATTCCCATCTGCTCCAATTTGCGTAACAGTGTTCTATGGGGTATCCTGTCAAAAGCCTTAGCAAAATCCAGAAGTACCACTGTGTAGCCAGTTCCTTTGTCCAACTCAGATGTTATTCTATTATGAATAGTTAATAGATTGCTAAGGCAGGATCTACCTTTAACAAAACCATGTTGGCCTCTATAGAGTATCATATCCTGATCCACCCATTCTTGAATTTTGTCTTTAACCAACTTTTCCAATACTTTTACCACTACTCCTGAGATGGTGATTGGTCTGTAATTCAATACTGCAGTTTTAGAGCCACCCTTATGCAAAGGAACCACTTTGCCTAACTTCCACTCCCTAGGGACCATACCAGAGTTCAAACTTAAGTTAAATATCCAGGTGAGAGGGGTTGACAATTCATTTGCACATTCACGCAACACCCGAGCTGATATTCCATCTAAGCCTACCGCAGTGTTTGCATTTAAGTTTTGCAATATATTTAATACCTCTGATTCTTTAGCTTCAATTCTCACATTAGGTATTGCTGTAGGTATAGAGATATCCTCACTTGGGTGATAGACTTTTGAAAAGTGATCACTCAGTAACTCGACTATTACATCTGATTTTGTCACCTCAATACCATCAGCACCCACTAAGGTTATCCTTCCGAAGTCATTCTTCCTCTTACTTGCCACATAGCGGAAGAACTCTTTGGGATTACCCTTGATCTCTTTGGCTAAGGTCTTCTCATAATCTGATTTAGCTTTTCTTACTATGCTGGTAACCTTCCTAGCTTGAGCCTTGTACTGCTCATGGGTGTCCTGATCGCCTTTCTCCTTGTAAATTCTCCATAACATTTTCTTTTTTTGCAGTTCAAGCTTAATACTACTGCTCATCCATCTAATGCCTGCCTTGTTTGACCTCCTAACCATGGGGACACAATCTGATATTGCTTTCCTCAGATACCCGCTGATTTTATCCCAAGCACTGCTAACATCTTTCCCTTGCAATATGTTCTGCCATGGGATGGCTGCAAGCTCACTCCGAAGCTTGTTATAATTGCCTGACCTGTAGTTCCGTACATACCCCTTCTTAATAGAAAAATCCACAGATTTTGCAACCTCCCAAGTCAATACCACATGATCGCTTTCACCAACTGGAGGTAACGAGGACACCTTACTTATGCATATAACCTCTGAACCAATAACCAGGTCCAACACTCTCACGCCACGTGTCCCTTCAGTTACGTGCTGTTTCAAGTAATTATCTCGTAGAAGATGTATGAATTCCATTTCCTTTTTGCTACGTGATATTTCCTCCTTCCAATTGATATCACCGTAATTAAAATCCCCCATAATAATCACCAAGCCTTCACTCATTGCACTAAGTTGCTGATGCATGAATTCAATATCTCCCCCCCGTACTCCCTGGCCTATAGCAGCATCCAACTGTATATTTGGTTGTGTTGGTCACTATTTCGCACCAGACTGCCTCAAAAGTACTCTCATTCACATGTCTATCATCATGATATACTACTTTCTTTGGCTGCAACACATCAGCTATCATCAACAGTACTCCTCCTCCTGTTCTATCTTCTCTATCCTCCCTGAAAATACTGTACCCATCACATTCAATTCCAGTGACCACATCTTCTGCTGACAGCCAAGTTTCACTAATGCCTACAACTTTTGGTGAGATTTCACTGACTAATGCCAAAAATTCTTCTCTCTTATTTCGAATGCATCTAGCATTGGTATACAAAAATTGCAGATTCCCTCTAGATCTTGTACCGGCTTTAGAACTGATATATAAGTCACTAACTACCGTAGTCCTATGCCGATTTTTATCCCCTCTCTTCTGCAATTTATTCAGCCTATAAGGATCAATAAATACACAATCAGTGCTAAAGTTTCTCTCTCTTACACTCAACCTTTTCAATATTAGTTTCCCTGCCCAATAACTTCAACCTGTTCAGAAAACAATAACTTCTTCAATCGCTTATGTCCTTCCATGTTAAGATGCAGTCCATCTCTAGCATACAACTGCCTTTTTCCTTCAAACACACTCCAAACATCAACAAACTCCAGACCTCTTTTTCTGCACATTCTTGCAATCATATCATTCATTATCATTGCTCGTCTACTTAACTCGTAATTGTCAAAACGAGGCAGCACACACACTATTCTCCCATTGACACTTTTCCTCTTCACAATATCTAATAATGTTCTTAAATCTTTTCCTACCCGATTTATACTACCTCTCAGGTCATTCGTACCCACCATAACTATCATCTTGTCTGCTTCATGCCCTCTCTTTATTGCTAAGGCCACTCTTTCTATTGTCCCATCAGCCAAGCACTCCTCATGCATACCAGTCTCCATACCCTTAATCATAGAATCACCATATATTTTACCACTCTTAACTTCATTCAAGTCCACACTCATGGACTCATTCTCTACACTATTCAGCATGACTCTCCCAGCTTCATTACTCAACTCTCTATTACTTACCCCCCCACTCTCACTACATCTCATTTCTTCTAGGCCACTTGTGGTTTTATTATGTTGACTCCCAATCACTCCCATACTATTTATTACTGAATCATTCACCAAAGACTCACCCATATGTAATCCTGTTCTAGTTACTTCAGCTAAAGTAATCTCTATAGTCCTAATTTCTCTGTTTAACACATTAAACTCAGCTTTAACTTCCAGTATCTCCTTACCGATCACTTCCACTTCCTCATGAAGAAGATGAAGGTCATTTTTCATTTTCATAAACTCCCGCCGAAGTTCTTCCGCTACGGTCCCGATGTCAGCTTCCATTCCTAAATGCTCCAGCCTATCCCGACACTTCTCACATATGTCGACATTTTCGTTCTTCTCATTTTGCCAGACCGACCACAGATCCTTCACATTTTTCGGTGCATACATATAGCAGTTTCCGCAACGCATCCACTGCGAAAAATCTAACGCTGAGCCAGCCTTTCGTGTAGTAGTAGAAGTCCTGCGCGCCGCTGACGTACGTTTCTTGTTGGACGCCATCTTTACACGTTGATATAGTGAAACAAACGGCAGTGAAAACACAATATATACAACACAGTTCTAAACAATAATACCACTGAAGGACACTTGTTTCTAACCGATGCACAATTGCAGCACAATTTGTGACAAAAAGCCACACTATATTTAACTTTAAAAACACGTTTTCTAGACTAGCTAAACTCGACCGCCACATTTACCAAGGACACTAGCGAAACTACATTAAACATTTTTAAAGTCCTCTCATATTGAGATTTTCTTCTGTTCTGAACTACAACCCTACAAACTGCATCAAAAAGAAAACAACAGAATTAATCAAATTGGTGATCACATTGCCAGAAGAAACAACCAAAAAACTAATACCGCATTATGCCCAAGCTCCCAAAATTTATGGCCTGCCAAAAATACACAAAACAAACACACCACTACAACCAATGGTAGAAAGAATCAGCGGTCCTAATTATCACTTAGCCAAGAAATTAGCTGCCACACTCAAGGAGCTGGCAGGTCACTCCCCCTCCAACATAAAAAATATACAACACTTAATAGACAAAATTAGAAACATCACACTCAGAGAAGAAGATTAATTAGTCAGCTTTGACATAACTGCCCTTATCATTTCAATGATACTATTCTTCTCTTACAGAACATATTTTCGCCTGACATCATGGCCCCTATTTTACCTATAATTTATCTATAATTTTTACCTACATGGGCTCACTACTCTCCCACCATCAATAGCTAACTTTTACGTGGAAGACTTCGAACAACGAGCTCTAGAGTCATCCAGCCTAAAGACCAAAGTCTGTCTCAAATATGTTGATGATATTTTTGCCATTTGACCCCACAGTCGCAAAACATTAAATACATTTCTAAGCCACCTGAACAAACAACACAAACATATCCAGTTCACCATCGAAATTGAAAATGACAACTCTCTTCCTTTTCTAGACACACTAGTCATATGTCTTCCTTTAAGCTGTCTCTCCTTCACATTCTACCACAAACTTACACATATCAGCCAATACATACATAAAAATTCATACCACCATCCAACACAAAAACTAAGCACCCTGAAACACAGAGCCATAACAATTCGCTCCACTGAACAAGCTCTGGACCAAGAATTTGAAATCATTAACTAAACATTTGCTAAAAAATGGCTACAATAAAAAAAAAACAGTTCACAAGATCCTCCATACAAATGCCACTAAAAACAAAAAAGATTATAAGAATTCCATAGACATATCCTACATAGGGGCATTTCAGAAAAAATAGATAGAACACTGCTTAAATACAACATTAAGACTACCTTCAAACCCCCGACAAAATTAAGAAATTTACTTAGCTCTTCCAAAGACCTTCTTTCATACCTGGTCCACCCAGGAGTTTACAAAATTCAATGTACCTGTAACCTATGTAACCTACCTCACATAGGAGGAAACAGGATGCATCATTCCAATCAGAAAAGATGAACACAAATGACACATTAAATACCTTCACTATGTTAAAATAAGCCTATCAGACCACGCACTCCAAACATGCCACAGAATTGACTGGAAAGGCACCAAGTTCCTACACCACACCACACCAAAACCCAGTTTGAAAGAAAATTCAAAGAAGCTTGTAAAATGCTGAAACATTATCCAAACCTGAACAAAAACGATGGATTAATCATTCCAAGAATGTAGAGGACCCATCTGCAACCCTTATAACAGCCAGAACAAGCCCAGAAGAAGAGGACTTTAGAAATGTTTAATTTAATGTAGTTCTGTTTTTAATTTATTTGTATATTAATTTAATTTTATTTATTTATGTATTTTTATTTTATTTTATTTATTTATTTATTTTTAGTTTAGTTTATTTATTTAATTTTTTTTCCACAAGAGGTCAGGCTAGGTTAAAAGATTAACAAGCACCTAGATTTTTACCTTTGCATAGTGCAGTGTCATGTAGCTTGGATCTTATACATATGTATTTTTCCTGATGATGACCTCAATACAGAGGTCAAAACGTTGAATGTTACTTTCCTAATGTTAAGTAAAGTAATTATTCTAACGTGTGTTGTCTCCATAAATTCTTCACTGTGAAATTAAGTACTGCTAATTCTTCGACCTTTGCTCTCACATTAGTCCCTGTCACCTCTTTCATAATAATATTTTCACTTTGATGATATATTATACTTTTGCAAAATGATGACTCAGTAGCTGAACAATTTCATCTGCCTCCATTACCTCTCTACCATCTGTACTAATTAAAGTTATCCTTCCATAGTCATTCTTCTTTCTGTTTTCACATAATGAAAAATCTCTTTGGGATTTCCTTTTATCTGTTTGACTAATCTCTTTTCATAATCTGATTTTGCCTTGCTTACCATGCTGATCACCTTTCTTGCCTGATCCTTATACTATTCATGAGTTAGCTGGTCACTTTTTTTCTTATATACCCTCCACAACATTTTCTTTGTTCCCAGCTCATGCTTAATGATACTGCTCATCCATCTTACTTCAACCTGATTTACCCCTCCTGATCTTGAGTATACG
This sequence comes from Typopeltis vanoorti, assembly GCF_054136105.1. Taxonomy (NCBI): domain Eukaryota; kingdom Metazoa; phylum Arthropoda; class Arachnida; order Uropygi; family Thelyphonidae; genus Typopeltis; species Typopeltis vanoorti. The sequence goes on along the minus strand of NC_143564.1, from coordinate 77,919,577 downwards.
GTGTGATACTGCTTCCTCCGGATATCCCTTGACTATCCCCCATACACTGTGAACATCCTCCTTCATTTGCAGATCTTTGTGTCATAGTACTGCTTCGAGCTGCCTCTTAAATGTATCATAATCACTGATAACACTTGTAGTACCGTCAGCATCCCTTCTTAACTGGAATTTTCATGCTTTGTTACCACCCAAGTCAAAACCACAAGATCACTTTCTACAGTCAGAAGCAATATAGCACCTTAGTTATGGACATGTCTTCTGATCCTATAATATAACAAGGCCTAACACTCCTTACCTTGAGACTCCTCCATCACATTCTGCTTTGAGTAATTATTTCTCAGTAAGTGTATAAATTTAATTTCCTTCCTGCTGTGTGAACTTCCTCCTTCCAATCTGTCTCTGAAGTTGAAGTCCCCATAATAATTACTTGACTTGCACTCATTGTACCAAACTACTGATGGATGTCTTCTACATCATTCCTGGCACTCCCTGGCCTATAGCAGCAACCAATTTTATATTTTGTCATATTGGCCTCAATCTCATACCAGATTGACTCAAAAGAACTGCCATCTGCCTGACTGACTCCTCCTGCTACTACTACTCCTATCATCAGTAGTATCCCACCCTTGTCCTGTCTACTCTGTCATCCCTGAAAATACTAAATCCATCACCTTCTATCCCTGTAACTACATCTACTGTTAGCCAAGTCTCACTAATGCCTATAACATTTGGTGAGGTTGCACTAACCAATGCCAGAAACTCCTCCCTCTTGTTCCTGATACTTCTGGCATTAGTATATAGAAACTGCAGCATCCCTTTAGATCCCTAATCATCGTTACTTCCTGAATTGACTACTCTGTTCAATATTTTTGCTTGAGTGAATAGATTATTCTGCATTTGTTGGTCATTCTCACACTTATTTGCCTCATGGATGCTCTCACACACTCACACTCATCTGCATCCAAATTAATTTCTTTAGTTTTCCTGGCTTTGTGCTTCCACAGTCTCAGTGAACAAAGCTCCCTAACTCCGAATCCATTGAGATGCAGTTCATGAGCATTGTACAAATCTTTACATCCATCAAAGTCCCTCATAGATCCACAAGCTTTACATCATTCCTTCTGCACAACATGCATATTGATTCATTAGCTATCATCACCCTCTTCAGTTCTCCTCTATCATAGAGTGGCAGTAGCTTTACAAACTTCATCCTATTGCTCTTCTTTTTTGCTTCTTCAAATAACTCTTTCACATCTTCCTTCATGCAACACCTCTCACATCCTTTAAAACTCCTTTAATAACTTATATGCGTCTATCATGTATGCTATGTTTTTTTTTTGCCGATGAGCCAGTTTTGGAAACCTACAGATCTTCAATGTATTCTAATAGGGAGTGTTCCATAGACCTACTACAATCTTTGTCACTTGTCTCTGGATCCTCTCCACCACTTCTTCATTCCCATGGAATCCAGTTGACAGATCTGTGCACAGTAGTCCTGATGTGGCCTTATTAAAGCCTTATAAAGAGGAACAATAACTTTTCTATCCCTGCTGGTTAGTGTGTTCCTCAACAAATGTAATCTGATGTGCTGTTTTGGCTACCATTGCAGTATGAGCTCCCTGTCCACAATCACCCTGAAGTCATTGTGGACAGGGATTAGTTTCCTTCAGTTCACTTCTATCAATATAGTATACAGCTTGTGATGTCTTCTTTCCAAATCCCCTTACACTTGGTTATGTTAAACTGGCAGCCATTTACTTTTGCCCATATTGCCTCTCAATTTATATCCTGTAGGATCTCTCTGTCACCTTCATTTACTATTGCTCTTCCCAGGTTTGCATCTTTAACAAACAACCAAACATTTCCCATCAATCATGATACATTCCCATGAATTTTCTAACCTGACTTGATAATGATATCCAATACCCATCATAATTCTACTTAAACTCATTCACTAACAAACAATCGCTTATGATAATTGGATTTGCCAGTAGAGGATGAACAGTTTAGTTCAGTCTCCTATGACATACAGTCTGAGGGAAAAAAAGATAAGTATTTATTAGCAATATAATTATAATTTTAGTCTAGTTTGGAATGAGTTGTGAATGAATGTGGCATGTTTGCATTTGGAAACTATTCAGTTTCAAGCACTTTTTCAGAATAACAGTTAATGGAGGCAGAAATAGCTGTAAGAACTAGGTCAACAGATGCATGGTGCAAAAATTGAGTATGCTTAATGGATTTTACCAAGATAGTTCATTTTTGGGAGTGTAATATGTACACATGGGCAAATATAGCAGATGTGTTTGTTGAAAGATTAAACAAGAGAAGTGAGAGAGTGAGGTTCTGCAAAAAGTGTGATATGTTAATGGATTACAGTGATTTGAATGAAAATCAGGAACTGGAAGTGAAGAATACCAGATGAAATGATGGAAGATTGAACATGAGAATATGAATTCAGAGAATGTGATTGTGAATATGGAAATTATTAAAAAAAGAGGAAACCAGATATAATTATAAAAGCAGAAGTGTGCCTGACCGACAAAACAACAGCTGACATGTCTGTAGGAATAGAAAAAAGTCTGCTGATGAAGCAACAGCAGACATGATCGTTGAAATGTAAGAATTGAAGAATGAAATGATTAAGATGTGAGATGAGGCATGTACAAAATGAAATTACACATATGGTGAATACAAACAAAAGAGTGTGAAAGAATAAAATGAAAGATAGTGGAGAGAAAGAAGTAGTGAATGACTCAATCATAATGATGAAGATTCCATCATAAAAAGTTGTGATGAATAAGAGGGTGCACATATGTTTTTCAGGAGGGAAAATGAACAGGGTTATTGAGGCACTGGATATGAGAAGTAAGTGTGCAAGCAAATTAGTGGTTATGGTTGGAACAAATGTTTTGGTTGGGCACAGGAAAAATGTGAGAATGGATATCAGGAGATTATTGAGGAGAGTTAGCATTGCGGTAGAAAGGGAAGTTTGTCTGTTGCCTAGGTATAACAATGATGTGTTGCAGTGGAGAGCAAAGATCTTGATGGAATATTAGCAGAAATGTGTAAAGAGAAAGGAGTGCAGTTTATGAATGTGTGGGATGAGTTTGAGGTATGAATGGAATTGTATAAAACAATGATGGACTACATCTGAATGGTTTTGGAGTGAGTCATTTGGAAAGGTTGCTGCTAGAAGGAAGTGTAATGAGTGATGCAAACAAGGTATCAATGAAAGTCAAAGAGTGGACTAGGTAAGACTGACTTAGTTGTGAATGGAGAAGAAAATGTGAGAACAGGAATGCAATTTAGACAGGGAGATACAGTGTAAAGAGAGTGGATTCTGAAAGCAGTATAAATACATGTATGTGGATGGTCAGCATAGGAATGGAACTGCCTGGAATAAATGGAGGGATATATGGGGCAGAAGGTGAGTGGACAAGAAATTGTTATGCTTATTTACGAATGCTAGGAGTATCAGAAATAAGGGAGATGAAATTGTTGCATTGATTCAGTTTATGTGCCTGAAAATAGTTGGAATAAATGAAACATGGTTGGATGAGAATGACATCTTGATGGGAATAGAAATGGAGGGATATGATGTTTTTCATGAAGATAGGAAAGGCAAGAAGGGAAAGGGAGTGCTGCTCATGATTGCAGGGGAATTATGTGTACAGAATGTTCAGATACAAGGGGAAAAAAAGTGGCAGTATGGTGTGAAGTGGGGGTTGATAGAATGAGATATTTCCATGGGGTGTTACAGGGGCAAATGCTGATCTTGAAATTTAAGCTTGCTCTTGTTATCATTGTGGTAATTTAATTACCACAATTATCAGGGAGTGAGAGGTGTGATTGAAGTCTGATTAACAGAATAATGAATTACTGACCATTAAAACTATATATTTAGAAATTTATGTACATTTAATCATACAAATACAACATTTATTTTACAAATGATATTCTATCTTTTTCAATTTAGCTACTTGAATACAAATTCTACCCTACGGTTCTTTATGAACTGGTCAATAACATCGTCATAAAAAGTTGGTTGTAACTTAATTTTCCCAAGCAACACACACACTTGTAAAGGCTGGCTGAAGCTCACTGGCTTACATTGACTACGTATGGTCCGTGTTTAAGCAGCAGAATGAGACGACGTGAAATGGCTATGCACGCTCATCAAATCACAATACTGCTGCGAAGACCTGGAAGCTCCTACAACCGAGCAAGCCAAAGTAGCTTTGGCTAGACGAACAAGCATTGGCTTTCGATACACAACGCAAAGCTCAATTATTGCGACGCAAGCTTAAGACGTCTTCTGTCTATAAAAATAAAAGCCTAAATGGAATGCTTATAAATGCATGCATTTATTGACAAATAAATATTACTTCTTTTTCAAGTAATGAGTTTGCGCAGCAAGCATGGAGAATTTGCACCTGGGGTGTTACCAGGCCAGGGAATGTGGAAGGTGGAATCAAAGAAACATAGGCATCTTGGCTTAGTGAACAAGTGAAGGGTGATCATTATGGGTGATTTCAGTTATGATTGATTGGAATGAAGAGATAGCATCAGGGAATATGGAGAATGAATCTCTCAAGTTCTTAAGGGACAACAGTCTTAGGCAATATGTAACAGAGTGCACATGAGGGTTAGAAGTCTTAGATCTGGTTATATCATCAGAGGATGTGATTGTGAATAGAGTATCTAATCTTCCCTCCAGTAGGTGAGAGTGACCATGAAATGATCACCTATGTTGCTGCCAATCATACAAGAACATCTGTAAAGAAGGGATATAGGTGGAACTACAAGGCTGGTGATTAGGTATCCGGAGAGTTCATCGAAAAAGCAATTCATCGAAAGACAATTCCCCGAAAAAGCAATTCACCAATGAGCAGTTAATCAAAAAGACAATTCATCGAAATGCAATTGATCGAAAACCAACAATTCATCGAAAATACAGTTCACCGAAAAATGAATTATAAAGCGTGTGGGGCGAAGATGTGTGTGCAATTTTTTTTTTTGGTTTGTTTTGGATTATTTTGAGAGGTATATATCTTTTTATTATCCTACTATTTATCCTACTTCGTACGGAAAGCGATTTTTTGGCAGGGCATACTGGTTGCAGTGAATGATATCCACTGAGGTGGGTATAGTTGAGATGTTAAAAGAATATTTCATAAAGGGATTTCATCCTCGTGAAATTTTTAGCTCATATTCTAACCGTTGATGAAACATGGCTTCGTCACTATGACCCAGAGAACAAACAACAGTCAGTGGAGTGGAGACACAAAGGTTCTCCATGGCCAAAGAAGTTTCGAACCAAACAGTCAGCAGGGAAAGTTCTTGCCATTGTCTTTTAGGATATGGATGGTGTAATCCTTACCTTACCTCAAGAAAGGTGAAACTGTTACAGCAGCTCTGAAGGAATTGAAGGAGGTATTGAAGGAAAATCGGTTCGAGAAACTAAGCAGAGGCGTATTGCTTTTGCAGGACAATGCACCTGCTTATGAAATCCAACAGACAATATACAACTTGAGATTACAATATCTACCTCAAACACCATATTCACCAGGACTGGCTGCAGGGCCTGCCCTAGAAATTTTGTCACCACATGCAGTAGCATATTTTTCCACCCCTTCCCCTTAAAAAAACTCTTTTACTTAATTATTTATACACAAATATAAATATACGCAAAAGAAGAAATCAAATCGGGACTGCGGGGTGACGACAAGCAGTAGGATACGCGCAGTCGCCATAATGTGGAGTTGCTCCATCATGTTGGAAAATAAGGTCCTACACATTCTCAATCTGGGGAAACACAAATTTCTCTAGAATATTTAGGTATGCCACTCTCGTAATCGACTCCTCGTGGAAAAAAAATGGCTCAACAATGCGATCATGCATGATCGCATTGTTGAGCCATATTTTCGAACCAACTCGAAAATTCCAAAACAGAAAAATCAACTTTAAGAAACATCTCATCTCTGGAAAATGGAAGACTACAAAAAAACTCGGCGTGAATGTATAAAAAAAAGTCCTCCATCCTAAACTTATTTTCTACAAAACTGCAGAAACCGAGAAGAGAAAAATTCTACAGCTCATTTAATGAAACTGCTGAAAAGGACTTCAGCATCCTACGTTTATCAAGGATGTCAAGCACCTTTATCAGGGCGTTTAACCTGAAGGTGAGTTATCCTGTCTCATACGAGGATGGAAGGCTTTCCCTCTCTCAAACTTGGTTTTTTTTTTCTTGCCGAAAAACAAGTGAACCGAATTGGAAAAATACGCAGAGATTTAAGGCCAGTTGCTTCTTCCTTAATTCAAAACAACTCAACCCAATTCCAATTTCCTTTAGCACTGTGTTTTCTAACTGTGATCTGTGACCACTGGCATCCTTCAAAAGTCGAATAAGACTTCCAACCACTGCTGATCTAAATATAACACCAGATGAGTATGCTTCTAAAAGGTTTGCAGGTTTGTTTTTTAAAACTCTTTATTCATCATTCCTTATTTTATTATTTTCCTTTCCTAGAGAATATTTTAACCTTTTATTTATTTTTTAACAATCTGCACCGATCACCTCCTCAAAACCCAGAAATATACCTACACATATACTCATCAGTATTCTTAGCCTAATCCTTCCCCTTATTAACTGCAATTACTTGCTTTCGAGGTTATTCGGGACATAAGTGCATGTGGCACTCCTGTCGTTGAGGAATAACAGAAACAGGAGTAAATAAGTGAAACGTGATTGAAAAATCTTCAAGAATGAATTTTTTTCAAGTTTTCCAATATATTTACTCTGAATTCCTGTATATTTTATTATTATATTGTGAAAAATATTTACATCAAAGAATCAATTTATTATTAGTAGTAGTTGTAATATTAATGATTAATACTATTTTCCCTCATCCTCCTCAATATAATGATTGTTGGTATAGCAATGCTGCTTTACTAAGGAATAATTACAGAACAATATCGATTCTTATTGTTTTTCTTGTCCGATTTGCCTATTTCCAGGAGGAAAAGCCTAGTCATCTCAGTATTAGGCCTATTAACTTACATTCAGTAAATTTATTTATTTATTACATTTATTAATGAAAAAAATTTATTTAGATTCCGTATTTGAAACTTTTACAAAAAAATGTCGAACCCTTCCAGTTTTCAGTTCAGCTATATTCGGGGCTACAAGGAATAGTGTCGAAATTATGTATACAATAACTCGCAGACTTAGCAGAAGTTTTCAGAACAAGAAACTGAATGCACGGTTCAGTTTTAGTTCGTAATGGATCACTTGTATCATGACATTTCTGTAAAGAAGTTCCTAAGTGATATTAGCAATTTCGCTCTGGCTGGATGAAATTTAATGAAATTTTTAATTTCAATCGACTAGACTTATTGTGACATAATTTGGTAGAACGAATTTCTTAGCCTATTCCTCCCCTTATTAACTGCAATTACATGTTTTCGAGGTTATTCGGGAGATAAGTGCATGTGGTACTCCTGTCTTCTCTACAGATAAATCACTAACTGTACAATAAAGCAGGATGTACACTTACATTAAATGCTCTAAAATGCAAGAAAATAATTATTATGTTTCAATGACCACTTAAATATGTTGTCTGTACCATGAGTAACGTTCCGCATTGTTACTGAAGATTTTTAAACAATACTTTGCAAGAAAATTGACTTTTCGATGAATTGCATTTTCGACGAATTGTCGTTCGATGAATTGTCATTCGATGAATTGCCTTTTCGACGAATTGCCATTCGTTCAATTGTCGTTCGGCGAATTGCTGTTCGATTAACTGTTTTTCGATGAATTTGCCTGTAACCGGTGATTATGAAAAGCTTAGGAGACAACTAGGAGCTATAGCTTGGAAAGAGGAGTTAAGTGAGAAGGAAACAGATACTGCATGGGCAATGATCTAGAGCTATTTAATAGCAGCAATGTCGAGTATTCCAAAGGTGAAAAGGCTAAATAAGGTAGGAGTAAAATGGATGAATTAAGAGATTAAGCATGAAATATTGAAGAAGGCACTGTAAAGACAACACAAGATGAATGTCGGTAATGATCAGTTGCATAAAGAGTATAAAGAGCAGGTGAGGAAGGTGACTCCCTTGATAAAGGCAGCAAAAGTGCAGTATGAGAAGAAATGAGCTAAACAAACTAAGAAAAATTCTAGTGAGTTCTTCAACATGTGGGATGTAGAAGGAAAAATGACTATGGGAGGATGATCCAGGTTAATGACACTTGCAGAATAGTAATCAATTTAGAGGATATAGTTGAAGTATTCAATGATCAGTTTATCAGTGTATTTCATCTTAGTGAAGGCAACATCACTAGGATGAAATACATTGATCCTAGTGAAGGCAACATCACTAAGATGAAATACATTGATCCTAGTGAAGGCAACATCACGAGAAGCTGGAGCGTAGAGGGTATGGTGGAGGAGGGATTAACATGAATGAGCAGGAAGTACAATATATGAGAAATTAAGTAAACATGATGTTAATAAGGCAATAGGATTTGACAGTATATCTCAATGTGTCTTGAAGGAATGCTCTATGGCAGTGGTTCTCAAACTTTTTACCTCTGATCCCCACCTGACAAAAGAGAAAACACTGTCAGCCCCCCCCCCACCGGTTTTATTTATCAAAATAAAAGTCATACTAAATTTGATGTTTTATTCAGTTTATTTTGTGTTTTCTACATGCTATTTAACAGTTTTTGACATAAAATAATTAAAGTATCACAATATTAGGCCTACAATAAAAATTAGTTTTAACACTTGCAATTAACCAAAATATGTATTGAAATGAAACAATATTTAACTAACAAGTATTTAATTTTTCTCTGTAAAAATAATCAAATATTTAAATGTCAAAGTCTAATGTGATGGATGGGCCTGCTTTTGAGAACGAAGTTTATCAAAACATGGTGTAATATCAGAAATTGCCACTCTATGTTCTTTAGCAATATTTAGTCTTGAACGATACTTTGACTTCATAGCTGCCAAAGCAGAAAAGCCTTTCTCGCATAAATAAGTTGTTGCTTAAGGAATAAGGATCTTCAATGCTTTTTGGCTCAAAGTTGGAAATTCCTTGCCAATATATATATCCAGAAATCTGACAAAGACAATTCCTTAAATTTACTTTTCAGTGAAGTATCACTAGTGAGATCGATGAGTTGTTCTTGCTCATTTATGTTCAGAAATGATGGCCTAGGTGCATTTTCGAATGGGTTTTTAATCTAATAAAATTCAGGAAACGTTTCATGATCAATTGTTCATAATCAAGTCAAATTTAAGAGGTAAACAAATCAGCACAATTGCACGGAAACTTTGAATGCATAAGAACACAATCTCAAACAGGTATAACCGCTAATCACCATTGACTCTGGCGCAAACTGCCCCCTCCTGGCCCAACAAGCACCAGTGATATGTCATTAAGTCGCTGCTTTCAGCTGTGCGTGTATAGTGCTGCCTGGAAGAGGATGCCGCCGCTGCCGAACTATCAACACTACCTCTGGCACACACGTTTTATAAGTGCGAGTGAAGAAAATAATTATTAGTTATTTTGAAATTCATGATAATTAAAACCTGTTTCATCAAAAGTTTTTCGCTCTGTATTTTTATTTGTTGTTATTTTTAAAACTGATTTAGGACAGTTTTAATTTTTATCTGTAGGAAAGTATGCCACGCCCCCCCTTTCAAGCTATTCGTGCCCCCCCCCCGTGGGGAATGACCCCCCAGGGGGGAACGAATAGCTTGAAAGGAGGGATGAGAACCACTGCTCTATGGAATTAATGGCATACCTATTTAACATAAGTCTTGCAACAAGGAGAGTCCCAAAGGAATGGAAGGTAGTAAAAATTGTTCCACTTCACACGGGGGGGGGGGGTTAAGACTGACGCTACAAATTATAAGCCAATCTGTGTGTCTGAGGTTGTTGTTAGAGAAGTTGGTAAGGACTAGGATTCAGAAGTAGGTTGATAATAGCAGTATTCTTTATGATGATTAGCATGAGTTTTTAGGACAGATCATGTTTTTGGCAATCTTCTTATGTATTACAGTAAGATGACAGATTCACTCAATAAAGTAGATTCATATATGGTGGTATACTTGGATTTTTCAAAGGCCTTTGACAGACTGTCACATGACAAGCTAGTAGCTAAATTGAAACGGATGGGATGACAGAACAGTAAGTTGGATGGCTGATTGGCTGTTGGACAGGTATCAGCAAGTTGTGTATGGAGGAGTGGTATCCTAAAAGAGTAAGATCACTAGTGGAGTGCCACAGGGATCTATTTTGGGACCATTATTGTTTAACTTGTACATTAATGGCATGGCTTAACTGTAGATGTGCAGCTGTTTGCCAATGTGCAAAGTTGGGAAGGACTTCTTTAGAAGTAGCCCTTCCTAAATGTTGTGGCCTTGCAGGAGGATCTGGATAGACTATGTAAGTGGGCAGATGAGTAGAGCTATCAATTTAATGTTGCAAAGTGCAAGGTCTTTAAATTTGATAAGCATGGTTGGGATGCAAAGTATACAATTAATGCAGAAATTTTATAGGAGGTGGAGGAGATGACAAATCTGGGAGTGACAGTAGACAGAGACTTGAAGTTTAGTAGTCAAATTGCTGAAATTCTAAGAACATCTCAATAGATTATGGCAATAATGAGGAGGACGTTTACATGTAGAAGCAAAAGAGTTATGGTTCCCTTTTATATCATATTCAGCCGTATATGGAGTACTGTGCACAGATTTGGTCACCTGGTTTTCAGGGGAGGATGAGGATGTATTGGAGAGGGTCCAGAGAAGGTTTGCTCAGGTCTGTGGAAGGTTAGATATGAGGAGAGAGAGAGAGATTGAGGAATGCAACTTACAGAGCCTTGTGAATAGAAGAAGAGAAGGATATGATTGAGACATATAAGTTTGTCAGGGGTTGTTTCCAGATTAATGTGGAGGAGATTTTTCATAGAGCAGAGGGAGGCAAGGATAGAACTAGAGGCCATCCCTGGGAACTGTATAAGGAGAGTGAGAAGCAGGTTCTTTGCATGGAGAGTGATTGGCATGTGGAATGCATTCGCTGAAAGTGTGGTGAGTCCAGAAACTGTGAATGGGTTTAAGGCATGGTTCACTGATTGTTTTGGCTTGAGAGAGAGAGAGAGAGTATAGACCTCCTATGAAGAGTCTTTTGACTCCGTGGAGCTCAGATATTAATAATAATGATAATAATAATAATCCGTTCCATTAATTTATCGCCAAGCATAAATATTTAGTCTTCACATCCTTACTAATCACATTCTTACAAAACTTCCAGAAACAACACCTTATTCTCTCATCTTTTATGTAATGTTATCATTATTATCCTATCTGGGTAATGATAACATTCCCCTCAATTTTTTAACATGACTGATACTAATATCCAATCATGTTGAAAAACTGATTTGAGACCATACCTATTACATTCCATCTGTGCAATTTTAGTTTCCCTGTCCTGACATACCTAGAAAACAACAGTCTCTCCAATTGCCTGCTTCCTTCTGCATTCAGATGTAATCCATCTTTTTCATAGAGCTCTCTTCTATCCACAAATATACTCCATGCATCCACATATTCCAGACATTTTGTCTTAAACTTTCTCACCATCATCTCATTTGTTATCACTACTGTTCTTCACTCTGCATTATCATACTGGGTCAACACACTCACCATCTTCACTCTGACACATTTCTGCCACACTATATCTAACATCGACCTCAAATCTTTTGCATGATTCACACTACCTCTCAGGTCATTTGTACAAATCATTATTGTCATCTCTACATTTTCACCCCTTTTTGCTGCTATTGCCACACTCTTTATCATTCCACCAGGAAAGCACTACTCTGGTGCTGCACTCTACTCTGCACACCCTGAATCAATAAATCTCCATATAATACTCCAAATAGATTCATTCATCCTTCTCTCACTTGCATCCCTGGCTCTTACTCATTCCACTTTTCCTTCTTCCTCTCCTCTCTTTCTCTTGCTTCCACACACTATCTTGACTTTCTTCAGTTTCCTCTCTTCCCCCTGTCTCCCTTGCTCTTTGAGACCCTTCTCTCACACCAACTCTTCTCATACTAGCCAACCTTCTCCAGCCTTCTAATGTCTTCATTCACCCTCCTGAACTCAGTTATCGTTTCTCTTTCTCAGCAGTTCTGTTTTTCTCTCTCCATGCATTCTGCTTTCAATTGACATTCACATACAAATGAAGTGTGAAGAAACAAATATTTAACATTATTAGAAAATTAAAACAGTAAAGAAATTGGAAATGTAAATCATTTTAGCTTAAATAAATTCATACCAGTGGATATTAATTACCTCATTAATATCCATGAGGGCAGGAGGAGGGGGGTATTAATAATGATAGCTGAAGAACTACAACAAACAAAAATACAAATTGAGGAAGATTGTAGATCTGAGAGAAATGGTTCATTTGTCATTTGAGGTTGTCTGGTGGACATAGAGGCCAATAAGACAAAATATATTGTTGGTTGCAGCTGTAGACCTGGGCAGTGATGCACTTGGGATTTAATCTTGGGGGGGGGGGGGGTCGAGTTGAGTAGACGATTTGAGAATAGACACTACGCATTGCGTACGACCTATGACTGAGCATATGCAGTGATTTCCAATACATGATACCCGTGATCTCCTCTGCCCCTGCCTGGGCAAACGAAGTAGCGCTTGGTCCACCCGAGCACTACCTTGTTCACCTTGCATTCACAGCAGCCATGATTCCCAAGAGCTATAGGGTATTCCCACCTTATGTGACAGCTGATTCATAAGTAGTATAGAAATAGAAGACACGACACAACATAAATAAAAAATTAATTTTAATCAGGAAAGATTTTTGGAAAATTTTGTAGAGTTTTTTTTCTTTTTTGCCCCCCCCCCCCTTGGTGCACCAATGGACCTGGGGTCCAGAAGAAGAAGATGTGGAAGACATGCATTGGCAGATTAGCACAATGAGTGCAGGCCAAGCAATTACCATGAGAGACTTCAACTATGAAAATATAGATTGGAAGGAGGAAAGGGTACATGGCCAAATAGAAATGGAATTTATACAGTTACTAAGGGATAATTATCAGAAATAGCATGTGATAGAGGGGACAAGGGGTTTGAGAGTGTTGGATCTGGTAATAGCTTCAGAAGATTTATCTATAACTATAGCAACTCTACCTCCATCAGGGGAAGTGACCATGCAGTCTTATCCTGGGAGGTTGCTAAACATGTGGAATTTTTCCCTCAAGAAAGGGTTTATTGAAACTACAAAGCTAGTAATTATGACAAACATAGTAGGGAACTTGGAGCAGTGCCATGGCATAATAGAACGAATGTCATTAGTGCATGGGAAACAGTCAGGGATTGTTTGAGTAAGGCAGTATCCAGGGGCGGCCAGCCATATGTGCAATGCACACAGGTGCCAGGATAGTAAAGGTACCAAAGAGGAGGAAATCCTTTAAAAAAAAAAAACGTTTTTTTAAAGTGATTTTTTTATTGGAGGGGGGGGGGATAGTGGCACCAACTAAACTTTTGCACACAGGCACTGGACACTACTGGCATGCTACTGGGTATAGGGGCACCAACTAAAGTTTTGCACACAGGTGCCAGACACTACTGGCGCACCCCTGGCAGTATCAGAGTGCATACCCAGGTCAGCAGGATAAACTGAGTAGGGATTAAGTGGATGAGTAACAATATAAAGCAGGAACTGCAAAAAAAGAAAGCATTGTGGAAGGAATATAAACAAAAAGGTGATCTGCATGCTCATGAGCAATATAAAGCACAAGCCAGAAGGGTAACAAGTAAAGTAAATCCAAAAGAGTTTTTTTTTGCTACATAGCAAATAAGAGAAAGAATGCTTATAAAAAGATAATTTTACTCAGTGCTGATGGTAGGAAAGTGACAAGCAGAAGAACTAGTTCAGTTACTAGGGATCACCCTGCAAGGGTATATCATGCAAGTGGTGACTTTGCAGTTGCTGACATGACAGAGACTGATGTGAGAATTGAGGTAGATGAACCTAATGTTACTCAGTATATTGAAAAATAACAGTGTAAATACTGTAGTGGACCTAGACAGTATGTCAACTCGTGCAACGAGAATGAGCAGGTGAACTGGCAGTGCCAAATTAAACTCTGTGGAGGCTCCTAGGCAGTCGAAATCTTGTAATTGTAATCGAAAAATTGTAATGTGAACCTGATGTCTATGGTTTATGTACTTTAAGTTGTTAATGGGTAATTACATTAATACAGTATTTTCTCTATAGTCTTTAATGTAAAGTTTTTGTTTCTTTGAGTTGATTCATTTTTCTATCTTTTGGAAACAATTTATGAAAGCTTGATTGTAATTTTCTTTCAAGAAATCAATATTATTTTGATCTGTTGTTGCAGGGCCCATAGGTTAGTGCTTACTCTACCTATTTGGTAATCTGGCTCTGTGAACTGGCAGTGCCCCTGAAGTTGTTTAATCTAAGTCCAGTACCGTCGACAGGGTGTAGCATAGAGGCAGCCTGCCTCCCGGCGCAGTTTAATAAGGGTGCTCTTTCAGCCACATTGCGGTAGGCACCATCACTATGCTAACAATTCCTGTTAGCGTAGCAAGTGGGGAAAGAAGTTTTTCCAAGCTTAAACTGATTAAAAATTATTTGCGAACAGCAATGGCCCAAGAAAGATTGGTTGGTCTAGCTCGATAGACGCAGACATAGCTTATAATTTAAATTTAGAAGAGCTTATAAACAGTTTTATTGTGTGATATCCCTGTAGAGCAAACATTTAATTAATATCATATGTAATCATTTTGCATTAATTTTTCTCTTGTAATAAAAACAAAATAGCAATGGAGATTTTCTTATGTTTTTGTCTTATAATTCATCAGGGGTGATATTTAATTGTTTGCATCAGGGTGCAATTTAATCTTGCGACAGCCCTGTCTAAGTCTCACCTCTAGCAAGGTTCCAAGGGAGTGGAAAGAGGGTAAGATTAGTTCCATTACATTAAGATTGCGGCAAGCAGAAGTAGCAAATTACAGACCAGTTAGTATCTCTGTAGTTAAAGTATTGCCAAAGTTGGTTAAAAATAAAATTCAGGAATGGGCGGATAGGAATGTGATACTCTATACGGGTAAGCATGGCTTTGTAAAAGGTAGGTTCTGCCTCAGTAATTTATTCACATTTTATATGGTGATAACAGAATTAGATAGAGGAAATGGCTACACTATGATACTGCTGGACTTAGCAGAGGCATTTGACAGAATACTGCATGGAAAACTAGTACATAAGTTAGAGCAAATGGGAATGGATGGTGGGGGATGACTGATAGACATCGCAGGGTGGTGTATAGTGAAGTGAAATCAAGGCAAGTGAGGGTGACTTGGAGTGTCCCAGGGCTCTGACTAGGACTCCTGCCATTTGATTTGTACATTAATGATATCACAGATTTGAAAGGGGATATTTAGTTGTTTGCTGATGATGCGAAACTAGGGAGGGCAATACTTGAATAAAGTAATATAGATATCTTGCAGGATGGCGTAAATAAATTGTGGGTAAAGGTCAGCGGCTGTCAATTCAGTGTTGTAAAATATAAAGTAATTCACTTCGGGATGAAAATATTACACACTTCATATCATATTAATGGTACTAGTTTACATCATATTGCAAGAGTTGGCAGAAAAACTCAGAAGATTATTTGGATGCTGAAGAATACATTGACAAGTAAAGATATTGAGGTTATTATCCCTCTTTATAAAGCTATGATTTGGCCACATGTTGATTACTGTGCACAGATTTGGCCACCTGCATTTCTAGTGGACTGGGAAGTGTTAGGTACAGAGGATTCAGATAGAAGTAGGAAGTCTTCCAACACCCACCCCCACTTTAAAAAAAAAGATGTATATCAGCTTAACAATTCAACAGCAATGATGGCTTGAAGATGGTCGTGGAGGATTGGATCAAGACACTGGCAGGAGACTACTAGAGGAGATACAAAAATCTGGGCTTGCCCAATACGATAAATGTCTCAGTGTATTGAGGGAATGTGTAAAATTGTAACACTGAAGTAATATTGAAAATGTCATATCATTCATTTACGACAGATATGGGCTGCGCCTCGTAATAATAATAAAAATTATCTACAATTTGAATAAAAAGTTCAATCATTTCTTTAATTTTGCGATACCACATGCAAACAAAAGGCAAAATTAAAACCATATTGCAAAAATACAATATCATCAAAAATATCAAAATCATAAACTTTAATCAACGAAATCAAAAACATAAATATCAACCGTGTATAGTTCATTTCGAAGCGGCGTGTACCGTTCATGGCACTAGACGCCCGAAGAAAGGCCTTCAAATTAGTATTATCCCGTAAACTCAAGAAAATCGACCGTAGTATCCACATTATTTCAGACAGTAAAATATCTTGTTAGGATTAGGTACCAAGAGATGGCAGTGCTTTTTTGCCAGCCTCTTTATCAGTGGCTGCTATAATTAGTGATAGACATGAGCCAGCTATGTCTGATTGGCTACCGGTGGAGATTGAACTGCCCACTCAGTCTCCAAAAGCTGGATAGGATATAAAGGCCTCGCCTACTCCCTATAAGGGAATAAAAGGCGTTAGCTGATTTTTTTTATCAATAAAATTATACAGTTTGGTATAATTCAAAATTACTTAAAAATAAAATATATTCTTGTTTTGTTTCATGAAAAAATATTGTTTATTATCGATAAAATTATACAGTTTAGTATAATTCAAAATTACTTAAAAATAAAATCCATTCCTTTAATTGCAATTAAAGGAATGGATTTACAGATATTTGGAGATTACAATTAAAGGATTTAATTGTAATATCCAAATATTTAAAGTGGAGTAAACATGATAAGCACTACGAACACTACTACTGGCGCAAACTGCATATAAACAACAGTGGAACTGCGCGACAGACAGTGCCGCATTATGCTAATAGCTCACATCTCACTATGACGTGCATATGCTTGCACGGGTAGCAATATGACACTGTGGTAAAAATAGTGCTGCTAGCTACCTTTGCCCACCTAAGTGCTACAAGGTGATTTTTTATTATTTTTATACAAAATAACAGAATTGTATAGGATTGTTGATGGTAAAATTAAATATTGCAAGCAAATATAAATAAATTAATAAATATATTTATATATCGAGAAAAATTGGGGGTGCTGCAGTTCTGCAGTGCCTATGCAGGAGCCATCCCTGATAATGACAGACGTATCTGACTTCCAAAGAACAGATCGACCACCACGCTGCATTAGGACGCAGCTTGTGAGGGCTGTGAAGGCACGCCTCTGCCTTAATCCTGTGAGAATGCAGAAAGTGATGTTGCCAGAGATGAACATTTCACAGAGAACTGTGTCACATGTACTAACTGAGATGACCTGAGAGGAAGTGTACAGTAGAGCAATGACAGGCTCTAACTCTGCCAGGTCATCAGTTACTACTGCAGAGGATGATAAAATCAAAGGCACTTCTCCAGTGGTGTTCGCACACAGACAGAGATGTCCTCTTCACAGATGATATTTTCATCATTGAAGAGTTGTTTAACTGCCAAAATAATCGGGTATATTCTCCAAATGGTCGCACATGTCACCCAACCAAACCATCAACCCACATCAGTGATGGTTTGGTGGGGAGACATATCGGGGATATATCCAAGCCACCCCGAGTAGAGAGAGAGAGAGAGAGAGGTCTAGTTGTATGAATTAACATAAGGGGTCAGAAACTCCACCAGAGTGTATCAAGACACCATGCTGGAACCTATAGTATACTTTTGAACAACACAGGTAGGCAGTGGACCTTCCAACAGAACTCAGCCCCTACACATAAGGTGAGGATTACACAACAGTGGTTGGAGACGAATGTGCCTGACTACATATCACTATCTGACTGACCGTCTGGAAAGTTCCGATCTGAATCCTTGGACTTGAAATTGTGGTTAGAGCTTGAACAATGAGTGCTGCTATATGCACGTTATACATGTAGTTTGTATGTGCTGAAAGCTGTAAATGATTTATTAATTGATTAAAGGTTTATGCGCTGTTCATGTTATAACAGTATTTATGGCTGGACTAGGTATAAACACCTTATGAAGATAAGAATCAATAACTATTTTATTTCATTTTTTTTTGTAGTCAGGAGAAGCCTGTTACTTCAACTCACTCAAATGTTGTTCATCATATACTGTTCAGTTTTGATTACTAGTAAATTGGTTTACTAAGCAGACCATCAACAAAGTGGAGAGATGAACTCCATCATTCAATGGGAAACGACTAGAGCTTATGGGCCAGAGACAGAGAAACGTGGAAAATATGCAGAAGATCATCGTCCAGCAGTGGATGGATAAGGATTGATTATGATGATGATGAAATTAGTTTTGAAAGAATGGCTGCAAAAAAGTTGTATGAGGTAATTAAAACAAAGTATTTTATATAAAATGCTCCAGGGACGAAATGTGGAAGCAGGAGTGATTTGAGGTCGCTAGTCGGGGATGTTGCATTGAAAAAATGATGAGGACCCGAGAGCAAAATAATGAAATAATAATAATAATAAATACTGCTTGACAGAATCTGACGGCCAACAACCACTTTTATTTATTTATTTTTATTGGTAAAAACAACAATACACACTTAAGGAAGATTTTTTTATAGTCATATTTTATTAAGAAGGTAATCATGATAAATGTTGGTATTAGCTTTAATTCCCTAGTAGTATGGCAGCTTGGAAGAACGACGCGACGCGACGCCTTATGACACAAGGAATCTGTGTATGGGCCTTACCAGTTGAAGGTGAGTTAGCTATTCTCATACGAGAATACTAGTTTCTCTCTTGGAAACTCGAACTTTCCCTTTCTCAAAACGGCAAGCCAGGCACACAAGTAATGGCAGACAATTAACGTAGAAAAAACATTTGGTACCATGAAGATGCATGTAATTATAATATACACAATATACAGTATATGTTTAGTGAGTCTGCACTTAAGAGACCATGGTGCCAACTGCGTGAAACATTTCTTGAAACTGCATACATTTTATAGACAATCTTTTTTTCTGTGACTGCTAAAAACTAAACAATACAGTTGTTCGATTTTTTCTTTTTTTAAGTTTACGCCTTGCTATTATTTTATCAGTGGGCCAAAGCTCTTGTGGGCCAAAGCCAAAGAACAGGATTTTTCAAATGGAACAGTCCCTTCGTATTTTGTTATTTCATTTAACTCTGTAGTTTTTATTTATTTGAATTTATATGACGATGTACTGTACTTAAAAGTGAAATGTTTGTGTTACTCCTTAAATAAAAGCTTTCCTTTATACAAGAAAATACTCTTAGAATTAGATTTATTAGAATTAGTTAGATGTAGTTTTACCCCAAAATATTCTAAGTTTATTGCTAATTTTATTGACTTCACAAAGGAAATTGATTAAAACATTCTAAAGTTCAAAAAATTCGAAAAAAATTAGCAGTTTTTCTTTTTTTAATTTTATTTTCCCTTCACAGTCCTTTATGTAAGTGCTCACAGAAGGAGCTGAGAATGACCATTCTTAGCGGCTCGTGAAAATATTTTTTTCGGTTTTCCGACTAGCAAAGTGACTAAGCTTGGAACAGAAATTCTCTTTGAAATAAATAATGATAAAATAATAATCACTGGTTTCAATTGACATATCCACTTAAAAAATATATCTGCAGGTCAAAAAAGGCTTTACGTTTGTACAGTGTGCTGCTATGGCACTGATTCTACAGCTAGATTAGATGTAATGACTTTTCTTCCATGCAAAATATTTTACGCGGAATATTTCGCAATTGATTCAAGTTCTAGTATTTGCGATTTTCAACATTTTAAATCTACTACAAAGTTTTAAGTTTTCCTAAGTTATCATTTATTTTATACTATACGCGGGAGAAATAAAATATCTAACAGAGAGAATGAAAAACTTGCCAAGAATGTACTGTAGCTGACTGGAGCAATGCCAGTAAGAAATGCTTTAGCGAAATCAGACTGTCTGTGGTCTGCCGCATTCACGCTGCTTCTTGCTTTCTGTCAACAAAGGTCACTAAAGCGATCTAAAAGTGTCAGGATTGCCCCAGGATCCGAGATAGTTACAGCAGTTACGAGAAAATATCAAAGTAATGTTCAAGATCGTGTCGATTATTTCTCTGTTGTGCCATGCTTCCTTGAATAAGGACAAATGTATTTCGGTAATGTGTTTTCCTCCTACACGCACGCAATGAAAAGATAACGGCTCATATAGTACTGCTCGAATATAATAAATAATATATTGTACTCTAAAAACAGCTTATAGGAAACAGTAAGTAAACTTCACTTTCCATTTTATAATAATTAAAAAATATCCAGAAGTAATATACTTAGCAGCCTGTTTACGCATAGCTAACTGTATAGTATTTAAAATTTTATTAACAAATGCTATAAAACATTATCGGATAAATAATATATATATATATATATATATATATATATATATATATATATATATATATATATATATATATATATATATATATATATACCCTCACCAGTAATTCATTGCATTAAATTATTTAGAATTAGTAGAATTTTTAATAAACCAGCCTGTATAGTAAACATTAAAGATTACCGCCTTTCATCGTCTGCCTTAGTGAAACAGCGAGCAATGATATTATTCCTCGTTAATTGTGTTCATTCGCTCAAACAATTTATGCTGTTTTATTTGTATTTCGTAATACAAAGACGAAATAGTATCCCCCCCCCCTTTTTTTTAATTAGGTTACTTTTGATTTCAATAACATCATATTCGTTGAATTTTCATGTTTTAGTTCCCATTTCTAGATTATTTCTATCTGTGGACTATGGTTAACAGTGCATTTAAGTGTTTCTTATTCGACTTCACTTTATACTAATGCCGGCTCCAAATAAATAGTGGTGAACTCAGCCGGAATTTATTAAGACACTTCACCTGAATAAGTGTAATCAAGCAATAAGGGTGTATTGTTTATGGAAAAAAAATGTTTCAACACAAGATTGGGTTTTGCTAAAGGCTGCAAAATGTTTAGCATATTAGTGCCGTAAGAAAGAAGGCACCTGTTGAATTCAGTGCTTGAAAAAAAAGTCATGACTGTTATTATACATCAATTCTCCTAGAGTCAAAGACTCATCGAGGAAATAAAATTATAAATACAGCATATAACAAATTCTAAAAATCATAAATTATTGAATATTATATTTAAAAACGTATATTTTTTTGTAAATGAGAAAAGTAAGTATAGGGAAAGATTCATAGAAAGACCGAAACTCATAACTTTATCTGTCTTGCAAATTAAACTTGTATTTAAGCTTACCAGGTTTTTAATGGATATCAAAAGAATCAAAACTGTTCAGATTCATTCTAAGTGCCTGCAATTTTGTATCGTACTAGTTCGAAGAAATATAACGTTTATTATTATTATTATTATTGTTGTTGTTGTTGTTGTTGTGTGGGATTGAATATATGTGTACTGTTAACTGGATGACACGGCAATTAAACATTTAGGTATAATGATTATTTAATTCAGCATAGTTATACATGTCGGTACTGTTTGTGTAATAAGATATGCATGCAAAAAATAATAATAATACATTAAAAAAAATCAACTGCACTTGGAATTGTGAATCTCGTTTATGCGTTAATCGGTTGGTCCTACTAGTATTTTCTTTCATTCATTCATTTTTTTTTTTTTTAATGTGGCTCCCACTCACGAAATGTAAACCTACTGTTGTACGTTAGTACCATGGATGCCGGCCTGGTTGTACGCCCAAGAGGTTACGGGTTCGGATTGTCTTTCACCTTCATTCATTCATACAAGTGAATAAACACTCCTCCAAGATGAACTGAGTTACCATGGGGTTAGTGGACCCAACCTTCCCGCAATGGGAGAGGCCTTCACCCTGTAGTGGGTAGAAAACAGGCTGAATGTGTGAAGGTGAAAGACATTCATCTTGGTCACTTGCCTCGTAATCCGTTCCGCCTCTTCCTCACCTCCAAGAAACCTAGGCGACCAGATGTGTGCGCAGTTATCCAGACGAGACCTTATCAAAGTCGTATAAAGAGGATTAAATTTATACAGCTGTAATAGAAATCTGTATTATATTTTCTCGATTACACAACTGTCATGGCATTACTATTAAAAGCAGCAAGTGATAGGGGTTGGGAGGTATGTTGATAAGGTTTGATCAATATTTTCAGCAGAAATCCAGCTGGTACTTGTCATTATTTTTAGTCTTGCGTATTTTTACAATTTTTAGTCAAAAATGTTTATATTTCTGTGATTCCTTTCTTAATCTGTAATTTAAGCCTCCTCCAAGAATCACCTTTTCGAAAAATCCGTTCCTGGATTTTTATAACGACTCGAAAAATTCTAGTAGAGAAAAAAAAAATTTCTCTACTAGAATCTACCAGGAGACAACAGGAAAGTGTGTCTCAAGCCAATTTCTTTTTTGAAATTTTCCCACATCACTCTGCTTGAAACTGACTGTCAAAAAGTTATGTTTAATTTAGACTGTGAGGAATGGCATTACACGCTGCTCTCCCTAATTCTTGGTGCTGTCTGTATAAATTATCTTATTATTTAGAGATTTAATTTCTTTTGGTCTTCTTAGTATCGTGATTCACACACGCACACACACACACACACACACACACACACACACACACACACACACACACACACACACACACACACACACACACACACACACACACACACACACACACACACACACACAGAAAATTCACAAACAAGATACACATTACGCCCAATTGTTGATAGTATAAACAATCCTACATACAAACTTGGTGTAAATATTTCGCTAAATTACTAACACCCACTCCCCAACCCAGCTAATTCTTTCTCATTTGTAAAAAATTATTTACACCTAAAAAAGTATATTAAAGAACCATATTTTAAAAATTTCAGGCATAATGATTAGTTTCGTTATCACTTCACTATTTGTTAAAACTCTCGATTTGTTAAAGTCACATCTCACCCCCCCCTCCCTCCCCAGACATATTTGAATTATCAGATTTACAGTATTGTTAGTTCTAAAGGGAAATATACAAACAATTTCTCCCTATTTACCCATTTTGGCCAATTTCTACGTGAAACATTTACAGAACCAAACTATCAATACAGCAACTCAAATTGTTTGCTATTTGGCCCTATGGTCCAGATACATTTTTAGCGCGTTTAAAAAGGCCAAACTCTAAAATCCACTTCAAAACGGAACAAGAACCTAATTACCCTTTATTCCTCCTAGATACATTAGTCACACGCCTTCCAAATAGGTCATTATCTTTTGCTATTTATAGAAAGACCATACATACTGGAAGATATTTGCACAAACAGTCACACCATCATCCAGGTCAACAATATGTTGACCTGGATGATGTTGACTTTCATGATATGTTGACCTTCATAAAATGTCCTAAAAACACTAACTTACAGAGCGATAGTTATCTGTTCCGATGATAATAATCTTACTACTGAACTGGTTTACCTTCGCCACACTTTTTTAGCCAATGACAATAATCCCCAAAAAATATAAAATACACTAAATGCTTCCCTCATATCCCTTCGTTGCCTATACACGATAGACAAGGCCACATCAAACTGGCAATTCTCATTTCTTTACATAATGACAAACTCTCTCCTTTATGACATCGAGCAGTGCATGAAGTGTGAACTTTAGTTTATTGTGTTGCCCGTTACAATTTTAAACGGTTCCCACTATTAACTTCTTCTTCTTCTTCTTCTTCTTCTTCTGCAGCTTCTCCCACTTAAGTGGGGTCACTGTTTGTAATGAGTCTCCTCCACACCTTCCTGTCTTGGGCTGTCACCACATCCAAGTTCTTCATCCTCAAGTCCTCTTCTACCAGCTCCCTCCATCTCTTCTTTGGCCGCCAACGCCTCCGCCTTCCTTGCACATCCATCTGCATGATCCTTCTTCCCACATATTCTTCCTCCCTCCTCATCACATGACCAAACCATCTCAACCTTGCCTCCTGTATTTTCGCTCCTAAGTTCATAACTTTCACTGTTCCCCTGACATAGTCATTTTTCAGACGATCCTTTCTGGTCACACCGCACATCCACCTAAGCATTCTCATCTCTGCTACTTCCATCCTGCTGATGTTATTTTTCCTCAGGGCCACAGTTTCTATAGCATATATCATAGCTGGCCTCACTACTGTCCTATAGATTTTGCCTTTCAGATTGATCGGCAGCCTCTTATCGCATAACACTCCAGCCATCTCCCTCCAGTTCCTCCAACCCGCTTGTCTCCTGCATCCCACTTCCTTCTCAGCTCCTCCATCTTCTTCCACTGTTGAACCTAAGTATCTAAAGTCTCTCACCTTCCTGATGACATTTCCTTCCAGCTCCAGATCTGTCTCCTGTCCGCCGCCCACTGTGCAACACATATAATCTGTCTTACTTCTGCTCAGTCTCATACCTCTCTCTTCCAGTACTTTTCTCCATCTTTCCAGTTTAGTTCCCGCTTCTTCTCTTGAATCTGCACACAGCAAGATGTCATCTGCATACAACATTGTCCAAGGCGCATCTTCTCTCACCTCCTCTGTTACCACCTCCATCACAATATTAAACAGAAACGGACTTAATGCAAGCCAACTGTTACTTGAAAACTTTCTGTCTGTCCCAGACAGGTCCGAACACTTGTCTTCACATTTCTGTACATTTCCGCAACAACCTGACATATTTCTCCGGCACCTTCTTCTCCTTCAGACACCTCCAGACTTCTTGCCTTGGCACTCTATCGTATGCTTTCTCCAGATCAATAAATACCAGATGTAGCTCCTTTGTTTCTCTCGATACTTTTCCATCATCTGCCATAACCCAAAGATAGTATCTGTTGTTGATCTACCAGGCATGAAGCCAAATTGTTCCTTTGCAATCTCCACCTCCTTCCTCAATCTACCATGAAGAACCCTTTCTAGGATTTTCATTGTGTGGGACATCAACTTTATTCCTCTGTAATTTTTACAGTCTTGTGCATCCCCTTTACCCTTGTAGATGGGAACAAGAGTACTCTCCCTCCATTCCTCGGGTATATTTTCCTGTTGGCAAACTTTCATGAACATGTCCCACAGCAGGTCAATTCCCTCTTCCCCCAGTGCCTTCCATGCCTCCACTGGAATTCTGTCGGGGCCCACCGATTTTCGATTCCTCATCCTCTTCATGGCCTCCATCACTTCCACTCTACTGATGTTCTGCACCATCCCCTCAGAAGGCTGCCCATCTCCTCTGTGAGTCCTTGCATTTTCCTCATTCAAAAGTCCCTCAAAGTATATTTTCCATCTGTTTCTTATGTCCATATCCCTCCATAATACTCTTCCTTCAGTCTTTGATCTGCCTCACATGTAAGATGTCCTTTGCTGCTTTATTTCTACATTTCGCTAGTTGGTAAATTTTTCTCTGTCTTTCCTTTGTTTCTAATTGATCATACAGATCTTGATATGTCATGGCTTCGCCTGTGCCACAACTCTCTTGGCTTCTTGTTTTCTCTCTCTGTACACCTCGCTGTCCTCTTCCACTCTTGACTCATCCCACTTCTGCTTTGCCTTCCTCTTAGCTGTCACTGCCACTTGTACATTATTATTCCACCACCAACCCTCCTTCTGCTCTCTAATCTTTCCAGATGTCTCACCAAGCACCTCGATTGCACAGCTCAGGATTACTTTTGAATTATGTTTCCACCAATCTTGTACACTTTCCAGTCCATCTGAAATCCTCTCTAACACCCTCTCCCTAAAACGATTCCTCACACTCCCCTCTTTTAAGCGAAACCACTTAATTGTCTTCATCCCATGGCATCCAGAGGTTCTTATCTTCGATCTTATTTTAAAATCTGCGCACAGCAGTCGGTGTTGTTTTGCTACTTGATCTGTTGGAATTACTTTATAATTTGTCACAACCTTAAGATGTTTTCTTCTAGTCAAAATGTAGTCAATTTGTGAACTGTTGTTACCACTCCTAAATATTATCAAATGTTCTTCCCTCTTGTAGAAAAACGAGTTCACAATTGCCAGGCCAAACGCTACTGCAAAGTTCACAACTCTCTTTCCTTCCTGGTTCATCATTTCCACTCCGTGGCCACCATGCACCCTTTGACAGTCTCTATTCTGTCTTCCTATGTGTCCGTTCAAGTCTCCTCCGACAATCACCATCTCATTTCTTCCAATTCCCTCATTTCTTCATCTAACACGTTCCAGAACTCATCTTTCTCCTCTGCTGTACAACCAACTTGCGGGGCATATACACATAATACGACCACCCGCTCTTCTCCAAGACCCAATTTTATTCGCATGATCCTGTCGTTCCTTCTACACATTTCTAGTACTTCGCCCTTCATTCTGCCACACACCACAATTCCAGCACCATTTCTTCCCTCGTTATTCGCTCCAGAGTAGAACAATTTATATCCATCTCCCAGTTCCTTTGCCTTTCCCCTTCCACCTTGTCTCCTGCACACATAAAATGTCCAACTTCCTCTTCCTCATCATGTCTGCCACCTCTCTTCCCCTTCCAGTCATGCTTCCAACATTCAGTGTTCCCACTCGCAACATCCTCTCCGCCTGCTGGGCTCGCTTCTTTAACCGCACCCGCCCTTGATGCAGTAGCCCTCGTCCACTTCTCGCAGCTGTAGGGCGATGTGGCCGCGCGTCGCTTAAGGGGTACGCCCTAGCCCTTATATCATTTTCTCTTTGACTCATATCATAGTTTGAGCTGGCATTGAAGTTTGCCGACCGGATGCCTTTCCTGATATCAACCCTCGCATTTATCCGGGCTTGGGACCGGCACCTATTGAGGCTAGCTTGCCTCCTTCTGTGGCTGCATAAGACGAAATGACTTAGCAAGATAGGAAAGACTCACCCCCCTAACCCTCGAATACTCTAATAGCATCAGGGGGAAGGAGCAAGGAGAGGAGAAAAAAGCAAAGAAAGAAGAGGAGGGACCAGTCTACAGAATAATATAACAGATATATATTACATGAAGTAAGGCATTGTCCAGCATCTGGTATCTCAGGTTTGCCATGCCCGTACTCACTAAAGTGAACCCTTGAGATATTTTAATTAGGTTAATAGTTCCCACTATTAACTAATTGTTGCTATTCGTGTACTGTGAGAAACGTTTTTTTTTCTTCTTTTTTTTGTGCTCTGAAGATGTGGAATATAACACCAGCGAAATATCAGCAATTAATACATATACAGGGTGTTCGGGATAAATTTGACATATTTATAATTAATTATATTTTTCCGTGAGTTATATGTATTAACACACACTTCTCTTCATTTAAAAGTTTGGACCCTTCTTCATTCATATACAAGATGTCAGAAAGGATGGATAGCTGGAACCCACCTGAATCATGGAAGAGAATAACTTGTATCATGATGATTCGTGCCCGCCATCAAAATAAGGATATTACGACTGCTGCCCAATGCTCCCTGAATACACTAAAAACAATCAGGCATGAACTAGAGACTTGCAATGGTGACTACGAGGATGTAGCAAGAAGAAAGATCCCTAGCAGACGATCTGATTGCGTTCGTACAGCAGAATTCCTCGCAAATCTGCAGGAACAGGTGTTGAAGAACCCTGGCATTGGAATTCGGGCTTTGTTCGTGGAGTTGCTAACTGTAGTCAAGCCCTGGATAACAAGGGTAGCCAATGGTAGGCCGTATGTATGGCAGCAGGATTCGGCCCCTTGCCACACCTCTGGGAAAAGTCAAAAATGGTTGTCTGAAAATTTCTACGACTTCACCAGTCCAAATGTTTGGCCTCCAAACTCCCCAGACCTTAACCCCATGGATTATTTTGTATGGGGCGCAGTTGAAAAAGACACCAATCGCACTTCCAGTAATACAAAAGCCCAGTTAATGGATAAAATTAAAACAGTTTTTGCGGCCCTTCCCAGGGAGACTGTAGCATCAGCTTGTTCGAGGTTCCGAAGCAGAATTGAAGCTGTGATCGATGCTAATGGTGGTTATTTTGAGTAAATCTTGTTGATAGTATTGTAATTAACTCTGCCTGTAATGTTTTTTTGTCAATTCATTAAATTTAATAGATACAAAGAAGATTTTCTTTTTCCTTACGAAACTGTCAAATTTATCCCGAACACCCTGTATATTGTCTTATTATTCTTGTGTTTGAATTAAAACCGTTAAATAAAATAAGCAAGACTGCCAACACTTGTTTGAGAATTCCTGATTATTGCACGGCTTATAAATTTAATATAACTGAAAAGATTTAGGGACAAATGGGTCTGCGACTTTTGGGGTGCATTCATTTAGACAAAACACAAAGATCGTGTAGCCTTCCCAAAATGATTTTACACCAGGAGAAGGGAGATGAAGAACTGGAAACGATTCTCGAAACGAAAAATTATAAAGAATTGGTATAAAGATCAGTTTGTTACAGAGCACTACAAGATACTAGGATATCACTGATAATACAGCCTTCATTCTCACCTGGACTTCTTTCCTGAAGATACATCCTTCAGGAACTACCAGGACATCATATTACAGGAACAATGATATCACGTATGTCTCTCTTTGAAGAAACATGAAACACATGTTTCTTCAAAGCTGTTTAGAAGGCAAAGCAAAGTATGAAGCAATTTTATATTTGTGCCTTTCTAACAATTTCTTACTTATTGTAAATATAGTAAGGGATGCAGGGACTTAAATTTTGGGTGTTTATATTATTTTTCGAATTATTATTTTTCTAATTGGTAGGTACGCTTTTTTCGTTTTTTGATGATTAAACAAAGACTATTATTGGTTCGATTCTAGTAACTGACCAGAAGAATTTTTATCCATGCTCTTTTGACCCGATTTCTCCCTAATCGATCTTTAGCACAGACAAATAGGCTTTTCTATGAAATTCAGATTTTTAACCCTGCAACCCACGAAACTCGTGAAATTTAACCTCCACAAAGCATAAAAATTCACTGAAATCACACTGCTTTGGGCAAAAGTACCAGTTAGAAATGAGGAGACTGTGACCGCATTAGCGCTCAGAACTGTTTAGCAAATAGTAGGCCAGGCAGTCTCCACTTTATCTATCACAGGTGCTGAGCTCATGGCTAAGGTGGAGACTGCCTGGCCTGTTAATTGATTTCCAGAGGTTTTTTGATGTTTAAAGGAGCTTTGCTTATTTCTTTTGGGGAATAAAAGGCGTTAAAGGATTTATTGTCTTGCTTATCATTAAATAATACTTAGCCAAAAGTTTTGACATACTTAGAATTACATTTGGCAACCTTCCTGGAACCGCAAATCTTCCCACGAACACAAATCTCTTTTTAATCTCGGAATTATAATAAGTTTAGTTTAATCCTTTATCCAAGTGTGAGCAAACAAAGTTTGCGCCTGAAAGTATCTTCAGGACTGGGGTAAGTTAGTGCAACACCAGGCAACTCATTGCAAAGGTGGAGAAAGCTCTCATTACTCCTATCTCAGTATCTCCCATCTTGGGAGATACTGAGATAGGAGTAATGAGAGCTTTCTCCACCTTTAATCTCGGAATTATTTGACAAGATAGAAAAATTAAGTACGATTCATTATTTTAATTTTTATATTCCAAATCTGTTGCTGATAAAGTTGGCCCTCAACTCGAACGAGCTTTGTATAATCATCTGCGCTTCTGCACGCCTGTCAATTGACAGGCGTGCAGAAGCGCAGATGATTATATGTGCAGATAATATACCTGCGATGAGTCTTTTGACTCCATGGAGGTTTTAATCATCATCATCATCATCATCATCATCATGCGTATCAAGGATTTAGGCCTAGCATGGCCTGTTCCGGCCTTAGAAGTCATCGTTCAATCTTTTAAGAGGACGTCCTGGTTTTCTTTTTCCTAATGGCTTGTACTTTAAGGCTTGTTTTGGTAATCTTTCTGTTTTCATTCTTTGAACGTGTTCCATCCTAATTCCTTGATCAAATAGGGTATACTTTGCAGTTTTTCTCATAAACTTCATTTCAGCTGTTATTAATCTTTGTTTGTCTTTGTTTTATTGTCCAGATTTCGCTTCCATACATTAAGACTGGTAGGGCTAATGTATTGTATACTTTCAGTCTGGTTTGTTTTTGAACAAGGTTTCGTTTAAATATAGAGTTAATTACACCTGTCATTTTTAAATATTTTGCAATTTTTACGTTTATATCTCTTTCATTTTCATATGTGATCATACATCCTAGGTAGTTAAATGAATTCACCTGTTCTAAGATCTTGTTATTTATTACTATTTTAGTTCTTGCTGGATCTTGTCCTTTAAAGGCCATAGTTTTTGATTTTTCGGTTGATATTATCATACCATAACCTTTGGCTATCTCATTTAGATCTAAAATAGCTTTCTGTAAGTTATCTTCAGAATTTGTAATTATTATTTGGTCGTCGGCAAAAAGGAGAGTGTTTAAGTTCACTGTAGGAGAAAGTTTAATTCCTTGATATAAATTTTTATTCCATTTTATTATTATTTCATTTAAGTAAATATTAAAAAGAGTTGCTGAGAGGGGGTATCTCTGTCGGACCCTTTGGTTTATCTCTAAAATAAAGTTTTCGGAATATTTCATTAGTTTGCTATTTAAGATTCTGCTATATATTTTCTAACAGGAATTTAGTATACTGATACCTCTATAGTTTTTAGGGTCATCTCTATTACCTTTTTTAAAGATAGGAATCACAATTGCATTTTTCCATTCTATTGGGGGGGGGGATACCAGTTGAGTAAATTTTATTTAAAAATAATAAGAGTCTTTCTTTGAATCTTGTTCCTGCGTATTTATATAGTTCTGAACCTATCTTATCTTCTCCAGGTGATTTTCCATTTCTTGTTTCTTTCAGGATGATTTCTAATTCTTATTTAGTTATTTCCTTTTCGTTAATTGTTTGCCAGTTGTCTTTTTTTTTAAATATTTGTCTGTCCACAATTCTGTGTAGTAATTTAGAAATTCTTCTAATTTCAATTCAGTGTTTAATTTTATGTTTTCTTTGGTATCTGCATTTAAGTGTTTCAAAATCTTATATACATTGGGTCTTATTTTATATAAATCATGTTCTAAATTAGAAAAAAATTTGTTCCATGATTCTCTATGTCTTTTTCTGACTTCTCTTTTAGCTATGGCTCTTATTCTTTTATATTCTATTTCATCTTCTAATCTTTTACTGCTTAACCATTTGTGGTAGGCTTCTTTTTTCTTTTTGATTATTTCTTTGATTGTATCATCCCAGATCTTCAGTTTTTTCCTTTTATTGAATTTTTTGGTCTATCCTAAGCTTTCATTTGCTGCTGCTTTTAGTATCGTTTTTATATTAAGCCATTCTATTTCTATTTCTTCATTTTGTTTTATTTTATCTAGATATTGGTTAATTCTTTGTTCATATAGCCATTGTACATTTGTGTCATTCAATAGTCTAGTTTTATAAACAAATGTTTCAAATTTTCTTTCTGTTCTTGTTACTTGTAGCCATTTAGGTGGCAATCTTAATTTTATTTTAACAAGGAAGTGATCACTGCTTATTTCATATCCTCTGTGAACTCTAATATCTAGTGAAAATTTTGATGTCTTTTCATTTAATATAAAGTAATCTAATATTGATTTCCATCCTCTTGCTGCCCAAGTATATTTATGTATGTCTTTATGTTTATAGAAGGAATTCATTATTTTTAGATTATTATAAACTACAAATTCAATCAATTTTGTACCATTCCTGTTTAGAGTATGTTCTCCATGTATTCCTATATTATTATTAATTTTCATGTTTCCAATTTTCCAATTTTTGCATTTAAGTCTCCTTCTAAAATTACGTAATCATTTTTATTTATTTTATTATATATGTTTTGTAGCTGATTATAAAAATGAATTTTATCCTGTTCTCTTTCTTCTTCTGGGGCATATAAACCAATTATTGTTAAATAGCCTCTATCTATTTTTATTCTAGCTTCTATTATTCTTTCATTCCATAATTTATAATGTTTTAAATGTTTTGAAAGGGAGTTATGAATCCAAAATCATGACTCCTGCTTGTGCTCTTTGGTCTCTGTCAACTCCACTGCATATCACATTAAAATTTTCGGTTCTCATAGTTCCTTTTAATTTCTATTTTGTTTCAGTGATTACTGCTATTTTAAAATTTCTTTCATTTAATAGTTGGTCTAATTCTATTTCTTTATATGCTATTCCTCTTACATTCCAGTTTGCTGTGTGTATTATATTTTGTCGTTTCCATTTTTGTTTTACCTTTTCCATTCTAGGGTCGTTTCCTATAGATTCAGTCCGATTATCTTTTTCTGTCAGCTTACAAGTAGAATTATGTTCTCCATGTCAGGGGACTAACCTGGCGATGGAATAGTTCAGTGGTAGGGCTGCTACTTTAAGGCTTCTGAACTAGCCATCTTCCGAATTTAAACGCATAGGAGGAATAGGGTATATTGAAGGGGGAAAGAGTAGATTATAGAAGAATTATAGTAAGGTTTATTGAGAGGGCATAGTTGTAAGGCCAGAAATGAAAAGACCCATGGCCCTCGAGTACTCTAATAGCATAAGGGTCATAAAATAAGAAGAGTTGGCTGATAAGGCCTTATAGGAAAGATTAAAGTAAGTGGATCTTCCTCAAAGTAGAAGAAGAAAAAAAGGATAGATCCAGCTAGATGTCTATGAGAGTGCCACTTCCCTTACAATCAAGATGATTGCCCCTTATGGCCCTCTTGGTCCACGAGTCCTTAATCAGTATATTCGGACCACCCGCCACACACACACACATACACGGTGGGCTCCCCTATCCGCCACCTAGGGGACGTGCTCTCTAGGGGTTACAGGGTCCCTCCGAAAGCATGGAGGTTTTAATAATAATAACAATAATAATAATATACGTATATTAAATTTTTTAAAATCGAATTATTAATAACATGGAGGTTTTAATTTTTTTTTATCATATGTATTTATTTTATTGATTGCTAAAATATTTATACATACAATAAACATCTTGTGTGACATTGCACCTTATAATTTTACAGAGTTCAGCACTAAGTGCTTCAATTCCTACATTGGATTTCAATTAAAATTTTTAATAATACTTTTTTGCCTTTATATTATGTATTTACAACACATGTTCTTCTAATATTAACAATGAAGATTATACAGAATTTTTTGCATAATTTGTATTTTATTTTTATTTATTTTTTTTAAAGTTTGAGAAAGAGTGATTATACATACAAATTTCTGCATTTGCTTATAAGGATTACTTGTAGGTGACTGAGGCAAGTTAATCCCACCTACTTCGAAGCTTGGGTTAGCTTTTATGAAGAGAGTGGGATTTAGCCATCACTATTTGTGTTGTTGCTACTGTTTATGTATGGGATGTAGGCATTGGATGCTAGTGATTTGTGATGTGTATATTAGTGTTAATGGTTTCTTAACTTTGTTGGTATATTTTCCAGAGTTCGTTTTTTAATGTTCTGTAGTTATCTACGTGTTTTAACTTTCTTGGTAGGTTGTTGAATTGCGTGGGTATCTGATGTGATCTCACAAAAGAACCGTATGAGTTGTTGAAGGGTGTGGGGATGTAGAGAGTTGTTGTTATAGGTCGTGTTATACGATATATGTGTCTGTTGTTTCGATAGGTGATGTTGAAGTAATTCCTTATTAATATCATGTAGTATTTCAGGTTTTTAATGCTCAGAATTCTGTGTATCGCCATGTGCTTGTCGGATATTGGTTGTTGCGTGTGAGGTGTCCAGATCACTGTTGACACGATTTTCCCGTGTAGTGTTTTTAAATTTGTTAGGTGGCTGTTTGATGTATTTGCATAGACTGTTATTCCGTATCTGAGTGGGGATTCGCAGATACCGTGATATAGGCGTTTTTTTATGTTGGATGAAATAATGTCTTTAACTTGGAAGAGTTTTGCTGCGATAATCCGGAGTTTGGTGTGTAGGTATTCTATATGTTTTGTCCATTTAAGGTGGGAATCTATATAGAGACCGAGGTATTTTGCGTGTGTTACAGGTTTGATTTCGGAACATTGGCAGGTATTTTTGTTGTTAATGCAGCGGTATGTGTGACAATGTATCGATAGTGATGCGGGGTGTATGATTCTTAGGTTGTGTATTATCAACATCTGTGTTTTGGTGCCGTTGATTAGAACTGCGTTTTGGTGGAAGTATGTTGTGATTAGGTCTTGTTGTGCTTTGCAGAGAGCTGTGTTAATGTCTGTGTGGATTGCTTGTAGTGCAGTGTCATCTGTGTATTGAAATATTTGACTTCTTATGGATATGTTATGAACATCGTTAATTTATATGTTGGATAGAGTGGGTGATAATATGGCAGCTTGAGGTACACCGTGTTTTACTTGTATACTCGAACTGTGACATGTACCTTTTTTGTTACTTGTGTTCTGTTTGAGAGGTAGTTCTTGAACCATGTATGCAGTGTTCCTCTTATACCTATTGAGTATAGTTTGGTGAGTAGTATGTCATGTTCACGTGTGTCAAATGCTTTGGTAAGGTCCAGCAGTATAAGAACAGCGTACTTGTTTTTGTCGAGAGCTTTGTTTATTGTGTCGGCGATGTCTTCTAATAAAGTAATGGTGCTTTTTGCTTTCTGAAAGCCGTATTGGTTTTGTGAGATGATGTTGTACTTCTGTAAATAGTTCTGTAGTCTGGTGTGTGTTATTTTTTCTAGAATTTTTGAGATGACTGGTAGTGCAGCTATTGGTCTGTAGTTCTGAGTATCGTTTCTTTTGCTGTGTTTGTATATTGGCGTAGTTAATGCGGTTTTTAGTTGTTGTGGAATAATGCCTGTGTCGAATATTATGTTCACGAGTTTCAAAAGTATTGGATTTATTTGTTCAAAGTGTGTTATAAGGTCTGTGAGTCTTATTTGTCTATTCCTGGAGTGGTCTTTGGTTTTAGTTGTAGGATTGCTTCTTTCAGTTCCTGTTTTGTTATGGGTGGAAAATAAATCGTTTGTTGTTGACTTTGTGTCGGTAGTTTTTTGTTGATCGTTGGTAGTTTGTCTTTTTTGAGTTGTGTGATGTTGTTTGTGAAAGCATGGTTGAATGAGTCTGCTAGTTCATCTTGGTTTGTGTCCTGACCGAAGCTTTTTTGCAATAAAACCTTGTGCTGAAGTTTTCTTTTTTCGGGTTACTAATTCGTTGAGTGTAGCCCATGTTTGCTTAATGTTGTCATTATATTCCATGAATTTTTGGAAGTAGTAGCGTCTTTTTGCCCTACGAATTTTTGTTGTTATTAATTTCTTGTGTTTTAGTATAAGGTTTGTAAATGTGTGTTACTGGGTGACTTTTTAAGTTTTTTCCATAGATTTTCTTTTACAGTAATAGTATTTAGTATGTCGTCATTTATCCATGGATTGTTGTCTGTTTGTCACCTCGTTTGTGTAGGTTTTGTTGCTTTTTTGTATATTTCTGTGAACTTTAGTTGAAAATTCTCGTATAATGTGACAGGATCGTTTGTTTTAAGTAGGGAATTCCAGTCTGTATTTTTTACTTGGTTATCGACAATGCTCTTTAGTATGATCGAGTTTTCTCGACTTTTGTGGTGGTGGGAGGTGGGGGGGGGGGTAGGAAACGTAAAAAAACGAAGTTGAGACAAAGTAGTGATCGGCAATTTTTACGTTAATTAATGATGATGTACAGGGTGTCCCAAAATTAACGCAAGAAGTACTTTTGATAGAAAACACAGGTTTTTAATTAAAAATTGCAATTTCTTATTGATTCATAAAGTATACAGTATAGGGTTATGCATGGAATAGCATATCGGGTAATTGGCCTCCACGGCTTTGCTGGCACATACACACTTTTTTGTCGAAATTATCCATGACTATTTTGCATAAATGTGGCTGAATTTCGTTGATACAGCGCTCAATTTCCTCCTTCAAGGCGTGGGTGGTCGTGGGCTTGTTGGCATAAACTTCAGACTTCAAAAAACCCAAAGAAAAAAGTCCAACGGCGTTAAGTTACATGATCTGGGCGGCCAATTCTGATCACCACAACGGGAAATTACACGACCAGGAAATGACTCATGCAGTAATCGAATTGTTTCTCAGGTTGTATGGCATGTGGTACCGTCTTGTTGAAACCACATGTCGTCCACATCCATATCTTGCAATTTAGGCACAAAAAACTGGATAATCATGTCCCGATAGCGAGCACCATGAACTGTTATTGCCTTACCAGCCGCATTTTCGAAGAAGAATGGACCGATGATGCCTCCAACCCAAAATCCGCACCAAACAATGACACGTTGTGGATGCATTTGTTTCTCAACAATCACTCGTGGATTTTCTGAACCCCAAATGCGACAATTTTGTCGATTAACGAAGCCATCAAGATGAAAATGAGCCTCATTGCTGAAGATGATTTTGTTCGAAAAATAAGCATCCACTTGTTGTTGTTCCATAATCCATTCAACGAACTCTCTTCGCTGTGTGTGGTTAGTAGGCTTCAGTTCTTGAGTGAATTGAACTTTGTAAGCATAAAGATGCAAATCTTTCGTGAGAATACGCTGTAGAGAGCTTCTCGAAATGCCCAATTCAAGACCACGGTGCCGAATTGATGTTCCTGGACTCTCAGCAACACTCTCACGAACTGCTTCGATGTTTTCTGTTGAAGGACGGTCAGAGTGTATAAGATCACTAATTGATCCAGTTTCCTTGAATTTTTTAATTAATCTTTTCACAGTTGATGAAGTTAAATCACTATTCCGACCATATTTTGTACGAAAATTGCGAACTGTAGCTGCCAAACCTTCATTATTTTTAAAATATTGCTCAACAATGAAAATGTGTTGTTCTTTCGTGTAGCGCTCCATTTTTTAATAACCCTGAACTGTCAGCTGTCACGCTGTCTTTTTTTTTTTCTCGTTGGCAACACTTTACCGCACAAATGGCGCTAAATTTAAATCTTGCGTGAATTTTGGGACACCCTGTATATGTATGGATGGGAGCCCGTATGTTGATATGATCAATGCATGAATGTGTTAGTGAGTTATTGATGTTCCTATTTCTTCTCTTGTTGGAGAGTTAATGGTAGGGTTTATATTGTACGGACTTAGTATATCAAGATATGTGTTAGTGGTTGAAGAAGCGTGGTCAAGAGTATTTATGTTAATGTCTCCTATTAGGATGAGCCTGTGTGTTGTACGCGGTTCGATGCCGCTTAGCCATGTTTCTAACTCGTGAAGAAAACTGAGTGGATTATTATCTGGGGATCTGTATATTGTGTATTTGATACTATTGTGGCTATTTGTGATTTCCAAAATTAGTGTTTCCGCATGTTCCAAGTGAGTTTGTTTTTCTGTTACATTGTATTTTTCTTTGATAAATGCCACAATGCCACCTCCTCTTTTGTTTGGTCTACATAAATTGTAGGTTTGATAATTATTTATGTTGTGTGCGTAAATTTCTGTGTCGTTTATTGCAACTTCGGTCAGTATTAGCGCATCTATGTTTATTGTGTATAATTGAGCTGTGTTATCAATGTAAGCCAGTGTTTTTTTTATACTTCTTATGTTTGTGTGTATGATAGTGAAGTTGGTGTTGGTGGAAATGTTGTCTGACCATTTCTTCAAAGAATCAAAGACCTTGAAGTTTATGTTGTCTGACTGGATATGTTCGCCTATGTTTGAGATCTCCACCACTATATAGTTTTTAAATGAGTTCTAATCTTATTCTTAAAGATGTGAAAAGTTATATAATAATAATAATAATAATAATATATTACATTTTTTAAATCGAATTATTAATAACTATGACAGATACAACGCTGAAAAATACAAATTTAATATTAGCAAAGGTACACACTGTAATTATTCCTTGTGTTTATTTAAATGTAGGTAAGAATTTATATTGGAAGTTTATCTGAATTCATGATGCCCCCAAATGTGTTCATGTTAGATTAAAAAGAAAAGCTATTTTGGCAATGGAACAGTCCTTTTATAACAGCTACACTAAAATATATAATTAAATGATGTTTTTCGTTAAAGGATATTAATTTGACATACAGTAGAACTTGTTGTAACGAGCAGGAAATAATGAGATCACGGCTGTAATGAGCAAAAAGCCATAATGATTTTAATTCACGTATATTTCCATATAGCTGCTCAATTTTATAACGAGCCTCCTAATAGATATACCATAACATTTTTGGTAACTATGCAAACATTCTTAATTGCTCGAATAATTCTTGGAATAGAAAAAATGAAAGAATGGCAAAGTCATAAAATAGCTTTTATGACCATCTGCTTCGGATTGCAGATAGGTTTATAAACTAATCTTGTCCTTGGGGACCAGCCTTTCACTGCCTACCTCTCCAGTGTCTAGGCCTCCGGCCCTCTTCCCTCACTTTATCCAAACACTGCCACGACTATAAAATCAGTTATAAAATCAAACTTTCTGTAGGAAACATGTCTACTAAAAGAAAGTGTCTCTAGGTTCGAGAATAAGTCGAAATTAAAGGAACTGATATAACCACAAGAAAGAACAATACTAGCAGCAGAGTTATGAAGGTAACATATGTTGTTATATCCTCGTATGATCTTTCTTGTGGTTATTTAATATCATTCTTGTTCTAGGTGTTTATCAGAACTTTCCAGCCCTTCCTCGTAATGTTAACACCGTGCATTGTTACATAAACTCAGTTGATAGATCTTAGCAAAGTGAGCACTCATTATTTGAACAATCTTGTCAGTTTCTGACATAAGGTTGCCATCTACATTTAGTAAAGTTATTCTTTCACATTCATTCTTTCTTTTACTTGTGGCATAATGATAAAATTCTTTTAGAATGCCTGTAGCCTGTACATTCATTTCTTAACGTGATGTGAAAAATGTTTAAGTGTTTTAAAAAAAAAAGTTTTCTTTGTCCTGTTCAATAATATCGTGAAAAATAAAGATGTTTTCCAATACTGATATGTAAACGACATAATCAAAGGGGAAAAAAAAATTAGTAAAAGTACGAGCTTATAAACTCGATGACGCACTGCTTCAATGGTTCACTACACAAAGAAATGCTAGATTTTCAACAGACGGTCTCCGATCTGGAAGGCTCAAGCGGAATATTTTGCTAAACAATTTGGGCGTGACTTTGGCTGGGCCGAAATGTTTAACCTGAGAGAAATAAATTGTTTAGTATTAAGTGTAGTTTGTTAATTATGGACAAATAAATTGTGATTAAGTGTACTGTAGTTAGAAGCATATTCATCTAAATAATATCTAAGTATGTAATTATATTATTTTTTCTCTCTAATGCTTTTTTTAATCTATTTTTATCGCATTATTGAGAATTAAAAAAAAATAGGAGGTAGATTTAACTCATCACTGATATAGTGAATAATGGTTATAACGAGAATATTTTGTCGGTCGTGTGGTACTCGTGTGAACCTAGTTCAGCGCTTCCCAAACTGTGGGCCGCAGCCCTCTTGGGGGCCATTAGTTTTGTTGAGTGGGGGGCCGTGAAACCATGAAAACAAATTTAAAATGTTTTAAGACTAAGTGTGCCATGTCAAATGTGTATGTAAGATGCTAAAAATGTAATATTTGCATATGATTTTTGCAATATTAGCTGTGTATGTTTTGTATTGAATATAAATAAAATAAATATTATAATAATCTGTCTGTATGACGATTTTTTTTTTTTTTCGATGGAGGTCCGTGAAATATTTTAATTTTTCCAAAGGGGCCCTTTACATCCATAAGTTTGGGAAGCACTGACCTGGTTTGACTGTACTTGCTTGAATGTTTTTAAGGTAAATATTTAAATATTTTAAAACCGTAAGAATTTATCTGTGATATTTTTTGTAATTATGTATCATGTAGCTTATTTTTATTGTATTGATATTATTCCTGTGTGTGTTATAATTTGACTTTTAAAAAGTGTAAAATA
Source organism: Typopeltis vanoorti (assembly GCF_054136105.1). Taxonomy (NCBI): domain Eukaryota; kingdom Metazoa; phylum Arthropoda; class Arachnida; order Uropygi; family Thelyphonidae; genus Typopeltis; species Typopeltis vanoorti. The sequence goes on along the minus strand of NC_143564.1, from coordinate 77,879,554 downwards.
ATTTTATCTTTTTTTTTTTTTTTCTCATAAAAAAAATAAATTCTCTCGGAATCCTGGTTTTGTCAGTTAGCAATTCTATGAGGAATCTGATGGGCTGGGTTAAAGTTTTCATTTCTACGCCCTAAAATAAGTAGAATCAGCCTATTTTGATCCCAGTTACAAGATATTTGTTGACTAGTGATAATCTGAATTATTGAGCATCTCAATGAAACCTATGATTCCAGAGGGGATTCTGACTTACCTGTTATGGTAATTGCCATTTGCCCTATTATTTGCACTTGGCATATCAAAGTATGCATAGATAATATATTTTGCTTTATGATACTCCTGTCTATCATAGCGCGAATTATACATGTTTTAAGCTTGTAGCATTTAGTTCATAACGTTTATTCCATAGGTCGTCGGTTTCTAAGGTTCATCTCGCTTAAATTGAAAACCGAGAGACATTATTCAAGTGGAGGAAACACATTAGTATTTCTTTTTAAGCATATTTAACCACTCTTTAAAGTGAATGCACAAGATTTTTCTATCAGAATGTAGATAACAGGCTCAGGGCCGTCGCCAGATTAGATGGCAAACAATTAAATATCGCCCCTGGTGGATTATAAGATAAAAATACGTATAAGAATATAAAAAAATAAGAACTCGTATAAGAAAATCTCCAATTGCTATTTTGTTTATAAGCTCTTCTAAATTTAAATTATAAGCTATGTCCGCCTCTATCGATATAGTTGCTAGACCAACAATCTTTCTTGGGTCATTGCTGTTCACAAATAATTTTTAATCAGTTTAAACTTGGAGAAACTTCTTTCCGCACTTGCTAAGCGATGGCGCCTTACGCAATATGGCTGAAAGAGCGCCCTTTTAAGCCGCTCCGTGGTGCAGGCTGCCTCAATGCTATACCCTGTCGACGGTACTGAACAGGCTCAGTTATCAACATCTCTATACTCTCAAACTTAATATCACATTTTTTGCTTAGCACTGAGGAATTTGTGATAAGAAAAGCGCTTTTTTATTTCTTTTTTATAATTCTTTAAATATTATAAAGAATAGTCTTTAAAAGATTTGAATATTTACATAAATAACTTTAATCGCTTAGTTTGTAAAGCAATTATGTCAGTAGATATTCGCTAAGTGATCATAATCCATAATATGTTCGACTATATGAGCAAATTTTTACTGTTTCAACTACATGTATAACTTATTCCTAACACGTGCCAAGTCCTAGCTCTTGGACCAGAAAAGAAATTTTATTTCCTTAATGACTGTATAGTGGCTGTTCAGCTGTCCGATGCTTGTATTTGGCAGCTCACCAAGAAAGCTGTCGTTAAAAAAAAGTAGATGTAGAGACAAACTGATAACATCCTGATCGTGCCAGGAAAACTTATGTGAGGAAGACACTGCGTTAGGATAGGGATGCTAATAATAAACGAACTTCTATAAGTACTATTCAGTCATCACTCATTCAAAACAGCTATGTGATTGCATAACAGGATGGAAGCAGTTACTGTTTGAATAACTTTTTGTCTCTAAAATCAAACAGCAATTTTTCGAAGCAGAGGTCAGACAAAGACTTTTTTTTTTTCTTAAACGACTTCCGAAATAAACATTGTATGAAAAAAAAAAAAAAAAGAACTAGACCATCTTGAAAATACGCCTGGCTTCCTAATTATTTTAATTTCAAATGAATACCCATTAATAAAATAAAGCGATCTCCGGGCACGAGCTGTTAACAGATTATAAAATTAAAATATCGATTTATCTTTTATTTGCTTATTAGGATTAGTACGAGTAAATCCCTATATGAATGGATTTGCCTAATGCATTTCACGCCCTTTATTTTTCCTTTATACTATAAATGTATTATTTAAATTGTAGCAATTAGTATCAGTATTATTTTCCAGGCATCCCTGAAGTCAAAAGATTATAAAAGTTTATAAAAGTTATAAACTTTTAAAGATTATAAGATTATAAAAGTTAACAGATTATAAAATTAAAATATGGGTTTATCTTTTATTTGCTTATTAGGATCAGTACGAGTAAATCCCTATATGAATGGATTTGCCTAATGCATTTCACGCCCTTTATTTTTCCTTTATACTATACATGCATTATTTAGATTGTAGCAATTAGCATCAGTATTATTTTTCAGGCATCCCTTGGAGTCAAAAGACTCTTCGCGAGAAGCCAAGCTTTTTACACATAAAAATGTATGTTGTAGGTTGCTTGGAATGCATTTAACGTTGGTGCACTCACTACCGGTCTTGGCAATGCTAAAAAAAGAATGAGTATATGTTGATATGTCATCACAACAGGTAGAAATGATATGAGAGCGTCTGCAGTTTGTTTGCCAGTATCTACTATGTGGAAAGTTTTCATAGTTATCGTATGAATCAAATTATATTTGTGCACCCAGGTAGAGAGAAAATAACATTATTGAGCCTCTCTTCACCTCTAGCTCATGCGCAAAGGAAGGAACCAAAGTGCTACATGACAAGCAAATACCCGAAAGTAAGTAATATGAGCTGTATTTGTTTGTTCTTTGCACCATATACGAGTACAGTATATAATTAAAATGCACGTGCAGTGCCGTAACTAGAGCAAAAACATTCTCTAGGGGGCACTGCAGAGTTGTACCAGTTAATACAAAATACAGTAAAAAGAAAACAGAACTGAAACTACATTTTGTTATTTTACATATTAATGTTTATCAGAAAGTATATTTTGTTATTTTACATATTAATGTTTATCGGTGTACTTTTTTTCTCTCTCAAAATAAAAATCAAAACGCATTCTTAATTTTGGAGGAGATATTTACTTAGTCCCGGCGCAAACATTGTAATTACTATGTTTCCCCGGTGCAGAAACGTGTAAATAGCGCATTAAAAAACATGCATGTGTTGCAGAGTGCCTGAAAATACCATAATATTATATATAACAGTCGGGTTAATTGTCAAGAAATGCTGAAATATGTTTTCCTGCGAATTTGTATAAATCCATTTGGCTTAAGTATTAAACAGTATTAATAGCTCGATGGGGTTAAAAAAAAGCACTTTCGTCCAGGTTCATTGTATCAAGACAGTTTCTAGACATCGCTTGAGTAATAATATAAATTGAACACAGAAGAACAGTAATTCAAGATACGCACACATTATGAAGGCGCTTTTGTCATTTTGCAGATGTAGCATTCCTAACTTCCCCCAACAAACCTTTATGGCAACTTTCAGTAGCGAAAGAAAAAAAAAGCTCTAGAAACTGAGCTTTTTTTTTTTTTTTTTTTTTTTTTTTTTTAATCACTAGTATTCAGAGAAATGGTGTGATGTGAAGATAAGTGTTTAAGATGCTGGTTGTAGAAGAGCTTAGTTTGGGACGTTTGTGCACTAGGTTGTCGAATGGGGGAAACAGAATGTGCTATCCTCAGCAAAACAATAAGGTTATGGGTCAGAGAGAGAGAGAGAGTCATTTATGGTGAGGAGAAAGAAGGTAAGCGATACAACAGAGCCTCAAGGTACTTCTGTTTTGCTGAAGTTCGAAGAGAGGAAGCCATCCACCATGTCACACAGCAATCGATCAGAGAGAGAAAGCTGACTTAGACTTACCCAGTTACAGAAGACGGAAAACAAGCAGACTGCAGTTTACTGAACAAGTCTCGATTCTAGGTTCGGTCCTATGTTGTGGAAGTGCCAAGAGTAACCGCACAGGTTTCTCCAAATGGCATAGGTCCGGAGGTGGGTGGTGGAGACGGAAATCTGCCGTGGATCTATACTGGCGGAAACTATACTGATGGTCATTGATTAATTTGTGGGCATTTAGGTCGTGAAAAAGTTATTGTTGTTGATGACCTCCATTATTAGAGGACTGGGGTAATTAGCAATGGATCGGTAGTTTGACGACTGGCTTTTATCTCCCGTTTTTAAAATGGACTGAATATAGGCTTACTTTCATGTATTAGGATAGATGTCAGATAAGTATAAAATAGTGTAGAGACAATATAGAACATAATATAATGAAAGATCAGATCGTTTTTCAGAAGTGATGTCGTAGTTTCGGAAAAGTGGTTTACTGTGCGACATGTTTTAGTAATTTTCTTTTCTTTTTACCTAATTATGAAGGTACATGAATTTTATGAACCAGCATTGCTTAATGTTATAGTATTAGTGCTTTTTGTCACGTCTTACTCCAATCTCATCTCGCAGCACTTAGCTGCCACCTCAGGCCAGTTGGCTTTAAGCAGTCTTGTATTGATATTTGTAAATAGTGTACATGCTCATCTTCTGTAATTTTATATTTAAATGGTAAATATAAAATTTACTTCAACAATTTAAATTTGTGATTATTTGTTAGTAATTTTCTTTAGTAATTTTTTACGTAGATTCAACTCTATAACTTCAGTGATGGTCGAAGGTTCTAATAGCTATTTCTTCTCTGCAGAGTAAATCCTAATAGTTGTATTTTTTTATATATTTTTAATTTTTTTAAAATATTTTTTATAAGTACTCATTGTCGAGAAAAATAGTTCGTGCTTACAAAATGGCATTTAATAAGAACTACTTAGTCGAACTTTTTTTATTTAGTTTTCGTTTAATGATGTGGACACTCATTTACGTAACTCTTTTAATTTACATACAAATGTCCTTATTGGGATTTTCACTGCTGGAGGTGACATGGCTTGTTTTAAGATTCTGAGATAATTTAATCATAGCCACATTTTGTTTTTAATAAGTACTTTTTTTTTCCCTCCAAGACTCGCTAATCCTTCCGATCTACTGAAATGAACGCTATATGAACAGGATAATAACTACTAAATTTCATATTTCTTATTTCTCTATGCCTCTGCATCGATGTGAGCTGACTCTGTCTAAATAGAAAGTATCACTCGATCATAGACCAGATCAACCTGGAAGTTATCATCTTTAAAACTTTGCTCTCTCTCCCTCTCTCACCACAAGGCAACTAGTTGTGTCATCTTTCTGACACACTACTACCTGGAAGTGTCTGCTCATCATCTAATTATTTTTTCGGTATGCATTTCTCCACTACTAATATCACTGCGTAGATATCTGAGTTGATTATAACAACTTCGCTCTGAATGGATGGATTTTGATGAAATTTCCCGGCTAGAATTTTTAGCAATATTTGATGGAAATTTTTATGTATGATTTAAATAATAAATCCTTTAATACTTGAATTATGCAAAATGCAAAGAAAACAATCTTGATATTTAGCAGTTGTAATAACGAATGGCGTCATTGGAGAAATGACACTGTATTGCTATTCATTTAACTGAAACTAAATTTATTCAATCGTTACGGAACAAACATATTGCATTTTATCCAATGAAATGATAACGAAAATTGTATATTTACACACTGATATATTTCAGATACATAAGCGACTGGCTATAAGTGGTTACACTAGTTGGCTGTGAATTATTCTCCCTCCCTCACTCTCCTTGAAGATGTCATATGAATTCAAATGATTTTTTTACTGGCATTATTGTCTGGGAAAAGTTCTGATATAAGGAGAGAAGGATTCTAATTTTCTGGTCGGGCATTGTATATAATGATGTCATTATGCTGTCATTAAATGACAGCACAGTATTCGTATTTGGCAGCAGAAACCATGGCAACCAGAAAGCAAAGAGCAAGTTACAACGCGAATAGCGAGTAATTTTTGGTACGGCAACATTGCCTATTGCAGTGCTTTTCAAACTGTGGGGCGCGTCCCCTCCTAAAGGGTAATTCGCGAGACCCTTTCTACGGAGGCGCAGAACAAATGGGAAATATTGTTTACTTTCGAGGACAACTTCTGAATATACTCGATATTGCATCCGCTTATTTTAATACAATAGGGCATTAAAAACATTTGCAGTAGTTGTCATTAAGATGATGAGTTAGAAATTTAAAAATTATAATTTTTAAAATAAATATCTTGGTGTGCTGAAAATTATAATAACTAAATATTAGCCTAAAAAGTATAATAACTCGCTATATGTTCATGCAGGACGGAAAAAGAAGAAGAAAAGGGCTTACAGGATTGCCCGCCAACTCAATAAATCAAAAGTCAGAGTCAGTGATATTTGTGCCAATGCTGACGTCAGTATCCATTAAACTGTAGTTAACTGCAATGTCCAGTTCTTGAGCTCGTCTGCATAGCGACGTTGTGTTTTTTCCATTACACCGATTAACCGATTTTTTTTTTTAATGAAAAAAGAAACAGTGAAAAAATTTTAATATGGCTTCTAAATGACTAGCAAGCGTTCGGGCAAGTAATGCTTCAAAGATAGCAAGAAAAAGACTTAAACTCTTAAATTTAAAGTAAAAACTATCGTTGTAGAAATACTTGAAGTTGGTCAGAGTAACGTTTATGATTAAGCTATAAAGCAGAGGCACAAGTCTGGTTATCCAGAACAGTGGTGGTAGTGTGTGTGGGGGGGGGGGGGGGGAAGCAGGTACAAATTACTGTCCGCAAGAGGAGGCCCCTGGACTCCACTGTGTTGCATATGTGTTTGTCTTTCTCGGTGGTATCATTATTAGCCGGTCCAGCCTTGCTAGTAGTGGGGAAGTGGCCTTATTATTATTATTTTTTCCCCGAATGAGTTCCTCGAAAAGTTTCTTTCCAAGGCTCGAAAGCCTTGGAACGCTGTATTATGGAGAGACAAATCATGATACATCCTCTCCTGAGCAAATGTACGGGTGTGGGTGTGGTGGATGCCCAGTGAATGTCTCTTATCAGAGTGCGTAACTCCAGCTATGAAATTCGGATACTGTTTTTTCTGGTTTGGCCTGGGACCTCTGTTTGTGGTGCCACGAACAGAGGTACACTGAACTCCGAGAGGTATTTGAACATTCTGGACAGTGCAATGCGTCCTATTTTTTGGCATTTCTACGAATTGTTTCTTTCACCAAAACAATGCATAAGATTGCTGCTGTAACTGCGTGGTTTGTGGACATGAATATCACCCACTTGACTGGCCTCCACAGACCCCTTTTATATCAACCCTATTGAACATCTGTGGGATGAACTGGAGCGTCGAGTGAGGTCAAGGGACGTCCTTCCCACTACAGTCCAGGACCTCATTACATGCCTACAGGAAGAATGGTCCAAAATTGATCGTTATCGTACGTTTGTGGAAAACATGCCCCGTAGGATTTCTGCAGTCATTTTTTTTAATTGTGCAAAGACATCAAGGGTAATACTGCGCCAGGACACAGCAGTACATATAGTAAGTAGTTAGCAGGACAATCCCAAACATCCATGCTCTTGGCGGGAGTCGAACCCACAGCCTCTTGGCTGGAGAGCGGATACGTTAACCACTCGGTCAACCAGGCCGGCGCTGCAGAGCAGAGGCCATCATTTCATTAGTGTATGTAACATATTATTATTATTATTATTATTATTTTATTTTATTTGCAATTATTTATTTGCATTGTGCACCTTTTAATTGATGTGGAAGTGAGATCAGCCGAATGGTTCTCGCCGTTCACTCACTGATAAAATGGAAAGAATCAGCAATTTTGTTTATGCTTCTAAATTATTCCGTTTTGTAACATGACCATCTCATCTATTATAAACGATGTCCACGATCACTATTGATAGTGGCAAATGATATGTGAGGGATAAAAATTGTAGTTTTCGTCACTTAACTTTTATTGGAAAAGGGATCTAAGTTCACACCCTCTCTGATAAGCGGAATTTGCTAAATCTTTTTTTCCAGTCAGGGAAAAAAAGATATTTAGGTCACTTCTCCTCCCAAATATATATATATATATATATATATATATATATATATATATATATATATATATATATATATATATATATATATATATATATATTAAGGATACTAAGTAATTTTATAAACTTTTTTTTTATTTTTTTACTCCTTTTCCTATATATATATATATATATATATATATATATATATATATATATATATATATATATATATATATATATATATATATATATATATATATATATATTTGGGAATGCATGTCATGATGACAACATTTCATAGGTAACTGCAATGAGTCAGCAAAGTGGAAAGAAAGAAGGTAACAGAATCGTATTCCATGCATATTTATCCTCTGCCTGATCGACGTAGTGCGTGGTGCTGCCACTCTGAACTCAACAGACTTTTTTTTTCTTCTTTTTTTAAGCAATACTACCCTTATAACAATCAACCTACAGAAGGGCTTGGGGGTGGGCAAACATTTGCTTAATGTGCATATATATTGGATAATCCCACAGGTCACATGTGAATTATCAGTCGTGGAATCCTGCTATGAAAGAATGGCAGGATCCCGCGACTGACGCTATTTTTATTTTGTTCGAAAGTCGACACAATGCTCTAACATGTATTCAAATAATACAGGATGGATACCTGTGTGTGTGTGTGTGTGTGTGTGTGTGTGTGTGTGTGTGTGTGAGAGAGAGAGAGATTCTGTTACCTTCTTTCCTTCCACTTTGCTGATCCATCACAGTCACCTTTATGACATGTTATCTTATAAGCAATAATCAATACTTCATCATATTATAATAATTGTAGAGGTGAATGTATTTTTATTTGGAAATGCATGTCATGATGACGTGCATTTCCAGAATCAAAAGACGAATGAGCAAATAAAGCAAGGAGATGTACTTCTCGGTTTTCTGTTTCTTCCCATAATATTTCCATAATGTGCTCTTTATTTAAATCCGTTTATTCATTTGTTAACACTGTTAAATGAATGCTATAGCTAAATATGCATGGCTCAGAAAAATAACGACTTTTAAACTATTTCCTTTGTTGTAAGATAGGTGACTGAAAAAACGTTTTTCTCTGTTCGTATTCTTCGTCACGACTTTCATTTACAAATGATTTTTTTTTTTTTTCATTATTATTTTCTTATCTGTGTACATGTGGCATAACTATGTTCTTGGTCGCGGCGGGAAAAATGGGGCACTCCAATACGTCACTGTCTATTGATCCGTGGTCAGAATTTCAGTGCCGCGTTCCGTTCTCTACGATAGTAAGCTTTTGAAGCGGACTTTCCCGTAGCAATCGTCTCCATTCGAGTTTAATGCCAGCCTGACTAAGTTTCGTTTTTTGGGTTCTTTTTTTAGTATTATTATTATTATTTATTGAACTTGACGAATGCTACATCGCGTCACACCTCGTGTGTCTAAATGTAGAAATGCTTATGGCCTGTGCCCATACATTGCACGAGATTATCCAAACAGAAGGTAAGTTTTTACGGTTAACTTCAAGTTCTTTATTTACACCTAATTCGAATTTACAGTGAAGTTGAAGAAAAGTAAATTAAGGTATGTCAGCAAAAAGAATGTAGCCGAGCTTATTTAGCGAAGGTACCGATGTCTGTACAACCTAAAAATTTCACGACTTGTAATGTACTATCGCTACAGTAGAATGTAAAGGTTAAATTTTATGTAGAGGTAAAAGCCTAAGCCAAAAATCGCTTCATTAAGCGGAAAATATGTAACATTAACAACAAAAAAATGTAATGTTTCAATTTACAACATATTTTATATGTTGTTTATTTGAGAAAGAAGTCATGAGGTTATTATTTCATCTAAATAACGTATTGATAATTAAAGGATTCGTGCATTTCTTTTATTACTTCAAAGTTTCTTCAGTATTTCGTAATGTTAATTATTAGAAATGTCATTAAAGCTATTAATGTGAATAAGGGATAAAATCCAAATCATGAAGAGATTAAATAATTAAGATATTAAGTCACTTCATTCGCATCACGCATCTCATAGCACTTTGGAACATTTCGTGTTATTCGTGTTTTATAAAAGGAAAGTGGGGGATGATTATTTGCGAGCTTCTGTTGCTTAGCGCAGCGAAATTTTACGAATGTAATTGTATTAAATGCAGAAGTAAGACCAAAAGAAGGAAAGACCTGGTAAATTTTCCGAGTGTATAGAAAGGCCGTTTTTAACACACGATAAAGTAAGTGCTGATTATTTACTCAGAGTCGGTTAAATCAGGTCATTTATCAATGTCGGACTAAATTTATAATGGAAACATTCGATTAGTTCACCTCTATTTGTGTGTAAAACCTTCATTGTTTAGGCTGTAGCTGCTTTTGGTTATTTTGAAGATTTCCTAGTTGAGAAGCTTGACAATCTTAAATAAAGCTTCAGATAAGCCATGCAAGTGCTCTACAAGGCGTCAACAGTACAAGTCTGTCTTAATTCTTTTACATAGGCCCTTGAAATGAACTAGTGTATTGTTCCATGCAGAATATCACACATTCATCCTTTATGTGCCAACCTATAAAAATTAAAGATCGCTTTTGGGTGTTCTGTGAAGAATTTAAACTCTTTATATATATACTCTGTACTATAAAATGATAAGCTGAAATTGGAAACCGATGTGACGTCGGCTTGAAACGGATGTAGGCTGTAACGTTTTTGTGTAACGTTTTTGTCAAGTTATTTGAAACGTTTTGAAACTCAGGGGTTACTCTGAGTGTCGAGTCTTCAAAATTCGAGTCATCGGAAATCAAGGAGAACCTGTCTACCAGTCCGGAACACGGGGGGGGGGGGGTCCTCCCTAGTATATATATATATATATATATATTTAAATCACTTAAAACGTAACAATTCTTCGTGGCTTACTTATTAAGTTATCTGTCCAGTGAAGTGGAAAAGTTGCTAAAATTCGAATTCCTTTGAATGAAAAAAAAAAAAAAAAAAATTAAGGTTCTTCACCCTGTACCCATTTAGGATATTTCATCCGGAACTCATTGGAAAACGCTACGACTTCAGGGAGTAATGGGATTTTCCACCAAATTCTGAGTCACAAATTCTAGAAGATACAGCTTCAAGAACAAAATGTTTCGCAGGTCATTTGTATCTCTGAACAAAATTCGAGTAGACAAACTAACCTTTCAAATATGAATTTAGAGTCAAAATAAAATACGAATCTTCGTATTAAGCTCCGAACCCCCCAGAAGCTCCCATTTACAAAAAAAAAAAAAAAAAAAAAGGAGTTAAAAATAACATCTTTTTGAGCGGAAAACATTCTGATGTTTCTCCGTTCAGAAATCGGTTATTCTGGTTTCGATTTTAGTTATGTGGGATAACCTCCCAGCGCTTCTTTCCCTAAGGAAGAATATATAAAATAAATACATAAAACTGGCTTGTAGTAAAAGACATCGCCGTAGGGTAATGAAATAACAACAGACCATGCATTGGAGAATTAAAGGATCTGTTCAAATCCTGTCTGGAATGCGAATAGCTATAAGTTTGTTTCGGTTTAAGGTGAGTTATCGGGTTTCATATAGATATAGCAGGATTTTTACTCACGCAACAGACAAGACTATGTAGCGAACAGACGAAAGGAACAGATGTGCATTCGCCTCATGACGTACTAGACAATGTAATCATTACATTAATCGCATCCGTATCGTAGTCAGTGGATCTAATCTTAAAAGATATTTGAGTTACCGCCGAAACAACTAAGACGTTACGAGGCCAATATATTATATTGGATAATTGTATATGTTGTCCTGGCTGGTTTGCCTGATTGGAAAGGCCTGGATTCAGTTTTCATCGTAGTACAAGAGAAATATTTATAAAGCCTTTTTCAAAAAAAAGTTGGCAAAGCTCTTTTTTTCTCTCTTCCAGAAGCTCGGATTTCATCTTCGTTTTAGAGACAAACCGGCCGGAAAATACACGAAATTGACAAGCAAAATATATTCACCTGGTGATTATCTTATTACCGCAGCGTAGCACAAACAGTGATTTGTAAATACAAACTGAATGAAATAATCAAGAATCGAAAAGCTAATTAAAAAAAAAAAAAAAGCTGGTAATCATAAAGTGGCATACTAATAACTACGTTCAGTTTAAATGGATGGGGAGAATTTTTAAGTCGCGCGATCTCGGGCACCTCTGTAACTCGGCCGAAAGAATGATTTCTGTTGTTTGGAAGTATCTCATCTTCCTTTTCCCTCTTTTACCTTGCGGTGTCGAGGGTTTATTAATCATCGGACCTCAAACAGTTCACAGGATAAGGTGGTCAGCCATACGCCCCGGTGTGTCCTATGTCCATAGTGTTGAGTTCTCAAGGCTGGTTTGCCTGCTTTGTGGGTTGAAAAAGCCCTGCTGTTCACGCCCAAGATCGGCTAACTTGGCTGTGGCTGAGGAAGATCCTTCAGCTCCTCCCGTCACCGACGGGAATCGAACCTGGGACACTCCTTCCCCATGCATATGGTTGCGAAGCGCACAGCCACTAGGCTAACCGCGCGGACTATCGGGAAATAATAATAATAATAATAATAATAATAATAATAATAATATTATTATTATTATTATTATTATTATTATTATTATTAGTGCGGATTCTCTCAAACTTGGGGAATGCCGTCAAGATTGCATTCTCTGGAAGTCACTCACATCTCTTTTGGATGATGTGGTCACCGACATACCGCATAACATAAAACGCTTAAGTTAATCCAAAACGACTGGGTTGAAGGTCAGATAATCCAAATAAAACCTTCTCTAGACACCAAACATGAACTTTTTCTAGAGTTTTCAGTAAGTGATCTCACACAGGAGATGAAATTAATCTGCCACACATTCACAACCATCCATACCCGCAGTCGAAATCGGACTCGTGACCTTGTTTGCAGAGAAGTGTTTTCCCTCTCTGCCAACCAGGCTGGCCATTTTCTCCCATTAATCTGTATTTCATAAAATAATATAATTCAATTTTTGTTTAATGAGGCAATTGATCTGATATTTTAGTTTACAAAATCAAATTGGCCTCTTTTGTTTCTTGTCCTTTAATTTAGAAATTTAAAAACCTGTCGATATAGAAGTCGACAATTTCGTTATGCTGTGCTGCCTTCCATAAATGCTTCCAGGATCATATCATGGAATTACAGATATGGTGAAACATTAGCCCTTAAGATGCCTGCTAAAATATCGCTTATGTCATGTTTTTTTTTTTTAAATATTTGCGACATAAGTTGGAGTACAACACGGCATGCGTAAAACTTTTAGTAGTAGTATTAGTAGCGTTCATCTTACGACTACTAAAACCTGAATGTACTGTTGTCATAGAAACAGTCTTGTCTATCTGTCGGTTAACAAAGCGTTCTTTTTATATAAAAGGGACATGACTCCACAAGTAAACAGTTTCTAGTCGCATCTTCTTCCTCTTTATAGTACTTTTATCTCACTTAGAATCTGGCGTTGGAGAAGGGGGGGGGGTAATTTTTATGACTGTAGAAATGTGTGTGTTCACGGGGACGGTTTGCCTGTTCTGGGGGATGAAAAACCGAAGCTTCTAATCACATAATTTGTTTATTTATACGTTGTTTTGTTCTTTAATTTCATTGTAGACTAGAAAACCGTCCCTGCTTTTATTCATAAATACTTAATGACGTTTAGTATTACTTTGTTAATCTCTCTACATTTCTATCTAAATGTTACCGATGATCGGGTATCACGGTAACCTTCGGCTAAGATCACGTTTTAGCATAGTGCCTAATGATACGGGTATCACTCGAATTGCTGACGTTATCTTAAGGTACTTCTACGGGTCGAATAGCACTGCTGTCGAAACGCCAGCTCATCACTCATGTTTGGACCGTGAAATGCCAATAGAAGAAAATTAAACATGTTCGTTAGTAAAGAGTTTTATTCATCCTGATCACCGAGCATTAGATTAATGCCGTAGCGATTTCCCCGCAGGTAGTATGTTGGGATCTCTCCAGATAAAATATGGTCGAGGAAAATAAATAATTTTTGATGTTATTAACTAATTCATTTTTTTAAAAATTTGTCTTTGGGAAAATAGTAATATTTAAAAGCACATTTTCAGAATATGTACAAATATTCCAAATAAGTATACTTTTAAGTAATGAAAAAATGTTTTATCTTAAACTTATCTTATTTCGAAATTTAAATTTAAATATAAAATAAAAGTTGAACTTAAATTCCTTCGTTTGTATCATCGATTTGTTTAATTTCGTAGAATGCAACAACGATGTGAAACATACAAATATAATAATGGAAATAAATTTATTACAGCAACATTATTATCATCATCATCATCATCATTATCATCAGAGACCTCCAAAGAGTCAGGGACTCATTGAAAGATGCCATATAACAATCACATCCGTTATATGTTTTTTTACCCGTCTTTATTCAGTTTATTCAATTATTTAAAAAAAAATCAACTAACGCCTTTTACCCCCATACAGGGAGTAGACGAGACCGTTTTAACCCTATCTGACTTTTGGAGACTTAGTAGGCAGTTCAATCTCCACTGGTACCCAATCCGAGACAGCTGGCCCAAGCTATCACGAATTAAGCTGCATGCATGCAGTGAAGAGAGACCAACAAGTGCCGTCATCTAGTGCTCCCTAACACAATATATTTAATGTCTGAAAACAGTATGGGTTCTACGGTCGATTTTCTTGAGTTTACGGGACGAAAAAAACCCGCTTGCCCGTGCCAGAGATAGACTAACTCGGGAACTGGTCGAAAAAAGGCTTAGAAAAACTCTAGTCTTCGACTAGATTCCAAACAAAGTCTTCCTTCGTGCGGTCAAGCGCTGTGGTATGCAAACGTCACATCTACTGAGCTACACAGGCTCTTTTCAATTATTTACTGAAGGCTTTTTTTTGTCACATCCTCTCCAAATTTTGGTATCCTTTCTGTTGGATCTCCTACATTGCGTATTCTTCGATAGTCAATGTATTTGATCAGTGTGATAGTCATTCTTAGTTATTTTGTGTTCCTGTTCTTATTGATGTCCCTTATTTCAAATGTTGTGAGATGCCTACAGGGATCGGAGAATATTGCTGTTAAAAAGCTAGAAGAACGTTATCCACGCTTAGATTTACCTTCTTTAACTGTTAACGTCAAAGAGTGAAAAACTAAGCCCGTTCATTGGTATCTGTGATCGGTGTTTCAAAGCGGAAAGTTAGCAGGAAATTCAGAGCGCCAAACCCAAGGTTGGCGCAGGGACAAAGCAAAGAATGACTGATGGCTCATTATTTCGAAGCAAGATGAAATTTGCTGGTGTTTGCTTATACTATTCACATCTCAATAACATGTGGCTTTTCCACCGGTCATGATCACATTATTCATTTTTCTAGGCACAGTCTCCACTCAGAATATGATAACAAGTGAAAGATCATATTTTGAACCATTCTTCGTTTAACATAACGACCAGTACATTTATTTTTTGTTGGATGCAGTAGGTCTTCCCAAGACCGACCGTTTCTCTTTCTTAGAGATGTTCTGTTTGATTGCAATCTATAGCACTCCGTCGGTTTCATCGTCGGACTGTCCAGATTTCTATACCATTCTACTAAACACCCTTTGGTTCCTTTCTATCAGTTTCCTGGATCCTCCTGTGCCACTTTTAGTTGAAGTGGCACCTTCATATTTACACTGCTTCTAATGTTGATGAGGCCAATCAAGTTTTACCATATTTTCCTCAGACCACATTGCAGTAATATCTTCAGTATGTTGTTGGTCTCTTCCCTCATCCTGCCACTATATATGCAGCATCACGCTGTTTCCAGAAGTGTTGCATATCCGTTGACGTTCATCCCTTCAGATACAACTAGAGACCAGAGTTCATGGGAGGAGAAACACTGCCATGAACTCTGTATTACGGCAGAAGCTGTTGACGCTGTGAAGACAGTGTATTGCCTGTTAAATGCCTATATTCTTCTGGCTGGGTTTACATGTTTTGCTGGAGGAAAAACCTTCTCATCTCTGTATGAGACCGGCTAACTCACCTTCAGTTAAAAAGCACTTATAAAGATTTTTCGAATACTGGACTGGGAACCCAAGACTTTCCAACCAAAAAGTATCATCAATAATGATTGAACTACGAAGAGGAGGCCTTTATAGTTCAGATGATGTCCTTCTATTTTGAATTTCAAACGCTTTTCTGGCCAGTCAAGATATTCTTACCTTCGTACTGTTGATTGGCATGGTTGATTTGATTTAAGTTAATCTGCCCTTCCATGCAGGTATTTAAGTGGTATCCTGCTACTATCCTATCACTTTTTAAACTGATCGACCGTTTCTTCATCGCACTGTCCAAATTTCTATACGATTCTATCAAACACTTTTTTTTTGGATCTTTTTTGGTTGAAAAAAAAGATCCAAAACTTCCTATTAGCCTCCTCGATCCTCCTGTGCCATGTTTGGTTGAAGTGGTATCATCATATTTCCATCGGCTAATAATGTTGATAGTCTTTTAATAATATTTGTTTCGAAGTCTGTTAAGTTCGTATCCACGTGCTATTACAGTATAGAGATGTATAGTCGACTAGAGGTTTATCTACTATAGAAGTTTTATTTTATTTTATTATTTTTTATGTGAATCCCGTCCATGAAAGATTGGGAAGTTATCATACATTAGTAACGTGGGCGGGATAAGGGTTCCATAATCTGAGAACGCTTCTCTAGAGAGCAAACATGGAGCTTTTTAAATCTACACCAGGACTCCATTTTAAGTAGGTTCATCGTGAGACACTACCCTAATTAATTCATCCCAACCCTCAGTTTTCGAGGAATTAATAGGTAGGCCTCGTGGCCATAGTTATCTTGTTTTAATACCTAACTACGTAAACCCTTTATTGGGTGGAATTTTCAGTGAATTTTAAAGAATATGCAGCATATAGGATACAGCATAAAGCCTACTGGATTGATGTTTGCATCGCACTTAATTTTACAAATCTACAACAACTTTCCCTTCTAATTAAATAAAAAAAAATGGCGATCGCAAATCTATACATGTGTGCGCGTATGCCCACCTATGTGCTGTGAGAATGTCTCCCCTCTTAGAACAATCGTTGGGACCACTAAGCACACTCTTCTCCACTATGTGAGGTTTATGGTATTTGTGTGTGTGTGTGTGTGTGTGTGTGTGTGTGAGAGAGAGAGAGAGAGAGAGAGAGAGAGAGAGAGAGAGAGAGAGAGAGAGAGAGAATAATAAACAGTATTATATTTATAAATATACAGTACATTCACTTGCCCATTATTATGGTTTGTCTTCTAGCTTGTCCGAATCTTTCTTAGCTTAATAATATATTTAATACACATTAAAGTTTTTTAATCTAAAAACCAAGCATCGTTTTCACACGTTTTCATAATCACAGGCGGTAATGATTTTTTTTAAATTAATGTACGCTACAACCAAAAAACATGATTTTGATAATTTTCATGTTAGTATTACCATGATTAGCAGCTTACAAGGTTTTTCCCTATCGATTATTTTGCAGGAAGCGCAGTACTCAGAGTAGTTGTATTTTCTAAATCATCCCATTCATTGATTTGTTATACTTCTTCCACTTAGAGTATACCGCATTCAGTAATGGCTGTTTACCGTGAGTCGCAATCGCAAAGCCAATACATTCTTGGCAGGTGAAGCTTTTTTTTTTTTTTTATAATTTTTTTATATTTTTATTACTTCTCTGTTTATTGCTCATAGTTCTTCCCTACACAATATGGGCTTCGTGTTTTCGGACTTTTATTTAATGTGTTTTTCCTAGTATCATTTTATTGCTTCATCAAATAATCATTTCTGCCTTGGATTTCAGTATTAAAGAAAGGGGAAAAAAAACCCAAAAAACATGGCGTTTTGACTGGTGTCCTATACAGTTTAGAATATTAAAGTGAAATTCAACCAAAATGATAAAAGTAATGGCTACAGGAGGGGAGTATTATAATAACCCGTATGCTTAGTTTCCAAACCAAAAACCATCTGAAAGCAAACACGTAGTTCGTGTAAAGTAAGAAAGCCTTACACATCAAGAAAGTTTCGGCTAAAATTTTATGGCTCAGCAGCAAACTAAAATTGAAGAATGTTCCTTTACTTG
The DNA here is from genome assembly GCF_054136105.1 of Typopeltis vanoorti. NCBI lineage: Eukaryota > Metazoa > Arthropoda > Arachnida > Uropygi > Thelyphonidae > Typopeltis > Typopeltis vanoorti. The sequence continues at coordinate 77,861,681 of NC_143564.1, read as the reverse complement.
CATACAGTATTTAGGTAGAAACAATTCATATTCACTGAATACGAAGTAATTCAGTGAATTTAAACTTTATGATTTTAGTAGACCAAAAGTAAACTACACACACTTGTGACTAAACCTTAATAGGGACAGAGGGGAAGGATTCAGAGAATTCGAAGTTTAACTACGAGTGGATGGTTGAACGTAATCCACCACTTTCAGGGAAAAAAAAAAAAAAAGTAAAACTGATATACTCGCAAAATTTTAGATAGATATGGTTTTCTAAAATCTATTAAATGATACATAAACAGTTCATAAGAACTGATGTTGAATGCTCGTATAAATCTTACTTCCAGGTTTCCATGCGCCCAATCTACATGTCCTAAGAAATATGGTAAACAACCATATTATCACGCAATACTTTTATTACCCATAGCAATGGAAATGTTTATCTCCCGGATGCTAGCAACAGCATTATTTTGTATGGAAGTCATGAATGTTCCTATCGAAGAGTTTTCGTGCGAAAGGTTCTTAGTATGGCGTTGTGATAGTTCACGTGCATTACTGACTTGTATGCGGCTTTCTTTTCTTTCTTTTTTTTTTTTTTTTATATATTATTATAATGATGATAACACTGGTAATCAAAAAAATCAATATAAAAACTAAGTGGGATGTCATAATGAATTCTCTCTAATATAAATAAAATCCTTGATTATAACGAATGGCAGAAGAAGAGGATAATGCATAAAAACCAGTGACGTAGCTTGGGGGGGGGGAGTCCTCCCCGGGCGGCACTTTGAACCTTTTTGAACTTTTGCAGTTAATTCTAAAATACAGTCTCGAGAACTCAGTTTCAAATAGCTGTAATAGCTGTAAGTGTTGGTAGTTGTGAGAGGAGTTTTTCTAAATAAAATTTGATTAAGAATTACCTACATTACTATGAAATAGACTTCGCCAATGTCACCGACGATTTTGCTAACAGAAAAACAAGAAAAATAACATTTTAGAATGTTTAAATTAAAGTTTTACTTCAAAAATAAACATAGTGTTTTAATTTATTTCCCTATACGTCGTTTTGACTTTTTGTAGTATTTTTGGCGTGTATTGAGAGGGGCGGCAAACTCAGGGAACCCCCCGGGCGGTAACAGCTCTAGCTACACCACTGATAAAAACAGAAAAATGTGAAGTGTTTCCTGTACTAAGTAAACTGGATGTTAGTAAAGGAATGTGACTGAATGAGGTCTCACCACGCATTTTAAGAGAATGTGCAAAGGAGTTAACTGTACAGACTTGTACAGTTAACTCCTTTAAGTTAAGTCTTGCAACGGAAAGGTCCCAGAGGAGCGGAAAGGGGAACCCTACATAAAGGTGGTTTTCCAAAACAGAGGTATCAAATTACTAACCATTTTGTATTTCCGGGGTTATAATGAAGGTCTTGGAGAAGTTTGTCAAGGATAGAATACAAAATTGGACTGAGAGAAAGAATCTCTCAAACGAATAGTTAACGAGGATTTGTTAAGGAAGATCGTGCTTTAGTAATTTTATTACGTTTTACTATAAGATGACGAAAATACTAAAATAAGTGTAAAGGTTGTTGTAACATTTCTCGATTTTGCGAAGCATTTGATAAAATTTCAAATTAGAATTAGTAGAACAGTGCACTAGAAGTAATAGATATCGGCGTTGTATGTATGGCAGAGCAGTGTCCCGCAAAGGTCACATGTGGAGTACCGCTGGACTCTGTACTAGGGCCACTGCTGTTTTATTTATATCCGTATATTGATGACATAATATCTGGCTTAATAAGAGACAATCAGTTGTTTGTAGATGACACACAAAGTTCGGGAGAGTTATGAAAAATAAATCTGATGCTAGATTACTTCAGTCGGATTTGGATAGAATGGTCCTTTGGGCAGAAGAGTGAGGATTTCTTTTCAATCTCGACAAGTGTAAGGTTTTGCATTTTGACCCAGGAGATAGAATGCAGTGGATTGAAGGCTTGAAGTTCAAGGTAAACACAGCAAAGGTAGCGAAGAAGACATACAGGATTGCCGGAATAATGAAAAGGACAGTAAAGTTGTGATAAAGAAATGATTATGCCATTTTATAATACATTGATTCAACCCCTTTGGACAACTATGCGCATATTTGGTCTCTTGGATTTCAAGGTGATGAAACATTAGAAGGGTTCAAAGCGAACAACTAAGATGATTTCAATGGGATGTTGGCTATGAAAATGAATCTCATCGCCGGTGTAAAGCCACCGCTCAGCTTATCGTACACCTGAAGTGACTTGAAAAAGTTCCATGTTTGGTTTCTAGAGCAGGTTTCCGGACTGTGAGAAATGAATGAAAAAACACAATATATAATTAAAAATCCTTAGCTCACCCACGATACGAATTTACTATAGGTTTGTAGAAGCCTTTCGTGTACGTGTGCCACAAAAAAAAAAAAAAAACTGTAGGTTTCGGCGTTTCTCAATCTGCGGTGTGATATAATAGGCATATAAATTTGTGAGGGGGTTATATAGGAGAGAATACAGGAGAATTTTTTCAAAATAAGGTAGGAAGGGAAAGAGCAAGTTGTCATTCATGGAAAGCGAACAAGAGTTTAGTGAATAGGAGAGCTAGAAGTCGATTTTTCTCATGGCGAGTAGTAAGCGAATTTTTTGCCAGAGAGTGGTGAGTGTAACATTGGCGAATGAATTTAAGTTGCATGACCAACATTGTGTGATTGCGATTGATTATCTTGAGAGTTGTTTTAGATTTGAAGTGTACATATGCTGCACCTTGTTATGTGACGAGCGGACCTTCCACAATGAGTCTTGGACTCTGTGAAGATACCCATGCAATAATAACAATAACCAGTTAAACATATGTAATCCTAAAAATTGACGCTTTTACCTTTTCAAATTTTATCTTGTTGGCAATTTACAGTCAATTAAAACAGGGGAGAAAAAAAGACATCAGGCTAGTTAATCACTACAAGAATTCAAGCCTCGTACCAAGGGCTGAAACAAACAAACAAACATGGCATCTACAAAGTGTGATAACAAGTGAAAAATAAGTTCTGAATATCATATGCAACATATCTCTATCTCTTTCGACTAGTTTTAATTATAACCGATTTTTGACAAGCTTATACTAAGCCAAAAAATTTGTTTCATTCGTGGAAGAGCTATAGAAAATTTTTTTCAGTATCGCGCAATGAACAACAACAAGTGAAACCGAGAATAGTCGAAAATAAACACAATTATCATTTTCTGATATTCAATCACAAGGGTTGCAGAATACTAGATAGCAACGTTTCTTAAACTGTGTTCCGCGGAATTCTAGGGTCCCTCGAAATTTTGTAGTAGTTCCCAATATCATTCTTCCTTCCTTTCTGCTTTACGCTTAAGCGTAGACCCACACGATATCATACAGGTTTTTCAAAACCATATCCGACGGAATAGATTGGTTAAACCTTATTCCCTTAGTATCCTTTGTCTGCATGGCGTGTTCTTTTGGCCGGTTTGCTTCTATTAGTGAACTATGTGCAGTCACTGTTAAATTCAGAGAGCGCACCACGAATTATATGTAATGCATAATAGATGCATTGGCTGTTTTCATGATTGCTTTTGCTACTTCATAGTATTGCTCGAATTTTATATGCAACCAGATCATTATAGGTTCGATTCTAGTCGCCGACTAAAATAACTTTTTCTAGGCCTTTCTTTCTTTCTTTCTTTTTCTTTTCGTTTTTTTTTTTTTTTTTTTTTTTTTTTTTTTCAACCAGTTCAGAATTAGCCGATCTTCTCGGGAAAGTATGTCTTTTTCTTTCTGGAAACTAGTGTTTTTAATCATATTGACCTGTTAGGGCTTAGGATCATAAGATGGCGGCACTTGTCTGGCGTTCTCTCTCTCTCTCTCTCTCTCTCTCTCAGAAGGCTTTCATTAAGCTATAATCTTGAACTCGGCTATGACTGAAGTTGGGGTCAGGGAGGAGGAGGGAAGTCGCCCTATTTGTCTTCACAAAGTATGAAGCGGCATTAAAGGGGAGAGGATTTATTTTTATTTTTATTATTTTTTATTTAAGTCATATTTTTTGGATGAAGCAAAACAGTTCATTTGGATTGTTGGATTTTTTTTTTTTTTTTTTTTAGGTAAAAAAAATCCTGGTTATTCGGACTCATGACGTCATGAGACCGAATGTATGACTTACCTTCAGTTTAAAGAGACTTCAAGAAACATAAGAAACTATTACATTCCGAAATTGGTTTGAAAGATTCACTATGTAGCGGTGTCATCAGAGGAAGCAGTTCCACAAAACCTTCCATCACAGTATGGAATAAAATTATGAAAAATACATTCAGTATTCAGATTGATCATTTTTTTTTTTATTTCAACAACCAAGAAATCCTTCTAATTTCATGTTCTGTTGCTCAGTGTAATTCTTTATAAATTTAATTTTTCCTTCCTATTTAATTTCCATGTTTCTTCATCCTGAACGGAGGTTGCTGTTTTTCTTCACAAAAACAAATCGACCCGAGAACATATTAACAGATAAGACTGGTATTTGTTCATTGGCATCAATACTATTATTATTATTATTATTATTATGTAAGGTGCCTCCATGGAGTCAAAAGACTCATCGCGGGAGACCCAACATTGAGTTTGCCGTTATTCACACAATACCCGTCATAGTTTCCCTTAAACTCATTCACAGATTAAGCATTCACAACCACCTCTGCCAACGCATTTACAACCCTCCAAGCAAAAAATATAGTCCTAACACCCTTGTTAACCACACTCTTACACAATCTCCAGGGATGACCCCTCGTTCTCTCCCTTCCTTCACTGGTCTTAAAAAGGTTATCAGTATCAATCCTATAAAACCCTTTTAACAATTTATATGCCTCTATCATATCTCCTCTCATACATCTATCAACTAGTTTTTGAAGCCCCAGAGCTTCAATCTATCCTCGTAGGAGACATCCCACAGGCCTGCAACAATTTTCGTAACCCGCCTCTGAATCCTCTCCACCATTTCCACATCACCAAGAAACCCAGGACCAGATCTGTGCACAGTAATCCAAATGAGGTCTTATTAATGCTTTATAAAGTGGGGCAATCACTTCCTTATCCTTGCTTGTCAGTGTGTTCCTCAATAACCATGTAATCTGATTTGAAGTTTTGGCAACCTTTGCAATATGCCCTCGAAACTTAAGTTCTCTGTCCACAATAACTCCCAAGTCCCTAACCTCATCAGTATAATAAACAGCATGTGATCTCATCCTTCCGAAGTGTATCACCTTACACTTGGCCCCATTAAACTGGCAACCATTTAGTTTAGCCCAAACCACCAGCCTATTTAAGTCATCCTGTAAGATATCCACATCATCTGAATTAACTATCGCTCTTCCCAGTTTTGCATCATCAGCAAACAAGTGGATATCTCCTTTCAAACTATTCCCAATATCATTGATGTACAAATTAAATAACACATACCACTCATTTGCTCCAATTTATGCAACAGAGTTCCATGTGGAATCTTGTCAAATGCCTACAGCCCAGTTTTGCATCATCAGCAAACAAGTGGATATCTCCTTTCAAACTATTCCCAATATCATTGATGTACAAATTAAATAACAGAGGACCAAGCACTGAGCCCTGAGGCACACCACTAATCATCTGCCTTCTACTGGACTCCGCTCCACCAAACCACTCTCTGATATCTATCCATTAGCCACCCTCTAATCCAAATCACTAGTCTCGGATCCATACTCATTTGCTCCAATTTATGCAACAGAGTTCCATGTGGAATCTTGTCAAATGCCTACACTCAATTCCGTCATTATTCTTAGACAAACACATGTCATTTTGAAATATTCATATCCTACAAATCACATTAATTAAACACGAACTTAATCTCGATTCTCACTATTATTATTATTCACACTATCATTTATATGCTTTAGAATAGGATATGAATTATAATGTCAGGAAACTTCGTTTTACATCTGCCCACATAACGCCTCAGCATTTAGCTTCAGCTCCGAGGTCATACGTATTTATTTCTGAGCAATTTTGGCAAGAATTAATTGATTTAATACTTGTCCTAGCCATGTTGATAGGCTTTTATAGGAGACATAATGATAGACACAGCACAAAGATAATTTATGACCTACTCATGCGAACATCCTATTTATATAACGTTAGGGCTATTATAAAATGATATTAAATTGGTGTCGACTTAATTCTTGATTGTGGTCATAATTTGTTCCCGAAACAATGCAGCAGTAGTCTTGATAGTGACATCCATTATGTTCTTATCAGTTATTACATAACATAAACACTATTTTTCCAAGCATTAAATATCGAAAGTATTGAAACAGCAACCAACTAACCTAATGTACCGTGTGCAATACAATATTTCATTTAATCGTTCAGTTTGGTGATTGAAATAAGACAGTAGAATTCATTTTAAACTGATAAAATGAATAAGCATTGTTATTCTTGGAAATAACAAAAAAATAACAGTGCTTAATGACTTTCTGTGGATACCAATATTTCATGACGACAGTTTTTCTTCTAAGTAATTTTGGCAAGAATTAATTATTAATTATTTAATAATTGCCAAAAGTTAATTAATTATTATTATAAGTATCTGGTTATGTGATATTCATCAGAAACTATTGACTGTTATTAAAACACTCAGAATACGTAACATTGCATGCTATATAGTGAAATTAATTACCAAGAACAATAATATTAAGGGGTTCACAACATCCATAAATAACAGTATCTTATACAATATTTATAAATTTTGAGTAGAATTTTTTGGGTATTGTAAACTGGAAACTTAATGTTGTAATTCTGAGTAATAAATCCATTTTGACTTTTAAGAGAGGTGATTTGATACTGATCACTGAGTAAATAAATGAATATTACTAAACTGTATTTTAATGCTAAACATAAAAGTTCTTTTTAGGTGAGTTTGAACTGATGCATTCACCGAAGGAATTAAAAAAAAAAAAAAAAAAAAAAAACCTTCTAAGGACTTTTAGCCCTCACAAACTTTATGAAATCGGTAGGCAGCCGGTTTTTAGCTTAGTCGTTAAACTCAGAAAACTTCCAAGTACAATAGACAGTTGTTACCATCTCCCGCGGTGCTCCATCAAGAATTACTTTTGGTAACCAATATCTTTCCATCCAAAGAAATACTCTTTATATTTCTCTCTTTATCTTTATATATTCCTTGATCTTTGTTTTTTTAATTTAAACTGTAAATATCTAGCTCTCTTCTAATATTTTAATTTTTTTGTATGGCGTAATTTTGTGCATCCTTTAATTGTTATTAAAAACTCATTTCTGCTACCTGTATTTTACTCTGATCTTTTTTAACAGTTTATATTTCTGAACTATGTAATAAAGTGGGAGTGACCATTACCTTATAAAATTATAATACCACTACCTGTCCGAAATTCATTAGAGATATGTGGTGTTACTGTTGTGTTTGAGTTGCAGGTTTAAAAACCCAGTTTCATAGAAAAAAAAAATCCTTTCCTGACTGTACTGAAGAATATAAGCCTATATCAGTTGCGGCAGTATCCAGGTATTTGCTTACGCTTGGAATCGCCGAACTTTATATAGTTTCTACTATATTCGGCATGAAACTCTTTGAGTTTCTTATTCGGCTGAGAAATTATATGGGATGTAATATCCCTTAACTTAAACAAGTTATATGTCGCCGAATTGAAGCCTTTGGCTCTTCATATATCTAATAATTTATTAGGACACCCCATGGCAAAACTCGTAGAAGGGTTGTAAGTTCTGTTCGCTACAAACTTGATATTAACTAGGTCTGCCTACTCACTGATGAGACCTCAATAAAGGTTGAAACCGGTCTGGGTAGTGACCTTCTCTCATAATGTCGAACAATAATACAGCTCCTAGGAGCTAAGTTCACATTATGGGTAAATATCAAGAATAGTGATCGGATTTTGCTCCACCTTTGACACGAGTTGCCTCAGCTTGCACTACCTTTAGGGTCAGTTGCGGCAGTATCCAGGTATTTGCTTACGCTTGGAATCGCCGAACTTTATATAGTTTCTACTATATTCGGCATGAAACTCTTTGAGTTTCTTATTCGGCTGAGAAATTATATGGGATGTAATATCCCTTAACTTAAACAAGCTATATAATAGGGTTGTGTGGGAGGGGGCAGGTGATCAAGAAGAAGGGGAACTTGCTGAAGTTTCTTAAACAACTTGAGGTCTTTAAAAAACATAAGGCGAGGAAGACTGTTCTATAGGATAGAATAGGTAGAATAAATCTGGGTTTCCAATTTCGGACTGTGGATGGATATTGAGTAGTAACCATACATTTTACAGGCCTAGAGAAAAGTGAGGGAATGATGAAAGTCGGTTCAACAGCATGGTGTCCATATATTACCTAATAGGAATGATATAAGACAAAATCGGAATGGCTGTCAGAAACGTTTTCTAATTGCACTGAATTTTTGAGATCTGGCACGTTTGAAGTGCATGATCTGAAAGGCTATTTTCCATAATTCAGGTATTTAATGTGTCACTTATGTTCTTCTTTTCTTATTGATAATTGTAAACCATGAAGGAAAGACAGCCTGAGGAAAGACGTATGATAAGCGTGTCCAGAAACGGAAAAATGTTTTTATTTATATACATATCAGTGGTGAATTCGATGCTTCGGTGTTAGTTCAGATGGCATAGAAGGTATTCAAAATTTCGTGGGCGTGAAGCTAAATGGCAAATATATCATCAACATATCTGAGTTAGAGTTTGGGTTTTAGAATCACTGAATCTAAAGCTCTTTGCTCAAAATCTTCCACACAAAAGTTAGTTATGGGAATAGGAAATGGTGAGCCATGGTCGTACCTACTTTTGTAGATGTAACCCACCAATATACACAAATATTCCTATCACCATCCAGCACAAAAACACTCTTAAAAATAGCACTCTATTTTCTCTTGAGCAGACTATGAAAAATGAGTATCAAATAATAAGCAAAACATTTATAAAGAACGGCTACAACAGGAAAACAATCAAGAGAATCCTTCATAGAAATGCTAAAAAATATAAGTTCATCCGTTTCTTACATTAGGAGAATATTTGAGAAAATAGAACGCTACAAAATTGCAATATTAAGGCAACATTTAAACCTCCCACAAAATAATAATAATAATAATAAAACAGCCTGCATAGCTCCCTAAAGATTTCCCCCCCCCCTTCCCATCCAAGGGGTATACAAAATCCACTGTGCCTGTAATTTACCCTACATAGGGGAAATAGGATGTAACATACAATCCTAGTACGAAAATAACCCAAACGACACATTAAATTCTTAATTATGGAGATCAGGCCTTTCTGATCATCACATAAAACGTGCTACGGAACTGATTGGAGAGGCACCAAGTCCTTACCAAAACTTAGTACAAAAGAGAAGTCTGTGAAATTCTAATCCATCATCCCAGTTTCAACAAGAATGATGCGTTAGTCTGGAAGACCCATCTACAACCTATATATCATCTAAGGAAATAAAACAGAACAGGATGGCCAACTGCAAACACAAAAAACCAAGACAATATAGATCCATTTATAACTAATGGTCGATGGACAATTAACGCCTAAAAATAATAGGACTGTAGAAAATTTAATGGTAGCAACTGATGTAGTTCGACTTATTTAAGTGTTTAATTATGTTATTTTTTATATTATTTAAAATTTGCTCTTCCTCTTTGAAAGTTAGGCTAGGATCAAGGGTTAACAGAACAGTTATGTAGCTTACTAAAAGTCCATTGCAGTGTAGCTTGTGTTCTATTGTGTGTGTGTATCGGATGATGACCTTGATGTGTCTATTGGATGATGACCTTGGATTAAAGGTCGAAACGTCGAGTGTTATTTTATCTTAGTTTTCAAGTAAAGTAATTACTCTAATATGGGAGTTTTTCTCAATAATTCTACACAATGAATGTTGACCACTGCATAGCCACAAAAGAAAGCATGATTGAGAGTGAGGGACAAACAATAAGATAGTAAGATCTCGCATAGAGGCCTACATACCGATCAAATGCTTTGAAATTTCAAGAATGAACATAACCGTTTTTCTAAACCTTTCGATAGCTTCTATCCAAAGATTATGCTAACCAGATCCTCTACGAACAGAGAGTGGCAAAAAACATAGTGCCGATGAGTGATAACTAGTTGGCCTTTTTGAGAAAACTGAAGTGCGGATGATAGTTTCATTTCTGTTTACTCCCCCACCACTTTTCTGGAATGAGGCTTCATATTGTAGAGTACACATCATCTGGATGTTAATTCTGGAGAACAAGTTTTGAAAATAATTGGTGGTGTGATACCATCACTTCCAAATACACCAAAACCATCTTCAAGAATGGAAGCTGTTTTGAACATCTGTGCAATAGGATGCAAGTAAGTTATCTTTATTTTCAGTGATGCTATCAGATATCACATGGATATAAGAAAGGAAAAGGCGGAAATATGAAAGTGTAGAGGTTGCATGGTTGATCTGAGGACACAATTCATGTGTGAGCACAGAGAAAGTTTTGTATATTTGAGCTCTTTCTGAAGAAAAGTTTTTATTTCATTTATTTATATTATTATTATTTTTAGAACTGCAGTGTGAACTTACTGTGAAAGTGGAATTTTCTAGTAATTTCCAGTAAGCTGAATTATTTTAACTAGGACTGCCTTGGTCTACTTATAGAAGAAACAGTGCTTGGATATTGGTTAAAAGTTTCGAGTTGAATTGGGAATGTAGGATTTCATTCCAGTTATTTAATTGGAACTGTTGTTCAATCAGGATAATAGAAACCGTAGACCAGGGTAGAGAGGAATGGAGGTCATGGAAGTATACCTCTGCTACTTCTACTCCTCATGCTCACACAAGAGTCGTGCCTTCAGGTTTCTACCATGTTCAGCAGAAGGAAACAATATTAAGACCATAGAAAGGTGACTTCTACTCTTCTGCAGCTTAAGGGATATCTTAGATTATGTAAATTCGTTAAACTGGAAAGGGCTTAAAGGATACTTCTAATATCTCTGGAGAGATTACCAGAGTTGGCAAAGGGAAGCTAGTTTGAGTTATGGACTAAAGATTCCAAGGAAGATGATCCCACTGTTTGGGTCCAAACACCCTAGAAATTTGATTTTCATAAATTAATAATCCGAAGATGGAGAGAGAGAAAATTGATACTACAGTATTCACTAAGGAAATTTTCAGCTAGGAGAGGATTAAAAAGAAAAGATTCTTGGTTTCGTATCCTTTGGTGCTGATGTTCTGTTTGATGACCCTTGTTAAGGAACAATCCCTGCAGTATGTAGTTCAAGTATTTGATATGGACAGTTGTCCCTATCAGATGAGATTTTGTTAAAAATAATAGATTAGAAACAGGTTAGATTTTTGTTAAGCAGTGGCGATTCGCATCGTCTGTTAGTCTGAAGACCAGGAATGTTGGTGAAATCGATGTGGAAATATGTTTCTGTTTGTTAGATTTTTTTTATAATCCAGAATATTTTCGTCAGATTTGATAACACTATTATCTTCAGTGTCTTTTTGGTAATCTCCCCTTTCTTTTCAAGCTTTAAAAGCCTCCAGTGCAGTTTATACCTTATAAACCTGGTTTATAAGGTATATAAAGAATGAAATTTATATAAAGAATGAAACCCAAGAATTCTGAAGTGGGTTCATTCTGACCATGGGCGGATTATATATTTAAACATTTTCCAACGTGTAAAAATCCTTTTGTGGACTGACATTCTGTAAGCTCCATGTGACTTTTTTTTTTTTTTTTTAACTAATTTTACGTAGCTTTCTTCTATTCTCCCGTTCCCTCGTATTCTCGAAGGGTACGAATGATTCATTTGCCAAGTACTTTGGGATTTTCTCTTTTCCTCGAACTCTTCCTTTGATTTCTTGAGAATATTATCAAGTTGTTCTTTTTTTTCTATCTTGTAGATAACTTTACGAAGTGCTTATACGCGAAGTTCATCAGTTATCTTCGGATTTATATAAAGTTACATAAAACCTGGTAAGACTGAAAAAAATTATATACAACTGGCTAATACATAATATTAATCCTGGTTGAACTGAATTTATATAAAGAATGAAACCCAAGAATTCTGAAGTGGATTCATTCTGACCATGGGCGGATTATATATTTAAACATTTTCCAACGTGTAAAAATCCTTTTGTGGACTGACATTTCCTACAAAATATGCTGAACTGTGAATATCTAACTGGGATGTTAAGTTTGTAAATAATAATTCATATGGTTTCATTTCTAATTCTCTCTTCCCCTACAACTTTTTCATAAATTGCCCACACATCCTTTCTTCGTCAATTTTCTATACGCTAGGGTAAAGCTCTCAAGCAGAAATAAGTTAGGCTCACTCACTAATATTCCCAGTTAACACGCCCATTTCATTTAACTGGTATGTGTCGTGCATGCTAATATTAAACTTGCACTTTTCACGGCAATTATGAATAACCATAATGCTCTCCGTGATCCATGTAAATCGGCCATATACGTCTAAATGCTTCACTTTTAGAAGTGAAGCATTTATGTCCGCTTTTTATGTATATCAATGGCAAACCAGAAGTTTCCTTCTAAGGAGCATGAAAACAGTTTTTTTTTTTTTTTTTAAATAGGCTTCCGTACTTTTTTTTATAAGAATCAATGTCTTATTCATCTGGTTATTAGATAAATGCTATTAATAGAAAAAGTTTTAACAAAATGAAGAAATGCTCCGACGGCGATAAATTGTCACTTTAATACAAATTTGTGTATATACCAATTTAACTGGTATATACAGGGTGGTTCAAAATTCCACGTACAAACTTTGAGGGAAGGTAGAGAACATCAAAATCAATCATATTCACATAGGAAAGCATGACCGCAAAAGGACACAAACAGAAATAACACAAGGCAGTAAGTAGTGTAAAAAACTTTAACTGAACAGTTCAATATTAGCTGGATACATAATATGGTTTCACATCAGGTGCTCAAAGTTACGACCATTAGCAGTGACCATGCCTAACATCGACGACGCATTGATTGCCGTACATTTTCGAAAATACCTGGAGTTTCCCGAATATTAGCAGCGGCGATGGCGATTCTTGCCACGAGGCGTTTCATACGCAGTGGCTTTAAGGGTCCCCCACAGAAAGAAATCTGTGCTCACTACGCCCAATCCATCGAGCCCCGAAGGACCTGTCCAAATACTGACGCACAGAAATGCCAAAATGGGCTGGAGCCCCGTCGTGTTGGAACCACATCTGCCGACGCACAGTCACTGGAACATTGTTTAGTAAATCAGGCAGAATTTCTTCCAGAAAGGTCCGATACCTCTGGGAGTCCAGTCGGAGTGGTAACAGGTATGGGCCGACTAAACAGTCAGCGACAATACCTGCCCATACATTAATGGCGAAGCGTTGTTGTGCAGCATGTGGGTTCTCATGGGTCCACACATGAGCATTGTGGTGATTGAAGACCCCTTCGCGGGTAAATGAAGCTTCATCCACGAACAAAACACAAGTTGGAAAATCCGGGTCTACGGCACTTTTCTGCAGAAACCACTGCGCGAACTCCACACATGTCGAGGATAATCTTCAGCCATCAGTGCATTTTTAATAATTAAAAAATTGTTCCACGTTTGTAATTTATTATAATGCAAATGTTAAAAATAAATACCCCTTTTTAATTACACCAATATCTTGCATTGCGTGGGGTTCGCTATAGCACGATTTATAATTTTTAATAATTAAAATGAAGGTAGTACGGTACTGTACTGCATTCTCAACATTCTGACTCGACTAAAACAGTACCGTAGTGATTTAGCATACTGCAGTAACAGCTGTATCGATGCATACTTTAGTATTATTATTATTACTTGACACCTCCAGGGAGTCCAAGACTCGAGGGAGGGCACCACTCAACCTCATCATCTACCAATGCCATCTACTGTCCACTACTACTACCACTTGTATTTTCACAGCCAATCACAAACATCCATACCCCCAGGGGATTAGAACCAGCAGCCTTTTGGCTGGAGGGCGGATACACTAACCACTCGGCCAGCCAGATAGGCAGTATTATTTCAGCATTGGTGCAGCAAAGTTATAGTCGCTCTAGAAATATTTTTATTTTTTTTTATTACATATGAGTACCTGTACATGCACAGTTATAAGCATCTACAAAAGAATTCTCATTAAATGAGATTTCGATTTTATTGTAAAAACAGACGATGCTTCTGATTTTTCTTATGATCGAACCTAACATTGAACGAAAAATTAAAATTCAGCAAGCATTGCAAAATGATATTAGATATTACAAAGATATGCATGCCGAGAAAATTAAGAAAATATCCTGTGCATTCTACATTGTTTAAATACAGTTTTTCCAAATAAAAACTCCTGTTCAGTTATCAACAATAAAAATCTTTACTATTTTTTAATAAAGCAGTAAATTTCATTTTTTTAAAAAAAATTTCATTTTTTAAATTTTAAATTAAAAAAAAAAAATTTTAATCCTTCTTAATTTTTCTGTGTGCATTATTTGGTATATCTGGTGAGCTTGCAGTAAACAAAATGATCTGTAATTATTTTTTCTCCCACCAACACACTGTAATTTTCCCTTTGGAACGTAGCATTATACAGTGCAGTCTGCATAGTACGGAAATTTTTGGCATCTATTAACCGCGCTATGCGAGATATTACTGTATTAGCATTCAAATGAAATATTATTAAATAGTTGTTAATTTTTAAATATGCTATCAAATGTCTTCAATTATATCTTGTCCTCTGCGCCTTTGTAAAACTTATAGTTATCTCGTTTAAACCTTTCTTCTTCTTAACCTTTATTATACATCTGACTTATGGCCGCAAATAATAAAGCTCACGTGTGCAAAACTTACAGAACAAAGAAATCGCCTCTGGCTGGAGCCAATCTCTTTCTCTGACCTACTGGTGTTTATTCTCAACTGAATTTGGAAATTTTATTTAGTTTCTAGCTGCGCCACCAAATTCGTGGGTGGGAGGTGAATCTCCCTCCGAAGAATAACACACAGTAAACTACACGGAACTTTTCTCTCTTAATTCTAAGTAAATCTATCAACTTAAATTTCCTGTTATGCAGTCGTGACAATATCTTTTTTTAAGGCTCACAGATTCGAATTAATGAGTAGTGCATTGGAAATAGAAATCAGGCAAGTTATTTAAAATATTATAAAAGAAAACAATTTATTTAACATCAATGAAATGTACAATGGTTCTATTTTAAGTACTAAGTACATTACCTTCTATGCTTCGAATTACAACTAATGACTACGTTTACAATTTAGTTCCTCATCATATTCAATTCTAGTAAGACCACGTGTCTATAATTTTCTCTCATTAAACTTGGTTATACCCAGATTAATCTTACATAACATTTTGCAGGCTTAGGCAATAGCTATAACATAAAATACACGATATTTCACTTTAGCCAGACCTCTCACATATAACAAAATACCTCAACTATCAGCATAAGGCATAGAGTATCACTATAAAACAAGTCCCTTAAATAAATCACCGTCATAATCTTCTTATTTCTAGCTAAACAAAGGAAAATTTTTACTTTGAACAGAAGTCTGGTCTTCTCTGAATGATCCCTGAAATCACTTCTATCTATTACCATCCGACTTTCGTACTGCACTTGGATATCATCTCCGGGATTTCGTGAGATCTCCTCTTAATATCGGCGAACATTTGGATCTTGGCGGCATGAAAAATCGGCATCTAATTTCTTCTAAAACAGCTTATCTTGGTCGCGTCGGTCCCTCGGCAATTTTCTATCTGAAACACATGTCTCCGATGGCAATTACAAATTATCTCCGACGATGTTAGCAAAACTCCGCTGCCGTAGCGTACATCGTAACTTCAGGTCGAAACTCCTCGCTAACCCGAGAACGGGATCGACTCGAACTCGTACTCCCGACGCCCACGTCTATCGGTGCAATTAGATGGGAGACCCCCCCCCCCCCGTGTAATATCGCGCTGCACGTGTACAGTAGCCTCAAGTCATGACTTAATCTTAATCCTGTCTGCAATTTTTGGTCACTATGGCATACTTAGACACAATACAATCTCCTTTGTTCTTACACAAAACTATTGATAATACATTATTCATAATTAAAAAAAAAACATTATTTCTATTACAATTACACCAAGTTTATTAATTGATATACAGGTATTTTAGCAGGAATTAGTATACTTGTAAAATCTGAATAAAAGGTATTATATTACTAAAATCCCTTTTATTCAAGATTTAGCAACATTCTAACCTGTCCAAAATTGTCTTTGTCTGAGAGAGGAGGTACGCTGATGTTATTAAAATTTTAAAAAGGGTACACGGGTACCGAAAGCTTGGGAAACACTGCCCTAGAGAGAATAAACAGAGCTCTTTAAGCTCTAACTTCTAGAAATTGGGGATGCTGATTGTCGGCATTGATCGTCAACAAAAAATGCCACCATTTTGTGTTCCTAAACACAAACACTCATATTGTTTTTGAGCTAGTTCTACAGTCTGTTTTTTCTGAAATGGGGTTTCAAATCCCCCACTTTTCACACAGGACACCCTAACTACCTATGCCAGAGATTGGCTAACTTTTGAACTAGATGAAAATAGACCTAGTCGGTAAACCAATAGCATCTTTCTTTTTGTGGTCTAGGAGTGCTATTATTATTACATGACACCTGCAGGGAGTCTCAGGACTCACTGTCTCCACTTTCCAGGCAAAAAATCCTGATACTTACATTTGAGATAAGGGAACCCACCTTCAATTTAAAAAAAAAAAAAAAAAAGAAGCCCATACAAATATTCCGTTCATGACGAGATCAAACCTTCTTGTTTTCCACTGATGAATGCATGTTCTGTCGTTCTTACAGCTGGTCTATTGAGGTTAGGAATTACCCATATTCTACGTATAAGGTATGTTCAATTTATGTATTAAAGACCTACTTCTTTTTTAAAATTTTCAACCCTTACTTATTATTATTATTATTTTTTTTTTAAATCAATGAATATTTAGGAAGCCACTCCTTATATACATCACTGAACTCAGTTTGGAGCCTGTAACAAAATTTCTTGGTTAAAGGTATTTTTCTCCCTTCAATCAGAGATGAATTGTCTGATAGACTTCCTATCAGGGAGGCCATTCCTGAGCCATGAATATATTATCCTCATTCACTTTAATTGATTTGTACTGCAAACTTCCTTGCGCACTAGTTTGCCAAATTGTCTAATGCCTGTTCTAATAACTGTTCATATTGTTTTGAAAACTAAGCAAGCTGAAACGCTAAATGCATAGTTTTCTTAGAAAATCATGTTCTCGGTTATATATTAAAATGTAAAATTATATGAAAGCATTGTTATATAGCAGTGGTGTTCAATCTTTTTTTAAGCAAGCTACTTTTTTATAAAAAGTTATTTGGCGATCTACTCTCTTATATATAAGTTATTCGGCGATCTACTCTCTTATATAGATTACGTTCCCCCAACCTGATATCTGATTACGCACAAATAAACAACTAAAAAAAAATACACAACTAAAAACTTTATTTGTGTATTTAAAAATTTATTTATCACTTTTAATTACTTTAATACAACAAATATTTTAATACAAAAAAATATATACATACATATATATATATGAAATATGAAATTTGGCATTGTTTGGACCTCTCAATATTTTCATAGTCAAGTTGATATGCACTAGTTCGTTGTTGAAATTGAGAATCTAGAAAATAGTGATATGCGAGGTATGAATAGTGATATTTGCGAGGTAGTACCAGATAGCTGTGAGAGTGGCGTTGAAAGTGAGAATGAAGGTAAATATACAGAACGGATGAATGAATTATCGGAGAATAAAAATGATGAGACTGATGCAATGAGTGAGCTCGCTCAGTTTTATTTTGGTATCCAGCTTGCTATTCCTATTGATAAGAGGGTAAAGCTGTGCAATGACTCTTGATGCGTTTATACATGAGGATTTTATATGTTAACTGAATGTTAGTTTTCTGTCCAGCAGCACACCCAGATATTTGGCTTCTGCTTTCCAGGGAATCTTGGTATTAAATAGGAAGATGTCATCTTTGGGAGATATTGAGTTTTTAGTGAAGAGCATGGCGATACTCTTCTGAGGGTTTACTTGCAATCTCCATTCCGAGAACCAGTGCTCTAATCTCTGCAGGTTTTCTTGCAGTTTCTTGGTGACAAGGTGCGGTTTAATAGATCTGGCTAGTATAGCTGTGTCGTCTGCGTATAGGGCAATGATAGATGACATTGGATTGTGCGGAATGTCCGCCATGTAAATCGTGAAAAGTATCGGTGCCGGTAGGGTCCCTTGAGGAACTCCTGCCAAGATGCGTCGCTGGGTAGATAATATATCATTTAGTTTGACTTGCATTCGTCTGTCACTAAGAAATGACTTTATACTTTGGACTAGATCTAATGGAATGCCAGCTAAAATCAACTTGTATAGTAGTCCAAAGTGCCATAATTTGTCGAACGCCTTTTCTAAGTCAAGAAAAACTGCTCCGGTGTATTGGTGCCAATTGTAACTTGTGATAAAAAATTCGATAAGTTTATGAATTTGTTGGGTGGTACTGTGAAATTGGCGAAAATCAAACTGTTCTGAAGGAAGGATGGTTAATTTTTTTTACTGAAAGTTGAATTCTGGAAAGGATAGCTTTTTCTGCTATTTTGCCCAAATTAGAAATCAGACTTATGGGACGATAACTTTGAGGCTTCTGAGGATCCTTTCCAGGCTTGTATATAGGAACTACGTCTGCCAACTTCCATGCAGAGGGGAAGTACTTAAACCTGAACATAGCATTTATTATTGTTGTAAGATATACGATAGCCTTTCGGGGTAGCAGTTTAGTAACTTTGTTGGATATGCCGTCAGGCCCTGGAGCTTTTTTAGTCTTTAAATTCTTTATAATGTCATAAATTTCAGCTGAGGAAGTAGGTGTGAGTTGGCTGGTACAAGTATCAGGCCGTTTTAACACGTGTCTGACGTGGCGGTGGACTTTGTAAATATGATTGAAATCTAGATTATTGTATGAAGGGCTACACTGTTTTTCTAAATTTTTAGCTATAGTTTCGGCTTTTTCTGCATCTGTGTAAACAATGTTCAGGTCAGATTTGAGAGGAGGTAGAGATTTGTTTTTGTTTTTAATGTTTCTCAGGAACTTCCAAACGGTTTGATCACCAGGTGATATGGAGGCTAATTTGTCTTCCCATAGTTTGTTTCTATGGACTTTCTATGCATCTCTCACTGCACTGTTCATTTTGTTGAGATATTTTTTGTGTTGGGGTGCTCTGGTGTTGCGGTATCTTTTTCTTGCTTTATTTTTTTCCCTGATTAAGTTCGTTATGTCATCTGGTAGTCGTTTCGGCTTGAAAGCAATTGAATTTGAGGTGACAGATGCTATGGCTGTGTTGATTTGATCAGTAAGTTTATTGACTGCAGAATCAATTTCTTCCTTGGAATTAATATGAGGGATGGGATCGATGTAGTTTGGAAGCATTTTGGATAGTTTTTCCCAGGGAATGAAGGTATGAGGCAAAGGGGGAAGTCCCCTCTGATAACCTAGTTGGAGCAGAATAGGATTGTGGTCTGATGATAATTCATTCAATGATTCCAGGGTGTACTGTAGGTTGACATTCTGAAGGACAGCTATATCCAAGACGTCGGACGAGCCAGTAGGACTGTGGTGAGTTGGCACTGAGGGGCCAGCCACAGTTGCGCAATTTGAGCTTGTGTAGTTAAAGAGGATGCGGCCATTCCTTATAGACCTACTGTTCCAGGCGTGATGTTTTGCGTTAAAATCTCCGGCAATAATAACCGGCAGTTTAACGCTGAGGATAGCATCCAGATCTGTGGTCAGCAATGTTTTAGATGGTGGGTTATAAGCAGCATAGATTTTTATGTTTCCGGCAGAATTTGTGATGACATTGATACCTGTGACTTCGAGATTAGTGGTTGTAGGAATGGCTACAGTATGATGGTTGATGTGATTTTTAATGAGGATGGCTGTGCCACCACCTCTGTAATCCAGCCTGTCATTCCTGTAGAGTTGATATCCTTTGAATTTAGGATTGTCAGCAGGTCTCAGGTGAGTCTCATTAATTAATAATATACCCGGATTATATCTGTCGTTGAATTCCTGCACTTCTAGTATTTTATTTTTAAGGCCGTTGGCATTCCATGCCACAATCATTTGAGAATCTGGGGTAAATTTTTTCTATGCATTGGAGAGTGCAGATAAAATGGACTGTGTTTGCTGCAAGAAACTTTTTGTAGTGCTTAGTGATGGATTTGCGTTACTGAAATCCTGTAACATATTTACAAGAGAAGAGGTGATGATGGCTGTTATATTTGAATGTGGATTTGGCATATTCTGGTCATTGATTGCTTTTTGGGGGCGGGCCACGTCAGCATATGCTCTTGTTTGGTGTTGAAGATTTATTTTCTTGGGGGGCTCAGTTGATGGTGCGTGAACACCTGTCATCTTCTTCAAACTAATAGGAGCCTGATGAGCTTGCGCTTCTGGGGCTCTCGTTTCTGATAGTGAGGTAGATTGACTGATTAACTCAGTTTGCCTGTTTTTTGGGTGGCAAATGCACCCTCTGTAATTTGCAGGGTTAGGGCCACCACAATTAACGTATTTAGCCGGGGTGGTTTGTGGCTTGGAGCAGGTATGTGTGGGGTGGGTGTCACCACATTTTAAACATCTGTATTGAGCTTTGCACAACTGGGCATGACCAAATTTTTGGCATCTATGGCACTGCCCAGAGGAGGCCCTCTTCTTAAGTGGCTCCGGTGTGACCTTAAGCCCACAGATTGTCTTCAAGTTATAAATATCTTTATAGATATTGTGTATTTCCACCAATACCAAAAGCATATGGGTCTTGTTTGATCTGTACATTCTGCTGACCTTTATGGGAGGCAGATCTTGCATGTTGAGGTCAGCAGCTGTTTCAATGTCTTCAGATTCTCCTCGGAGTACCACTTTTAAATTTTTTTTCCGATGTAAGTGTGAAGGTATGGTATTGTATACCTCTTACATCCAACTCCTTGGTTAAATTTCTATAGTCAGTCACTGTAGTAGGCTGAATTTTGAAGCCCTCCTCTGTGTTCTTGGCAGTAGAGTAATTTATCTGCAGGTTGGCCATGGTGGTTCTTAAGGCTGTCCATCTCTGCTTTTCCCTGAGAATGACTGGAGGCACCTTTTCATTGGTGGAGGCAGAGGAATCTGTGTTGGGGGCATCTTCATCCATGCCATTTTCGTTTACTGACTCCGAGGCGAGAGTTTTGCGTTTTTTGCGCACGTGCCTCTCTCCTTGATCTGAATGAGTAGAGCCAGAGATTACTAAATTTAATTTTTCCTCCATTTGAGGAGCGTCTTCATTTTGATCTTCATCAGTCTCGGGTAAAGAGTAAAAATTTAGGAAGCCGGGCCATTCAAGCTCGAACTTCTTAAGGAGTTTCTTTATGAAGCTGAAAGCCAGTCCTTTATCTAGAGAGTCTATAATGATGTCAGGATCTATCATGTTTGATGGCCATTTGAGCTTAAACTTCCTTTGAAGTTTATTTACAAGAATAAGCGCTGGCTCTTCATCCAGAGAATCCGTGAGGGCGTCCAAATCTAACACATTCATCATTAACGATTTGCGTATAAACGCAAGTAAATCCTGCAAGTATATGGATCTGAAATAGATATGCTAACAATGGCGATTCTAACTGTTAATTATCTGTTAGGCACTAACGAATCGCCCTCGTTGCAATTACAGTCCACTTACCTTTGCTGCTGTTCTTAAATACAGTATGATCCGTAATTTAATAAATTTAATCACGTCTCTGCTAGTTAATCTAGCTGCTACACTACAAAACCAAAGTTTCTCATATTAGATTTACACTTTCTACCGAGAAGAAAATCCACAACCGTATACTCCTCTCTCTTTGATAACTGATAACTGATGTGGCATGATGGATATCAGTCCCATGGACTCCGATCCCTTCGTCGCTATGAAATAGTCTTGTATTAAAGATTAGCGAGCACTTGGCTCACCCTATTTAGGGCTGTACGGAGGCACCTGAACCGATAAGCAGAGCTGCTTTCGGGCGCTTATGTTTCCACCTGTCGTGTTCGTCATAGTTAGATGACTCTTGAATGAGTTGATTTGGATGAACAGCTGCTTTGGCAAAATAAGCAGCAGCACTGTTATGGAGGAACGTGGGAATATCTGGAATATCGGCATCACGGTGTAAGAGAGCATTTCTGACAAACCACGGAGCGTTAAAAATCATACGGAGGCACTTGTTTTGAATAACTTGTAGCTTTTTGATGTTGGTGGGGGAAGTGTGACCCCATGCCGGTGAT
The DNA here is from genome assembly GCF_054136105.1 of Typopeltis vanoorti. Taxonomy (NCBI): domain Eukaryota; kingdom Metazoa; phylum Arthropoda; class Arachnida; order Uropygi; family Thelyphonidae; genus Typopeltis; species Typopeltis vanoorti. Next base: position 77,839,239 of record NC_143564.1, on the reverse strand, counting down.
CCGTAAGTTAACGATGGTCTGATAATTGTTTTATAGATCCGTAGTTTGTTTTCAGTGCTGCCTTGACTTCTTCGTTTGAGGAGAGAATAGAGTTGCACAATTGCAGAGTTTGCTTTTTTGCATGCATAAACTATGTGGGAGTTAAAGTTTAAATGATTATCAAGTTGAATGCCTAGATATTTGGTGCTAGTTCTCCATGGGATAGCTATGTTAAAAAGTTTAACTTCTCCAAAGTGAAATGCTTGTCTTGTGAAGAGAATGGCAGTGCTTTTATCGGCATTTACAGATATTCTCCATTTCCTGAACCAGTCCTCCAAATTTTTTGCTGCAGTTTGTAAGCGCTGCCTAGCTATATGTGGCCTGAGAGATCTGCTAAGAATTGCCATATCATCCGCATAACTAGCTATAGTGGTTAGTGATGTGCTAGGAACATCAGAAACAAAGATGTTAAAAAGCAACGAGCCTTGAGGGACACCAGCAGTGATTTTTTTTCAATGAGGATCGAATTCCACGCAACTTGACCTGGATTTTACGGTCTTGTAGAAAGGAGTCAATAATTTTAGTAAGGTAAAGAGGGATGTTGGCTGAAATTAATTTATAGATGAGACCTTTGTGCCACACCTTATCAAATGCTTTTGCAACATCTAAAAAGATAGCTCCTGTGTGCTGTTTCCAGTTAAAGCTGTAGTGATGAATTCAATCAGTCTGTGAATTTGCTGTGTAGTGCTATGTCCGGTACGGAAACAAATTGTTCTTTCGGAATTATGTTATTTTTATTCACTTCCTCATTAAGTCGGTTGAGAATGACTCTTTCTGCGATTTTTCCTAGGCATGATAAAAGACTGATAGGTCTATAGTTCTGTGGCATTTGAGGTGCCTTACCAGGCTTGAGTATAAGGAATATATCAGCTTGTTTCCATCTTGAGGGGAAATAATTTAATCTCAGCATTGCATTAATAATGGCTACTAAATGCATGACAACTTTGTGTGGGAGGGCTTTAATTGTTTTGTTGGTAATTTCATCTAGACCAGGGGCTTTTTTGTTTTTAAGCTTCCTAATGATTGAGTAGACCTCTTTAGGTGAGGTTGGACAAATATTTTCACGGCTGCAAGGTTGCTGAAGCGCGGTGCGTACTCGACGGTGTATTTTCTTTATGAAGACCAGATCCGCATGTGCATAATTAGGATGGCACTGAAGTTGGAGAGCGTCAGAGAAAGCTTCTGCTTTTTCATTATTTCTGTAAACAAGACCTCTTTCTCCGTGAATGGGCTGGATGTTAGTGCGATCTGTACGGAGAGCTTTAGTCAACTTCCACAAAGAATTATCTTCAGTTTTGAGAGAACAGAGTTTTCTTTCCCATTGCTGATTCCAGTGATCTTTTAATGCGTAACGGACTAGGTTGGACGCTCTATTTAGTTCTCGACGGTCTTGCAGAGATAGCGTGTTGTGATAGCGGCGTCTGAGTCTATTTTTTGTTCCTGATCAGAGCAAGGATTTCTTCAGGAAGTAAGTTTACTTGAGCTGGGGTGGAAATAGAACACGCTGCGGATATGCCAGAGTGTATTTTACATTCAAGATTGCTGACTGCCACGTCAATTTCTTCACTGGAAGAGATAGTAGGTACTGAGTCTATGATAGTGTTCATTTATTTTAGCCTTGAATTTTGCAAAGTTAGTGTGGGATTGGCTGGGAATGAGCTCAGGCTCCTCTCCTAAACTTAAAAGTACTGGATTGTGATCTGAGCTAAGTTCGTCAACCACTTGAAGTTAGAATTGATGAGAAATGTTGTTAAATATAGCAATATCCAAAACATCAGGTCTGCCGATCACTCCGTAATGTGTTGGCTCGATCGGGCCTGCAATAACAATATTTCTCATCAAGGCAAAATTGTAGAGGATCCTTCTGTTGTTGTTAAAACTCTTGCTGTTCCATAAAGGATGCTTGGAATTGAGATCTCCTGCTACAATTATTGCTTCATTGGTGTCTAGTAGCTGAGAGAGATCAGAGGGGAGAAGTGGTTTGCCAGGGGGGTTGTATACAGAATAAATCTTTAAGCTGCCTGCATTGTTGGTATGAATTTCTATGCCTGTCTCCTCGAGGTTAGATGTATTAGTCTTCTTAATCTCATTATAGCAGATGTTTCTTCTGACAAAGATGGCAGTGCCTCCACCTCTAGCATTGCTTCTGTCATTTCTAAGTAACGAGTAGTTTCTGAGTTTGGGATTATCGCAGGGACGTAGGTGAGTCTCATTAATGAGGAGAATATCAATTTGTAAATGATCTGTAAGTTCCTGTAGTTCCAAAATTTTGTTGTTGAGACCATTTGCATTCCAGAATACTATCTGCATAGAATTTGATGTTGAGGCCGGATTAGTCATTAATCATAGAGAAGATGACCTGAGTATGCCTAGGAAATTTGTTGGTGTCGGCCTGGCTTGGATTTGTTTTGCTAAAGGCCGTTAACATCTCCCCTAGTGAGGCAGCGAGAATTGCTGAGGAGTTTTGACTGCTAGTTGCAGGGAGTACCTCGGTGTTATGCGAGGAAACCACCGAAGCATAAGATTAATCTGGCATAACTACCCGCGCTTTGATTTCAGGTGCAGATCTCGTGATACTTTTCTGAATGGATGGGACTGACTCCTGTCTACTTTTGGAGGTTGGATGGATGTAGAGAACAACCCTTGTAATTCGCAGGATGTGGGCCGCTGCAGTTTGCACATTTAGCAAGTATGGTCTTTGGCTTAATGCAAGTGTGCGAGGGATGGTTGCCACCATACTTTACACATTTGTAGTCTGCTCTGCATAGCATTTGCACATGCCCATATTTTTGGCAGCGATGGCATTGACCAGCCGATGCCTTTCTTCTCAGTGGCTCAGTCCTGATCACCAAGTTGCAGACTATTTTGAGATCGTATATTTCTCTCTGATCTTTACTGATCTCCATTAAGACCAGAGGCATGGGACGCTTGTCTGTTCGATACATACGATAAATCTTGATCGGCTCTAAGCCTTGTGATCTGAGGTCAGTAGCTATCTCTTCTGATGTTGTGTTTTCTACCAGTCCTCTGATAACTAACTTAAGGTTTTTTTCACTTTTCAGTTGGTATGTGTGATATGGTAATTTCTGTTCATCCATAAGCCTGGTGAGCTGGCGGTAGCCCGTTGTTCCTTCGGGCTGTATGCGGACTCCATCATTTGTGTTTTTGGCTGATGAGAACTTGATGTTATTGTTCTTCATCGTTTGTGCAAGTGACGACCATTTTTCCTTAGATCTCAGGACTACTGGTGGTATCCTCTCTTTGGGCTGTGTCAGTATATCTGTCTCTGTTCTTGCACCAGATAGCGCTGATGTATCGATTTGATATACTATTTCAGGCTCTGCTGCTGGTGAACTCTTCTTACGCTTTTTTCTGCTGACAACCTGATAGTCTGTAGAGTTATCTGAGTCCACTAGGGGCTGGTCGTTAACCAGTGACATAATCTCTCTGGTGTTATCTTGAGAAGTGCTGGGGAGAGGGTCAGGGGATTGATAGTCCTCTGTATCCACCTCTTCTACTTGGTGGATTGCCACCTTACCTGGCCATTTCCTTTGTAGAAGGCCTCCAATATGCTTAAAGACAGCCAAAAGCTGTTTGAAATCAAGCTCGTCGTATGGAGAGTCCATAGTTTGGCTTGAGAGAAATTAACAGTTTCCCAGGTAATCCTGTAGACTGAGAGTCTACTAGCAAATCCCGTAGACAGCTTAGAATAAGCGTCTACCAGCAAAAAGTTAGTCTGTTATAGGAGACTATCCTAAAAACGTGGAAAAAGGAGTTTCAGGAGCTTACTTGGACACAGTGCAGCGATCTACCTCCCTAAAACCATTCAACCACCACTGGTCCTCATTGCGGGTGGGGCCTGCCGGCCATTAGACCTCTGCATATTTCATACAGAGGGGGAGATAGTAGATCACGAACTGTGTTAGTTCCAGTGCAATGCGAGCTTCCCGAAAAACCCTATATAAAAATCAACTAGGTAGAGTCTAAAGGAATACGTCCGATCACAGTGACAGCAAAACGAAAACTCCTATTACCAATCCAATTCTCCTCTCTCTTTACTTTCGCTTTCCAGTTAAATACCTTCTCTTCCCCCTTCCAATCACGACACGAATCCTTATCTCTAATCATCACCCATAATTCCATACGCGAACAAAACAAACAACGTGACGTCACACACACAGATGGTCCCCAGAAAAATTCCTAACATTCCAAACTCATGACGTCACACACACAATGACATCATCATCTCAACAACCAAACATGTCACGATTCCTTATCTTATCTTCATCTTGTCAGAAGTGGCTACCCTACTACTCTGCTTGTTTCAGTCCCTTTTTATTAGGTCTCCTCTGAGACCTCGCATGAAGTTTGGCAATCCCCAAATAATCGGTATGAGTCTTTCATCTTAAGTTTCAAGTTAGGCTCGCCTTTTGTTCTCCTCCGCTTCCTTTTGATTGTAAGTTGCCGGTCATCGAAAAGTTGTTTGAACTCTTTCTGACTGACTTCCGATATGTTTACACTTAGAGCCTGCAAGCCTTTCTCATACATACAAGTTTCAATAACAATCTTTCTAATGGCGCCATGTACAGCTTTGGCGACAAAAATATTGCCTTTGTTTTTAACACTCTAACATATTCTTATTAAAGCAGTATATATAGTTAGCTTCAAAAGAGTTATTTACAAAAACATGTAATACAAACTATACCGAGACAAACAAAGTTTATTTTTTTACAATATTCACATGGGACTTAACCTAAGTAAAAAAATCGATGTAATGTGCTTTGGCATATTTAATATTTAAGCTACAATCGAGTTTTTACACTTTGCTTGTAATCGTATTCACTCTGCTCGCTGTTTGACTTCCAGTGATCCAAATTAATTCATTTATCCGGACTTTTAAGAAAATTACTGATTTGACAATTTTAACGAAAAATAAATAAACAAAGCAATACACTTAAAGCGAATTAAAAATAATACAAAATAATGATAAATAAAATATTATGTTATGTTTTCAGTTTTAATTAAATTTGTAAGTAAGGAGGAATACACAAGAGATCGACCAAAAATCGCTCCGCGATCGACGGGTTGAACACCCCTGTTATATAATGTTCTGTGAAATAGATTGTTATTGTTATAAGAAGTTCCAGTTAAATGAGCATGTGTGGAGCAAACTTATTTTGTATAGAGTTCTGTAATAATTTCTTTATATAGTGTTTTCTAGTTAGTGGAATATCAATTTTCTTAATAGCTTAATGTCAATTTATATTTGAATACTGTAAACTGAAAGACATTTTTATAAGCAGAGAAATAGCATTGAAATTGTAAGATGTGTACTTTTTTTTTTACCTGAATTCTACCTAGGAAAGGTTGTAAACCCTACCATGCTGAGGATTAGGTTAAATAATTCTTAGCTCACTCACAGCATTTGCTCTCTCTCCCTTTCTCTTTGATCTCTCTCTCTCTAATTTGGGCCTCCAATAAACAGTATTATGGTCTCTCACTAGACAATGGAATTTACTTACCGCCTTAGTTTTTATACAGCAGCAGTTTGTATTTAGGTAATGTGTTTGTATTGTTTTATTAGATTCCACCATTTAAAATATTTTAAATGGTTAATTTTTCACTTGTGTATTTTCTACCTTACATAAAATTATTTTTTTTCTCTTATAATGTCAGAATTCATAATGTTAACTACTGTATAAAGGTTCGGAAAGAGTTTCCCACACCAGAGTTATTTTAATGAATTTGCATGGAAATCTAATTTATTATTTTAACCTATGTAGAGCGAACAAGCAGGGCCGGCTCTACCGACGGTGCAAGACGTGTATTTGCATGGGGCGGCAAGTTTTTTTGGGGTGCCAAAATTGGCATAAACCTATATGAAAAATAAGGGAGAAGGGGCAGCCCTGCAAGCAAGTAAACATGTCCTTCAACATTTACAAACAAAAATCAACAAAGTCTCTTCCCTAATGCTTTTTTTTTGTGGTATCCTGATATATAAAAAAATGTTGTACCAAGAAACCAAGTTCATTAAACTAATGCTCCTAACTTTTACTATAGAGAAGGTTAGTTTTTCAGTGCACACAGAGCGAAAGTATTGTACACATTCAGCACAGCATAATTGAAGATACCCTCATTCATTCCTGGTTTAATTTACCTACTCACTGACTCTAGATATTCAATGAACAGTGAAGGCCCTTTCATCTCTGTCTGGCTCTGTGCTCACAAATTTGAACACCTTATGTATTCCAATTTGTGAGCACAGAGCCAGACAGACATAGTGCAATTTGCAGTGATAAAATTTCTCTATTTTTGTCGTATTGTGGGTCTAACAATAACACTATCTAATAACTTTCAACATTAATTATTATTTCTATCAAATTCAGTTAAATGTGGGTGAGAAAATCTCATCGCTGTTCCTGATCACTAGCCATGACCAGCATATATCAATAACTGTGTAAAAAGTGAATAACATGTATCTTTGCTGTATACCTGAAGTGTGGGGAGAGGGGAGATTGTCCTTCCAAGATATGAGAACAAAATTATATTCTGAATAAAATTGTGCATTGTAAATTAAATAAGAAGTATGGACACATGCAACTGAAGACAAAAAGGCACATTTTGCAGCAACGTATTGATAGTAGCATCATTCATCAGATTTGAATAAAGTGGACAATTGAGTAGAGAATAGGAAATGTCTCATGTACTGTAGCCAGTTTGTTTATTGCCATTTACACTGTCCTCTTGTCCAATTTTTCATTAAAAATTGTTCGCTTGAAACCAAAATTTACAAAACTTGACATTAGTAAGATCCTAAATATTAATTATTATATCATTGAATTCTGCTGCGAAAGAGGTGTTATTAATTTGTATCTTCTTTCAAATAGTTCCCCCCCTCACACAAAAAAAATGGGCCAATTGAAATTAAAACAGATGGCTCCACAAATCCTGATAAAGATTCTAAATACTAAATTTGAATTATATACCAGCAAGTCACCTGAGGAAATGGCATTTGCTCCCATAGCACAAGAGCAACAACAGAAAGAGACAATATAAGATTGAACCTAGTCAATGACTAGAGAAAATATGTTTCAGCCAGTTCCAAGTTAGTCGGTCTTTGGTACAGGCAAGTATTTTCTCTCTCTCCCCTTTTAAGGTCAGGTTTTTTTTTTTATCCAGTAGTTCATGAAAATCCACCAAAGAACTAAGTATTTCAGACAACAATACTGTGTTATGTCCATGAGATAGCAGCAGTTATCTGTAGTACTTTCCTCCAATGTGTTTATGAAAAATCATGGAGAGTATTGGGCAAGCTATTTGTGTTAGCTAAAGATACTCGGCTACCTACTATTCTTCAAAATGTTAGTGCTAAACAGCCTCCTCTACTCTCTCTAGGGGAACAAAATGACACTGAAGGAATTATTTTGTTTTTTTAATAAATCTTCCCAGAAGAGAGTTAATATAGCACAAGAAATAAACTAATAGGTACTAAGCATAGAGCACCCCTTTTTCTCTGACCACACCCAACCTCTTTCCCTCTGGCACTACAAAGTGTGATGATCTCCAGAACTACTACTCCTCTTTCGCATGGCATGTCTATTGCTTCCACTCTTCTGACCCAGATACCTGCACTAAAGCGAGTCACAGAAATCATCCTCAGTAGCATGAAGGCATTCATCCCACATTCCATCCAAAATTCCCATCCACTTTCTAGTCCTGGTTCAACAGATGTTTGTAAGCAGTTGAAGAAAAAAACTCAGCCTACCCCAGGCAGCTTGCATCAAGAACCCAAACTTCATACTCAGCCTATGAAGAAGCATGCAATAAATGTAAATCAACTATCAACAAATCTAACTTTATAAAAGTCACCAACAGAAAACTCGTCTCTTGTCCAAACAGTAGCTGTGCCTTCTGGACCCCTCACAAAAGCGAAGTGGGAGATGAATTTCATCGCCTGGTGTGAGACCACTACCCCACGTATTGGAGACCTGAAGTAGGTTGAAAAAGTACCGTGTTTAGTCTCTAGAGCAGGGTTTGCAGTCTGTGTAAAAATAAATAAAATTACAAAAAAAAATATAAAAATCATAAAAATCCCAAAACTAAAGTTCTTAGCCCACCCACAGTACAAAACGTACTATAAGTTTATAATAACCATTCATGGGTGGGAATCACACACACACACACACACACATTGGACACAACTTCTGCTCACCTGCACTCTCTCTCTCTCTTTTGGGAATTCAGATTGCACTACTGCTACATCATCCAAAGAAAATGCTGACCTCCTAGCATCACTCTTTCTCTCTAACTCCTGCGTAGATGATGAAGGCAAATCACCTCCTTTTATACCAGCAAATGAGCACTGTGGCCTTTTGGCAGAAAGACATAGGAAGAATATTAAACAACCTGAACACTACAAGGTCGTCTGGTCCTGATGACATCCTATTGTACTTAAACATTGCTCCAGAGATAACAGATGTCCTCTATCATTTCTTCAATCTTCTATGCTCAGCTGGCGTCTATCCCATCTCATGGAAACTAACATATATCCAACCTATTCTAAAACAGGGAGACAAAAGCCTACTGCCAACTACAGACCAACTGCTATCACCTCAATCTTCTCCAAAATATTGGAGAAAGTTATGAATGGTCACTACATAGAAACTGACTAGTTAATGAGCAACCACCAGTATGGCTTCCACCAATCCCGATCCACGGCTAATATCTTAGACTATATCACTCACCACTGGACACCTGCCACAGAAAGGTTTGGAAAAATGTGTGCTGTAGCCTTTGATATTTGCAAGCTGGGTTCAGGCCAAATGGGATCAGATCAGATTTTCACTTTATGACAAATTCAGCAAACTTTGCTTTAATGAGCATAGAAATAATGACATCATGGCTGTAATGACCATAAAGCCATAATGATTTTAATTTATACATATTGCTTGCTTTTATTGCTATTACACAGATGTACAGTACAAATTTTAGTAACTATGCAAATAGTCTGAATTGCTTGGAGAGTTCTTTGAATAGACAAAAATAAAAGGAGTGACTTAGTTTTACGGCCATCTGCATTGGATTTCAGTCCAGTTTATAACCTAATCTTGTCCTTGGGAACAATCCACACTCTACTTTCCTATGCAATGACTAGCTTCCATCCCCACTTTACTCAAACATTACCACAAAGTAAAATCAGTTAAAAACAAACCCTTGGGTCAGAGGCAAGTCTACTAAAATAAAGTGTCTCTTGGTTCGCAAAAAGTTGAAATTATTCACGAGTTACAACATAGTGCAAAACATGTTGAAGTGTGTTGATATTGTAGAAGAATAAATGTGTTTACATATCAGCACTGGAAAACAGCATAACCAAAACAAAAAAAATTGTAAAGTGCAAGCTTACAGTCATCAATGAAGCATTGTGTCATTGGTTCAACTACACAAAGAAGTGCTGGATTCTCAATAGATGGTCAGATCTTGAAGGATCAAGCAGAAAAATTTTCTAAACAATCTGGACATGACAATTTTGACAATGCATTTAAATTCACAGGGGAAAATGTGGTGGAAAAAATCAGACTCGCCTGATGGTGCTCATATTTGTACATATTTGTATAAAAAAATCCAGCCCATTCGTACATATGGGCTAAGGATTTTTTTTCCATTTTCATCAATTTTATATATATATATTTGTATTTTTAAAATTTATTTTTTACATAGATCTGGAAACCCCTGTACTAGAGACCAAACACATAACTTTTTCAAGCCACTTAAGACTCCAGTAAGTGGAATGGTGGTATCACACTAGGCAATGAAATTCATCTCCCACCTAAAGACAATGACAAACATCCATGCCCATGATAGGATTCGAATCCACTGTCTGAGTTGAAGAGCATGTATGTTAACTGCTCAACCAACCATGCTGGCAATGAGCAGATATTCTTCAGCAGTTCTTACATGATTGGAATAAGGAGGTATTTGAAAAGAAGAAAACTATTTTACTATTAGTTAATAACTGCATTCCCAAATTCAAACTTTGTCTCCAACATTAAGCTAGTGTTCCTTCCTCACAATGCAACATCAATTTCAGAACCAATGGACATGAGTGTAATCAAGGGTGTGAAAGAGATTTGTAGTTATACATGTAATCAGTCAAAGAGAACAAAAACTTTTTTGTTCTCTTTGACTATCTATTTTTATCTATTTTTTTATCAAGTTATAATTAATTAGGTAGATGAGTTAAATCTACCTTATATATTTTTTTTAGTTAGAACTAAAAAAATATATAAGGTAGATTTAACTCATTACTGATATAGTGAGCGATGGTTATAAGGAGGAAATTTTGTCAGTTATCCTGCTGCTTGTTATAACCTAGTTCATTTGTAATTGAGAAATAATGGGAATAACATGGATCTGTATTTAAGTTTTGTAGATCTCAAATAGGCATATAACAAACATTTTGAAACACAGCTATTCAAAATTAAGTGGATATTGAATACCAGATTATTTCTGAAATTTTAGTAATTTTGAACAGCCAAAGGAAAAGCTGTTCAAAATACTGCAGCTATATGAGATTACATGTAAATGAGACTTTACAATAAGTAATACATAGTCTATATTTGAGTTGTAAGTTAGCAGTTAGATTTGAAGGAGGTAACAGGTTGATGGTTGATTCAAGGGCAACAGCCATGAATTTCTCTACAAAGGTGGAGAAGATTGGTTAAGATCTGTTGATATCTGCCTCAGAGAACATAAATGCATTCATCACCATCTCAGTGTACAGAACCAGTGAAATATTGGCAGCTAAATAAGGATCACATTCATTTTGTTCTAGTGTTGTTAATTAAACTGCAGAATTAAAGATGAACAATTATAGGTCAGCCCATCATTCTCAAAAATAACAGAGAATGCCAACTTCTTTACTACCTGAGGTCACCAATTAATTAGTGATCACCACTATGGACGTCAGCACTCTCGATCCATAGGAAATCTCTTAACCAATCTTCTCCACCTTTGTAGAGAAATTCATGGCTGTTGCCCTTGACATTTCAAAGACAACTGACTGAATCTGGCATACAGATCTTCTTGCCAAGCTATTCATGTCATGGTGGATTTCTTCTTGTCAGAAGCTCTCTATCACTGCCAGGGAACCATGAGGCTCTATCCTTTGGCCCACACTCTAACCTCAACTCCTATCTGTGGTTTTGCTGATAACCCTGTGCATCATTCCTCTTCTTCATTCAATAAATTTTGTAGTGCTCAAATGATTCAAGCTTCAAGGTCTTCCTTGACCAATATCTTAAACACTAATCTCCTCACCATTCTCTAATGAGGTGAGAATGGTTTTATGAATTTCAATAAAGCACTGAAATTTATTAAATCAAAACACAATCCTGTCTTCTTTTTCAGAAGAAACTTCCCTCTCCCTTCTAATAATATACAAATCATTAATAGTAGGCTACATGTGAAAATTACCCTTTCTCTTTTTAGTTAATTTTCACATGTAGCCTACTCTTGCACAACTACATCACATCCATAGCTTCCAAAGAATTTTGTCTTCTTTCATTAAAAACATAACTTCTTTCTTGCACAACTGTTAATACTTTATAAATATGAAATATGCTGAACCTTAGAATACCATTTGGAGCAGTTTACTAAAAGCCTCCAAGTGATGCTGTCCAGAAGAATGTGATCCACTTAGTTGATAATACTTCTCTTAAAAACTCCTTACAGTTGCTTTCTCATATATGCTCTGCTTCTGCAAGGTTTTTTTTTTTTTCATGGGTGTTTTAATGGACACTGCACTACTGAACTGGCTGCCACTATTTCTTTGTTTCCTCTAAATATGCAAGAACACAAACAGCTGTTAATCAACATCCACATAGTTTCAAACTTATTGTACAAACTTCTCATTCTGCTTTTTCCTTCCATTTACCTGTGTTATTTGGAACAGCATTTCTCATTTAATCCCCAATGACTCCAGTTCTTCAAGAAACACAGTAACAGAGTATTCTTTCTTTTTGCTAATTACTTGCCCACCCACTCAGTAATGTCATGACCTATCATGTGTGGGGTTGATAAATATAAAAATGACTGTTTGCTTTCACAGACTTTCATAGTCATATATTAACAGTTACTGAAGACGCTGTTCTGTAGTTGGAATTTTTTTATGTGGTTAATGGTTCCCATCCATGAAATGTTATTAGTAAACCTATAGTATATTTGTACTGTGGATGGACTAAGATGCCCCCCCCCGCCATTTTTTATCATTTTTACATATATTTTTTGTAATTTTTTTATTTATCTTTACATAGTGTGGAAACCTGCTCTAGAGAAAACTATGCTCTGGAAACCCTGCTCCAAACCAACTGGCCAGCTGAATGGCCCTGTTATTCAATTTTATTTGCTTTTACCTAGAAATGACAAGTTGTGTATTAGCATTATCAGGGTTGTAGATCACAGTTGTCCTTACTTGAAAATACTTGTTGGTTATTTGAACAAATAAGAGATATCACTATGGTTATATCATCTTACAACATTTATTTTTAGCAGAGATCTTTGATAGTTTTTAATTAAATACGAAAACTTCATTTTCATAGAAAAACCTTTCACAACTTTGAGAAAAGTTACTTATAAAACACCAGAATTTTTGGCTGTAAGTAATAAAATTGGTTCTTCGTTCTTTCTCTCTCTCTAAAAGAGATTTTATCTATAGTATGCTTGAGAAATCTGTAGCAAACGTATTTTATGTAATGCAATTAATGGATCATATACTACAGGAAGAAATGCATCAGAAAAAATTTTGTTAGTAATTAGTCTCATCTAAAAGGTTTTTTTTTTTTTGGTAATTTCTGCAGCTGTTCCAGGTAGTACTTCAGTTAGCTGTCAACAGCTTTTCTTTCTTTACCCTTTTAAAGATATTAATAAGTAGCCCTGTTATTCTACAAAGGATTTAAAAGTCACCAGCACAGTAAACCATATAAGAAGCACCAGCTTCTTATATGGTTTATTATGAAGACAAGTGGTGTCATCTCGTGTCCCTAAACCATACCAAGTCTATAGTATGCTTGAAACAGTGCAAATTCTATGGTCAATTTTTTTGAGCTTTAAATTTAAAAACCAGAGTTTCCAGGAGGATAAAAAATAATTGCCTGCGACAAAGATCGACTAAATCAGGAACTTGTCAATAAAATGCCTAGAAAAGAAGTTCCTCTAAGCGCAATGGAATCTATAGCGGCCTTCCTTCCTGTAGTTTAGCTGTATATGGGGGGTGGGCACATTTTCACAGGTTATGCAGTTATCTCAATAACTGATCTAACTTTTAAAGTCATTAAAATCAACATATTTAAACTTAAAAATAAAAATAAATCCTTTCCTGCAAAAAAGGACAGTAAGGAGTATTTTTTGTTTGCAGGAAAATACAATAAATATACTACACCATAACACCATTTATTCTCCACATTACAGCAACTCAATTAAGGTGTGTTAGTAATTGGAAACAATCAGTAACCATTTATGGATAACATAGAATCTTGACTACGAGAGGTGAGTGGCTATGCTATTCCTGACATACGGTACGGTGCAAAAAAAAGTACTGAACTTCGACACCCCCTCAGCAGGGCCGGTGGAAGCGAGCATACGATGAATGCGAGCGCCGCTACGAAGGGGGCGCCGAGGCACGAGTCATAAGTTCATTTTTAAGAAACAAAATTTTTATATAAAAACAAAAAATTCTTAGAATGATCAATATTAAAATAAATAAGGCCGGATACACCGAATAAAAATTAAAAAAAAATTGTATATTGCCGGCTGTTTACAATTTTGCAGCGAGAGCAAGCTAAATGCTTGCTTCCAGAATCTAAAGTGAAACGGTGAACGGTTTTTATGCGCAGAAACGAATTTTCGTACAAAATATTTGTTGCTACGTAACCAGTCATATGGTACTGTAAAAACTCGATTGTAACTTAAATATTCCAAAGCACATTACATTCGATTGTTTACTTAGGTTAAGTCCCATGCGAATATTGTAAAAATAAACTTTGTTTGTCTCTGTATAGTTTGTTTTAGATGTTATTGTAAATAACACTCTGGAAGTTAACTATATACTGCTTTAATAAGAATATGTTAGAGTGTTAAAAACAAAGGCAATGTTTATATCGCCGAAGCTGCATATAATAGATCTACAGGGCGGCATTAGAAAGATTGTTATTAAAATTTGTTTGTATGAGAAAGGCTTGCAGGCTCTAATTGTAAACATCTGCTAAGTCAGTCAGAAAGGTTCAAACAATTTTCCGATGGCCGGCAACTTACAAAGCGGAGGAGAAGAAAAGGTGTGCCGAACTCGAAACTTAAGATGAAAGAATCATACTGATTCTTTGGGGGTTGCCAAACTTCATGCAAGGTCTCAGAGGAGATATAATAAAAAGGGACTGAAGCAAACAGAAGAGGCTGCAGAAGTTCCAGAGATGTCCACAGAGAGACAGGAGAGGCTGCCCGGTTCCAGATGCTGTCAAAGAGGAGGCAGCTCGGTTCCAGACATTGCTAAAGCTGCCCAGTCCCAGACGTTTCCAAAGAGAGACAGAGCTGCTCCGTTCCAGACATCGTCAGAGAGCATCCCACATCCAGACGTTGGTTGAGAAAGGAGTTTTCCGCTTCCAGAAAGGAGCTTCTCGGTTCGAGACGTCGCTAGAGAACGACTTCTAGGCCACAGATAGGGCTTTCAAATTGCCGAAAGGAGAAGTCCCAAACGTCGTAGAAGAGAAAAGTTTCCAGTCCAGAGGGACCCTGATTGACAGTTGACAACAATTTCATTTTTCTTAAAGGCGGCAATTCAAGCTACTTGAGACAGCAGTCGTCCAAGCATTTTCGGCTAGCCCAAGTAGAGGAGAAAAGGCGAGGCAAATTTCCCGAAGTACCTTCGCTCGTAAGTCTTTCTTTTCGCCATGGGAGAATAACATTTTTCTGGAACTGTATGAGTCCCGCTACATTCCCAATTGATATGGCCGAAGCCAAAATTCCAGATGAAGATCTGAGATGAAAGAATTGCCATAGAACTTTTAGTGAAAGACTTTTGACTAATTGTGAGATACAGAGCCTTTGTAAGTTCAAAACTTTTATATAATTCCTCTTATAGTTGTATTAGAAAGACTTTTAAGATATATGTTTAAAGTTTAATAAGGTTAAGAAGTGTCCTTAAGAGAATCAAAAAGATAACTTAACAGAGAGATTTAGGTAACCTCTTTGTGAGTAAGCTTGAAGTTTAATTCGTAAAATTTGTAAACCGAGAGTAGATAATGTTTTGTGTTAAAGAAAGTATTTTAAAGTCGAAGAAAAAAGGTTCTAAATTTTGCTAAAGAGTTTTTATAGAAGGATAGAGAAAGCAATCTCTCTAATGTTTAAATTCGTGTACATTTCATAGTAATTTAAATAAATGTGATTTGACTTTCTTGTAAACATAGCACGTAATAATATAAACAAGAGAGATTCTGAGAGAGAAAGCGTGCACAGCTACATTAGAATAACGGAGAATAAAGTATAAAGTAAAGAAAAAAGACATCACAAGTAATTAATAGAAATTACAAGTATACAAAGTTAAAATAATAAAATTTTACAATGTCGCAGTAATGACAGAATAGCAACAGTAGATTTATAAGAGTACGCATCTCAATAGGCTACTGACAGTAGCGCGGTGCAGACTATTATTTCGTCTCTGTGTCATGTTGTGTAATAATTTCTTGTTGGTATAAAATAGAAATGGAATCAAAAATTAAAAAAAGTTATCTGGTGCACAAAATCGTAAGAGTCATGCTGCGAAAGAAGCAGATATTAAGAAACAAACTGGGGCTCTTTGTTAAAATATTAAAATTTTTATATTAAAATTAAAATATTAAAGTTTGTTAAAATATTAAAATATTTTGATGCAGATTTTAACCAACTCGATACATCAGAAATCAGTGTTGACAAACACTGCACATCATCCAGTTTGAATGAAAGTACTATTACAACTGTTGAACAAGATAACAAGACGCAGGATTTAAGTGAAAAACAGTTGGGAGAAGATTTAGTTGTAGTTGACCACGAAACTAACGCATTGTTAGTCTCTGTAAATTTAGAAGATCCCAGTGAATGGGGAAATGTTGATGAAAAATTACGAGTTGTTTTAATTGAAATGGGGCCTGTTCAAAAGAAAAAAATAATATATCCCAGAGATACTCATGGTCGTAAATTAGACGACACGTATTATAATAGAAAAATGGAAAACGGGGAGCTCGTGCCAAGAACATGGCTCATTTATTCCAAAACTTTAAATTCTGTTTTTTGCTTTTGTTGCAAACTTTTCGCACCTACTGAATTAAGTAGTCTTGTAGAAGGTTATAACGATTGGAGAAATGTAAGTACAACTTTGCATAGACATGAGACTAGTTAGGTCGCATGAAAAATTTCTTAAAATGGAAGGAACTTGATAAAAATTTAAAAAACAAAACTACTATTGATTGCCAGACTCAAAGCATGTATGAAATGGAAAAGAAACATTGGACGAGTGTTTTAGAACGCTTGATTGAAATTATAAAATTCCTTGGTAGCCAAAATTTAGCTTTTCGCGGATCATCCGATAAATTATATGAAAGGAATAACGGCAATTTTTTAAAATTAGCCGAACTGTTTGCGAAGTTTGATCCCGTTATGGAAAATCATGTTGAAAGGACTAATTGTATGACAAGGAAACAATAGAGTACTCTATTTGAGTAAAGACAGTCAAAATGAAATATTGGAAACTTTAAGTAATGCAATCAGGGATACAATTTTATTATCAATTCGAAAATCTAAATATTATTCCATAATTTTAGACTGCACACCTGATGCAAGTAAAACAGAACAAATGACCATTATTATTAGCTTTGTTTCCTGTGACAATGGAATTGTCAAGATCAGGGAAAACTTTTTAGGTTTTGCAGATATATCAGATTCCACAGGACATGGTTTATGTGCAACAATAGTGGAACAACTGGAAAAATGGAATATTCCCATTGATGACATGCGAGGTCAAGGGTATGACAATGGGGCAAATATGAAAGGGAAAAAATATGGGCTCCAAAATTTGCTTTTGAACAAAAATCCTCTAGCTTTTTACATGCCATGTGCTACTCATACTCTAAATTTAATCATTAACGATGCAGCCAAAGTGAATGCAGATACAATTATTCAAGAAATATATAATTTCTTTCATTCTCTTACAAACGTTAGGCAATCCTTTTAAAGTTCGTAAAAAATTTAACATTGAAACAGCCATCAGAAACGCGATGGGAAAGTAAAATTAATGCAATCCGCCCTCTACAATATCAGTTAGGAGAAATTTTAAATAATGAAAATTTTAATAAAGAAACTCAGCATGAAGCACAAACATTGTGTGCTGCTAAAATGAATGAGTACAAATTTATTTGTTCTCTTATAATTTGGCATGATTTACTTAACAGAATAAAGCCTGTGAGTAAAATGCTTCAAGACAAAAATATGAACATTACACTTGCTTTAGAATCTCTGGAAAACTTAAAAATATTCTTACAAGAGTATCGATCAGATACAAATTTTAAAGAAGTTCTAAAAACGGCAAAATAACTGACTGAAGAGATGGATGAAGAACAAGAATTTAAAACTGGTACGGAAGTTCGACGACGAAAGAAGACACGACAATTTGACTACGAGCATCATGACGAAACGCCACAATCGCCAGAAGATAAATTTAGAGTGAATGTGTTTTATACACTTCTAGAAGTTGCAATGTGTTCGTTAATAGACTGTTTTGAACAACTAAAAACATATTATGATAATTTCAATTTATTGTATTATAACAAATTAATAACGAAGATTTACGAAAAAATTGGGACGATTTAGAGATTCTCTTGATTGACGGCGACTATAAAGACGTAAATGCAATAGAACTATATGACGAGTTATGTGTTTTCCGGGATATTTTTAGAAAGGATATTTAAATATTCAAAACCCTTTCGATATTCTTAATTTTATTGTGTCCAATAATTTATCTTTCCCTAACTTTTCAATTGCTTTAAGAATACTTATTAACCTTACCTATTAGTGTAGAGAGCGGTGAACGTTCCTTTTCCAAGTTGAAATTGATTAAAACCTACTTAAGAACAAGTATGTCACAAAAAAGGCTTGTTAGTTTGGCGTTAATAGCTATTGAAAATGATGTATGTGCGGAATTAGACGTTAAGACCATTATTTCTAATTTGGTGAATATGAAATCAAGAACCCTAAATTTTTAATAAAAAATTTTCAAGTATATTTATGTAATTTAATTTATTTTCTGTTATTCTGTAAAGATTTTATTTTTTGAATACTTATATTAATATTAATGAAATGTTCTAATTATTATTTCTGAATTCTTTTCTTATTTTCTCATGTATCTTGAGTTTCTTTTATTTTCCTAAAAGATAGTTCCACTTATAAAATTATTAAAAAAATTTTACAACTTACTAAGAATTTAGTAAAATGCAAGAATTTTTTAAACTTTAGTCAAATAAATTTTAACTTTGATTAAAATTCATTTTAATTTTGTTAGCGATTCGTTAATTAAAGTGAAGTGGCTTTATCAAAATTTGCTTTAACTTTTGAGAATTTTTTGAATATTCGAGTTTTTAATGATTATCCTGCCTAGTCAACACCCCCGGTTCGTTACATTTAGCGAACCAACGTGTGGCTGTTCTGTCAAAATTTATTTAAGAAATTTCAAATAATTTAAATTTTTATTATCGTAAAAGAACCACACACGTCTGGATCGTTACAGGGGCCCTTAGATAGACATTGCATGCGGGCGGCAAAACCCTAGTGCCGGCTCTTCCCCTCAGTACATGCTATGAGATATGCCGTTTGACTGCATGCATATAATAGAAGAACACGTGTAGAGTCTATGCCATTACATTTAGCTGTAGCAATAGGTCGTGAAAAAAAGACGTTTATTGTGGATCATTACTTTCGTTCATTCGGAGTTAGTAGAATAAATAGTACAAGCCTACAAGAGCAGTTGGTTCGTCGTTTCCGTAAGCATGCCCGAAGCGATAGTGTCATCATTTCCTTAATCGAGCGCTTCCGGCTTACCGGGAGTGTTCTGCCACAATGCAACGGCATTCGGGAAGACCACTAACTGAGAATCACGGGCGTGTGCTGGAATAAGTGTTACATTCTCCCGAATTATAGAGTAGAGGAGCCCTCCCTCGATGAATCTTTGAATTCTCTGGAGGTGTTAAGTAGTAATAATAATAATACCGAAGCGGTCACTAGAGAATCCTTAAGGAGTTGGGGACCTTTTCGTACGTCATTCAAGTGGGTCAGTGTTTAACAGCAACGGATTGCGCTGTATGGCGGGAATACTGTGCACGCGCACTGGCCAATGTCAAAGAAGATCCGTCCTTCCTCATAATGCCTGGTTCTCGGACGAAGACAGTTCCATCTAAGCAGTCATGTAAACAGACGAACCTACGGGTTTCTTGGTTTCTCGAAACCTGAAATTGTCCAAGAGAACCTCTTCACAGTGAAAAAGGTCACTGCATGGTGTGCAGTTTCTAACTATGCATAATTGGGTCTTAATTGAAGGGGGGGAGGGTTTAACTATGACCGTGAATAGCGAACGCTACATCGAGAATGTGTTGGTTCAGTTTACCTAGGATTTGCATAGGGTGTGTCGTGCAAAATACATTCCATTTCCTGCACAGTATTCCAGTAGGACGGCGCAACCTGTCACATCACACACCGTTTGGCTCCAGCGCCTATTTATCAGAAGAATTTCCCGTGAGGCTCATTTCGAGGTTCACAGAATTCCCGTACACACTTCAGATTCTCCTGATCTCACATCACTTGATGGGTTTGGAGAATGTTCAAGGAATGGGTATTCCACCATGACCCACCTTCAAACCTTGATAAACTAAGGGATAAAATTACACAATATGTCCAACAGATGTCCCAACCCTTGTTCTCCAATATGACAAAAAACCTTCGTATGTACTACGAGACAAAGTGCCCATTTCAAGCACTTAATCTACCATCGTTAACGTTTTATTCGACCATGATTCCACCAATGGTTGTGGATACATATCATCATTCGTAACATATATTTCTTTGTTAATAAACCCATTTACTCCTTAACATGTATCGTAGTTATTCACTACTTTTTTTTTTTGCCTCATACTGTATTAGATTTATCAGTGTCTCTCGCAATGATGTAGAGAAAAAGTACAGCAAATTTAAATATAAAATAAATAATCTGCTAGCTATCAGGAGGTCGTATTGTTCTTTGGAAATTACGTTTGCATCCATAGCTCTAGGCCTCCCAATGAAAGATCTTAGTTCTATTCTAGTTGCCAAGAAGATGCCTTTGGCTCAGCCTCTCAACCAGTTCTCGAGTTCATCGATTTCTAATACAGGCAAGTAGGGATTATTCCCTAAAAGTTGAGTTTTTAACCCACGTGTCTATCAGATGTGAGGGTTAAAAATCGAGAAATCAGACAAGACGAGTTTTAAGATTTACAGTTATGACATGGTGGTATTTGTCCAATATCTAAGTTTTTCAGGAGAGTTGTCTCTCTTGAAAAACGTTGATTTATTGATATTTTGTGCTCACTATTGGTAAAGGCTTGGATGGAGACCAGCTGCCTAATCCTCATCCTTCAGGCAATTGGAGAAGAGAGCCGTATCGGCATGTTTGTATGAAATTATGCAGCGTAGAGGATAGCCGGCTTTATGGATTTTGGCTGCAGATAGTAGGGAAATGATTTGTACGATGTATAAATTATTAGTGTATAAGTTATTACAGTGTATATATACAATTATTTTTCCTTTAAATTGTTCTTCTTCTTATTGTGCTATCTTCTATCGAAGGTCAGCGACCATCTTGGCGAACAAACTGCGCTCTTGTGTTAATCTGAGCAGTTGTGCACTGCTCTTTCCTGTCCACGTCTTGATGTTGTCAAACCATGATATTCTTTTTCTTCCTCTAGTTCCTTTGCCATCAATTCTTCCTACCAAAATAGTTTGTAGAAGTTGGTATTTGCTGTTTCTCATGATGTGTCCAAGATATGATGTTTTTCGTTTCTTGATTATTTGTACAAGATGTTTAGCTTTGCCAATGGATTTTAAGACATCTTCATTGGTAATTTTTTCTGTCCATGATATCTTTAGCATTCTTCTGTATAGCCACATCTCAAAGGCTTCGATTTTCTTGATGGTTGTCGCCTTCAATGTCCATGTTTCAACTCCATAGAGCAGAATAGACCACACGTAACATTTCAGCATTCGGCATCTGACTTCCATGTTTAGGTCTTTATTGCAGAATAGTGTTCTCATGTTCATGAAGGACTGCCGTGCAACTTCAATCCTTGTCTTTATATCTATTTCTGGATCCCACCGTTCATTAAGCCAGCTACCAAGATATTTATATCTTGACACTTGATCAATATTTTTCCCAATGAGTGTCAGTTTCATTGATGAGGCTGGATGTTTGCTGATGATCATGTATTTTGTCTTGTTGATGTTTATATTTATTCCCATTCTTTGGCTTTCTATGTATACTCTGTCAACGAGTTTTTGGAGATCCATAATGTTATCTGCAATTAGCACAGTGTCATCTGCATATCGTAGGTTGTTAACAATCTTTCCATTTATTGTGATTCCCTCTGGACATTCTTCCAATGCTTTTTTAAAGATTACCTCTGCATATATGTTGAACAGGAGTGGTGAGAGCACACATCCTTGTCTCACTCCTCTTTTGGTGTTAATATCACTGGTGGTAATGTTGTCTAATTGAACGGTAGCTGACTGATTCCAATACAGATTTGTTATTAGTCTTATGTCTTGTTCGTCTAGCCTTATTTGGTGAAGGATTTCTATTAAGTTGGTGTGTCTGACTTTGTCGAATGCTTTTTCAAAATCTATGAAACACATAAAGACAGATTTCTGTTTTTCTATGCATTTTTGTATCAATATTTGGGTACAGAAAAGGGCCTCTCTAGTACCAAAACCATTCCGAAAGCCGAATTGTGTTTCACTTAGAGTTTCTTCACTTTTTCTATAAATGCGATTCTGAATTACTTTCAAAAATATTTTTAATGTTTGGCTCATTAGACTAATAAGTCGAAAGTCACCACAGGAATTCGCTTTGGGTTTCTTCGGGATAGTGATAAATGTAGATTTGAGCCAATCTGATGGAAATTCATCACTTTCATATATTTTATTAAATAGTTTTTCAAGAAGTTTGATGTTATCTGGTTCGATTAATTTTAAAAATTCTGTTTGCACACCATCTGGTCCACTGGCTTTTCCTGTTTTACTTGTTTGTATAGCATTCTCTATTTCGCATTTCATGATTGCTGGTCCTTGAATGTTATCTTTTATATTTATAGGCTTCTGTCTAGTATAATTGAAAAGTTCTGTTACATATTTTATCCAAATCTGTGCTTTATTCTCTTCTTCTAGAACTATTTTTCCATTTTCGTCTCTTAGAGACACTATTTGCTTTTTCCTCAGTTTTCCAGAAATTTCGTTGATTTTCTTATACAGAATGAAATTATCATGTTGTTTCTGAAGCAGTTCAATTTCAGTACATAAATTTTTCATCCAATTTTCCTTGGCTTCTTTTATTTTTTTCTTGATGATGTTATGTGTTTCTGTATATCTGGCTAGGTCTTTGTTTTTATACATTCTTCTTGTATCAATAAGAGAAAGAATCTCATCTGTCATCCATTCCTGTTGTTTTATATTATTCACATAACCTACTTCTTCAATTCTTGTTGTTACGATGGCATTCTTTAAGCTATTCCAAAGAGATTCCACACTTTTATTTTCTTCTATGTTAATCTGTTGTAATCGCAGGTTAAGCTGTGTCTTGGCACTTTTATTTATGTTCGGGTCTTTCAATTTTTCTACATCAATTTGCTTTTTCTTCTTTTGTGATTTTTTAGCTGATTTTAATCTAAGACGTACTTCTGCAACTATGGGATTGTGGTCTGATGAGATATCTGCTCCAGGATAAGTCTTTGCACTCTTTATACTACTGTGGAATCTTTTATTTATCAGTATATAATCAATTTGATTTCTGACAATATTATGTTGGTTATCTTGAGGCGATTTCCAAGTGTACATTCTTCTTGGTGGAAGTTTAAACCAGTTTAAATTGTTCTAAAAGTTTTTTTATTTGCTTTATGATATTGTTTGCAGGGTCTTCTGTACTTGTTTTATAAGTGCTGGTATCACTGACCATGTCTTCTTTATCTGCTTTATTGATGATAATATTAGATATTTTTATGGCTTGAAAAATGTGAGGTGTTAGATTTGATTTTGGAATTATTTTGCTATTTATGATATTGTTTATAAATTATAAACATTTATAATTGTTTATAATTTGTCAGTCTGGTTTGTCGAGTGGTTAGCGTATCCGCTCTAGCCAAAAGGCTACGGGTTCGAATCCTGCTATGGGCATGGATGTTTGTGATTGTCAGTGGAAATAATAGTGGTGGTGGTGGTAGAGGATAGATGGCGTTGGTGTAGTTGCAGTTAGCTGTAGTTAGGAGAGAGTTGTAGAATAGGTGCCCTCCCTCGATGAGTCTTTAGACTCCCTGGAAGTGTTACGTAATAATAAAACATATCTTTCTTGGCGTTATTTTCAAGTAGTTAGTTTTCTTATATATTCTTTTCTAGGAATAGGGAAACTTAAACCTTTGTTGAACATTTCAATTTCATTTTGTGGTGTATAGCTGAATATAAATATCCTCAACAACTAATAGACTATGCTATTTACTTAGCGAAAAAACCTATGCCTTTTTCACAAATCCAACCTATTCTATATCATCCTAAAAGTCCGATATATCGATATTTAAATTCTTCAAAATTCAAAATTCATTCTTCAAATAATCCTCTGTGCAAGGCTGCACGAAGATAAGACTTATAGTTCGAAAATAAGTTATAGACTTATAGGCAGTCGTCGACTGGAGGAACTTTTTCTAAGCCTTTCTTCAACTGGTTCCGAGTTAGTCGATCTCTAACATGGGCAAGCTGGTTTTTTCTCCTGGAAACTCAGGTTTTTCATCCTGTAAACACAAAAAAATCGACCGTAGAACCCACATTATTTCAGACAGTAATATATCCTGTTAGGATTAGTTACCAGCAGATGGCATCACTTGTTTGCAGGTCTCTTCATCGGTAGCGGCCTATAATTAGTGATAGACATGAGTCAGCTATCTCTGATTGGCTACCAGTGGAGATTGAACTGACCACTCAGTCTCCAAAAGCTGGATAGGGTTTAACCATACTACCAGCCAAGACCTCTATAGATGTCAAAATTATCATGGATACAAAGTGCATATTAAAATTTTAATACCATTGATATTACATTGAAATGTGTGATGGATACGAAGCGTATGAGGATGCGTATTTGATCCATAATGGCCGGTAAGGTGATTGAAGCCCTCGCTTACTTCCTATAAGGGAATAAAAGGCGTTACTTATTATTAGTAGTAGTATTTAAATTACAGAATTGCCTTCGCTAAAAGCAAAAATAAATAAAATAATAATAATAATTAATAATAAAAATAGAGAGTAGGTGAGGCCTTTTAATCCTATCTAGCTTTTGGAGACTGGGCAACTCAATCTCCGTTGGTAGCCAATCCGAGATAGCTGGACTAAGACTATCACTAATTATAAATGGCAACTGATGAAGAGACAGGTAGACAAGTGATGTCATTTCTTGGTACTTAACCCAACAGGATATTTTTTTGACTGAAAGAATGTATGTTCTTCGGTCGATTTTCTCGAGTTTACTGGAAAAACAGACCCACGTGCCCTTGCCAGAGATCGACTAACTCGGGAACCAGTCGAAAAAAGGTTTAGAATAAGTTCATCCAGTCTGCAACGAGACTTGAACATAAGTCTATCTTGGTGCAGCCTAGCACAGAAGATGCAAGCGTCACTTAAACTGAGCTACACAGCTTTCATTATTATTATTATTATTATTCCTGATACATCCAAGGAGTCCGAAGACTCATCGCGGGATCACACCTACAACTGTCTGAACCACTATACCGAACCTCTATTACGAATCAACGCCATCTACCGCCCACCTCCACCTCAACTAGTATTTTTTATCTGTAAATTGCGTGTGTTCTGAAGGGCCGATTTGTCTGTATGCGGGATGAGAAACCCGAGTTTCCGGATGAAAAAACCCTGCTACCTCCGTATGAGATCGGCTAACTTACCTTCGATTAAAATCGTCCAGATAAAGATTCCTCCCGTCTCGACGAGAATCGAACTTAGGCCTATTCCAATCGAAGGGCGCAGTGTATCATCGTTCTTCCAATTCCGCTACGGAGGCGCTTAAAAGCAACAGATTACAAATACAGTATACTAAAACATAAAGCCACAATGTCTAAGACGACGTTTTACTATGGCACAATGTTGTTTAAGTTTATCTGCCAATCAGGATGCAATTCCTGATACATTAGATCCACTGTTCGTTTACAGTGGATCTTAACAAACATTAGCGAGATTGCTATAAGTTGCCGCTAGAGGGATTCGTTGTGTAGTGTTCGTGAAAGCTCCTGATAAGATAAGCGTTATTTTCAGTTATTGTTGATAAATTTACTTTAATATTGCGGAGTTTTGTTTGCTTTGCTTTGTTAGTGCGTCTGTTTGTGTGTTTTTGGTGTTTATAATTTGATAAAATACGTTACTATTATGGCTGTAGTACGAAGGGAAATGGCGGCCAGTAATGATGGTTCGCCATCTTCTTTCAAGAACGGTAATGTAAAGGAGATGATCCAGTGTACTATCTGTGAAATGTACGCTTTGCAGAGTGTGGTTAGATGATAATAAAGGAGTGAATGTGTGTAGAAAATGTAGGGAGAATGAGGAATTGAAGTGTATTTCGGATCGTGAGTGTGATATTTTTGTCAAACTTCAGAATGAAGAAAATAGGGATATGACAAGAAACGGCGAGGTTGTACCAGAGAATTGTGAGAGCGTGAATGTAGAAAGTGTGAATGATAGTATTTATGGTTTTACAGAGAATAAAAAATATGAGATAGATGCAATGAGTGAGATCGCATTGTTGAATGGTGCGACAAAGGGCAAAACAGCAGCTAGGGCGTATGAGCAAAAGTCGACTGAATGAACCAGCCAATAATAAAAAGTATGACAGGAAAAATAGGCGTATGAGTGTGAACATGAACAAAATGAAGGATAGAGTGCTGTATGGAGACTCGTTAGTACGAGGTGTGTTAGTAGAGGATTTGACAAAATCGTACCAACCTGGTGCGACCATAAAGGATGTAACTGAGTCTATTAGAGAGCAAAAGGAAAGGGTGAAAGAAATGATTGTTGTGGCAGGTACGAATGATTTGAAAGGAGATAAAATGGAAATGATAGAAGACCTGAATGAATTGTTTGAGGTAGCAAAAGAAAAGAGTGAGAGAGAGTTAGAATGATTAGTCTTTTGCCACGGTATGACAGTGAAATGTTTAAAAGGAGGGCCATAATTGCGAATGACTTTATGCGTGGGTTATGTATGACGAGTGGTGTGGAATTTGTGGATGTGTGGAGTGAGTTCGATGGGCGAAAGGATCTATATAAGATGGATGGCTTGCATTTGAATGGTTACGGTATAAGGAGACCTGAGAAAGTGTTGCTGAATGTAGCGGATGTGCAAATTCAGGGAAACTAGATTTATTAAGGGAGGCGGGGGGTAGATATACAGTCCTTAGGGAGGTAGTTGAATGTATGAATGAATATAATATGCCCGAGCAGATAAGGACAACAAATCAGAGTGGGACAGTTAATATAAGGCATCAAGATAGGGTTGGGGATAATGGGGGGTCTTAAATTAATGTACACTAATGCTAGGAGTATTAGGAACAAAAAGGAAGAGTTTTTGGCCATGGTTGGCACTTCCAGACCACAGGTTATTGGTATTAGTGAATCATGGCTGGCTGTAGATGATATAGCTAGTGGGATTGAATGCGATGGGTATAGTGTGTTCAGGAATGCCGGGAGAATAAAATGGGGGGAGGAGTATTGTTGATGATAGCTGATGAGCTACAGCCAAGGAGAATAGAAGTTGAATTGCAGGATAGAGAAAAGAGCACATTTGAGACCATTTGGTGTGAGATTGTGGCTAGCAGAACTAAATATACAATTGGGTGCTGCTATAGACCAGGTGATGGAAAAGATGGTGGTGACAGCATGCACAAGCAAATAGAAGAAATAAGTGGAAGGAGGGTAATTATTATGGGAGATTTCAACTATGGTCGCATTGATTGGAGTGAGGAGAGGACACACGGGAGGAAGGAATTGGATTTTATGCGGTTATTAAGGGATAACTATCTGCGACAGCATGTGATGGAAAATACTAGGGGTCAGAGAGTGCTTGACCTAGTAATTACATCTGAGGATTTGGCTGTAACAAATATGACCACATTGCCACCAATTGGGGAGAGTGATCATAGGGTCTTGACTTGGGAGGTGGCTAAAGGTGTGGAATTTTCAATTAAGACAGGGTACGTGTGGAATTATTGGGCTGGAAAGTATGACAAGCTTAGGAGTTTCATTGGTTCAGTGCCATGGCATGTACAACTGCCTCCCATGCACTATCAATACTAGAAGTTGATAGTGCATGGGAGGCAGTTAAGAAGTGTTTGCATGAAGCAATGGCTGACTGTATACCTAGAGTCCGAATAATAAATCAAGTAGGGGTTAAATGGATGAATAACACCATTAAGCTTGAGCTGCAAAAAAAGAAACAACTATGGAGGGAATTTAAGGAGTAAAGTGACCGGCAGGTACATGAACGGTATAAAGCACAGGCCAGAAGGGTAACGAGTGTGGTAAGAAAAGCAAAAAAGGATTACGAAAGAACATTGGCCATGCAGGCTAAAGAGAATCCTAAACAGTTTTTTAGATATGTAGCAAGTAAAAGGGAAAATGTACATGGCAGAATGATTTTAAAGAATGCCGATGGGAGAGAGGTAACTGAATCAGTTGATATAGTTGAGTTACTGAGTGAGCACTTTGCAAGTATATATCATCCAGGTGGTGACATTGCAGAAACGAATAAACCAGTAGATTATATGGGAATTATGGTGAATGTAGCGGAGGTGAGTAGTCTATAGCATAACCTCAATGTCAATACATCCGTGGGATTGGATGGTATACCAGCTCTTGTCGTAGGAGAAGCAGCTAAAGAATTGTCAGTACCCTTGACTATTTTGTTTAATTTGAGTCTCGGGTCTGGGTTAGTCTCGAGGGGGTGGAAAGAGGGGAAAATAATTCCACTGCATAAAGGTGGTTCCAAGACTGCTGTTGTAAATTACCGACCGATTAGCATATCAGGAATCATTGCAAGTCTTAGAGAAATTAGTCAAGAAAAGAATACAAGATTGGATAGATGAAAATGGGATATTGTATGGGGGACAACATGGTTTTGTGAAGGGTAGATCATGCCTCAGTAACTTGCTCAACTTCTATAACAGAGTAACGGCTGAACTGGATCGGGTTAATGGGTTTACAGTGATACTACTGGACCTTGCCAAGGCCTTTGACAGGATACCACATGGAACCCTAATCAGTAAACTGGAGCAGATGCGGAGAGATATAGGGTTGGTGAGATAGATAGGAGGGTGGTTGAAGGAGAGATACCAGAGAGCGGTTTATTCAGGAGTGGAGTCCAAAAGACGGCTTGTGACTAGTGGTGTGCCATGGGGGTCTGTTCTTGGACCACTGCTTTTCAATTTGTTCATCAATGATATAGGAAAGGATTTGAGAGGAAGTGTTCACTTGTTTGCTGATGATGCAAATTTGGGTAGAGCAATTGTGAGTGCACACGATGTCAAAATTTTACAGAATGATTTGGATAGTTTGGAGGACTGGGCTAGGAAAAATGGATGTCAATTTAATGTGCCAAAGATTAAGGTTATGCACTTTGGGATGAAAAGAATAGCAGCAGTATATCGCATTGGTGGAACGGTACTTCAGGAGATTCATGAGGCCAGGGATTTGGGAGTGCTGGTGGATAGGGAATTGAAGTTTAGGGGGCACATTGCAAAAGTGACTAAAACAGCTCACCAAATCACTTGGCTTCTGAAAAATACTTTAACATGCAGAGACAAACAAGTTGTTGTTCCTCTGTATCGAGCTTTGATAAGACCCCATCTGGACTGCTGTGCGCAGTTATGGGCACCAGGGTTTCTTTGTGATGGGGAGGAAGTGGAGAGGATCCAGAGATGAGTGACCAAGATGATAGAAGATCTACAAGATTGATCCAGAAGATATTTTTGAAAATATGACTGGTGGTGGGAGGACTAGGGGCTATGCATGGAAGCTGGGCAAGAGCGTGATTGACAAGGGTGTTAGAGCTAGGTTTTTTACTTGGAGAGTGGTGAATGAGTGGAATAAGCTTCCAGAGTCTGTTATGGGTGCTTCGACCGTGAATGAGTTCAAGGCAAGGTATGATAGATACTGTGTCAATGTCGAATAGTTGTTCTTGACATGATGTTAGGGCCTCCCTCGATGAGTCTGTCGACTCCTTGGAGTTGCCCGGAACAATAATAATAATAATAATAATAATAATCATAGAATGTTTATACTCCACCACTAAAACGAAACACACACAAAAACACACCAATCACATTAACGAAAATCTCACTACTGAAGTATCATTGCATATAAAACGGTCAATACACATCCCTGAAATGGATAAAGTTACCAATATTGATTTCCAGTAATGAAACCAAATTACGGTGTTCCCAATTTCTAGAGATATCGACCAATCAGAAGGCTATGAATACAAAAAAAGAAATAAAATAAATAAATAAATAATAATAATAATAATATAAATAAAATATAATCTAATTTCGCATCGGTAATTCAACAAATAACTTACTTCTCATTAACCTCGAATCACCAGCACTCGCTGTTACTCTGGAACTAAGCAAACTCCTCTTAATGATCTTAGACCACGCAGTAACTTATAGTAAGTTTTGTGCTGTTCTCATCGGGGAAGACATCAGGACACGACTAGTACTACCATCATGCAGTTTATCCAATAGGTAACATTAGTTTTGCTCCTTTTTGTCTTTAATTAAAAAAAAATTCTGCTAATGCCTTTTATTTCCATGTAGGGAGTGGGCGAAGTCGTTTCAACCCTGACCTGGTTAACTGAGTAGTTAGCGTGTCCGCTCTCCAACCAAGAGGCTGCAGGATAGAATCCCGCCAGAGGTATGAATGTTTGTAATTGTCCTATTAATCTTCGTGGAAAAGGCATCTGCGAGCCTACCACTTCTAGCAGAAGGCTTTGCTCTTGTAACCCAGTGAGGTACAGGAGTGACCATATGGCGTCAAAATACGACCTCACATATGAATGAATAACTTTTGAATACTGAATTAGCAGTCAGTCTCCTCATGTAGCCAATCAGAGATAACTGGCCAAGTGCACCTTGCATTTTACAACATTGAATTGACAACCATTGTTCTTTGCCCACACTGCCTTACTTAAATCATCCTGTAAGTTATCTACATCACCTTTATCAACTACTACAATCACCGGCAAACAACTGAATATATCCCTTCAAATTTTCAGCTATACCATAAATGTACAAATTAAAGAGTAGTGGTCCTAGTACAGAGCTATAGGTTACACTAGTCACCTTCATTTGCCTTGATTACACTCCACTATATAACATCCTCCATCCATGTCACCAGGCTCATCCATTCTCTGTGCTCCATCTTATGTAATAGCTTTCCATGGCGTATTCTGTCAAATGCTTTTGCAAAGTCCAACAATACCATAGTGTAGCCATTTCCTTTATTGACTTCTGCTGTCACCTTATAAAATGTGAATAAATTACTGAGGCATGACCTACCTTTTACACAGAGTATCATATTCATACTCCACCCATTCCTGAATTTTATTTTTAACCAACATTTCCACTTCAGAGATTTTCTACTTCTGTCTTGGAGCCACCTTTATGTAATGGAACTATCTTACCTCTTTCCACTCCCTTTGAACCTTGCCAGAGCTGAGAATTAGAGTAAACAACTTCGTCAGAGGCACTGCTAGTTCACTCGCACATTCTCGTAGCTCATACCGTCCAGGACCACTGGTATATTCATGTTGATATTTTTCAATATACTGAGTACCTCCAGTTAATCTATCCCAATGCTCATCAGTTTCTGTCACTTCAGTAACTGCAAATTCACCATCTGAATGATATACGCTTGCAAACTGATTACTTAGTAACTGAACTATTTCTTCTGTTTCTGTAAATTTCTTACCATCACCACTGAGTAAAGTTATCTTTCCATAATCATTCTTTCTCTTGCTCTGTAGTAGAGCAAAACTTTTGGATTTGTTTTGATATAATCTGATATAACCTTCCTTACCATATTAGTTACTCTTCTTGCTTGTGCTTTATACTGCTCATGGACATGCTGATCATTTTATTGTTTATATAATACTTTCTTTTTTGTGGCTTATGCTTTATATTATTAGTCATCCGCTTCATCCCTGCTTGATTTATCCACCTGAGTATGCACTCTGATACTGCCTTGCTCAAACAATCCTTGACCTTTCCCATGCACTAATGATATTAATTCCATGTAGTTTCTTATATGAGGGCAGTGCTCCAAGTTGCTGCCTAAGTTTGTCATAATCGCCAGCTCTGTAGTTCCCCATAAACCCTTTCTTCATTGAAATTTCCGCATGTTGAGTGATCTCCTAGAACAAGACTGCATGCTCACTCTTTCCCTGATCAGAGGTAGAGTTGCTACTGCAGTTGTAGATAGATCTTCTGAAGCTATTTCCAGATCCAACACTTTCAAACCCCTGATCCCTTCCATCACGTGATGTTTTTGGTAATTATTCCTTAATAACTATACATTCCATTTCCATTTTGTCATGTGCCTTTTTCTCCTGTTATACAGATTATTATTTGAAGTAGTATATGGATTAATAGAATCTAGACGAAGGCAAATGACTACTAAAGTGTGCTAACAGTGCTCTGCCTTTGGACTGCTGCTGCAGTTTTGGATATTAATAATATAGGATGTTAATTTAAAGCAAATATATGGCTTTTTAGTTGTGATCAATGGTTAGTTATGGTAAATTAATAATTAATCGAGGAAACATAAATATCCTATCGATAATCGTTTGCACACACGGCGCTTGATAGCACGAAGGAAGACTTGGTTTCGAATCTAGTCGTCGACTAGAGGAAATTTTTCTAAGAATTTTTTCAACCGTTTCCCGAGTTAGTCGATCTCTGGCGCGGGAAAGCGGGTTTTTTCTCTCGGAAACTCGGGTTTTTCGTCCCGTAAACTTAAGAAAATCGACCGTAGAATCCACATTATTTCAGACATTAAATATAAAATATATTGTGTTAGGCTTAGGAACCACGAGATGGCGGCACTTGTTGAGCCATCTCTCTTCACTGTGTGCCACTTAATTAATGATAGCCTTGGGCCAGCTATCTCTGATTGGCTGCCAGTGGAGATTGAACTGCCCACTCAGTCTCCAAAGTCAGATACGGCTAAACGGCCTCGCCTACTCCCTATACTGGAATAAAAAGGCGGTAGCTGATACCGATAATTTTTATAGACTAAAAGTATGAATAAAGAATATAACTGATATCAGATTGCACTTATCTGAATTGCACTGCTGGAAATTTATGGGACTGGGAATTTGGGTTGTGGTGGATTGGGAGTCGAAGTACAGAAGGCATATTGCAAAGTGGTCACAGTAGCTTATAGAATAACTTTGTTATTGAAGAACATACTGGTAAACGGGAATGAATTATTTATACTATCTCTAAAGCTTAGGAATGGAAATATCTAGATTTTTGGGAATTGGAAAGTAGTGATGAGATCCAGACTACCGACCAAGATAATGAGTATTCTGTGGAATATGTGATTGTGGTGGGGAAATGTAGGCTATCTAATTTTTAGAAATTGAGTAGGAAATTGGTAAGAAGCACATCAGGACTGGAGTTTTCGTATGGAGAGTTGTGAACAACTGGAAATGGTTGTTAGAGTTTGTTTTGAGTGCGTTGTCAGTGAACGAGTTCAGGGGTGAAGAGTTAATGTCGGCTTCCGATGTTTTTGCACTAATAATCAGATTTTTTGACATAAGGCATAAGTTGCTGACACATTTAAGCATTAAAGCAATTATTAGAAACAATATTAAAAAAGAAAAAAAAAAGAACAATGTTTAAGAATAACTGAAGGAGGAACAGGAAGATAATAGTGTTTTGCTGTGAAATAATTATATTCATGCTAAGTAGTATACCAGACGCTTTCGACAAGATCAAGATAAGATAAGGAATCGTGACGTGATTGGTTGATGACGTCATTGTGTGGGACGTCATGGGTCTGGAATGTTTGGAATTTCCCTGTGCCAATGTGTCAATGGCTTCAGTTCTTGTGTTTTGGTTCGCGTATGGCCTTATGCGTGATGATAGAGATAAGGATTCGTGTTGTGATTGGTGGTGGTGCAGTTCTGACCAGATGAATATCAAGATAAGATAAGGAATCGTGACGGTGTGTGTTGTTATGAGCTGTACATAAGTGACGTCATTTGTTAGTTGTAAATAAGTGACGTTATTGTTTTGAATGGGAAGGATGATTTTAGTGGTCAAGGAATCGTGTCGTGATTGGTGGACACTTCTGACAAGATGAAGATCAACATAAGATAAGGAATCGTGACATGAATGTTTGTTGTTATTGAGTTTAGAATGTTTGGAATTTTGCTGGGCCCTCGTCTGTCGGGGACATCACGTGGTGTGTTTGGTGATATTTAGAGATAAGAATCGTGACGTTATGTGTTTGGAAATTTCTGGGGAACATAAGTCTCTCTCTGTGATATCACATGGTATTTTGGTTTGGCTATGGAATTGTGGGCGATGTTTTTGAGATAAGATATCTTGGAATTTTCCCAGAGTGACACACATCCATCATTGTAGTCATGTTTGGTTGTCTATAGATGGCTGTACTAATTTTCCAATACATTTGGGGTATCTCTTTCCTGATAAAGTGTGGTAATTCTTAGAGAAAGTCATGATGGCTGTCGTGTTTCGAGTTTTTCTGAATAATTAATTACGTACTGGTGTCCCTTAAACACACACATACACATACACATTAGACATAAAAAAATCGCTAATGTATCCATATTGATACTCTAATATATACCCTATGATTATTCTTATGGAAAAAAACTATTCAGTATTAGAATTACGCTTACCAAAAACATACCAGCAGTTGTTATGTTTAAGTTAAAAAAGTACTTACAGCTTTCCAGATGACTCTTCTAAATACGAATATTCCAAAATAGTTGAATTTTATATCCACAACACAACACAAACACAAAAACCACAAAGAATGAAATTTCTGTAAATACTGTAACCTGAACCAGTTAAGTACTTCGTCCTTTAGATTACAGACCGTAGATGCTGTGGTTTCGTCATTGCAATATCCCCCAGCGAGCGGTTTTCTTCAAAGGGGTCTTTCATGAAAATGACACGAGTCACATCCGTAAATTGTGGTATTGTTCAAAAGATAACATTTCCTCAACTTTGGATATTTCTCAAATACTTACATATGACTAAGGGATTAGTATTCACATGATTGGATGACACACATCATAAATTATTCATTCTTCGTTACGGTTGGCATTTATTGGTGTAGTAAATTAATGCTTACATTTAATTTTAATTTAGATTACTATCCGATTGGTTCTCTGTATTAATTCTTTCCCACTGTTGCCCAAGCTTGGTGGGAAAGTCTATGCGCTGTTTTGTTTAGGGTAAGTGTTATTTGCGGTTTCGAATTCCGATTGCTGTTAGAGTATGGAATTCTGACAAGTGAAATTATTATTTTTTTTTTTTCAAATTGAATGGTTATTTTCTGTATTTTACTTTTAAAGGGCATATTCTAACAGAATAACTGAGCAGAATTAATAAATATATAAAGTGTATGTGAATTTATTTTCTAACACTGTATATTGCTCATTAAGTCTTATCTTAAAGATATCTCTCTTATCCGGTCGCCATTTGTTGTACGTAGGTGAGAAATCGTGTGTTTTGGTTCGAACTCTTGGTGTCCGTTGGGAAATTACCAATATAACTATTAATTTTACCTTCGATTCCTTGTGCTTTTAACTTATTTCTGTAAGTGGAATTTATTTATTTTATTTATTTTTTTCTTTAGCAATAGTAAATTTTAAGTACCTGATATGAGACAAACAAGGTTTTGAACTCTCCGCAGCGTTTTTCTACAGCAATCTTTTTAAGAGTTTTGTATAAAATAATTCTCTGGTTACTTTGTGGCATGAAATTTCACAAGGAAAAAAGAAAAAAAATGTTATCCTCCTTAAAGTTGTATATAACACATCATCGACACCCAAGTGTTCATTTAAATTTACAGATTTTATTTGAATAAAATATTTTTTACAAATTGTATTAACTGAATCTAACAATAGAGAAAATAAATAAATAAACTGAAAATTACATCAAAGGTTCTTCCCAGACTTGTGGAATTGCCATCATATGGTTTTTGACAATGTGACTCTCATCTGAAAGTTAATTT
The DNA here is from genome assembly GCF_054136105.1 of Typopeltis vanoorti. NCBI lineage: Eukaryota > Metazoa > Arthropoda > Arachnida > Uropygi > Thelyphonidae > Typopeltis > Typopeltis vanoorti. The sequence goes on along the minus strand of NC_143564.1, from coordinate 77,803,575 downwards.
TTCTTTTGGCGTTCGTTGGGAATTTATTACTGTAGTAAAATTAAAGGTTGTGTATTTATTTCTTTGAATCCAATATGTATACTTCAGAGAATTATTAAAAGCACAGAATCTTTCGTTATGTTTCCAAAAGCATTTAAAAGTACACGTTATGTTTTCACGTTTTGGGCATCCAATTTCATTTATATCAAGAACAGGCCTCCCTATTAACTTCGTTAATGTTTTTGATTTTTCTCTTCCTTTGGCAAGTAATATATGATATTTGCATGTTGATTCTATCATCCAATCTCTTAGTTTGTCCAAAGCTAGTGAACCAATTTCCCACTTCAGCTGATGGTTATATTTTATTAACCAAGAAATCTGTTTTTTAACTCTTTCAGGTAATTCTTTCCAACTATAAGGTGATTTTGTCAATGCATATCTTACACTAATTCCATCAGAAATACAAGTTTCTTTAGGAAATAAATTTGAACTCTTATTCAAAAGAAATTGGCAGTCAAGTATCCCAATGATAACTGAAAATTCATATTTTTCACCCACTGTCGATTTTTCATAATCGTTTTCCTTCATTCTTCTTCTTCTTCGATTACTTCATATGGCACCACAAATAAATAGTTATTTATTATTATTTCACTGATTATTAGCTCTGATCGTATACTTTATGGTAACTTTCGTTTACAAAATTCTAAACAATTAGAACTTTTCACAAAGAAACTTTCAAAGAATTTGTGGCTCACCCATTATTTTTACATTACCAAACACAAATCACAAAACAGCAGCTGCAGTGGATGAACGATTACCTTAAGTCCAAAGCCACTTGACTCTATGGCATTTTCTTATAGAACTGTTTACACTTACCATGCCCTACCCTGACCGTTCCTTCAAAAATGAACCTTTTGCGCAGATGACTCAACGACATGTTTTCACATGATGTTGGATATACTGTTGGTGTGTTTTTATCTTACTTTGTGTAGGGAAAGGTAAAATTAGTATATGTGTTATCTGTAGAGTACAAACATTTTCTCTATGCCAAACTTTAAAGAAGAGTTAAAGTCACGTTTTGTTGGGTTAATTAGGTGCTTCTCTCTCTCTGTAAAATAATCAAATTCTAGCAGTTTGGATTTTCGATTATGTGAATGATTCGTTTTCAGATAACTCAAATAATGTCAATAGGTAGCATTAGACAATTTCTAAAATAATCAATACATGGATATTCGTTTTCAACACTTTTTTTTCCTGTCCTTAATTTCACAGTTGTGATTTTTTTAAATAAGCAAACAGAATTGCATTAATATATAAAGTTGTGGATTTAAATATCAAGATCTAATCAGAATAACAGTAAAAATTCAATGTGGAAAAACAACAACAAAAACACACTTCTTTGTTCATTTAAGTTTACAAATGCACATTTTATTTTGCTGAAATACTATTTACAAGTATATTCACTGAGAAAAATTCGAAACATGTAATTACCTAAAAATATTTCACAATATTTAGTTTAGACTCTTAACATTTTCCAAAGAGTTCAATGAATAAAATTTTTGTTACTCACTGTTTCTTGGTTACATTACATCAAAATAGCTGGTCACACAAAAGAATTTTTAAATCAGATACCATGGTAACCACACTTCCATACGTTTGATATTGTGTCAGTCTGGAAATGACACCATGCCTCCCTAAACATTCTGTGTATTCTTTTGTCAGCAAATATACACAATCAGTTTTTGTAAAATGTTCGTAAATGTCCTAAAATAAAGAATCTTTATCGAATTGGATAAAATCTTGAAAGTCTAATTTTACCATTGATGAATTTAAATTATTAGCGATAATTTTCCCCATTATACGAACAGATGGTAATTCTGTTTCCAAAAATAGTAAATGATTATCAATGTCGTACATTTTTGGTGAAAATCTCTCAGCTTCTTCACAACTAATAGAAAAAATTTTACTTCCATCACCTCCTGTATCATCAAGTATTAGTTCCCCATCTTGGCATTTCAGAATATAACACTCACCGAGGTCCATTTCATAGTCAACTCTTCTTTGCAAGTAGCCGAGGATATCAGACCACTTGCTGCATAATTTTTCCCAAGTGGTCCTGGATAAATACATCACAATGTACGTGTCTTCTAAAATAATAATCGGTTTCCATTCTTTTAGAGCTAGGTGAAGAGTTTTGTCTCGTGCTATTTTCCTGAAGAAAGAAAATTTCAATGACTTTTGTGGCTCACCCATTATTTTACTTTAATTTCCTGGATACCAATCACCACAACACAATACGATAACTTCACAGGATGAACGAATTGTCGTAACTGCAAAGACAATTGACTCGTTTATTTTTCCTTATAGTTCTGTTTACCTGACCCTTAACCCTGACCGTTCCTTCCAAAATGAAACTTTTTGCGCAGATGATTCACGGACATGTTTCTACATGCTGTTGGATAAAACATGATGACAATGACGGATGTCTGTCACTCTGGGAAAATTCCAAGATATCTTATCTCAAAAACATCACCCACAATTCCATAACCATACAAAACATGACAACAATGATGTTATGTGTTTGGAAATTTCTGGGGAACATATGTCTCTCTTTCTGTGATATCACAGAGGGTGACAGCTGTCTTCCCTGCAATGCACCCCCACCTAACCCCATCACCCTAGTCTCTCCCCTCTCCTCCAGAAGATGTCTGCTTAGCCTAGTGGAGATGAGTGAGCTCATCTTTTGCAGATATCTTTTAGTGATGTCACCTCCAACTGATAATGATAACTTTTTTGGAAAAAAACGTGTTTTTATGATAACATTTTTGGGAAAAAAAATAAAAAAACGCGTTTTTTATTTTTTTTTCAGGGAAGACAGCTGTCACCCTCTGTGATATCACAGAAAGAGAGACATATGTTCCCTAGAAATTTCCAAACACATAATGTCATTGTTGTCATGTTTTGTTTGGCTATGGAATTGTGGGTGATGTTTTTGAGATAAGATATCTTGGAATTTCCCAGGGTGACACACATCCGTCATTGTCATCATGTTTTATCCAACAGCATGTAAAAACATGTCCGTGAATCATCTGCGCAAAAAGTTTCATTTTGGAAGGAACGGTCAGGGTTAAGGGTCAGGTAAACAGTACTATAAGGAAAAATAAACAAGTCAAGTGTCTTTGCAATTACGACAATTCGTTCATCCTGTGAAGTTATCGTATTGTGTTGTGGTGATTGGTATCCAGGAAAGTAAAGTAAAATAATGGGTGAGCCACAAAAGTCATTGAAATTTTCTTTCTTCAGGAAAATAGCATGAGACAAAACTCTTCACCTAGCTCTAAAAGAATGGAAACCGATTATTATTTTAGAAGACACATACATTGTGATGTATTCATCCAGGACCACTTGGGAAAAATTATGCAGGAAGTGGTCTGATATCCTCGGCTACTTGCAAAGAAGAGTTGACTATGAAATGGACCTCGGTGAGTGTTATATTCTGAAATGCCAAGATAGGGAACTAATACTTGATGATACAGGAGTTGATGGAAGTAAAGTTTTTTCTATTAGTTGTGAAGAAGCTGAGAGATTTTCACCAAAAATGTACGACATTGATAATCATTTACTATTTTTGGAAACTGAATTACCATCTGTTCGTATAATGGGGAAAATTATCGCTAATCATTTAAATTCATCAATGGTAATATTAGACTTTCAAGATTTTATCTAATTCGATAAAGATTCTTTATTTTGGGACATTTACGAACATTTTACAAAAACTGATTGTGTATATTTGCTGACAAAAGAATACACAGAATGTTTAGGGAGGCATGGTGTCATTTCCAGACTGACACAATATCAAACGTATGGAAGTGTGGTTACCATGGTATCTGATTTAAAAATTCTTTTGCGTAAACAGCTATTTTGATGTAATGTAACCAAGAAACAGTGAGTAACAAAAATTTTATTCATTGAACTCTTTGGAAAATGTTGAGTCTAAACTAAATATTGTGAAATATTTTTAGGTAATTACATGTTTCGAATTTTTCTCAGTGAATATACTTGTAAATAGTATTTCAGCAAAATAAAATGTGCATTTGTAAACGTAAATGAACAAAGAAGTGTGTTTTTGTTGTTGTTTTTCCACATTGAATTTTTACTCAGTTATTCTGATTAGATCTTGATATTTAAATCCACAACTTTATATCTCAATGCAATTCAGTTTGCTTATTTAAAAAAATCACAACTGTGAAATTAAGGACAGGAAAAAAAGTGTTGAAAACAAATATCCATGTATTGATTATTTTAGAAATTGTCTAATGCTACCTATTGACATTATTTGAGTTATCTGAAAACGAATCATTCACATAATCAAAAATCCGAACTGCTAGAATTTGATTATTTTACAGAGAGAGAGAAGCACCTAATTAACCCAACAAAACGTGACTTTAACTCTTCTTTAAAGTTTGGCATAGAGAAAACGTTTGTACTCTACAGATAACACATATACAAATTTTACCTTTCCCTACACAAAGTAAGATAAAAACACACCAACAGTATATCCAACAGCATGTGAAAACATGTCGTTGAGTCATCTGCGCAAAAGGTTCATTTTTGAAGGAACGGTCAGGGTAGGGCATGGTAAGTGTAAACAGTTCTATAAGAAAATGCCATAGAGTCAAGTGACTTTGGACTTAAGGTAATCGTTCATCCACTGCAGCTGCTGTTTTGTGATTTGTGTTTGGTAATGTAAAAATAATGGGTGAGCCACAAATTCTTTGAAAGTTTCTTTGTGAAAAGTTCTAATTGTTTAGAATTTTGTAAACGAAAGTTACCATAAAGTATACGATCAGAGCTAATAATCAGTGAAATAATAATAAATAACTATTTATTTGTGGTGCCATATGAAGTAATCGAAGAAGAAGAAGAAGAATGAAGGAAAACGATTATGAAAAATCGACAGTGGGTGAAAATTACGAATTTTCAGTTATCATTGGGATAATTGACTGCCAATTTCTTTTGAATAAGAGTTCAAATTTATTTCCTAAAGAAACTTGTATTTCTGATGGAATTAGTGTAAGATATGCATTGACAAAATCACCTTGTAGTTGGAAAGAATTACCTGAAAGAGTTAAAAAACAGATTTCTTGGTTAATAAAATATAACCATCAGCTGAAGTGGGAAATTGGTTCACTAGCTTTGGACAAACTAAGAGATTGGATGATAGAATCAACATGCAAATATCATATATTACTTGCCAAAGGAAGAGAAAAATCAAAAACATTAACGAAGTTAATAGGGAGGCCTGTTCTTGATTTAAATGAAATTGGATGCCCAAAACGTGAAAACATAACGTGTACTTTGAAATGCTTTTGGAAACATAATGAAAGATTCTGTGCTTTTAATAATTCTCTGAAGTATACATATTGCATTCAAAGAAATAAATACACAACTCTTAATTTTACTACAGTAATAAATTCCCAACGAATGCCAAACGAAAAATTAACTTTCAGATGAGAGTCACATTGTCAAAAACCATATGATGGCAATTCCACATGTCTGGGAAAAACCTTTGATGTAATTTTCAGTTTATTTATTTATTTTCTGTATTGTTAGATTCAGTTAATACAATTTGTAAAAAATATTTTATTCAAATAAAATGTGTAAATTTAAATGAACACTTTGGTGTCAATGAAAGTGTCAATGCTAAAAAGTGTCAATGTCAAAATGGTGTCAATGTCAAAATGGTGTCAATGTTATCCCAAAGGAGGATAACATATTTTTCTTTTTTTCCTTGTGAAATTTCATGCCACAAAGTAACCAGAGAATTATTTTATACAAAACTCTTAAAAAGATTGCTGTAGAAAAACGCTGCGGAGAGTTCAAAACCTTGTTTGTCTCATATCAGGTACTTAAAATTTACTATTGCTAAAGAAAAAAATAAATAAAATAAATAAATTCCACTTACAGAAATAAGTTAAAAGCACAAGGAATCGAAGGTAAAATTAATAGTTATATTGGTAATTTCCCAACGGACACCAAGAGTTCGAACCAAAACACACGATTTCTCACCTACGTACAACAAATGGCGACCGGATAAGAGAGATATCTTTAAGATAAGACTTAATGAGCAATATACAGTGTTAGAAAATAAATTCACATACACTTTATATATTTATTAATTCTGCTCAGTTATTCTGTTAGAATATGCCCTTTAAAAGTAAAATAGAGAAAATAACCATTCAATTTGAAAAAAAAAAAAATAATAATTTCACTTGTCAGAATTCCATACTCTAACAGCAATCGGAATTCGAAACCGCAAATAACACTTACCCTAAACAAAACAGCGCATAGACTTTCCCACCAAGCTTGGGCAACAGTGGGAAAGAATTAATACAGAGAACCAATCGGATAGTAATCTAAATTAAAATTAAATGTAAGCATTAATTTACTACACCAATAAATGCCAACCGTAACGAAGAATGAATAATTTATGATGTGTGTCATCCAATCATGTGAATACTAATCCCTTAGTCATATGTAAGTATTTGAGAAATATCCAAAGTTGAGGAAATGTTATCTTTTGAACAATACCACAATTTACGGATGTGACTCGTGTCATTTTCATGAAAGACCCCTTTGAAGAAAACCGCTCGCTGGGGGATATTGCAATGACGAAACCACAGCATCTACGGTCTGTAATCTAAAGGACGAAGTACTTAACTGGTTCAGGTTACAGTATTTACAGAAATTTCATTCTTTGTGGTTTTTGTGTTTGTGTTGTGTTGTGGATATAAAATTCAACTATTTTGGAATATTCGTATTTAGAAGAGTCATCTGGAAAGCTGTAAGTACTTTTTTAACTTAAACATAACAACTGCTGGTATGTTTTTGGTAAGCGTAATTCTAATACTGAATAGTTTTTTTCCATAAGAATAATCATAGGGTATATATTAGAGTATCAATATGGATACATTAGCGATTTTTTTATGTCTAATGTGTATGTGTATGTGTGTGTTTAAGGGACACCAGTACGTAATTAATTATTCAGAAAAACTCGAAACACGACAGCCATCATGACTTTCTCTAAGAATTACCACACTTTATCAGGAAAGAGATACCCCAAATGTATTGGAAAATTAGTACAGCCATCTATAGACAACCAAACATGACTACAATGATGGATGTGTGTCACTCTGGGAAAATTCCAAGATATCTTATCTCAAAAACATCGCCCACAATTCCATAGCCAAACCAAAATACCATGTGATATCACAGAGAGAGACTTATGTTCCCCAGAAATTTCCAAACACATAACGTCACGATTCTTATCTCTAAATATCACCAAACACACCACGTGATGTCCCCAACAGACGAGGACCTCAATGACCCTCGTCTGTCCCCGACAGACGAGGGTCATTGAGTTTAGAATGTTTGGAATTTTGGCACCCAAAATTCCAAACAAACTTATCTTATCTTGATCTTCATCTTGTCAGAAGTGTCCACCAATCACGACACGATTCCTTGACGACTAAAATCATCCTTCCCATTCAAAACAATAACGTCACTTATTTACAACTAACAAATGACGTCACTTATCTACAGCTCATAACAACACAAACACCAACGTCACGATTCCTTATCTTATCTTGATCTTCATCTTGTCAGAAGTGTCCACCAATCACGACACGATTCCTTAACCACTAAAATCATCCTTCCCATTCAAAACAATAACGTCACTTATTTACAACTAACAAATGACATCACTTATCTTCAGCTCATAACAACGTCACGATTCCTTATCTTATCTTGATCTTCATCTTGTCAGAACTGCACCACCAATCACAAAACGAATCCTTATCTCTATCATCACCCATAAGGCCATACGCGAACCAAAACACAAGAACTGAAGCCATTGACACATATGCCCACAGGGAAATTCCAAACATTCCAGATCCATGACGTCCCACACAATGACGTCATCAACCAACACGTCACGATTCCTTATCTTATCTTGATCTTGATCTTGTCAAAAGCGCCAAAGTTTGTGTGTGCTAATCGGTACACAGAAACTTTGGCACACCATTAGTTGATTTCTTTGTTCTTAAAATTTTACTGCAAAAAGAAGCTTGAACCAATTTATAAATTTACTATAAAAAATTTGGTATGCAAAGAGATGACTTTCAAAAACGGAGGAACATACAGTTGATATCTTATGTCAGCAATTCATCTTCTAAAGAAAAATAAAATGAAATCTAATGATTTTTACTCCTCACAAGTAAACAGAACTGTTTACTTGAAGTAACTTTTTGGAAATCCCATATTGCAGCTAAGCTGTATCCTTAGTCGTCTGACGATTAAATTCATGGCTGTCGATAATTTCGAAGACTAAGGAGTGAGAGTACGGTAGAGAACTGCTGCCGTTTCGTGTTCTTGATCATAAAGTGTGTGTTATTGTCTGTATTCTGCTCTTATTTTACATTACGTGGCTTAAAGGTTTTTTTTTGTGTGTGTGTGTGGGGGGGGGAAACTTACCCGTCTGTCCTAAAGATCGGCTGACTCGGGAACCTACTGATCGGCCTATAAAATGTATTTGTAGTCACTACTAGAATCGAACTTGTAACGTACTTTCTTCTTGTGTTCAAAAATTATTGGATTGGAAATGATCGAATAGGCATTGTATAGTTCGCCCACCGATTTGAGGTCCCTCGACACTTCTGCGCATGTTAGAAAAAGGAGAATCCATTCCGATAATAGGGTAATCAGTCTGTCTTCTGGGATGTAATAATAAACAAACTGAGTTTGTTTTTTATTTAACTATTTTGCTTGTATAAACAGTTGGAAAAATGTACGTAGAGTGTTAATACGTGCAAACACTGTGTTCTACATAAAACAATGTCACTTCGCTCCATGATAAGTTTCCTTTTATTCTGTGACTTTTTAAAACAAAATCTGATTTCATGAAGTATTTTCCTTAAAGTTTCTCTTTTCCAAGGAAAATTAATTTTTTCTTTAAGCACAGGAATCAATTTCAGAACAGTTGGCACTCTTTTCCCGACCACGTAAAATTTGTGAATAGCTCTTCTAATAACGTCCACATCAAAATCATTCAAATCTACGGTTTCGATGGTTTTCTTTCTCTGGGGTTTTTTTTAGGAGATTTAAATTTTGGCTTACCTTCACCTTTTGATTCCCTACGAATTCTTTTAACAGTCGACCCCGATACGCCCGCACTTGCACGTTTTATGACTTGAGAAAGGGGAACAAGAAGACGGCCTTCTGACGATTCTTTTTCACAGAATGTCAGCACATTATTCAATATTCTTTTACAAGAGCTACTGAAACGTGTAACAATAGAACATGTGGACTGTACTGGATCCATCATACAAATTAATAATAAAAAAAAATGCAAAAAGAGAACAACAAAAATCAAGCTAGTACTAGTACAGCGACAGACAAGAAAGCACGTGATTTCGCATGTTGGCGACCAATTTGTACATCCTTCATTTCTTTCTCCCCTTCAGCATGAATCGACTATTCTTGGCACCAAGCCAAGAAGGGATCTAGAAATGGTGGACGAATTATAGTTAATAAGGCATGATATTCTCTTTCTCTCTATCTTTTTTTTTTAGGTTAAAAAGGCAACGCTTTTAGCATATTTCAAACCTAACAACCTATTCTACATTATCCTAAAAGTCTAATATAACGATATTTAAATTCTTCAAAATTCAAAATTCATTCTTCAAATAATCCTCTGCGCTAGGCTGAACGAAGATAGATGAAGAACTTAGAGATGCGGGTACGATAAGTCGTACCCGCATCTCTAAGTTGCAGCATTCATAGTTCCGCTAGGAAGCACATATAGTGTTTTTTTATACAGGCCGATATACCGTCAAGTCCCACTGTTGTATTCAAATTGATATTTTTCAATATGTTGATCACCTCTAGTTCGATTTCCTCAGTTCTCCCATCATCGTCTGTCACATCAATAACTGCAATATCAATTTGATTTCTTGGCTCAGCTCTTTTATTATTATTATTATTATTATTATTATTATTATTATTATTATTATTATTATGGGCTACTCAATGGAGTCAGACTCATCGAGGGATGCTTTAAACATCATGCCGTTTTCTTTAAACATCATGCCAACACTCGCAAAGTATCTATCATACTGTGCGAGTTAATATGGGTTGATACAGTCAATTTGAAATCATTCAAATTGACTCTATCAACCCATTCTACTCGTATACCACTCTTTAAAAAAATTTCGTCCTGACACCCTTGCTAACTACTCTCGTACTTAGTTTTCAACGATGGTTACTACTTCTCCTACCACCAGACTTGTTCTGAAAAATTTCCTCTGTATTAATCTTGTAAAAACCGTTGTGTAATTTGTATGTCTCAATCATATCACCCTTTTCCGTCTGTCAAAAATTTTCTATAATTCACCAATCTTCAACAAATGATGAACATCACCATCAGGTGATTTAACTACATCAGTTTACCGAAAGCCTACTTTCACTGGACGTCACATTCTTCAGCAACCCGCTCACCATCCTTCTCAAAAGACAGGAAATATTAAAACTTTATTTCGACCCGTTACACTATTTGCTCGACGCTGCATGAATTACAGGAAGAACTCTTAAACATCCAATGGTATATGAAATTAAATCTGTTCTCAGATAGGACTATACAACATCTGTTTGACTCCTACAAATCTAGCTTAAATAATAAGGAAACAGTTCCAATCCCATACCTTTCAGGCATTTCAGAACCGATTTCCAGAATTCTGAAAAATACAATTTAGCGGCTACTTTTATATCTATCAATAAATTATCAATTTATTGATAGATATAAAAATCACTTGTTTTCCCTTTTCAAAAGATAAACGTTCACTTCTGTCTCTCTCTGGCTTATACCAAGTTCCTTGTGATTGCCATCTATCCTACTTAGGACAAGCTGGATGCTCAGTAGAAAAGAGAATATAAGAACATCAGTGTTATATTTGCTATAAAAATTCTGATAAATCTGGCTTAGCTCAACACGGAATAGACATAGACCACATTATTTGGGCTGAAACTCGTCTATTTCATCGTTGTGTACAAATTTCAGTGTTTGTTTAAAGAAAGTGCTGAGGACTTGCTTCATTCCCCTGAACTTGAATCGGAACGACTACCTATCTTTATCTGAAATATGGGAAAATCTTATCAGAATAACACATCATTAAAGTTTTTTTATATTTTTTACAGTTATGGTTTCCTCAGTTATAGCATTATGCTCTTCTAAGTATAACATCACGCTGTTCTTTTTGTTTCAAATCAATCCATTGTTTACGTTCCAGTTTGTAATCAACTGTCATTGCCACCGAAAATCGCCTGCAATGTTCAAACTGAAATATTGGCTTTATCTAAAGAAACAGTGTTACTTATTCCTTCTGTTTTCATGTAAATAATTAACAGGAACTTACAGGGGCGAATGCTGGGCTTGAAATTCACGCTTGCTCTTGTTATCATTCAGGGAGTGAGAGGTGTGATTGAAGTTTGATTAGCAGAATAATGAATTACTGACCATTAAAATTATATATTTAGAAATTTATGTACATTTAATCTTACAAATACAACATTTATTTTACAAATGATATTCTATCTCTTTCAATTTAGTTACTTGAATACAAATTCTACCCTACGGTTTTTTCTTTATAAATTGGTCAATAGCATCATCATAAAAAGTTGGTTTTAACTTAATTTTTCCAAACACTTGTAACATGCACACTTGTAAAGGCTGGCTGAAGCTCACTGGCTAGAACTACTTTGACTGCGTATGGCCTTGTGTTTAAGACGACGTGAAAGGAGTGGAAATGGCTATGTGTGTGCATGAAATTACAGTGCTGCAGTGAGGACCTGGAAGCTCCTACAACTGAGCAAGCCAAGGTAGCTTTGGCTAGACAAGCAAACATCGGCCTTCGATACACAACGCAAAGCTCAATTATTGCCGCGCAAACTTAAGGCGTCTTCATCAAATCAAAATCAACTAACGCCTATGTTGTCCCCATATAGGGAGTAGACGGGGCCGTTTACCCTATCTAGTTTACCCTATTTTGGAGACTGAGTGGGCAGTTCAATCTCCACTGGTAGCCAATTAGAGAGAGAGATAGCTGGCCCAAGGCTATCACTGATTCATCGGTATGCAGTGAAGAAGGCGGCAAGGTAGTGCCACCATCTCGTGGTCTCTAACCCTAACACAATATTTTTAATGTCTGAAAATAGTGTGGGTTCTACGGTCGATTTTCTTAAGTTTACGGGATGAAAAACCCGAGTTTCCCTGAGAAAAAATCCGCTAGCCCGTGCCAGAGATAGGACTAACTCGGGAACCGGCCGAAAAAAAGGCTTAGAAAAATTTCCTCTAATCGGCGACTAGATTTGAATCCCATCAAATCCTTTCTTCGTGCGGTCAAGCGCCGTAGAGTGCAAACGCCACTTCTACTGAGCTACACAGGCTCTCTTAAGATGTCTTCTGTCTACAAAAATAAAAACCTAAATGGAATGCTTATAAATGCATGCATTTGTTAACAAATAAATATTACTTCTTTCTCAATTAATGATTAAGCATAGCAAGCATGGAGAATTCTCCCCTGGGAACTTATGAGTTTTTCTAAAAGAGTAAAATTTATTATAGCGGGACAGTGATGGAAGAACAAGAGGTCATCCCTGGAAATTACGTAAGAGTGCGGTTAACAAGGGTGCGAGGACTAGATTTTCGCTTAGAGAGTGGTGAATGAATGGAATGCGTTGCTTGACTCACTTGTGAGTACTTCATCTGTTAATGAGTTCAAGAAGTTGTTGTGATAAATATTGTGTGGATAGTTTGGGTCTCCTGCGATGAGTCTATTGATTCCATGGAGATGCCCGTATAACAATAATAATAGATTGGACAAAATAAGACCTGAAAAAAACTTGGACCGCAAAACTAGAAAATTAATGACTATGCATCAATCATTACATCTACGAAGTGATGTTGACCGGCTGTACCTACCAAGAAGAATAGGTGGACGGGGTCGCTGTAAGTGAGGCAGACTGGAAGAAGAGGAAATAAATTTAAAAAATTACATCGACAATAACACTGAGCAAATACTTCATTCCATTTCACAAATAAGGATTCTAAATGCAATAGGAAATAAATCTGATTACAAAAAAAAGGAAAAGCAAAATAATCGATATGTGCGCTGGAAAAATAAACCTTTGCATGCCCAATTTCTTCGAGATACTGAAGAAAAATATTGCGTGACCAAGACGAGGCAGTGGTTGTAATATGGATATATTAATGAAGAAACAGAAGAATTTATTCTAGTTACTCAAGTACAGGCGTTACAAACGCAAGCAATCAACGCAAAAATTTTGAACATCAATAATAACAGCAAATGCAGATTATGTGATCAGAAAGGTGAGATTGTAGAACATAATCAGTGCCTGTACAGTGGCGTAGCTAGGGAGGATGGAGGGGCGGTCCGCTCCGAGTGGCACTTTGAACCTTTTTGAACTTTTGCAGTTAATTCTAACACAGTCTGGAGAGCTCAGTTCCAAACAGTGCTGTAAAGAGGGCGTTGCGAAAGAGGCTCCCGCCACGGGCGCAAATCGGTTTGGGGCGCAAAACCTAGAAAAATGTAAAAAATAAAAATAAATAAATCGTTATAAAAGTCCTCTAATTTATATTATATTTTTAAATTTCGGCAATACGTCGCTTTAGACACAAATTCTGCAACTCATTTTGATGGGGTTAATAGTAAGTATTTAACATATTGCATTTGGTAAAATTTAACTTGTTACATTTAAATTTTTCAAAATTTTTGTCATTTTTGGGTTCGGTTGGGCGCAAGTTAGACATTTGCCACTGGCGCTTCACACCCTCGTCACTGTACTGGTTCCAAATATTGTAATACTACTGCAAATTTTCCTCACAATTGCTGTAAGTGTTGCTAGTTGTGAGAGGACTTTTTTCTAAATTAAAATTGATTAACAATTACCTACATTTCTATGAAATAGACTTCGCCAATGTCATCGACGATTTTGCTAACGGAAAAGCAAGAAAAATAACATTTTAGAATGTTGGAATTAAAGTTTCACTTCAAAAATAAACATAGTGTTTTAATTTATTTCCCTCTATGTCGTTTTGACTTTTTGTAGTATTTTTGGTGTGTATTGAGAGGGGCGGCAAACTCAGGGATCACCCCAGGCGGCAAAAGCTCTAGCTGCACCACCGTGTCTGTAGCAATGTAACTCAAATTGATTATAAATACCGCCATGATCAAGTGGCCAAATTAATTCATTGGAATGTATGCAAAAAATATGGCTTTCCTACTTCTGCTAACTGGTGGCATCATAAAATAGAGACAGTATGGGAAAACGAAAGATAGATTTGGATTATTGCTATTGCAGTACCCACCGATAACATCAAGAAAGAATTGGGGGGAAAAATCACAAAATATCCAGATATGGCAATCGAAGTCGGCCGGCTGTGGCTTAAACTCAACACAGTCCATCCCAGTAGTTATCGGTGCACTTTCAAAAAAAAGCTATCCAACTATTTACAAGAATTAAACATCAACAAAGTGAACACATATGATCTACAAAAAAAACAACATTATTTTACGTCCATATTTTGAGACGCTACCTGATAGACTATTCTTAGATTCTTGGGTAGAATCTGAATTGCGCTGTATCACCAGTGAAATCATTGTTTGAATGATATCTTGTTTTGACTGTGTATCAGTTACGTGAATAAAGTAATATCGTTTATCTGTCTTCAGATCCTAATCCTGTGGCCTCCTCTCTTTGAAACGGTTGCAATTGATTACTAGGGAGATATGTCGCAAAGTGATTTCTTTCCCGTTGTCTTCCTTGCCATAATTATTTATGACTGCAGCCTTGTGTGTTCACGGGACCGGTTTGCCTGCTTCAAGGGAAACCCGGGTTACCGGAAGAAAAAACCCTTCACCTCCGTATGAGACCGGTCAAGTCACCTTTAGTCGAAAGAGAGATAAAGGTTCCTCGCGTCATGGACGGGAATCGAACCAATTTCTTTCCGATCAAACGGTTTCATCTATACCGACTGAGTCAGTTTTGAAAATTAGAAAACTGACTGAGCTACGGAGGCTCCATCTTCAGCTTTTTTGTAAATAAAGTTTAAGTTTTTTTGTTTTTTTTAAAGAAACTTTTTTTTTGTCTGCAGTGTTTTGAGAGTTCTAGTTTGAAATTTTTTGCTTATTCAAATTTCAGTTAGCTGTTAAGTAGAAGCGATGGCAATTACGTTCTCTCCGAGAAAAAAAAAAATGCTGTCGAAATTTATTTCTAGTAACATCGTGAATTAAGTAGTAATAAGTCATTTTTAGTTTTCCAGATTTTCCCGATAGAGGACTCGCGAGAACTTTTTTGGTGCTTACTTCAATATTCTTAGGAATTCTGATAGTTGTTAGTAATAGATGCATTTTTTTGTTTTTGAGGAAGTGACGATATGGGCTAATGTTAACAAATCATTTGGATAAGTGAAATTGGGAAAATATCTTGTATTGTTTCTAGACGATGCACTTCAGACTTGCATATGACGGTGAACTGTAAAGTGCCTTCTCCTGCTCGACAGTGCTGTAGGTGGGTGGAGTGGATGTTACAGGGTTATACACTTTTTTTTTAAATCCCATTTCTTAAGCAGAGAATGTTGGTTAACTTACAGTATGCCTGTATCGTGAATATTTTAAAGGGAAGAAAAAAAAAACATATAAATATATCTTACACTTGGAAATGCATAAGAAAGTAGAATTAAACCAGTAGTGTAAAATGATAATTCATAAGTATATTATATATATATATATATATATATATATATATATATATATATATATTCATAATTGAGCTATGAACAAGAAGAGAGGAGAGGAACCGCACCCTTGAAGAAAAATCAAAAAATGTACATTTTCAATTTATAATTTTTCTGATAATTATAATTTACTTGAACTGAAATATTATTAGTAACATATCCAAGTAAATTATGTTAAAAAAACATTGCTAAAACACCTAAAATATATTTCAGTTTCCTCTTAAATGATTATTGGTAATCCCCCCCCCCCCACCAAAAAAAAAGCCTGGATGGCATTTGATTATGAATGGGTAGGTGGAGTAATGAGGATGACTGCACTCTCTGAAATCATATATAAAAAAAAGTTAATTTTTAATAACTAAGTAAAAATGAAATATTTATTATATTACATTAAATATCAAATTATTTGACTGAAAAACAGTGAATTATCTGGCCTGGTTGACTAAATAGTTCATCTGCTCTCCAGCAAACCAGTTGCAAGCTGTTCACACTGCAGGTGTGGATGCTTGTGAATGCCTTTATATAGTAGATGAATTTCGTTCTTCGGTGTGAGACCACCATTGTTATTAAAGGCCAGAGTGGCTTGAAAAAGTTCCATGTTTAATCTTAATAGGTTTCTGAATTGTTTCTTGGCCCACCCATAGTACTGATGTGCTGACTAGTTAGCAGCCTTTCATGGATAGAATTCACATAAAAATAATTGTATTAATAAAATGTTTCTAAAGAAGTATTGATAGTTGGATTAAAAAACAAATGAATTGGCTATTCCAAAGTCAAAAAAACTCCTAAAATTTCACTTTCCCTCAATATTTATTCCCTCAATGAGATGTTCTGGCCTTCAACTGAAAAAGAAGCACACTTCATTCTTGTTGTGATGAGAGGCATCTTTATATGGACTTTTTTCAGTTGAAAGCAAAATATCCAATCTCATATGGAAGTAATAAGGTTTTTTTCCTCTTGAAATGAGTTTTTCATCCTGTATACAGGCAAATCAGCTAAGAGGATACACAATTTACAAACAAAAAATGCTGTTAGTGGTGGTAAATGGTAGATAGCATTCTGTGTTGATGGTAGTGGTGTGCATAGTTGTATGATTAAGCAAGAGAGATAGTGAGTTATATTTAGTGAATAGTGTGCCAAGGAGTTCTGGACAGGAGCGGAGGGTAATTAAACTTTTTTTCCTCATCTGTACCTTGCTAAGGAATTGCACTGCCCTGTTTAAATTAATTTTTTATAATGATGGATTCCCTTTAAGTTACTTCACTTCTGAACACAATTGTAAATTGTGTTCAGAAGTGAAGTAACTTAAAGGGAAAAGTTATCATCCTGTTCTTGGATGCAGATATGGTAACCAGTGTATCACTAGATTTTTTCATTAATCTGTTGAAATTTTATTAATCAACACAATATAATTATTGCTTATATACAGTGGTTAATCTTCATTTATTATTATGATTTTCTCAGTCATTTAAATGTATTGTGGAAGGCCTGTACTAATCATTCTTCACATTATTATTATTAATACCAGAACTCCATGGAGTCAAAAGATGGAGTCATTCACATCAATTCCATTGTGAAGGGTAGTGCAAATACTGATGTAACTGTCGTCCTATCAGTATCTCTGGTGTGGTGGTGAAGATTTTAGAAAAAGTTAATAAGAGATCACATACAGAAATGGGTTGATAGAGAATTTTGCAATGAACTGCATGTTTAATTAAGAAAGGGCATGTTTGAGTAACTTGCTCACATTTTATAATAATGTTGTGTTAGACAAGGAGAATGGATATGCTATGATACTTTTTAATATTTTTTTTGCCAGCAAAGGTTGATCAATTGGTAGAATCTCTGTTACTAATGATTCAGGCAAAAAGTTAAGTAAGTTTGAGCATGGTTAGTAGTTGGAAGAGGATCAGTCATTCGATGCTGTTGGCACACTCTCCCTTGATGAGTCTTTGGACTCCCTGAAGGTGTCACATAATATAATAATGATACTTTTCGACTTTGTTAAAGCTTGTGACAGGATATAGCATGGAAGGCTGTTGCATAAATTGGAGATATGGGATTGGATTATAAAATATTAGTGTACATGGCAGACCGACAGATATCAAAAAGGGCAGTATATGTGGTATGTGAGTACAAGATTTAAGGTGATCAGTGGTGTTACCCTAAGGATTAGTTCTCAGTCCATTGTTATTCAATCTTTGCATTCATAACATTCAGAACTTTACAGGAGACATATAGCCATTTGCTGAAGATGGAAAAATAGGCAGGGCAATCAAGAATGTGAATATAAAGTTGAATTGTGGCTGTAAATGTAAAGTTATGCACTTTTGTATAATGAAATATCTAATAGCATATTGTATGCAGGATTATGCTAGAAGAAACAAACCAGACTGAGGATTTGGAGTTTTATTAGATTAGATGTTGAAGTTCAAGGCAAAGATTGTGAATGGAAAGGAAAGAAGGCAAAATAATACCACTATACACGCATGATTCTAGGATAGAAGTTTCCAGTTATAGACTAGTCTCTATAACTGCAGTTGTAGTCAAGATGTTGGAATGATTAGTTAGGAATAGAATACAAGATTGGGTTGATGGACATAGTATTCATTATTATGGCTGCATGGATTTGTAAGGGTAGGTTTTGTTTTAGCAGTTTACTTGCATTTTATGATAAGGTAACGAGTGTATTAGATAAGGACAAGTTGTACACAGTGACATTCTTGGACTTTGCAAAAGTGTTTGTAGATTATCCCATGATAAATTTGTGTACAAATTTATTTATGTGTTCAGAGGATGAAAATAGATAGTATATTGGCTAGATGGATCATGGATTAGTTCTCTGAATGATACCAGAAAGTTGTGTATGATGGAGCAAAGTCTCAAAAAAAGAGGGTAACCAGTGACAAGCCCCAGGGTTTTGTTCTAGGAGCCCTGCTGTTTAACTGGTTTGTAAATGATATATCATGTGGACTGACTGGGACTCTTCAGTTGTTTGCTGATAATGCAAAGTTGGGGAGAATTATAAGTAGCACTGTTGATGTTAATTCCCTTGAGGAAGATTTGAATAAATGTTTTTACTTGGACAGAGGATTGAGGTTTTTTTTATTATTATTACATCACACATCCAGGGAGTCCAAAGACTCATCGAGGGAGGGCTTCTACTCTACAACTCTTCATGTGACTACTCCACCAACCTTCATCATTTAACACCAATGCCATCTACCGCCGACTACCATCACTAGTACTTTCACAGACAATCACAAACATCCATGCCTACGGCGGGATTCGAGCCCTCAGCCTTTTGGCTGGAGAGCGGATACGTTAACCACTCGGCCAACCAGGTCGGCAATGGGCACAGGTTGTGGTTTTAATATTAATAAGTTCAAGGTGTTGCTTTTGGAGTAGAAATAAAAGACCGTGTATTATATTAATGGTACTGTGCTACAGGAAGTAGATGAGATTCGAGATCTGCGAGTGATGGTTGTCAGTAAACTGAAGATTAGAGGGCATATTGCAAGTGCTGCAAAGACTGTACATTGTAGTGCAACTATGACAAGAAGCACACCGATATGTAATAACAAGGAGCTGGTTGTGGCACTGTATAAAGCACTGGTTAGACTACACTCAGGCTATCGTGTTCAGATTTTGTCACTTTTTTTCATTGTGATGCAGAAACATTAGAGAGGGGCCAGAGATAACAACTAAGACACTATCAGGGGTCTGGAATGTTGGCTATGGAGAGAGAGAGGTTGAAGGAATGTGGTGTGTAGAGTTTGACGAGGAAAGGAGGTGATATGATAGAGATGTTTAAGTTAGTGAAGGGATTTTGTTTAAATCCTGAGGGGGTTATAAAAAGATTAGAAGGTGAGAGCAGAAGTACCAGAGACCATTGCTGGAAGTTATGTAACAGTGTGGTGAAGAATAGTGTGAGGAGTAGATTTTTATATGGAGAATTGTGGGAATGGAAAACATTACCAAAATATGTTGTTAATCCAAAGAGTATTAAGGATTTTAAGATTCAGTCTGATAAATATGTTGTCATTTGAATGAACTTCTCATGATGAGAAGTTCATTCAAATGGCATTTATAATTCCTATTATTATTATACCCTCCATGCTGACTGCATGGAGGGTATAATAATAATAATTATAAATGCCCTAATCCAACATGTCTAATGGACTACATTTACTCTTCTTATCAGAAATAGCTTAATTATTAGTAATAATGAATAATCATTATTTATTCCTGTTTGTATATGTGTGTATGTATATGTTTATGTATATTTGTAGTTTTTTTTTTTTTTTAATGTTGCCTTACTGCTATATTAGTGTTGCATTGTTGATTTTCCTGCTGTGTGCGTGCACGTGCATGCAACCATATCTGTTTTTTATTCATTTTATACTGAAGATGCCTATGAAACATTGGTGAAAATAAATTTATAAATAACTTTTTTATGTCAGATACCTGTGTTATTATTTGGGTAACTGACCTCTTTACCTTACTGGCATATTGGTGTTGCATTGTTGATTTTCCTGCTGTGTGTGTGTGTGTGCACCCATATCTGTTTTTTTATTCATTTTATACTGAAGATGCCTATGAAACATTGGTGAAAATAAATTTATTTATAAATAACTTTTTTATGTCAGATACCTGTATTATTATTTGGGGTCTCTGTAGAGTTAGAGGACTCACTGTAGGAGGCCCATCTTATGCAGCCAAAGTCTATCGTACCATTCCTTAAACTTGATTGCTGACAATCTCCATCACCTCCTGCTCAGGTAATGCATTCCATGGTAACTACTCTCTGTGCAAAAAGCCCACTTCTTATTCTCTTACTTACTTTTGCAGGTTCTAGGGATGGCCTCCATTCTTTTTTTCCAATTGCTTATCCTCAACCATCTCTCTCAGTATTATAACAGTCCTCTAGGTTGCCTTCACTTCATGATATGTGCCCTAAACTTCAAATTTCTATCAACCATCACTCCAAGATCTCCCCCCCCACACACACACTTTGTTCCCATTCTTAAAAGCCAGAACAGCACATTTTCATTAATTGCACGAATAACAGCCATCTCATTTATGGACACTTCTTTAGAGGCTGTTACAAAATCTAAAAGTATCTTTTTCTATAACTTTTTATTTTTGATTTCACAGTAGACAATTGCTTTTGTGATAAAACTGTTGTACATCTACACTCATAGTCAGTGTATTGGAAAAATTAGTTAGGAATAGAATAAATACAGGATTGGGTTGATGAATAGAGAAAAGATGAATAGATACAGACAAATTGGCCATGAATATACATGTAATTTACAGATAAGAAATACTAGTGCTGGTGGGCAGTAGATGGCATTGGTGTAGATGATGATGGCAGTATTAGCAGTTCTGTGTAGTTGATGGATTAAATGGTGGAGAGACGCAGAGTTGTAGAGTCGATTGCCCTTCCTCCCTCGATGAGTCTTTGCCTCCTTGGAGGTGTCATATAATAATAATATATGATTCTCTGTTATGTCAGTATTGTTTTGTGAAGGTAGGGTGTGTATTAGCACTGAGTGATATTCTTGGACTTGGCAGAGACATTTAATAGATTGCTAGATGAGAGGTTGATGCACAAGTTGCTGAAGATGAGAATGGATAATAGGTTGGTTAGATGGCTTGCCTTAAATGACACCAAGTTGTGTATCAAGCAGCAGCATTTGTTTTCAAAAAGGAGGGTAACCATTAGTGTGCCTCAGGGTTTTGTTTCTTGAGTATTTACGATGAGTCTGCTAGCTCCATGGAGAATTTCATTATATGAAATGTTATATAATGGTGAAGTCATTTGACAATAGCCAAATAATGTTTTTAATAGGTAATATCTATGTATATTTATAAGAAATGGAATCTCAAATTAATGCTTTAATAGTGAAGTTAGTGATGACAAGATTGCAGTATTTTAAGGGAATGTACTGTGCTTAGGAATTGACCTGATTGTTTATAAGTTATGCAACTAGAAGATTTAAAAGTAGCAAGAGTAAGATCATTCCACTTATATGTATGAGCAAATGCAATGGCACAATCTTTGGAAAAATAAGAAAAAATATTTTCCACAAAAATAATCAGTAAAAAATATGTTTCAAAAAATTAGTTGCAGAGTAGTTATTAATAGTGTTTTTCCAAGCCTCTAACATCAAGACCTCAAAACATTCAGCATCTATAGTAGTAATTCATCCCATTCACTCACTATCTGCTATGCAGAAACATCTTTTCACTTCTTTCCTCATAGTTTTTATACAATTTCCAGGGGTGACCTCTTGTTCTCCCTCCACCTATTATCATGTGTAATAATTTACTTATATCTATCTGATAGGCTTCTCTCAACATGTGCTTTGCATTATGGGATACTAAGCCAAGGGATGTGAAGTCATTAGCCTCTATATACGAGTTTCGCAGTCCTGAAGTTTCTTCAGGTGCAAACTTTGTTTGCTTACACTTGGATAAAGGATTAAACCAAGAATATAATTTCTTGGCATCTTTAATTTATATTAGCTCTTTGTTTGCCAAGTCCTACAGACCATAGTTCCTTATTCCATCTTTATACTCATTATTTCGTGAAAATATTATTCTGTACTGTGTTCCCTGATATGGATTTGACTTTACTCATTTCTGCTCAGCATATGGACTGGTCTAGTCATTTTTAGCACCATGTTCTAACTTAAGAGATGTGCACAAGTTTACATGGAGAGAAGACAAATAAGAAAAGTGTCATTAACTATGTTATTGTTGATAGTGATATTCTCATGCTGGTTCATGATACAGGAATATACAGATGTGAAATTGGAAGTGATCATCAATTTTAAGTAAGAGAAAAATGAATATCACTTAGAAAAGAACAGCATATAAGAAAGTTTTAAAAGGAATTAAAGTTAAGCAACTTTTACAGGGGATTTGTAGACTCATCTAAACAAGCATTATTATTGTTTAAGTTAAGGGATATTACATCCCATATTGTTTCTTAGTCGAATAAGAAACTCAGAGTTTCATGCCGAATATAGAAACTATATAAAGTTCGGCGATTCCAAGCGTAAGCAAATACCTGGATAGTGCAACACCTGACCCATTTGGTAGTGCAAACTGAGGCAACTCATAGTAAGGGTGAGGCAAGCTCTGATCACTATTCTTGGTATTTACCCATAATGTGAACTTAGCTCCTAGGGACTGTATTACTGTTCTAC
Organism: Typopeltis vanoorti; assembly: GCF_054136105.1. NCBI lineage: Eukaryota > Metazoa > Arthropoda > Arachnida > Uropygi > Thelyphonidae > Typopeltis > Typopeltis vanoorti. The sequence goes on along the minus strand of NC_143564.1, from coordinate 77,780,511 downwards.
ATTATGAGAGAAGGTCACTACCCAGACCGGTTTCAACCTTTATTGAGGTCTCATCAGTGAGTAGGTAGAATGGGAGTTCATGTCTTTCATCATCGGCCTTTGGAGTATAAAGATTGCTGAGGGTCAGCAGGTAGTAGTAGGGGAAGTTAAAGACAGGTAGAGTATGATAGTAAGAGATAATAAAGAAGCCTCAGTCAACCTGTTTAGCTAGGTAACCAAGAGGTTGTGGCTAAACAGTCCATACATATCATCTCTTCTTACCTGTTCTAAAAAAACTTTAAATGTACTTTACTTTACCCCATAGCTTAAACTAGATTAAACCAGGTGTCTGAAGATGTCATCTCCTAATACCTATTGCTCTATATAAAAAAGACATGACTTAAATTAAATTAAACCAGGTGTCTGTAGACGTCTCTTGTTCCTACAAAACGGAAAACAATTTAAACTTAAATTATATAGGATTGAATTTTGGAACCTTGACTAATTAGCTTAGTCCCAAATTAAAGGGATCCATTGTTTTGAAGGGCGACTGAGGAGAGAAAATCACCTGACATCTGTTCTTTGCAGTTTACACTGTAACATATCTGAAATAAAACTTTAAAAAAAGGAAAATAAAAGAAAAAAATTATTAATTAATTCTGGAGTTGGTCTGAGGAGAAGAAACCTGATATGACTTTGAAAGAAATCAATGGAACTTCAAATGAAAACTCCCAAAATAAAAAGCGATTGACAGAGTGGGGGGGGGGGGGAAGAACCTGGCCTGAGTGATGCAGCCCACAAGGAGCTGCACCGCCTCGATGTAAGCCTTTGCAGCTTGGGTTCTCAGGTCTATCCCCCTCCTTTGTGGACTAATAATCATAAACCTATTGGGGCAAGCGAAAAAAATTATAATTTTTTTTTTCGTACCCCTCCTGCATGAACTAACTCAACCTTCCTAGCTGTCGTAACCTTTGGAAGTATTTACGTCCAAGCCACTCAGTGTCTTCTTTGATCTCTGACTCTGTGAACTTTCTCAAAGAGTTCTGCAGAAGTACTTACTCTCGACCTCTGTCAGGCCCAAATGCCCCGTTACGTGGTTGGGCATGGCCATGTCCTCGATATAGATATCCTTCCATTTCATACTTATAATTCCTTACCGAAGGAGGAACGTTGGCCCATCTTCTCTGCAAATTGTTAAGAATACACTGTCTGCGGATTCAGTGGGGCCACTCCATTTCTTTATTATTGCAGTCCCATTTTTAAACATATTTTCATGCATAACTAGTTTGATTTCTTCTACAGAAAATTCTTCAGCCTCTTCCTGTATTGTTGTTTTGGTCTCCATTTCATCAGCTTCTGATTTTTCCGATGAGGTTGTGTTACCTGGTTTTGATTTTTTAATGTTCCCTTCTTCAGGGCTTCGTGACTGCTTTTGTGTGCCTTCTTCTTTAGTAGTTCTTTAGTAGGCGAGTACGACGGACAACAAATCAGAATGGGATAATTAGTATAAGGAATCAAAGTAGGGATGGGACAAATGGGCTTCTGCGATTCATGTACACTAATGCCAGGAGTATTAGGAACAAGAAGGAAGAGTTTTTGGCCATGGTTGGCACTTCCAGGCCACAGGTTGTCGGTATTAGTGAAACATGGCTGACAGAAGATGATAAAGCTAGTGGGATTGAATGCGATGGGTATAGCATGTTCAGGAGTGACAGGGTGAATAAAAAGGGGGGAGGAGTGTTATTGATGATAGCTGATGAGCTTCAGCCAAGGAGTATAGAAGTTGAACTGCAGGATGGGGAAAAAAGCACATTTGAGGCTGTTTGGTGTGAGATACAATCTAGCAGAACAAAATATACAATTGGGTGCTGCTATAGACCGGGTGATGGAGTGGATGGTGGGAATAGTATGCATAAGCAAATAGAAGAAATGAATGGAAAGAGGGTAATTATTATGGGTGATTTCAATTATGGTAATATTGACTGGAAAGAGGAGAGGGCACATGGGAGGAAGGAATTGGATTTTATGCAGTTATTAAGGGACAACTATCTACGGCAACATGTATTGGAAAATACCAGGGGGCAGAGAGTGCTGGACCTAGTAATTGCAACTGAGAATGTGGCTGTAACGAACATGACCTTGTTGCCACCAATTGGTGAGAGTGACCATAAGGTCATGACTTGGGAGGTGGCTAAAGGAGTCGAATTTACAATTAAGACAGGGTATATGTGGAATTATCGGGCTGGTAAGTATGACAAGCTTAGGTGTGTGCTTGGCTCAATGCCATGGCATGTAAAACTGCAAGGGCTGGATGTTGATGGTGCATGGGAGGTGGTCAAGAACTGTTTGCAGGAGGCAATGGTTGACTGTATACCAAGAGTCCGAATAATAAATCAGGTAGGGGTTAAATGGATAAATAACACTATTAAGCTTGAGCTGCAAAAAAAGAAACAATTGTGGAGGGAATTTAAGGAGAAGGGTGACCATCAGGTGCATGAACAGTATAAAGCTCAGGCCAGGATGGTAACAAGGGTGGTAAGAAAAGCAAAAGCAGATTACGAAAGGAAATTGGCCATGCAGGCTAAAGAGAATCCCAAACAGTTTTTTCAATATGTTGCAAGTAAAAGGAAAAATGCTCATGGTAGAATGATCTTAAAAAATGCTGAGGGTAGGGAGGTAACTGAATCAGTCGATGTTGTGGAATTACTGAGCGAGCACTTTGCAAGAGTATATCATCCAGGTGGTGGCCTTGCGGAAATGGAGGAACCAACAGCTTATACTGGAATTGTGATGAATGAGGTAGAGGTAACTAGTCTGTTACAGAACCTCAATGTCAATACATCTGTGGGATTGGATGGTATACCAGCTCGTGTCGTACGTGAAGCGGCAAAAGAATTGTCAGTGCCCTTGACCATTATGTTTAATTTGAGCCTCAGGACTGGGTCAGTCCCAAGGGGGTGGAAAGAGGGGAAAATAGTTCCACTGCACAAAGGTGGTTCCAAGGCTGCTGTTGAAAATTACCGGCCAATCAGCATAACAGGAATCATTATCAAGGTCTTAGAGAAAATAGTCAAGAGGAAAATACAAGATTGGATAGAAGAAAATGGGATACTGTATCGGGGACAGCATGGTTTTGTGAAGGGTAGGTCATGCCTCAGTAACTTGCTCACGTATTATAACACAGTGACGGCTGAACTGGATAAGGGTAATGGGTTTACAGTGATTCTGCTGGACCTTGCTAAGGCCTTTGACAGGATACCACATGGAATTCTAATCAGTAAATTGCAGCATATGGGAATGGACATAGGGTTGGTGAGATGGATAGGAGGGTGGTTGACGGAGAGATATCAGAGAGTGGTTTACTCAGGAGTAGAGTCCACAAGACGGCCTGTGACTAGTGGTGTACCACAAGGATCTGTTCTTGGACCACTGCTGTTTAATTTGTTCATAAATGATATAGGAAAGGATCTGAGAGGAACAGTTCATTTGTTTGCGGATGATGCAAAGTTGGGTAGGGCAATAGTGAATGCAGATGACGTCAAAATTTTGCAGGATGATTTGGATAGATTGGAGGTCTGGGCTAGGGAGAATGGATGTCAATTTAATGTGGCAAAATGTAAGGTTATGCATTTTGGGGTGAAAAGATGGGAGGCAGTTTACTGCATTGGTGGAACCGTGCTCCAGGAAATTGATGAGGCACGAGATTTAGGAGTGTTGGTGGATAAGGAATTGAAATTTAGGGGACACATTGCAAAAGTGGCCAAATCAGCTCATCAAATCACTTGGTTGCTGAAGAATACGTTGACAAGCAGAGACAAGCAGGTTATTGTTCCTCTGTATCGAGCCTTGATAAGACCTCATCTCGACTACTGTGCTCAGATTTGGTCACCTAGGTTTCTTCTTGATGGGGAGGAGGTGGAGAGGATCCAGAGGCGAGTGACCAAGATGATAGCAGGTCTGTGGAATGAACCGTATGAGAACAGGTTGAGGATTTGTGGGTTGCAAAAATTGGTTGATAGGCGGAGGAGGGGAGATATGATTGAGACATTCAAATTACTGAAGGGTTTCTATAAAATTAATTCAGAAGATATTTTTGAGAACAGGGCTGGTTGTGGGAGGACTAGGGGACATCCATGGAAACTGGGCAAAAGTGTGGTTAGTAAAGGTGTTAGAGCTGGGTTCTTTACTTTTAGAGTAGTGAATGAGTGGAATGCGCTCCCTGAGTCTGTGGTGGATGCTGTGACAGTGAATGAGTTTAAGGCGAGGTATGATAGATACTGTATGAATGTCGAATAGTTGTGATGAAAATGATTTGGGGCCTCCCTCGATGAGTCTAATGACTCCCTGGAGTTGCCCGTAATAATAATAATAATAATAATAGTTTCCATTTCTTCCTCTGCTTCGTATTCCTTCTCTGTATCTAAAGTGGTAGTTTCTTGTTGGTTGTGTTCCTTTGTTTCTTCCACTGTGGTTTCTGGGGTGGTGGCTTGATCCTTGGCTGTTTCTTCTTCCTCTGTTCTTTCTTTGCTTGTCATTTCTGCATTCTTATTTACGGGCACTTCCTTCTTATTGCGTTTTTGATTCCCTGTCGTTATCGTGTTATGTGCAGCATTCAGGGTTGGGAAGTCTTCCCGTTCTGTGTCATTAATATTTACTGTGGCTGGCGTGATAGCACCTCCCATCCTTTCTGCCTGGTTTCTGGATGGGCAGGTGTCTACTTTGTGATCCATGGTGCCACATTTAAGGCAAGCTGATTTGCATTGTTCTAATGCATGGCCTGCTTTAAGGCAATTTTTGCACTTAAGTTTAGGGCAGTCTGCCTCAAAGTGGGTGAAAGCACCACACCTGAAGCATTGCTTCTTTACACCAGGGTAATTAACCATTACCCTGGCTGATTCTAAAAAAACGAAGTTGGGGATGGGTGTTTTCATCTCTGTGGAGATGAAAACCTCCCCTGACTTCCACTCTGGGATGTCCATGTCATCGGATATTGTTACTTCTCTAACTGTTCCTCATTTGGAGAAGTACTTTTTTCATTTCATCTCCTTTCTCCAAATATTCTAGGGGAAACCTATCTATTTTAATGGTCTTGAGGATACTCCCCAACATGGAAGGATAAAGTTTTTCTCTTCTATACCAGATGACGATTCGTCATCTGGTATAGCTGCAATTTGATTCTGTTGCTGAGCTTGCTATTTCTGTTAATTAGCTGATAGATCTGAGCTATGGCTTTAGATGCCTTTGCGCACATAGATTTGATGTGTTGGTTGAAAGATAGCTTTTTGTCGAGAATTACACCCAGGTATCTTGTTTCTGTCTACCAGGAAATTTTAGTATTGAACAGCAACACATCTCCTGCGGGAGATATTGGCCTTTTCAAGAAAAGAATGGCTGAACTTTTTAGGGGGTTGACTTCCAATCTCCATTTAGAGAACCAACCCTCCAGCTTTAGAAAGTTTTCTTGAAGCTTTTTGGTAATGAAATGGGGTTAGAGAGATCTGGTTAGTATTGCTGTATCGTCTGCATACACGGCCAAAATGGAAGTCATCGGATTGTGCGGGATGTCTGACATTTATACAGAAAACAGCAAGAAAACCTAAAGCTGGAGGGTTGGTTCTCTAAATGGAGATTGGAACCATTGATTTTGACTTGTATTGATCTATTCTGAAGATTCAGATCTATCAGCTAATTAACAGAATGGATTAGATGAACCCTTTTTAGTGAGGTACCGGCTGAGATAAGTTTGTGTAGGTGTCCAAAATGCCAGATTTTGTCAAATGCTTTGGATAGGTCTAGGAAAACAGCTCCTATGCACTGGTGCCAGTTATAGCTGGTGGTGATGTATTCCACAATTCTGTGTATTTGCTGGGTAGTACTATGGTGTCACCGAAAACCGAACTGTTCTTTAGGGAGGATGTTTAGGTCATTTACTGAGGTTTGGAGTCGAAAGAGGATGACCTTCTCCGCAACCTTACCCAGATTGGAGATGAGACTGATTGGAGGATAATTTTGCAGTAGGTGTGGGTCCTTGCCTTGCTTATGTATAGGAACCACATCAGCCAGTTTCCAGGTGGAAGGAAAATAGTGAAATCTTAAGATTGTATTTATTATACTGGTCAGGTGCACTACAGCTTTTCGAGGCAGCAGCTTGATCACCCTGTTTGAGATGCCATCTGGTTTAGGAGCTTTATTGTTCTTAAGTTTCCTAATAATATCATACAGTTCAACAGGTAATGTGGGTGCAATATGGTCAGCACTGGTATCTGGGAGATTTAATGCGTGGCTGACCTGTCTGTGGATTTTGTACAAGTGATTGAAATCTAAGTTGTTATAAGAAGGTTTGCACTGCTCCTCTAGATTCTTTAGTATGGCTTCTGCCTTATCTACATCTGTGTGAACTAAGCCCTGATTTGAGATTATGGGGGGGATCTGTTTTTATTTCTAATCTTTCTCAGTAACCCCCAGATAGAGTGATCAATAGGTGAGATAGAGGCTAACTTTTTATCCCAAACTTGGTTTCTATGAGTTTTAAGTGCATCTCTTACAGCCCCATTCAATCTATTAAGAACTGTTTTGTCCTGAGGAGCGCGAGTGTTACGAAATCTCTTCCTAGCTCTGTTCTTCTCTCTGATCAGGTCCATAATATCCTCAGGCAAATGACAAGGCTTGGGAACAGGCTTGTGGAAGGTTGCAACCGTTATAGCAGACTTAATCTGTTGGGTGAAGCTAGTCACTGCAGATTCCACATCTTCTGCTGCGCATATGTGAGGGACAGATCCAATTTGATCCCTAAGTGCTTTAGATAATCTCTCCTGATATGCCTGAATGAGAGGGAGGAGACAGGTATTCTTGTTCTCCCAATTGTAGTAGAATTGGATTGTGATCCGATGACAGCTCGTTTAGTGATTTAAGGCTGTACTGAAGTTTAATGTCTTGAAGGATAGCTATATCCAGGATGTCAGCAGTGCCAAACGTACTGAGATGAGTTGGTTCAGTAGGTCCAGCCATAACAGCATAGTTTGATCCTGTGTAGTTGGAAAGGATGCGGCCATTTTTATTGGTAGATTTACTGTTCTAGGCAGGATGCTTTGCACTGAAGTCTCCAGTGATGACGACCGGTTCTTTTACTCCAAGGATGGCATCCAGATCTGAGGTCAACAATGTCTTTAATGGAGAGTTGTAAGCAGAAAAAATTTTAAGGTTTCCAATTGAGTTTGTGAGGACATTAATTCCTGTGATTTCAAGGTTGGTGGTTGTAGGGTTGGTTATTGAATGATGGTTGATATAGTTTTTGATAAGGGTGGCTGTACCTCGACCTCTATACCCAAGTCTGTCGTTTCTGTAAATCTGATACCCTCTGATTTTCAGGTTGTCAGCAGGTAAGTTTCATTGATTAGAAATATATCTGGATTATATCTATTATTGAATTCCTGGATTTCTAAATTTTTTTTTTTTTTTTTTTTCCCTATGCATTAGAGAGTGCAGATAATATGGATTGGGTTTGCTGTAAGAATCTTTTTGTAACGCTTAGTGATGGATTTCAGAAGAGAAGAGGTGATAATAGTTGATAGATTTGAATGTGGATTAGCCAGGTTCTGGGTTTGTACTATCTGTTTGGAGCAGGCCACATCAGCATATGTTCTTGCTTGATGTTGAAGATTCATTTTCTTAAGGGGCTCATTTAATGATGGGCAAGCACCTGTTGTCATGTTCTCACTCTTGGAGGACTGAGGAGCCTGAACTTCAGGAACTCTCACACTAGATGACGAGGTAGATTGATGATTTGGATCATTCCATCTGTTTTTGGGGATGATGTATACACCCTCTATAATTAGCAGGGTGAGGACCCCCCACAGTTAGCGCACAGCCGGGGTGGATTTTGGCTTGGCGCAGGTAGGGTGATTCTCACCACATTTTAGGCATCTGTACTGGGCTTTGCATAGCTTCTGGACATGGCCAAATTTTTGGCATCTGTGGCACTGCCCATTATCTATATGGATCACATTATGAAGGAATGTGGTATTAAACCTGATATCAAAATTGGAGATGTTAATGTCAGCTCTTTGCTTTATGCGGATGATGTTATACTTCTAAATAAATCCGCTACAAGTCTGCAAGATTCTCTGACTAAATTGAATAGCTGTTGTAATAGATATGGTATGAAGGTCAGCAATAAAAAGACAAAGACAATGAAAATAGGCAAAATCATTGAAAATGTCAACTGTGTTGTGAATGGAGAACCTGTGGAACAAGTAAAACATTTCAGCTACTTAGGCATGATTTTTACTGAAGATGGTAAATTAAATATAGAAATAGACAATAGAATCAGCAAAGCTGGTATGGTGGGAAGTCAATTGAATAAATTCATATGGAATAAGAAAGAAATTAGTCGGAACACTAAATTAGCTGTATACAAGACTGTGTTCAAACCAATTTTAACTTATGGATCTGAGAGCTGGGTCAGAAGTAAAACACTTGACCAAAGACTAGAGACCACAGATATGAGAGTCCTGAGAAATATTAGAGGCGTGAACAGATGGCATCAATGGCAATATCATATTAAAAATGAGGATATTAGGAAAGAACTTGACATTGTCAGCATCCAGGAATGCATTAGCAGAGCTAATCTCAGATGGTATGGTCACTTAAATAGAATGGGAGAGGAAAGATTAGCAAAACAAGTGTTCTCTGCCAGGTTGGCAGGAAAACGACCGAGAGGAAGACCAAGATATAGGTGGATTGATACGGTACAAAGTGCCTTAGACGATAGAAATATAAGATCTGATAATGTTGGAGTCTTGACAAGTAACAGACTGATTTGGAGGAAAATTGTAGATAGGAAGCTAGTAATGATGTAATTTTTTCATGTAGTACTGTCATATCCTGTACACCCCTTGAGGGTACATGGCAGGAATTTGATGATGATGATGTGGCACTGCCCAGAAGATGCTCTCTTTCTCAACGGTTCTGGGGTGATTTTTAAGAGAGATTGATTTTAGATTGTATATGTCTTTGTAAATATTATGAATTTCTACTAAGACCAGAGGCATAGGTGTCCTATTTGATCTGAACATTATAGTGACCTTTATGGGAGGTAGATCCTGTAAGTTGAGGTCAGTAACTATTTCATCCGTGTCAATATCCTCGGAGACTCCTCGTAGGACCACTTTCTGATTTTTTTCAGAGGCAAGTGAAAATGTGTGATATTGAGTTCCTCTTGCGTCCAGCTCCTTTGTAAGATTTCTATAATCAGCCACCGTGTTGGGCTGAATTTTTATGCCCTCATCTACATTTTTAGCCGATCTATAATTTATTTGTAAGTTAGCCATGATGGTTCTTAGTGTTGTCCATCTCTGCTTTTACCTTAGGATAATTGGTGGCACCTTTTCATTAGGGGAAGCAGAGGGGTCTGAATTGGGAGCATCTTCATCCATACCAACATCAATTGTTGGCTCAGTGAGAGTTTTTCGCTTCTTACGAGCATGGATCTCTCCTTGATCAGAAGGATTAGAGGTAGAGACAACTAGATTGAGTTTTTCCTCCATTTGAGGAGAGTCTTCATTTTCCTCAACATCGACTTCAGGTGAAGAATATAAGTTTAAGTAGCCAGACCAATCTCTTTCAAATTTTTTGAGAAGCTTTTTGACAAAAGTGAGTGCTAGCCCTTTATCGAGTGACTCGATAATGATATCGGGGTCAATCATGCTAGTAGGCCATGTCAGCTTGAACTTCTTTTGGAGTTTATTTATGAGTATAAGAGCCGGCTCTTTATCAAGCAAATCAGTGAATACGTCTAGGTCAGGCACACTCATATCGATTTAATTGCATATGAGTGCTAGTAGAAATCCCACAGGTCTAAAGACCTGCCAGCAGAAATTTTGTAGAATATCCTGCAGCCACAAAGGACTGCCAGCAAGTACCAAGCATAGGCTAAATGAAGCAATAGCAATTAAATTGCATCTAAATCAAAGTCTTACCTTGAGCACAAATCCAGTCATCATATACACCACAAAATCATTCACTTAGCTTCCATTGTTAATACCAAGTTTGCAGCAAACAGAACTCGCATCCCTTCTATGAGAATTGCCAAGAAGGTGTCCTAATAAATTACTAATTATATGAAGAGCCAAAGGCTTCAATTTGGTCACATGAACTTATTTAAGTTAAGGGATATTACATCCCATATTGTTTCTTAGCCGAATAAGAAACTCAAAGAGTTTCATGCTGAATATCGGAGCTTGCTCCACCCTTACTATGAGTTGCCTCAGTTTGCACTACCAAATAGGTCAGGTGTTGCACTATCCAGGTATTTGCTTACGCTTGGAATTGCCAAACTTTATATAGTTTCTATATTCGGCATGAAACTCTTTGAGTTTCTTATTCGGCTAAGAAACAATATGGGATGTAATATCCCTTAACGTAAATAAGTTCATGTTGCCGAATTGAAGCCTTTGGCTCTTCATATAATTAGTAATTTATTAGGACACCTTCTTGGCAATTCTCATAGAAGGGATGTAAGTTCTGTTCGCTACAAACTTGGTATTAACTACGTCTACCTACTCACTGATGAGACCCTCAATAAAGGTTGAAACCGGTCTGGGTAGTGACCTTCTCTCATAATGTAGAACAGTAATACAGCTCCTAGGAGCTAAGTTCACATTATGGGTAAATACCAAGAATAGTGAATGGAGTAAATACAAAGAATAGTGATCGGAGCTTGCTCCACCCTTACTATGAGTTGTCTCAGTTTTCGGCATGAAACTCTGAGTTTCTTATTCGACTAAGAAACAATATGGGATGTAATATCCCTTAACTTAAATAAGTTCATGTCACCGAATTGAAGCCTTTGGCTCTTCATATAATTAGCATTATTATTGTTTTATGGAAGCGAAAGACTCCTGAATGGAGATCTGCACTGCACTGCCTGAAAGTGTGAAATGTACTCTCTGAAATTTTGATGAGTTCAGGCAGTGAATTGCACTCACCAACCACTCTCCATGTAAAGAACCACTTTAACCTGGTGACAACCCTTTCAGTAACTTATACATGTTGATCATATCCCTTCTCCTTCTATTCACAAGGTTCTGAAAATTGCATTCCCTCAATCTTTCCTTATATTCCACATTCCATAGACCTGAAACCAGTTTAGTGAACCTTCTCTGGACACCCTCTCTAATATACTCTCACTCCCTTGAAATTATGCCTATCAAATCTGTGACAGTAGCCCATATGCAGCCTGATCAAGCATGGCCTTATGCAAGGAAATCATAACCTCTATGTTTCTGCATGTCAGTGTCCTCCTCATTATTGTCATAATCCATTGGGATGTTTTTACAGTTTCAGTAGTGTTATCCCCAAACTTCAAGTCTCTGTCTACCATCATTCCCAGATCTTACTAAATGATCCTTGTGGGGATTGAACCCATGACCTTCATGTTATTAGCACGATGCTCTAACCAGCTGAGCTAGTAGGCCACATGATTCAAGAAAAATTTGACAGTTTGAAAACAAAAACCAGACCTTGGAATCTGTAAATAACTGTAAAGAAACCATTTCTTTATTTAGCTTGAAAGGCATGTGGGAGGTTGTCTGCAAGGTTAGTAAAATAAGAATATCATGTGAACACAAGAAGTTAAAGAAGCAGTGATTATAAAGAAGAAAGCATTATGAAAGTTCATCTAAACTAAGTTGGCAAATGTCCTAAAAGAATACAGAGAAAATGTAAGAGGACTAAGCTATGTCTAGGAGCACTAATCAAAAGTCATGGGAAGACTGATTAGAATATAAAAGATAAATATCAGGAAAGTGATAAAATGTTCTGAAGATAAGAGTACTGTAAAAATAATAAAGGAGATGAGAACATTGAAGATAAAGTTATTTCTTGAGTAATTACTCTGAATGCATATTAAATGAAACAAGCAACATCAAAATATTCCAGAGGAATGTAAAGAGGAGTAACTATCAAGGCTTGAATCAGAAAGAGCAATCAGAAGCTTGAAATGTAGAAAGAAGCCAGCTGTAATAAATGCGACATGAAAATCAGCAATAAAAGAACAAAACTATGAAATTAAATAGGAACATAGAAAACTTCGACTGCATTCTCAATGAAAATCTTATAGAATAATAAAATATTTCAGCTATTTATGCACAGTTTTTAGTAAAGATGGGAAATTAAACATGGAGATAGATAAGAGAGTAAGCAAAGCTGGTATGGTTGGGGTGCCAGGTGAATAAATCTATATAGAATAAGAGAAATTAGCCTAAACACTAAGTTATCAGAATACATGATAGTGTTCAAACCAGTTTTAAGTTATTACATTGTTATTATTATTATTATTATTAAGAGATGCCTCAAGGGACTCAGAGACTCATCGAGGAAGGCCACATACTTCACACACCAGCTATCATACTTATTCTTGAATTCATTCACACTGCTTGCACTCACAACTTCCAATGGCAATCCATTCCAATCACACACCACCTTATGAGAGAAAAATCTAGACCTCACCCCTTCTTAGCAGCATTCATTCTCAGCTCCCAAGGATGCTCTCTTGTCCTTTCCCCACCCTCCATAAATTGAAAAATTCCATCAATTAAAATCCTGTTATGGTTATGGATCTGAGAGTTATATTAAAATTAAAACATTTGATCAAACAAGAGGTCTGAGACAAATTAGGGAAATGAACAAATGGCATTAATGGCAGAATCATTAAAAATGAAGATAATATTAGGAAGGTTGACACTATTAGCATTAGACAAGAAGAGATAGATTAAGGTGATATGTTTACTTAAACAGAATGGGAAAGGAAAATTAGCAAAACAGGTGTTTAATTGCAAGATAGCAAGAGAAAGACAGAGTTAGACCAAGATCTAGGTCGGAGGATTGATTCAGCCAGAAGTGCACTAAAAGACCAAAATATTAGACTTGACAATGTTGGATTGCTGACAAGTAATAGACTAATTTGGAGGAAAATTGTTGAAAGAATTACTGTATTATAATAATTATTATTATTCAGGCCTCCATGGAGTTAAAAGACTCATTGTGGGAGGTCCTTCCTAGAAAACACAGTCTATCATGCAACTCCTTGAACTCATCGACTGTTGTGCCCTCACCACTATATCAGGCAATGCGTTCTATTGTTCAACCACCCTTCATACAAAGAAACTACTCATCACCTGCTTGCTCACAGCTTTCTTACATAACTTCCAGGGATGGCATGTTATCCTCGCTCCTTTCCCCTGTTCCACCAAGCAATAGAAACTCCCCAGTGTCAACCCTGTAACTACCTCTCAATAGTAACAGTTTAAAAGTCTCAATCATATCACCTCTCCTTCTATCTACCAAACTCTGCAGTCCACATTCCCTCAGCTGATCCTCATAACGAACATTGTACAGTCCTGGAATCATCTTTGTTATCTGCCTCCGTACCCTTTCCACAGTTAACTTATCCCCTTCAAATCCTGGGGACCAAATTTGAGAACAATAGTCTAAGTGCGGTCTGATCCGGGTCTTATACAATGGAAAGATAACTCTTATCTCTGCACGTCAGCGTCCTTCTCAGTATTGCAGCATTCCTCTGGGTTATCTTCACCACCTTTGCAATATGCTCCCTGAATTTCAGTTTTTTATCAATCATCACCACAGATCTTTTGTCTTCCCTACTTCCTCCAGTATAGCTCCTCCAATCGAGTATGCATCCTCCTCCTCATCGATGGATCCCAAACTTCAAGACTTTACATTTTGCTGTAGTAAACCGACATCCCCATTCATTCGCACATCTGTCTAGTTTATTCAAATCCTCTTGCAGGGCTGCTGCATCTGCACTATTATTGATAACCCTTTCCAGCTTCACATCATCTGCAAACAACTGAATATCCCCTTGCAATCCATTGACAATGTCATTAATATAAAGATTAAACAATACAGCTCCCAGTACTGAGCCCTGTGGGACCCCACTTATAACCTTTTGCCTCCTTGATATTGCAACACTATGCACGACTCTGATACCTATCAGATAGCTAATCCTGAATTCAGTTAACTAACCTGACATCTAAATCCATGTGCTGCATCTTAAATATCAGCTTATCATGTGGCACCCTGTCAAATGCCTTTGCAGAATCCCCAAAAATGGCAGAATATGCCTTTCCCTTATCAACTGTTCTTGTTACGTTATTATAAAAGGCAATCATATTACTAAAGCAACAGCATCCTTTAACAAATCCTCCTTGTTGGCTCTCACAGATAACATTACTCTCATCTGCCCAATGCTGTATATGATCTCTCACTAATTTCTTCAAGATCTTAACAACTATTGATGAAACAAACTGGTCTATAATTTGACACTTCCAGTCTGCTGCTGCCCTTATGGAATGGCACTATTTTACCTTTCTTCCATTCTTTGGGTACCTTTCCTGTAGCAAGACTTTCATTACAAAGCTAGGTCAAGGGAGCTGTCAGTTCTTAAGCACATTCTCTCAAAACCCGTGGTAAAATTCCATCTAGTCCCACAGCTTTATTGACATCCACAAACAGTATTTGAAACATACTCATCTCTAAACCTTGAACCTGCCCTATCCCTCTAGTATTAAAATCTACTTCTCCAGGATGAAATGCTCCACAATGTTCTCTTCATCAGTCATTCTATTCTCATTTTTATCCCACAATATCATTCTTCCACAATCATTTCTCCTCCTACTGGCCACACAGCTAAAAATTCGTAGTATTTTCTTTGGATCTTACGACCAATCTCTTCTCATATTCCAGTTTTGCCTTCCTTACCATACTAGTCACTCTCCTGGCCTGTGTCTTATATTCTTCATGCATCTGCTCTTCACCTGTCTCATATCTCTTCCATAACTTTTTTTCACCTGCAATTCCTGTTTGATATTGTTTGTGATCCACTTTACACCAAACTGTGCCCACTTCGTCACTAGTGGAATACAGCTTACTATTGCTGCTAACAAATATTCTTTCACAATTCCCAAAGCACTAATAATATCTCGCCCTTCCAATTCCTCCCTCCATGGAACTACCCTGAATTGATATCTGAGGCTATTATAATCACCTGCCTTATAATTCCACATACATTCCCTTCTCTTTGATACTCCTGCATGTTTATTCATCTTACAAGTCCAAATCACATGGTCCCTCTCTCCAACTGGGGGAAGAGATGCCATCTCAGTTATGACCAAAGACTTCTGATGCTATGACCAAATCCAAAACTCTTGAACCTCATGTTCCTTCTGTTACATGTTTCCTGACATTTGTCCCTCAAGAATTCTAGAAACTCCATTCCTTTATTACTACATGCATTTTCCACTTCCCAGCTTATACCACTATTGTTAAAATCTCCCATAACAATCATTCTTTTTGTACTTGCCAAGCTCAACTGCCTAAACATCTTCTGCTACTCACCCTCTGTGCTCCTTGGTTTGAAGCAACACCCCACTAAATATCTTGTCTTGCCTACCTGTACCTCACACCATATGCTTTTAAAACCATTAGTGTCATTGTCCTCCAAAGCCTCCACTCTGAGGATAAAGGGTGTCCCAAAATTCACTCAAGAAGTAATTTTGATAGAAAACACAGGTTTTTAATTAAAAATTGTAATTTCTTATTGATTCATAAAGTATACAGTATAGGGTTATGCATGGAATAGCATATCGGATAAATGGCCTCCACGGCTTTGCTGGCACATATGCACTCTTTTGTCGAAATTTTCCATGACCGTTTTGCATAAATTATTATTATTTATTATTATTATTATTCAGGCCTCCAAGGAGTCAAAAGACTCATCGAGGGAGGTCCTTCCTAAGACATAAAGTCTGTCAAGACTCATCGAGGGGAGGTCCACCCCTGAGAAACACAAAGTCTATCATACCACTCTTTAAACTCACTGACCGTTCTCGCTCCCACCACTCCATCAGGCAATGCATTCCACGGCTCAACTACCCTCCACACAAAGAAACCACTCCTTACCCTCTTGCTCACAGTTTCCTTTCGTAACTTCCAGGGATGGCCTCTTGTCATCACTCCTTCCCGCTGATCAACCAAGCGAAAGAACTCCCCAGTGTCAACCCTGTAACCACCTCTCAACAGTTTAAAAGTCTCAATCATATCACTTCTCCTTCTATCCACCAAACTCTGCAGTCCACATTCTCTCAGCCAAGTTTCATAACTATCCTTGTACAGTCCTGAAACCATCTTTGTCATCTGTCTTTGTATCCTTTCCACAGTTAATTTATCCCCTTCAAATCCTGGGGACCAAATCTGAGAACAATAGTCCAAGTGTGGTCTGATCAGAGACTTATACAACGGAATGATAACCCTCTTATCTCTGCAGGTCAGTGTCCTACTCATAAAAGCAGCAATCCTCTGTGTTACCTTCACCACCTTTGCAATATGTCCCCTAAACTTCAGGTTTCTATCAATCATCAACCCTAGATCTCTTGTCTCCCCTACTTCCTCAAGTATAACTCCTCCCATAGAGTATGCAGCATCCCATCGATGTTTCCCAAACCTCAAGACCTTACATTTTGCTGCATTAAACTGACCCCATTCATTTGCCCATCTATCTAGCTTATTTAAATCCTCTTGCAGGGCTACCACATCTGCACTATTACTAATAATCCTTCCCAGCTTCGCATCATCCGCAAACAACTGAATATCCCCATGCAATCCACTGGCTATATCATTGATATAAAGGTTAAACAATATAGGTCCTAGTACTGAGCCCTGTGGGACCCCACTTGTAACCCTCTGCCTCCTGGAAACTGCTCCACCATACACAACTCTCTGATACCTATCAGACAGCCAATCCTGAATCCAGTTGCCAATCTGACATCCAGACCCATGTGCTGCAACTTAAATATCAGCTTATCATGTGGCACCCTGTCAAATGCCTTCGCCAAGTCTAAGAAAATTGCAGTATATGCCTTTACCTCGTCTAATGTTCTTGTAACTTTATTATAAAAGGCTAGCATATTGCTAAAACAAGAGCGTCCTTTCACAAATCCATGTTGATTCTCACAGATAACATTACCCTCATCTGCCCAATGCTGTATACGGTCCCTCACTACTTTCTCCAAGATCTTAACAACTACTGATGACACAGACTGGCCTATAAATAGACACTTCCAGTCTGTTACCACCCTTATGCAATGGCACTATCTTACCTTCCTTCCATTCCCTGGGCACCTTTGCCAAAGCTAGACTTTCATTGAAAAGCCACGTTAAAGGTACTGTCAATTCCCTAGCACATTCTCTCAAAACTCATGGCGAAATACCATCCAGTCCCACCGCTTTACTGACATCCAGAGTACTCAGTATCTGAAACACACTCTCCTCCTGTACCTCCAGACCTCGAACCAGTCCTATCCCTCTAGCATTAAAACTGACTCCTCTAGGATGAAATACTCCAATAAAGTGTTCTTTGAACAATTCCACTATGTCCTCTGCATCAGTCACTCTATTCCCATTTTTATCCCAAAATATCATTCTTCCACAGTCATTTCTCCTCCTACTGGCCACATAGCTAAAAAATTCCCTAGGATTTTCTTTGGATCTTAGAGCCAATCTCCTCTCATATTCCAGTTTCGCTTTCCTTACCACACTAGTCACTCTTCTGGCCTGTGTCTTATATTCCTCATGCATCTCTTCACCTGTCTCCTTATATCTCTTCCATAGCCTCTTTTTCGCATGCAATTCCTGTTTAATATTGTTTGTCATCCACTTTACTCCAAATTGCGTCCTCTTCTTCACTCGTGGTATACAACTTACCATTGCTGATAACAAATATTCTTTCACAATTTCCCACGCACTGGTAATATCCCGGCCTTCCAATTCCTCCCTCCATGAAACTTCCCGAAGTTGACATCTAAGACTATTATAATCACCTGCCTTATAATTCCACATAAGTTCCCGTCTCTTTGATACTCCTGCATGTGTATTCATTTTCCAAGTCAACACCATATGGTCACTCTCTCCAACTGGTGGGAGAGACGTCAACTCAGTTATTATCAACTCTTCTGATGCTATAACCAAATCCAAAACTTTTGAACCTCTTGTTCCCTCTGTTACATGTTGCCTAAGACATTTGTCCCTCAAGAATTCTAGAAATTCCATTCCCCTATTGCTACATGCATCTTCCTCTCTCCAATTTATACTACTGAAGTTAAAATCTCCCATAACAATCATTCTTCTTGCACTTGCCAAACCTAGCTGTCTAAACATCTCCTGGTCCCCATCCTCTGTGCTCCTGGGTCTGTAGCAATACCCCACTAAATATCCTGTCTTGCCTACCTCTACCTCACACCATACGCTCTCAAAATCATTTGTCTCACTTCCTTCCAAATTCTCCACTCTTAGAGGACATAGGTCATCACTTATCATAAGCAGCACCCTACCACCACGCTTTCCCCTCCTATCCTGACGAAAAATGCTATACCCAGTGACTTCTATTCCTGTTGTTATATCCCCTTCTGTCAACCACGTCTCAGGGATCGCAATAATTTTTGGCCAGGCTGATGCTATCTGCACCACCAATTCCTCTCCCTTATTCCAGATACTCCTGGCTTTAGTATAAAGCATATAAATGCCATTGTTTCTATACCCAGCATTATCCCTTCTAGACTCCACTGGGCTCAGTGTTACCTGACATTGTCTCCCTTCTCCCAAGTATCCATTCCCACAAGAGGCCACCCCTGCTATCATCCTCCCTGGGATACACTGACTTGTTCAGAACAGCAATCTCTCCAGATGCCTACGTCCTTCCTCATTCAAATGTAAACGGTCTCTCGCATACAACTCCTCTCTTTCCTCAAACGCACTCCAAGCATCCACATATACCAGTCCTCTCTTGTCACACATTCTCGCTATTATGCCATTCAATATCACCGCTCTTCTGCTCAGCTCATCATTATCATACCTAGGCAACACGCACACTATTTTTCCTCTCTCTGTTTTCTTCCGCACAGTCTCAAGCAAAAATCTCATATCTCTCGCTGCCCGACTTACATTACCACTCAAGTCATTCGTTCCTACCATCACAATCATCTCATCCACCCTTTCACCTCTCTTAATTGCCATAGCCACCCTTTCTATTGTTCCTCCTGGCAAACACTCCTCACGCATCCTATCTTGAACACCACGGATCATTGAGTCGCCATACATTATACCTCTTACCATTCCCTTGCTCCTATTGTTTCCATTTTCTCCTCTTCTTTCATTCCCATACCTCTCTCTTCTACTGTTTCCATTCTCTCCTCTTCTAGCACTCCCATGTGGCTGAATTTCGTTGATACAGAGTTCAATTTCCTCCTTCAAGGCGTGGGTGGTCATGAACTTGTTGGCATAAACCTTAGACTTCAAAAAACCCCAAAGAAAAAAGTCCATTGATCTGGGCAGCCAATTCTGATCACCAAAATGGGAAATTACACGACCAGGAAATGACTCATGCAGTAATTGAATTGTTTCTCGGGCTGTATGGCAAGTGGCACCGTCTTGTTGAAACCACATGTCATCCACATCCATATCTTGCAATTTAGGCACAAAAAACTGGATTATTATGTCGCGATAGCGAGCACCATTAACTGTTATTGCCTTACCAGCCGCATTTTCGAAGAAGAATGGACCGATGATGCCTCCAGCCGAAATTCTGCACCAAACAGTGACATGTTGTGGATGCATTTGTTTCTCAACAATCACTCATGGATTTTCTGAACCCCAAATGCGACAATTTTGTCAATTAACGAAGTCATCAAGATGAAAATGAGCCTCATCGATGAAGATGATTTTGTTCGAAAAATAAGCATCCCCTTGTTATTGTTCCATAATCCATTCAACGCACTCTCTTTGCTGTGTGTGTGGTCAGTAGGCTTCAGTTCTTGAGTCAATTGAACTTTGTAAGCATAAAGATGCAAATCTTTCATGAGAATACGCTGTAGAGAGCTTCTCGAAATGCCCAATTCAAGACCACGGTGCCGAATTGATGTTCCTGGACTCTCAGCAACACTCTCACAAACTGCTTTGATGTTTTCTGTTGAACGACTTGTTGAAGGACGGCCAGAGTGTATAAGATCACTAATTGATCCAGTTTCCTTGAATTTTTTAATTAATCTTTTCACAGTTGAAGTTAAATCACTATTCCGACCATATTTTGTATGAAAATTGCAAACTGTAGCTACTAAACCTTCATTATTTTTAAAATATTGCTCAACAATGAAAATGCATTATTCTTTCATGTAGCGCTCCATTTTTAATAACCCTGAACTGTCAGCTGTCACACTGTCTTTTTTTTCTCGTTGGCAACACTTTACCGCACAAATGGCACTAAATTTAAATCTTGCTTGAATTTTGGGACACTCTGTATAAGTCATCACTTATCACAAGCAGTATTCCACCATCGCGTTTTCCCCTCCTATCCTGCCAAAAAATGCTGTACCTGCTGCTTCTATTCCTGATATGCTTCGAAGATCATAGAGTATCAGTGTGGTTTCTGCAAGGGAAAGTTGACAACTGATTATGTTTTCATGCCTCGAGGACTGTTAGAAAAACATGTTTTTCTAACAGTTGTCATTATATATGTGTTATATATAACGACAACTATAACACGTGCTATATATATATATATATAAGGTCAAAGCACCTTGTGGCAACTTGTATAGGTTAAAATTATAAGTTCTGCATTACTTCAACCTTGGTATCACCGCCTCAGGGTCTGGCTCCCAATGATGAGACCTCAATAAAGGTCGAAACCGGTCTGGGTAATTTCCCTTTCCCTTAATGCATAGCATCATACATACATCATACAGGAGATGTGCTTTGCATTATGGGAGATACTAAGGTAAGTGATCAGAGCTTATTCCACCTTTACCATGAGTTGCCTCAGACCTGAAAATACTTCAGGCACAAGCTTAGCTTACTTGCTTGTTTGCTTACTTGGGAAAAAAAGGATTAAAACCAAGTTTATAAATTGCTTGGTATTTTTAACGTGTGTGTGTGTGTGTTACGAACATATACATATATCTTTGTATATGTTTTCTAACATATACAAACATATACATTGACACACTGTGGGAAGCAATAAAACTCTTCTGAATACCATAAAAGTATATAAATATGAAACAACTTTGTAATCGCTACGCTGTCTGCAAGGTATGTTTCCTCCAGGAACTTTTCATCAAGTATTGACATAAACTACCCTGTTTAATCTAGCTTAAATGAACAAAGGAAAATGAAATGAATGGGCACAACATCCTGTTGGCTTATGCTGATGATATTGTTATCCTTGGAGACTTGTCAGGATGTTATACAAACCACATGTAATTTAATGAAGCCAAGTAAACCTCTGGGTCCTGTCATCAAACAGGAAAAGACTAAATATATGTGCATTTCAAGTACCCATCAAGACAGATCCAATTTGGTTGATAATTATTTTATCTTTGAGCAAATGGATAATTTTAACTATCTAGGAGTAGTCGATATTAACAGTCACCGTAATATTCATCAAGAGATAGAGCAGAGAATCGAGAAGTCCTATCATGACTATTTTGTGATTTTACAACTCCTGAAATATAGAATATTATCAAGGAAATCCAAAGGAAAACTATATTCAAGTTATCTATGACAAGTATTAAACTGTGGTTGTGAAACATCTCAAGACCAAAGAGAGATAATAGAAAGCTTATCACATATGAAAAAAAGTACTGGGTAAAAGTTATGGACCATCTTACAATCAAAATATGTGAACGAAGACATAATGAGGAAAATTGCCACATTTGGAGAGCAGATGACCAGTTAATCGAATAAGTGCTTTCAAATAAAATTAACAAGAGAAGATCCACAAGAAGACCCCAAACATATGGATGAATAATAGTAATGAAAGGCTTAATACAGCTGGACAAACATTTTACACCAAATACAGCTTTTGACATTGGCACATGGAGAAAATTAGGGATATCAACATTAGACTGAATGGTCCATTAAACTGTTGAAGAAGAAGATGATTAATAGGAGATTAGTATTAATGTAAATTTAATTATGTAGTATTGTCATAGCATCCTGTACACCTTTTGAGGGTTCAAATCAGGAAATTCATGATAGCAAGGCATAAATGTAAATGATTATAAGTTATTTGGACAGTATTAACTCAATTCATTAACTCATTTATGCCATCAAAAATCATTGCAGTTCTCCACTGTCACATGCAGAGTTTATCAAACCATGCCTTAAACTCAGATTTTGCACACAACTACACTCTCAGGCAATGTATTTCACTAACCATCCACTCTATATGTGATGAAACTATTCCTCAATTCCCTTGAGGGATGGCCTCTTGTACTGTCCCTGTCTCCCTCCATTCTGTAAAAAGTCACTTCCACATTAACCTAGTTACAACCTCATACTAGCTTGTGTATCTCAGTCATATCCTCCTTCCTCATGTTTGAGGCTCTATGCATGGCACTACTCAATGTTTGTCTGTTTGTCCCCTCAATCTTCTATGGACACTTTCCTGTATATATATATCCTCATTTCTGTGAAAACCATATAACAAAATCTACATGCAATAATCCATATGAGGCCTAGTTACAACCTTATACAATGGAGCCATAACCTCTTCTGTTGCATGTTAAGGGCTTTCTCATCATTGCATAATCCAATGTGATGATTTCATAACTTGAGCAGTGTGACCCCTAATCATCGGGTCCCAGTCCACCACCACTACTTGCACATCTCTCGTCTTCACCTCCTTCAAAATTTCACCACCATTTTTGTACTTTGAATCTGATCTTTGCCCATCATATTTCAAAACCATATCAGTTCAATGTTGCAAATATCCTTTGCAACATTGAACTGAGCTCACCCGTGCAGTCTGTTTGGATCCTCTTGGACCACATTATATGCTTGACTTGTTGTTTACTCCAACTTTGCATCTGCAAACAGCTGCATATCTCTATTTAAACCCACTCTAATATAATTAATATACAAGGTAAACAGTAATGGTCTCCTGCAGCGCACAATTAGTGGCTTTCCTGTTTTAGGATACTGCACCCCTCATAGATAACTTGTTGGTACCTATCTGACAGCCCATCACCTGCCAAACTCTCTAACGTAGTATGCAACTCTCATCTGTTCTGGTTATGTAGCAATCTATTAAAGGCATTTACAGGATATTAAGTATACCACTGTATGCGACTCCCTTGCCCATTGCATTTGTCATAAGTAAATATAAGTGATGTATAAATTGGTAAAACATAACCTCTCTAACAAACCCATGTTGACCATCACAGAGAATTACTTCAGTTTTGAATCCCAGCTCTCCCTAACTCCTCCATCACCTTAATCACAACTCCAGAATATACAGATTGGTGATGACTGAAGCTACAGATTAGCCTCAGTCTTATCACCAGCTATATGAATTGGAACAACTTTATTCTCTTTTCACTCCTTTGGACTTACCCTGTAGCAAGATTTGTTAAAGAGGCATTCCAAACAGCTGTTTGCTCCTTTGAATATTCCATTAGAATGAGATCGTATGTTCATCAAGTACTGTTGCCTTATTGAGATCAAGTTTACTTAATTCTTCATATACCTTTTGTTTGCCTACCATCAGTCAGTCCTCTACCATTTCCATCTACATACAAGGTATGTATGTAGATCTACATACATCTACATACATACATTCTCACGATGTCACACTTGTAAATGATGAAATGATAATGAAAGGATCATGGAATACTTCAACTATGTCCTCTACAGCAAATATCCATATCCATGTTGTTGTGGAATGCACTTCAAAACAAAGAAATGCCACAGAAAATAATAAACCTCATACAGGAAGGATATAACAAGTTCCAATGCCATGTGCTGCATGATGAATATCTGTTGCAACCCTTTCAAACTGTATCTGGTGGGCA
This sequence comes from Typopeltis vanoorti, assembly GCF_054136105.1. Lineage (NCBI taxonomy): Eukaryota > Metazoa > Arthropoda > Arachnida > Uropygi > Thelyphonidae > Typopeltis > Typopeltis vanoorti. Next base: position 77,756,617 of record NC_143564.1, on the reverse strand, counting down.
ACAAGGATGTCTGCTTGGTGCTAGATCAAGTTCTAGAACAGATAGCAATGAAACATGGCAAAGGAATATCATGGAAAATAAATAAAATTTTGGGTAATCTAGACCAGATCCTCTTTGAGTTGCGACCTCAGATTTCTGAACGTGAAATGACCAAAAATTAATTCCAAATCAAATGCATAATGAATCCGAGGTGTTTCTGGCAGCGCACACCCGTGTCGCATCACGCTACTTCGCTACAGCCGTGGTACTGAACACACAACATGTAAACTTTGCACTGAGCATGCCGTCACGCCACTCAGCACCAACAAATGCTGCCAGAAACAGCTCTGCTCAGATTCGAGACTATTGTATTGTAATTCTTTATGTAAATGGTAAAATTATATGTATACCAAAGAATTGTTTTATAATAAATGTCTTTATGATTTATTATCAGTAAATGTTTGATTTGTATACCTATTTTTGTACCTATATACCCGGGGTCGCGTAAAAATTTCTTGAGTGAAAAGGGGTTGCAAGTGGGGAAAGTTTAAAAAGCTCTGATCCTAGACCAGTGGTGGTGAAAATTTTTATGTGCGCATGCCAAAAATTTACAAATCGAGTTGCTGATGTTACGGCGCATACCAAAAAATTAACCAATCAATTTGCTGATGTGCCAAGCAGTTTTTAATAGGGGAAAAAAATTAATAGAAAATTAATCTAACTTATTTATTTATATATTTATAAATTTATAATATATTTATTTATAATATTTTATAAATAATTATTTATACTTTTATAAATAATATTTTATATTATATATAAATTTACAATGTTATTCAGTGTAAAATTGATTATTGTATTATTAAATTGATTTTCATTATGTTGGTTTGAAAAAAAAATTTTTTTTGCATTGTAACTCACTATCAAAGTTAGCTGAGCAAGGGAAGCAGCAGAAGGATGTCAACTTGTTGGTGAAATGCTTACTATATTTAGTAGCAAATAACTTGCCCTCGTGCATAACTGGCACCCCTGATTTTACTTTATGAAAAAAGACATTAAAAAGTGTTGCACACGAAAAATGTTTAAACATGTTCACGTCAAGGCGATAGTAACTTGCTCCCTGCGGCTAACAACACACCCTCCCCAACAGCCATTATACTGCAGATGCAAGAAAAACAAGTAGTTTTATTGTATCCCTGATTAAGGTATACAGAGGCTTTTGCAGTCTGTGTAATATATTTCTCAACAAATAGTGCAATTAGAGATAGCTGGAATAAAAACGGCGCTAACTAATGAATCACATGTCCCCTCTCACAGAAACTACACTGTATAGACTCAAGCAAAACCATATGTTGCACCGGAAACACATTATCTAACTAAAAATTCTTGTCCAATTTTTTAGTTACATGAAATAAGTGTTTGTTTTATTGCATTTGAAATTCTCGATAAAATATAATTCTTCAAATAAAATTCTACCATGAATTGAAATATGCCATATAATGCATGTGTGAGTTCCTGTGCCAGCTCAAACGCAAACAAGCAGCAATAAAATTCAACCAAAGGTTAAAACATTGTGCGAGTTGAGCCCACCGATAAAGAGATGTTCTGTCAGAACGATAAACGACCCATCGTGAATGTGTTAAAACTAAGAAATATATAGTGAATGTTGTGACAGTTTCACATGTTATGGAATTCGGTTGAAGAGAATTAGCATTTCAACTCAACAATTGTAGGTTGTCTTTGTCTTGCGCGACCTTTTGTTAATACCGCACCAATCATATGCACATCTTCATAGCTGCTCTCTGTAAAACAAAATTTAACTTGTACGTATTGTTACAGTTAAAAAAAAAAGGTTGAATAATTTATCATCATCATCAAATTCCTGCCATGTACCCTCAAGGGGTGTACGAGATATGATAGTACTACATGAAAAATTTACTTCATTACTAACTTCTTATCTATAATTTTCCTCCAAATCAGTCTGTTACTTGTCAAGACTCCAACATTATCAGATCTTATATTTCTATCGTCTAAGGCACTTTGTACTGTATCAATCCACCTATATCTTGGTCTTCCTCTGGGTCGTTTTGCTGCCAACCTGGCAGAGAACACTTGTTTTGCTAATCTTTCTTCACCCATTCTGTTTAAGTGACCATACCACCTGAGATTAGCTCTGTTAACGCATTCCTGGATGTTGACAATGTCAGGTTCTTTCCTAATATCCTCATTTTTAATAAGATATTGCCATTGATGCCATCTGTTCATGTTGAATAAATTTATAAGCGTATAAAAGGATATCACCTGTAAATCGTTGATGTGCCAACTCTGGCACATGTGCCATAGGTTCGCTATCTATGTCCTTGACTATGCAGATGATATATGTCTAATTGCTCACAGACATGCAGATATCCAAAATAAACTAACCACATCACAAGAATAATCACTGAAAGTCAGTTTTGAAAATAAATAGAAACAAAACAAAAAAAAAATGAGAATCGATGTGAACAACAAGGCACTGAGTACAATTAAAAATGCAAAAATCAAAACTGTTTTACATTTTACATATCTGGGCACATGTTTTGTTTGCAGATGGAGGTGCCACTAGAGATGTTGACATAAGGATTCAAAAGGCAAGAAGTGCATATGCTAAACATAGTAGAGTATGGAAAATTAAAAATATTCACACAGATAAAAAATTAAAAATGAGTAATGCATGTATTAAATCAGTTCTTTTATATGGATGCGAAACGTGGCTGGTTTCAAAGGAAATACAAAGAAAACTACAAACATTCATAAACATATGTCTGTGGAGCATACTTTGAATTTGGTGGCCACATATTATTACTAACAAAGACCTCTGGAAAAGAACCAATCAAAAAGTCAACCTTGAAATCAGAAAACGAAAATTTAAATGGATTGGACATATATATTTAGGAAAGATCATGAAGAAATCTATCATCAGCCATGGAATGGAATCCACCAGGAAAGAGAAAGCGCAGCCATCCTAAAAATAAATGGAGGAGACTGACTTTAATAGAATGTGGGAAGACTTTTGCTGAACTAATACCAATAGCAAGAATAAGGAAACGATGGAAAGCATTCACAGACCCTTGATGTTCCGGATGGAATCTGGGAAAGAAGAAGAAGAATGTGGATGGTAATGACCATGAAATATATAATCAAATTAGCCAAGCAAATAAGAAAAGGGTGATCATTATGGGCAATTTTAATTATGGCAATATAGACTGTGATGATGAGATAGCAATTGGAAGTAAAGAAAACGAGTTTCTCGAGTTTTTGAATGACAACTACCTCAGGCAGTATGTAACAGAGGTCACACAAATATTGAGGGTGAGGATGTTATTATAAACGAGTTGTCAAATCACCCTCCAATTGGTGAGAGTGACTATGAATGATTACATGGGTGGTTGCCAGCAGTTGAAGGACCTCTGTTATGAAAGGTATATGTGGAACTACAAACCTGGTTTCTAGTAGAAGCAATGTCTAAATGTATTTCAAGGGTCAGAAGGTTGAATAAGGTAGGCGTGAAATGGATAAATGAAGAGATTAAGTATTATTATTATTAAGAGATTAAGATTACCACTCCGCTTATGCCACCTCCATTATGGAGGTGGCATAAGCGGAGTGGTAATAATCAGTTCGATGAGGATTACAAAGAACTGGCAAGGAGGGTGACTTGGATAGTAAGGGTAGCCAAAGTGAAATAAGAGCAGCAATTAGCTAATTAAACCAAAAACAATGATTATGATTATCTAATGAAGCTAGCAAAAAAAAAATTATGGAAGGGTGACATTGATTGGAGAAAATGGCGTAAGAACAACTGCTGCCGAAGATATAGTTGAGATATTTAATGAGCAGTTTATAAAGGTCTTTCATTCTCAGGAATGCGACATCATAGAGACTTTGAGAGCAGTAGCTGATGAGGAGGAGAAGCTGACTGTAAGTGAGTAAGAGATATATGGGTAATTGAGCAAACTTGATGTTCATAAGGTTTGGGACTTGATAATAGATTACCACGTATTTTGAAGGAATGTGCCAGGGAATTAGCATCTGGCTTGTCATATTTTTTTAATACGAGTCTTGCACTGGGTCAAGTTCCAGAGCAGTAGAAGGAAGGCAAGATTGTGCTGCTTCATAAGGGAGGTGACAGAACTCAAGCCTCAAATCATAGGCCTGTTTCTGTGTTAGTTAGTTGTGGTTAAAGTGGTGGAGAGGCTGGTGAGAACCAGAATTGGATTAAGAACATGGCATTATCTTTGATGGACAGCATGTATTTGCTAAAGGGAAGGCATGTTGTAGTAATCTACTTATTATAATAAGGCAGTGGCGCACCCAGGGAGGGGGTGCAAGGGGCCCTGCCCCTCCTTAAAAAAAGAAAAAATTGAAAAACACTAAATTATTTTCCAAAATACTTTTCCTAATTAAAATTCATTTTTTATTTATGTTGTTTCATGTTTTCTATTTCTATACTACTTATGAATTAGGGGTCACATAAGGTAAGAGAACCCTATAGCAGTGTTTCTATCCACAGACCACAGGTGGTCTGCAACGATGGGACAGGTAGTCCACAGGCTTAAATTAACCAAATAAATCTATATATTTTAATTATTCAAACAAAACAAATTAAAATTGAATAAGTAAGTAAAAATTATTAAAATAAAATGAATATTAAAAAAAAAAATAGCAGCAGAATGTTCATTCCATGAACATTCTGCCACTATTTTAATTTGTAGCGGCAGAATGACGAGTAATAAAAGAAGGGTGAAGTGAAAAACAATATGGTTTTATTGCTTCCACCTTCCCTTGCTGTTTTGTCAGATTTGAAGCGAACATGTGTTGTCCACATGACCACATTTCAACCAATTGCTTGTTGTTTATTGATTTTTATTGTTGAAGGGTTTCCTCCTTCAACCAAGGCTCAATATATCTTCAGAAGTGCTAAGTAATACTTAGACAAAATGTGTTGTGTGTATATTTTTCGGAAATCGCATGAAAAGCAAGCTGACAATTGAGTTGAAATGCTAACTCTCTTCAACCGAATTCCAATAATATGTGAGACTGCCATAACAGCATTCACTATATATTTAAATATATCTTAGTTTTAACATGTTTACGAATTTTAACACTTTCGGTTGAATTTTATTGCTGCTAAGTGAACTCACACAATCTAATTAATAATAATAGTTTTTAGTTAGATACTGTGTTTGCCGGCGCAACATATGGTTTTACTTGAATCTATATATACAGCATAGTTTCTGTATGAGAGGACATGTGATTTATCAATTAGTGTAGTTTTTATCCTACTTGTTTCTAATTGCACTATTTGTTGAGAAATATATTACACAGACTGCTTATACCTTATTCACTGAATACGGTATAAGCAGTCTGTGTAATATAAGATATAAGATTATATGTGTAATATAATATAAGATTCACTGAATACGTAATAAAAGTACTTGTTTTTCTTGCCTCTGCAATATAGTGGCTATTGGGGGAGGGCGTGTTGTTTACCACGGGAGCAAGTTACTATCGCCCTGCTCTGAACGTGTTTCAGCTTTTTTCATTTGTGAGGGATATGCGAAACTTTTTAATTTATTTTTTTCGAAAAGTAAAATCAGGGGTAAGAGTTATATGCGAGCAAGTACAGTATTTCAATTATGGATAAGTACATTGGTACCTTCTTTAAACGGAAATATATCTCGGATGATAGTGATAATACAAAACGAGTTTGTAATGACAGTTTGTGTGTAGTTTCTGAAGAAAAAGAGGTCTGTAATGAAACACAGAATTCCCATCAGTTGCAATGCGATAATATTAATACGCTGAACGAAAGGAAAGATTTGCTGATTTGCTAGACACTGGACCAGTGGATCGCATTTAAAGGTAAATACAGTTGGTTATTTTGTAGGAACATTTTTCTGTTTTGTGACTTTTCTCCCTTTAAGGTAATTATGCCTACATTATTGTGTTATTATTCAACAATTGTTTACAGGTTTGAATGTGTATATAAAGTCAATATCAACAGTAGCCTGATTACGAACGCATGATGAAACTTTCCCCGAAACTTATTAGTTTGGAATTTAACCAATGGGAAAGGGTTTGTGTCCACCTCAAAACTCTGAAACAGAATTTGGAAACATTTTCCGAATAACTTTTTATAAGAAATTTCTGTGATTTCACAATCCATTTCAGGCTTGCAGTCACAAGAACGACCTTTCGTTATCAAAAAAAGAACAGCTAATTGAGCTTTCACGTGACAGTGGGCTGAAAATGCAGTTCCGTGATCGTGGTTTGGCTCGATTCTGGATCTCGCCTTCAGTGAGAAGTGAATTTCCCTGAATTATTTGAAGACGTCAAAATTCTACATGCAGTTTTCTACAACCTATCTTTGCAAGAAACGATTTTCATCACTCCTTCAAATAAAAACAAAATGCAGAATTCGTCTTAGTGTGTATGTGCCGATCTTCGACTGAAGTTGACCAATATTGAGCCAGATATCCAGCAACTCTGCAAGGTTGAGAAGCTCATCGGTCTCATTAAAAGTAAATAGTACCATAATTGTATCATTTTATTTATTTGTTTAATAAAAATTGAAACTTTGTTTTAATTTTTATCCACAAAATTTAATTTTTTATCTGTATATCCGGCCTGGTTGGCCAACTCTCCAGCCAAAAGGCTGCGAGTTCAAATCCCACCGTGGGCATGGATGTTTGTGATTGTGTGTGAAAATACTATTGGCAGTGGTCGGCGGTAGACAGTGTTGGTGTAGATGATGATGATTGTAGTTGTGGTTGGTGAAGACGGAGAGTTGTAGAGTTGGTGCCCTTCCTCGATATGTCTTTGGACTATCTGGAGATGTTATGTAATAATATCGACAAGCTTTATATGTTCATTGTGCATCACATAGTTTGAATTTGGCACTTAGAAATGCTATATCTGTGACAAATAAGAAATTGCATTGGCATAATTGAAAAGGTACACAATTTCTTCAGCACCTAAAAGACAGGACGTCCTTGTTGTTTATAATATTAATATCTTTTAAGATTTATAATATCTTTATTTCTCTTGCAAAAAATATTTGTGTGCACCTTACCATTGCCTAAAATAATGCAAAAATCTGACAGTGACTTCTTAATTGCCCTAAATTTTGTTGATGATATAGTGGCTCAATTAAATACCGTTCGTAAAACACCAGATTCTTCATTTAAAGATATTTACGATGAAACATGTATAAAAGCCAATAATTTTAATATTGACATTAAAAAGCCAAGGACTTCATCAAAACAAACATTAAGGTCCAATGTTCCAGCCGATTCTGTAGAAGAGTATTTCAGGAGAATTATTTCATTCCATGTATTGACCAGATATTGACTCAACTTCATGAACGTTTCACTTGGCACTGCAACATTTTGAAGTATGTTTTTTTTCTCTTCTACCAAATGGAAAAGATGCTCCAACAATAAGTGCAATGGAAGATTTTCGTCAATTGTGTAAATTTTATGCCGGTGATTTGCCTTATACAAATCCAGCAATTTTGAATGCCGAATTCAAGTTGTGGTATAAGAAATTTGAAAAACCGTTTGCAATAGAGCCATGCAAAAATATCATTGATGCAGTTTCAAAGTGTGATAAAATGATATATCCTAACATCCATAACTTATTAAAAATATTTGCAACGCTTCCGGTAACAACATACATCAGTGAAAGGTCATTTTCTAATTTACGCCTTTTAAAAACCTATTTAAGATCTACCATGACACAATCACGATTGAATGGACTGGCTTTGCTATATATATATACACACAGAGAGGGATTAATGTAACCATGACTGAAATAATTTTTATTTAATGAATTTTATTGAATGAATAAAATTTAACGAATTTTAGTTGAACGGATAAAAATATTTTTAATGCAAATTCATTGTATTAAAAATGTTTTTATCCATTCAACTCGTCCCTCCCCCCTCCAAGATTAAATCCTGGGTGCGCCACTGCAATAAGGTGATGGCTTCATTGGACAAAGGAAATGGATACACAGTATTATACTTAGATTTTGCAAAGGTTTTTAATAGATTTACCACATGGCAAGGTGATAGTCAAACTAAAGCAGATGGGGTTGGATATTAGACTAGCACATTGAATCGGAGATTGGTATCTGATAGGTATCAGCAAGTTGTGTATGGGGGGGGGGGAGCAATATCCCGGAAGAAGAAGGTCACTAGTGGTGTGCATCAGGGGGTCTGTTTAAGGGCCATTGCTGTTTAACTGTATGTTAATGATATTGGGGAATATTTGGATGGGGATATTCATTTGTTTGCAGAAGATGCAATGTTGGGATGAACTAAGGAATATAGCAGATGTGTCTGAGATACAAGTAGTTCAGACATGAATATATTTCACGTGCAAAACATTGTTTTGCTTCCTTGGGTAAAGGATTAAAACCAAGTATATAATTCTTGTATCTTTAATGTATAATAGAACCAAGGTAAAAAAAAAACTTTCAAAATCTGATATCAAAATTGGCAATATTAGTCTTATCTCTTTACTTTATACAGATACTTTTAAATAAATCCAACACAATTCTGCAAGATTCCCCTGAGTAAATTGAATAACTGTTGAAATAAATTTGGTATGAAAATCAGCAATAAAAAGACAAAGACAGTGGAGATAGCCTGATAGATTGAAAACATTAACTGTATCCTGAATGGTAAATCTACAGAACAAATAAAACATTTCGGCTATTTTAGGTACCATTTTAAGTGAAGTGATATTGGCCTCTTGTGGGAATGGGTGCTTGGGAGAAGGGGGATGACATCAGGTAACTCTAAGCCCAGTGGAGTCTAGAGGGGGGGGATACTGCTAGGTATAGAAACAGTGGCATTTTTATGCTTTATACTAATGCAAGGAGTATCTGGAATAAAGGAGAGGAATTGGTGACACTGATAGCATTAGCCTGGCCAAAGATTATTGGGATCACTGAGACGTGGTTGACAGAAGAAGGTATAATAACAGGAATAAAAGTAGCAGGGTACAGCATTTTTTGGCAGGATAGGAAAGGAAAAGTGGTGGAGTACTGTTTATGATAAGTGATGACTTAAGTTCTCTAAGAGTGGAAGCTTTGGAAAGTAGTGACACTAATGTTTTTGAAAGCATGTGGTGTGAGGTAGAGGTGGGCAAGATAGGATATTAACCACCTTACCGACCATTATGGAAATATGCATGCTCAAACGCTTCGTATCCATCATATATTTCAATGTAATATCAATGGTATTACAATTTTAATATGCACTTCGCATCCATGATAACCTTGATGTTTATAGATGTCTTGGCCAGTAGCGTGGTTAAGTCCGGGGTTGCTACAAACCAAGGAGCACAGACGGTGGGCACCAGGATATGTTTAGACAGTTGATCTTGGCAAGTACAAGAAGAATGATTGTTATGGGAGATTTTAACTACAGCAGTATTTAAAATCTCCCATAATAATCATTCAAAAAAATTGGTGAGAGGAAGATGCATGTAGCAATAAGGGAATGGAATTTCTAGAATTCTTGCAGGACAAATGTCTTAGGCAACATGTAAAGAGGGAACAAGAGATTCAAGAGTTCTGGATTTGGTTAAATCATTAGAAGAGCTGATAATAACTGAGATGAAATCTCCCCCCCCCCCGTTGGAGAGATTGACCATGTGGTTTTTGCTTAGAAGATGAATAGATATGCAGGAGTATCAAAGAGAAGGGAACGTATGTGGAATTATGAGGCAGATGATTATAACAGTCTTAGATATCAACTTGGGGCAGTTCCATCGAGGACAGAATTGGAAGAGCGGGATATCATTAGTCTGTGGGAAATTGTGAAGGAATATTTGTTGGCAGTAATAGTAAGCTGTATTCCACAAGTGAAGAAGAGGACACAGTTTAGTGTAAAACGTGGTTGAGAGAAGAGGATATAATAACAAGAATAGAAGTAGCAGGGTACAGCATTTTTCGGCAGGATAGGAAGGGAAAGCATGGTGGAGTACTGCTTATGATAAGTGACGACTTATATCCTCTAAGAGCAGAGGCTTTGGAAGGCAGTGACACTAATGAATTTGAAAGCATATGTTGTGAGGTAGAGGTGGGCAAGACAGGGAATGAAGGAATATTTGATGGCAGCAATAGTAAGCTGTATTCCACAAGTGAAGAAGAGGACACAATTTGGTGTAAAGCGGATGGCAAACAATTTTAAACAGTAACTGCATGTGAAAAAGAGGCTATGGAAGAGATATAAGGAGACAGGTGAAGAGCAGATGCATGAAAAATATAAGACACAGGCCAGGAGAGTGACTAGTATGGTAAGGAAGGCAAAACTGGAATATGAGAAGAGATTGGCCCTAAAATCAAAAGAAAATCTAGGGAATTTTTTGGATCCTAGGTAAGCTATATGGGCGGTAGGAGGAGAATGATTGTGGAAGAATGACATTGTGGGATAAAAATGGGAATAGATTGACTGATGCAGAGCACATTGTGGAATTGTTCAATGAACACTTTATTGGAGTATTTCATCCTGGAGGAGTAAATTTTAATACTAGAGGGATAGGGCAGGTTCGAGGTTTAGAGGTGCAGGAGAAGAATGTGTTCCAAATCCTGAGTACTCTGGATGTCAGTAAAGCCGTAGGACTGAATGGTATTTCACCATGAGTGTTGAGAGAATGTGCTAAAGAACTGACAACTCCCTTGACCTGGCTTTTCAATGAAAGTCTGGCTGTGGGAAAGGTGCCCAGGGAATGGAAGGAAGGTAAGATAGTGCCATTGCATAAGGGCAGTAGCAGACTGGAAGTGTCTAATTCTAGGCCAGTTTGCGTGTTCGTCAGTAGTTGTTAAGATCTTGGAGAAATTAGTGAGGGACCGTATACAGCATTGGGTAGATGAGGGTATCTGTGAGAGTCTACATGATTTGCTCAGGGGTGTTCTTGTTTTAGTTATAATGCTAGCCTTTTATAATAAATTACAAGAGCAGTTGATGAGGGAAAGGCATATACTGCATTTTCTTGGATTTACCAAAGGCATTTGACAGGGTGCCACATGATAAGCTGATATTTAAGTTGCAGCACATGGGTTTGGACGTCAGGTTCGATTCAGGATTAGCTGTCCGATAGGTATCAGAGTTGTATATGGTGGGGCGGTATCAAGGAGGCAGAAGGTTACAAGTGGGGTCCCACAGGGCCCAGTACTGGGACCTGTGTTGTTTAACCTTTATACCAATGACGTTGTCAGTGGATTGCAGGGGGATATTCAGTTGTTTGGGGATGATGTGAAGCTGGGAAAGGTGATTAGTAATAGTGCAGATATGGTAGCCCTTCAAGAGGATTTGAATAAACTAGACAAATGGGCAACTCTGCCTGAAGTTGGTTACTCTGAGTAGTGATCACTGTAGCCAGTCCCAAGCCTTGATGAAAGAGGAGGGTTGTGCATTGGGTTGGCAACCCAATCTCATAAAAAATTTGATGTTATGAAACCTCCGAACAGTACTCAATGGCAACCGACCTGGAATGGAAAAAAAGAATGTGATTGGAGTATGAAATAGACAGAAAAATTAGAATAAAATAAGAAGTATAGATATCAGAATGGCAACATGGAATGTAAGGACAGTGAAACAAATAGGAAAGATGAATGAAGTTGCTACTGAAATGCTGAAATATAAAATAGACCTCGTTGCACTACAAGAAATGCGATGGCAAGGACAGAGAAGAATTGATAAACAGCATTATACTTTTATTTATAGTGGTCCCAATGAACAAACTGGTCAGCTGTGTACTGGCTTCATAGTAAGCAAGGAAATACAGAAAAGTATATTAAAATATGCAGCTATTAGTGACTGAATATGCAAAATAAGATTAAAAGGAAAATTTAGAACATTACTGTCATTTCAGCTCATGCACCAACTGAGGAGAAAGAAGAAATTGATAAAGATTGAGAAGTCTGCTGTAAGACACAATGGTATGATATTCTATTAATCATGGGAGACTTTAACACTAAGATTGGGAGAGATGAAAATCAAAAGCAAGTGGCAGGAATATTTTCGTTACATGATAAAAAATAATGAAAATGGTTATTTACTGATGCAATTTGCAATCAGAAACAAATTATTCATAAGAAGCACGTCATTCGTGCATAAAGCAATTCACCTGGGAACTTGGAGGATACCAGACACGAACGAAGTAAACCAGATTGATCATGTTTTAGTGTCGAGACATCATTTTTCCTCTGTCATTGATGTCAGGAGCTGTAGAGGCCCTAACTGTGACAGCGATCATTATCTAGTGAAATTGATTATAAGAGAAAAATTATCAAATGTGATAAAGATGACAAAAAAGAGGCTGGGTTATGGGACATAGATAAACTTAGTAATGATATAAAGGAAGCTAAGAAATACCAAGATAACTTGAAAACTAAATTAAATAAAACTATAAATAAAACTAAAAAAAAAATAATATAACTGATGGATTCAATGGAATTGATGGAAAATGGAACAGAGTAGAAAATATGATTAAAGAAGCAGCTGCTGAAACGATAGGTGAAAAGAACTCATAATGAAGAATGCTTTGAAGAATGTGATTCAGCTATAAAAGAGAAGAACCAGAGCACAGAGAAGAGATAGAGCCAGAGCACAAATGATGCAGCTAAAGACTAGAAGCAATTGGGAGAGATAAAATGAACTTAGAAGAAAAGCAAATAATATACTGAAGAAAAAGAAAATGATTATGAAACAAATAAAAGAAATAGAACAACTTAATAAAAATGAAAGTAGAAAATTTTATACTGCCGTCCAAAAAATGAAAAAAGGATTTCAACAGGAATTAGTGGATGTAAAGAAAAGAAAGGAAATTTATTAGGAGAGGAAAAAAAATATTAGAGAGATTATTATTATTATTACGGTGACTCTAGGAGTCCTTAGACTCATCGAGGGAGGCCCTAAACATTATAAGATGGGTAGAATATTTTAAGGATTTATTAAATAGAGAATAAAATGGGAAAAATATTCAATTATAAACAAGAAAGGACATTGGCGTAGAAGAGAATACCCTATAAAACCACCAACTAGTGAAATTGAAGCTAAAATACAAAAAAAAGAGAAATAATAAAGCACCTGGAGAAGATAATATAGTTGCAGAATTATTGAAACACACAGAGGGTATTCAGTATGTTTTGTACTATAGGATATATTTTCAACAGTCTGGTCTAAGGAAGAAATGCCAGACAGCTGGAATGTTGGCATAATCTGTCCTATTTATAAAAAAAAGGAGATAAACTCGACTGTGGGTATTAAATTACTTAATGTAGTTTATAAAATTCTTACATCCAGAATAAATGACAGGCTTAAAGAGATTACCAAAAAAGAAAATTAGAGAATATCAATGTGGATTTGGATCAAACAGAAGTACCATTGATTAACTTTTCTATTGCATGCTCAAAAGACCTACATATGTTATTTATAGACTTTAAGCAAGAATTTAACAATCTAAACAGAGATAGTCTACAAAAGGCTATGAAAGAATTAGAGATAGAACCAAAATTAATTAGATTAGTAATGACGATGATGAAAAAAACAAAAGCAAAAGTTAAAATAGATAATAAATTTAGTAACCCCCTTCGAATTTAATAAAGGTGTAAAACAAGGAGATGCACTATGAGCAACATTATTTATTATAGCTTTACATTATGCGATTAAAGATTTCGATCAAAGAGGAACAATTTTTAATAAATCAAGTCAGTTATGTGCTTATGCCGATGATATAGTCAGTACCGTCGACAGGGTGTAGCATAGAGGCAGCCTACCTCACGTCGTGGCTTAATAAGGGTGCTCGTTCAGCCATATTGCGGTATGTGCCGTCGCTACACTAACAATTCCTGTTAGCGTAGCAAGTGCAGAAAGAAGTTCTGCACTTGCTAACCTCTTTCTGCACTTCCAAGCTTAAACTGTTTAAAACTTATTTGTGAACAGCAATGACTCAAGAAAGATTGGTTGGTCTAGCAACTATATCGATAGAGGTGGCTTATAATTTAAATTTAGAAGAGCTTAAAAACAGTTTTATTGTGCGATATCCCTGTAGAGCAGACATTTAATTCATATTATCATGTAATCATTTTGCATTAATGTTTCTCTTGTAATAAAAACAAAATAGCAATTGGAGATTTTCTTATATTTTTGTCTTATAATCCTTCAGGAGCGATATTTAACTGTTTGCCTCAGGGTGTGATCTAATCTGGCGATATCCCTGGATATAGTCATCATGTCAAGAACTAAGAAATGGTTAATTGAAGTGTATAATGAACTGGAAAGAAAAACTAATGATATCGGATTAGAGATCAATGTAAATAAAACTAAATATGTGGTGATGTCAACTTCAGAAATAAGAAGAAAACTCAAGAATCTACAAGTTGGACAGAAAATTTTTGAAGGAGTGACCAGATTTAAGTATCTAGGACATATTGTTGAGAATGAGGCACAATCAACTATAGCACTTAAAGAACACATTCAAACTAGTAATAAAGCATATTGTGCAAATATGAACATGATTAAAAGCAAGCTAATAAGCAAAAATACTAACATACTTATATATAAAACTCATTAGACCCATGGTTACATTTGGAAACGAAGCATGGAATCTTAGTGAAAAAGACCAAGACAACTTGAGGAAATTTGAAAGGAAGATTATAAGAAGTTATGGACCTGTTGAAGAAAATAGTGTATGGAGAATACAGCACAACAAAGAAATTAGTCAGATACTAAAAGAAGAAGAAGATATTATTAGGTTCATAAAAGTGCAGAGATTGCAATGGCTAGTTCATGTAGAGAGAATGGAAGACTTCCATTAATATGCCAGGAATGCTGAGAGAAAAGATAAATGCAACAAGGAAAAAAGGAAGACCGAGATTAAAATAGATTGATAACGTAATCCAAGACTTGACTACTACGAAAGTGAAAGGCTGGGAAAGACTAGTCAAGAATAGAAGATTGTGGAGATAAGTTGTACAGGAGGCTAAGGCTCACAGTGGACTGTAACACTGGATGGTTGGTAGGTAGACAAATGGGCAAATGAATCGGAGATGTTGGTTTAATACAGCAAAATGTAAGTCTTGAGGTTTGGGACACATTGATGGGGCATTTCATACTCTATTGGAGGAGTCATACCGGAGGGAGTAGGGGAGACGACATCTAGGGTTGATGATTGAAAGAAACGTGAAATTGAGGTTTCATTATGTCCCCTATTCAGTGGTGAAGGTAACACAGAGGATTGCTGCAATACTGAGAACGATGCTGACCTGCAGAGATAAGAGTTATCATTCTGTTGTATAAGAACCTGATCAGACCACACTTTTACTGTTGTCCCCAAATTTGGTCCCCAGGATTTGAAGGGGATAAATTAAATGTGGAAAGAGCACAGAGGCAGATAACAAAGATGGTTTCAGGACTGTACAATGTTAGTTATGAGGATCGGCTAAGGGAATGTGGACTGCAGAGTTTGGTAGATAGAAGAAGGAGAGGTGATGTGATTGAGAATTTTAAACTGTTGAGAGGTGATTACAGGGTTGACACTGGGGAGTTCTTTCACTTGGTTGAACAGCGGGAAGGAGTGATGACAAGGGACCATCCCTGGAAGTTGCGAAAGGAAGCTGTAAGCAAGAGGGTGAGGAGTGGTTTCTTTGCATGGAGGGTGGTTGAACTGTGGAATGCATTGCCTGATAGAGTGGTGAGAGCAAGAACAGTCAATGAGTTCAAGGAGTGGTATGATAGACTTTGTGTTTCCTAGGAAGGACCACCCGTGATTAGTATTTCGATTCCATGGAGACCTGAATAATAATAATAATTAAATTAAATATGGAAATAGACAACAGAATTAGTAAAGCTGGTTATGGTAGGGAGTCAGCTTAATAAATTTATATGGAATAAGAAAGAAATTAGTCAAAACACTAAATTAGCTATATACAAGAGACAGTGTTCAAACCAATTCTAACTTATGGATCCGAGAGCTGGGTTAGAAATAAAACACTTGATTATAGATTGGAAACCTCAGATATGAGAGCTGTGAGAAAGATTAGTGGAGTGAACAGATGTTGTCAATGTTAGTATCATTTTTAATAAAAAATGAGGATATTAGGAAAAAACTTGCCCATTGTTGGCTTTCTGGAATGTGTTATAAAACTAATCTCAGCTGGTATGGTTACTTAGAAAAGATTAGCAAAATAAGTGTTCTTTACCAGGAGGCAGGAAAAATACCCAGATAAAGACAGATGTAGATTATTATTATTATTAAAAGAGACCTCCAGGGAGTCAGTGACTCATTGAGGGAGGCCACATACTACACACACTAGCTATCATAGCTATCATACTTATTCTTGAATTCATTCACACTTCTTGCACTCACAACATCCAATAGAAATCCATTCTAGTCATGCACCACCTTATGAGAGAAAAATCTACCTCTCACTTCCTTCTTGTCCTTTCCCCACCCTTCATAAATTGAAAAATTCCATTCAGTTGAAATCCTGTATGACCCTTTCAGAATTTATAAGTCTCAATCATATCACTCCCTTTCTTCTGTTTGCTAGTGTCTGCAGTCTACAAATTCTCAATCTGCATGATCAGTATTCCATAATCCTGATATCATTTTTAACATTCTCCTTTGTACTCTCTCCAATATATCAGAATCACAACGGAAACACTTTCACAGAAACAGTTTCACTGGTCTGACAGCTGTTTCAAACTCATTGGTTTTCATCTGAGACTAGGCAGAAACCTAAGAGAGCAAAAACTCTCAGTACTAAGGAACTCAAAGTGTCGAAGAGGTGTATTTTCCATAATCGAACCCTCGGTCGGTGCATGATGAAAACCAATGAGTTTGAAACAATTGTCAGACCAATGAAATCTTATCAAAATGGACCAATAGGAGGAAATATACAGGTGCTTTGTGTGTTCATGTTTCCTATAAGGTTCAGCTAGAGCAGCTCGTAGTATAGCAGTGAGTGTATGGTGGCAAGCTCTCTAGTCACTTTTCACATGAATGCTGAAACTTTTATAGTTTCAACATTCGGCTTTGAAATGATGTTGGCTTTATTTATGACAGTCATTAACATTGACATTCCAGCTGCAGAACTATGCACTGTTAACTAGATGCATTTTTGTTAATAAAATTGGTTAAATATGCTGTTTTTTTTTTTTTTTTTGAATCATTTACTGTGTATTGTTTTTGACATAACACTTTCATTTTACTTGAATTTGTAAGACCAGATTATCATAACAAAAACTTCAATTTTTGTTGTACTATTTTGAATCTTATTGCAAAGTCTGAATTCTTTGCATTTGCAGAGGTGTTAATTGTGAAGTATTCGATCTTTATTTTAGCATTATGGATAATGCTGCCAGTACTGCTTTCCAGGAATGGTCTCCATCAGCATTACCAACAGTCAGTGATTGTATCCTTCCTGTACCAGGCTCTCCACTCGCTTTGTATTTTCCAGAAAATAGCTATGTATCAAAGATAACCAACAGGTTGCCATATAGTGCTCTATCTAAGGTGAGTTGTTGTTACACAACCATGCATAAAATTAATAAATATAAATAAAAACATTTATATAATTAAGATTTAATTAAAAATGAAAAACATATTGGAATATGGGAACTTCTTATTCTTTAATTCAAAATAAGTTTCCCATAGTCAATGGTATCACGCTAAGTATTGCTTTTGAAAACAGCCAAATCACCAAAGAGTTCTAATGCAAGAAATCAAAAAAACATTAAGGAACCCAACTAATAGCTTGAAAGCTGTTAAGAAAATGTTACTGTCATACCAAATAATAGATTATAGATGTAAAATATCTTCCTTAGTAAGAAATAATACAGATGAAAATTTGAATCTGCTGAGCAGCTGAAAGGGATCTCAGTATCTTGAACCAAAAATGGCATGTTCCCTTTAAAAAAAAAAGTATCATTTCCTCTTTTTACTATTAAGCCCAGTTGCTTGTACCTCATTGTATACAGATAGGGGAAGTAAAAGAGTTGATTGTTTTGGCAGGCACAAATGATTTCAAAGGTGAGAAATATGATGAGAAGATGTGAAAGAGTTGTTGGAAGAAACAAACTCTTTCATATCCAACTGCATTCATCCCTCCCTCCCCAACAACAACAACCAACTGCATGTATGTTGCATTCTGTTCTTGTCTTTCATCCCCCCCCGCCACTTTACAACGCTGAATTGGTAGCCTCAGCTATTTGCTCACAGAGAGAGCCTATTTGAATCCTGCTGTGGAGCTCTAACATTTGGTGTCTCTCTAGCCTCCTTGATGGATCACAAATTTCAAGATCTTACATTTAGAGATATAGTTGTTGGTAATTTTTCCACTTGGTTATACTATAAATTAAAGATACCAAGAAATTATATACTTGGCTTAATTCTCTATCCAAGTGGTAAGCAAACAAAGTTTCTGCCTGACATATAAAGAGGACTAGGGTAACTCGTATATAGAAGCTAATGACTTCACATCACTTGCCTTAGGATCCCACAATGCAAAGCATATATCCTTACGGGTATGTATACTGCTGTGCATTATGGGAAGGGTCACTACCAAACCGGTTTTGACCTTTATTGAGGTCTCGTCAGTGGGAGCCAGATCCAGAGGTGATACTAAGGTTGAAGTAATGCAGCAGTAATATTTTCATATACGAGTTGCCAAAAGGTGTCACACTTTATTATTAAAGTACTCTGGATTAGAGATAATTGTTGGTAGTTCTTCCACTTGGTTATACTATAAAAGACACCAAGAAATTATATACTTGGTTTAATCCTTTATCCAAGTGTATGAAAATATGACTTCTGCGTTACTTCGACCTTAGTATCACCTCTGGGTCTGGCTCCCACTGACGAGACTCAATAAAGGTCGAAACTAGTCTGGGTAGTGACCCTTCTCACAACGCAGAGCAGTATACATACCCATAAGGATATGTGCTTTTCGTTATGGGATGCTAAGGCAAGTGATGTGAAGTCGTTAGCTTCCGTATACAAGTTGCTCTAGTCCTGATTATATTTCAGGCGCAAACTTTGTTTGCTTACACTTGAATAAAGGATTAAACCAAGTGGCTACTTGCATTGGTCCTATTACCAATAATCTCTTTAGACTCTCACATCATCTGTAAATAATTGAATATTTCCCTGTAACCCAGTGACAGTATTATACACATACAGGTTAAAAAGCAAAGGTACTGATCCATGTGAAAATCCACTTGTGACCTTCCTTTTCCTAAATACTGCTCTCATATGCACAACTTTTTCTCTGTTATATAGTCCATTTCCAATCCAGTTCACTCATCTATCTTCTACCAATTTAAATATCATGTGGCACCCTATCAAATGCTTTTGCAAAAAAAAAAAAAAATGTAATATATGCTTTTCTGTGGTCAACTGCTCTTGTCATTCATTATAAAAAGCAGGCAACTTACCAAAACAGGAGCACCCCTTAATAAATCCATGCCGAAATTCACAGATAATGTTATCCTCATCTGCCCGAATTTGTATACAATCTCTGACTCATTTTTCCAAAATTTTAACAACCATGAAAGAAATACAAACAGGTCTGTAGTTTGACTGTAATTTTGATACCACCTTTGTGCAATGGCACTCTTACCCTCCTTCCACTCGCTGGACTTTCCCAGTTACTAGACTTTTATTGAACAGCCAGGTCAATGGAGCTGTCAGTTTATTAGGTTATTCTCTTAAAAAAAACGTGAAGCGAAATCTTATCCAGTCCCGCTGCCTTATTGACCTCATGCACTAAAATCTTTAACCCTTCCATATGTCTCCAGGAATAAAACCTACATTTTACAGGATGAAATTCTCCAATAAAGTGATCATTAAACAGCTTGCTATGTGATCTGCATTAGTCACTCGATCCCCTTTTCCATCTAACAGGATAATTTGGCCACAATCATTTTGCCTTCTACTTGGATTTCATAATGAAATAATTCCTTATGATCTTCCTTGGACTATAATGCTCATTTTTTCTCATGTTCCATTTTTCTCTTCTTGACTATATTACTCCATTTCTTGGCTTGAGTCTTGTATTCCTCATGAATCTGTTCTTTCCACCTCTCTCTCTTTCTTTATACTTTTTTCCATAACCTCTTTTTTATATGCAGTCCTGTTTGATTTCATTAGTCATCCTCTTCACACCAAAATGTTATCTTTTTCACTTGAGGAATGCAATTTTGCCATTGCTTTTGATAAATATTTCTTCACTAGCCCCTGTGTACTGCTGATTTCTCTCTCCTTTACAATTCTTTCATTCATGGAACTTCTCAAGCTAGTTACTAGACTTATAATTCCACATAGATTCCTTTCTTCCTGATACTTCCACATGTCAGTTCAGTATCAAGGCTCATCATCTGAGTCAAGGTCCATTGTCACTGTCACCACTGAGGGAACATGACTAACATCTCGGTTATTATTATTATTATTATTATTCTTAGACACCTCCAGGGAGTCCAAGGACTCATTGAGGGATAGTCACATCATCTGATGCAAGGATGAAATCCAAAGCTTTTGATCCTCACATTCCCTCTATTATATGCCACCTGAAACATTTGTCCCTCAAGAATTTCAGAAATCCCATTCCCATACTAATATATGCAATTTCCTCTACTGCTGTAGAAGAAATTGCATATATTTTTATGCTGCTGCAGTTAAATCTCCCACGATTAACACTTGACAAACTGATCTGGCTAAACATTTCCTGTTCATCACCCTCTGTTTTCACTGACCTATAGCGACATCCCACTAAATATTTTATCCTGCCCACCCTATACCATACACTTTCAAAACTATCAGTTCCATATCCTTCCATTTGTTCTTCTTATCATGTCAGAATATGTTTTATCCTACTACTTCTATTACTGTTAGAACATCATCTTCTATTAAACACATTTCACTGATTTCAGTAATCTTTAGACAGGCTGAGGATATCAATGCCACCAGTTCACTTCCTTTTGTATAAATTTATATAAAAAAACATCAGTGAATTGATGCCAGTTCTATATCTATTATTATTCCCTCCAGACTTCATTTGGCTCTACAGTATACCATACATTCTCATCTCCCAAGTCACTATCTCCACAAGAGGCCATCCATACTACCATCAATCCTGATCTAGTTTTGTTGTCTTTCTCTTGCCAAGAGAACAACAGACCATTGCAAATAACCTCAAAAAAGATTATTTGCAAACCTATAGTACATTTTGGGTGGCTAAGGATTTTTATCTATTTTATATATATATATTGTGATTATTCATTTTTACTCGGTAGAAAATATTATAAATTATTTTAAATGACTGATACCGAGAGATAAAGAGATGACATGGTTTATTTAAAAAGATACTATTAGTTTACTAGTTTCGTTGAATGGATCAACTTCTTCAGGTATCACAATATCAAAGAAATATACAAATATAACAGAGACTTAAAATTGCATTAACAGTACTAGTCCAAAAGAACAGTAGTACATTTTGAAAACAGTAATGCGAGCTTGAGTTCCAAATAAAAGATACTACTAGTTTCGTTGAATAGATCAACTTCTTCAGGTATCACAATCAAA